>NC_081412.1:594943684-595566757 GCF_030272615.1 Cryptomeria japonica | reverse complement strand
TTTGGTCACATTTTTACATAATTAGATGAGATTAAGACTTTGTTCAAATATTTCTATCAGAAACATTTTTTGTGAAGACTCTAATTGGCTTGATGCTCAACTTATCTTGGAATAATACATTCAAGATATCATACACAAAAAGGTGGATTCTAAGTATAGTCGATTTATTGATCATGAATTATCTATTGAGGATCTTGAGCATGTTGTCTTCTCAATGCCCCCTTACAAAAGTCCTAGTTTTGATAGGCTCTCAGTTGAATTTTGTCAAATGATGTGGCCATACATTAAGGAGGACTTTTAGTTTTTTATACATTGAGGCTTTGGAGCAAGGTTATATAGAGCCTTCTAATAATAAAGATTTAATTAATTTTTTCTCAAAAGGGACAAATGAAGGCTCTATCTCTGGTTGGTATCCAATTACTTGCTTAACACCTCTTATAGAATCATTGCTAAAGCATTAGCATTAACCATAAAATCAATGGTGAAATGTATAATTAGATCAAAACAAACAGGTTTCCTTGGTGACAGGTTTATCCTTGATAATGTAATGTTGGTATGGGAGACCAGTGAGTGGGCTAAGAAATCAGGCCAAAATGCATTATTGGTCAAACTAGATGTTGACAAAGCTTATGACAAAATGCATTGGATATTTATCTTAAAGATGTTGCAATGGTTGGGCTTTGGTCCCAAGTTGTGCAAACATGTTAAGATGCTTTTGCAAGATGTCAATTCCCAGTTAGTTATTAATAATTCTTTGTTTGATCCTTTTCCTTTACAAAATTCCATCAAACAAGGGTGTCCCTTAGCACCCTTTTTATATGTTCTTACTATGGATGCTCTTGGGTATTTGTTGCATGCATACGATCGAATAAATTTGATTAAGGGGATCTATATTCCCAACAATGTTGTGATGATTAACTCACATTTTGTTAATGGTAGCATTTTGTTCTTACAAAACTTTGAGGAGCAAATCAATCATGTTCTAGAAGTGTTGAATCTATACCACTTAGTTTCTACTTCAAAATTATCCTATCATAAAACAATATTCTTTATCATTCAGTTTGATCCAGTACCAAAGTGGAATCCTAAAGAATGGAATCTTATTAAAAATGGACAAATTGCTCATTATTTGGGTATTCCCTTTGGTTCGCGTGTTCAGATTTTAGAAATGTGGAACTAGTTCATTACAAAATTAAAATCCTGGAATCTTAGGGCATGAGGGAATAAGTTTTTGTTTCTACCAGGCAAGTTTCAAGTTGTTAATCGTATTTTTCTTGCTTCCCATCTATACTATTCTTCATGTAGGGTATCATCTAAGAAGGGCTATGAGGACTTAAATAAACTCGTAAGTCAATTTCTATCTAGTCTACTTGGGAGGGAAATTAAGTTGGTTACATATATACCTCTTGGTTGCACTGTATTCAACCAAAAGATAAAGATGGTCTTGTTCTTGGTCTTAATATCAATATATAATCTGGCAACATATATTTTAAGCACTAATGACAATTCTCAATACAAATCCATCTATATCAACTATAAATGCAAATACATTGATAACTATGAAGTTTAAAAGTAGCTTAGTTTCAACAAAAGACTAGCAAAATAGTTTTTTAGTTTTTGATTTTGTATGATTTATTTATAGACACCGAATTGGCTTTATATGATTTATTTACAAATATTACAGTTGTAACAAAAGAAGACAAGCTTGAACAATTTTAAATTTTGAACAATCATACTTGAACAATTTTAAATTTTGAACAATCTTTGATTTTGTTTATCATATTTTAAAATTTGAGTTATTCCAATCATTTAATAATAGAAAATATGTTTGCTGTATGACATGAAACTTACCAAATCCTTGTAGCATGATCACAGTTTGCACAACTATTCCTCATAAACCATGAGAATTCACAAATGGTTAAAAGTACTTTTTGGATGTGTTAAGTGGACAAATTTCACATGGCAAATGCTTCTTTAATTAATTTTATATAGAAATCGACCATTTCAATAGTTTATTGAATTTCCCGATTTTACAAAATCTCACTCCAAAGCAAAAATTGTAACTTAAAGTTGAAACAAAAAGTTAGTTAACGATGGACGTTGGAAGAAAAATGAAAAGTCCAAATCTTAGAAGAAAATTGTTCATGCATTAAGGAACAAGCTCAGACCCAATCAAAATAGATAGTATTTTTCAAAATTTTATTCATGATTTTGAGTAATATCGTTTTTAAAGGGAATTTTTTACTTTATTTATTTATATCACATTAATTTTACCTTAGTTTATGGTTTTAAAAAATCAAAATTAAAGATGTTTTTTATTTATTTAAAAGTATTTCATATAAATATCTAATATTTATTTATGATGGTGAATATCCCCCCATAACTCTATATTGTTGAAGTGCCTATTATACAACACCAAGGGCGAGTTGCAGAAGAAGTAGATAAAATGCCATCCCCCAACAGAACCATTAGTAAAATGAGAAACTAGATGCAACATCAAGTTGAAGGCCATAGCCACGCACAACAAAATAAAATGGTTTATGTGGAAACAGCTCCAATTCTTGCATCTTCTAGTGACTGCCTCCGCTAAGGACCCTTGTTTCTCTCAATAAAAAGTAAAGCCCTTGAAGATTTAGTTTATATATATCTTGTTGCAATGGATCACAAGAAGATATAGATGTAGATGTAGCAACACAATATATATCTTGTTGCAATGGATCACAAGAAGATATAGATGTAGCAACACAAGCTTTATAAAATACAACAATAGATGGAGGAAATGGAATGCAAGGTTCAATAACTATATCACTTGTGAGAATACCCAAGTTCAAGTAACCGAAATTATCCTCAAAATTAGTCTATACTAGAAGTGTGATCATTATCTGAAGAATCAAAGTCATCAATAGGAACAAAGTATGAAAAGGAATATAATTGAGATGCATGATCCACCACCCCATTAGCAATGATTAATTTACTCTCCAAGTCTTTGATGATTAATAAATTAGGAGTGAACTCCATAATTTTCCCTGCTTCACTATGAGTTATTTGATAGATTAAAAGGAGATTATTTATCAAGTAAGGTACACACACACATATTATTTCCCATAAAAATTGGTGGCATATTACAATGCTCAAATAAAAAGAACATAGAATTTAAAGATGTCATATAATGAGAAGCTCCTAAATCTAGAAGCTATCTCTATGATTAATGACTTGTAGTATCACAAAGAGTTTATAATTTGCTCTTAGTTATCCCAAAAGTTTGACTCTTTTCCTTGCCAAACTATTTTTGTTTTTGAAGTATCATAAATTGTACCCCACTATAATTTCACACTCATTTTGTGTACACTTATGTGGTTGTTATCCTCAATTCTAAGTAAGTCCATAATTGAGGACGCACTCTTAAATTTTGGTCCATATAATGGCCTAAAACCTCTGAGGTGATTCTTGTGGTATATTTTGGTCTTTTTAGTCATCACCTCAAAAAACGTGTTTAACGTTTATAAGGTCCCTTTGAAGTTTTAGGCATTCCCTTTTCTCAATTAATCTTTTTCTTGACTTTATCTAATTTTGGGGTTAAAACCCAAAATTACTCATTTTTTGCTTTACTTGTAATTTGGGTTTTAAACCCCAAATTACAAGTTTTGGTGTGAATTTACTAGGTTGCACATTCGGGTTTGAAACTCAAAGTGCACTTAGTTGCAGTTCAAGTTTCAAAACCTAAAGTGCACATTTTTAATACTACACATGTAGATATTAATGAAGCTATAGTTAGGTTTTCAAGTTGTGATTAATTTCTTCTTCTATACTTTTTATGTTATTTTTTTAACATTTCATCACTTAATTTCTTCTTGAAGAACCTCTTTTCTTTTGTTCTTGTGGATTTGAGTGATTTCCTTCCTCAATTATAATAAATTTTGTAGGTATGTCTCATTGTTTCTTGTTTTATGTTATTTAGGGTTTCTTTTTTTTGTTACTTAGTAATATCTCCAAGCCTATCTCTACATTGGGATGTTTGTGGGACTTGTATCCCAATCAAAATGTTACAATGTTTGTTAGGGAACAAATTATATCATTCAACATCTTGTGGGTTTTCATTGGTTGTTTTAGTTCTTTAAACCATATATTTGTGGGATATGATGCTCCTCCAATGTTGAATTTTCCATGCTCACAATGTGTTGGTGACTGAGTTTTGAAACCTGGCAAAACTTGAATTCCTTACACAATTTATGATATTTTCACACAACACTTTCCATGTGTTGATCGAGATTTGAAACCCAATCAACATGAATAAGGCGGTTGTTGACTTTCAAACCCTGACCAACATATGGTCATCAAAGCATTATCAAGAGTTGTTCACCAAGTTTTTAACCTAGATGAGCACCAAAGTTCCAAAATATGCTCATTGGGTTTTAAAACCCGATGGACATATTTTTATATATTTCACTATAGTTTCTCATCGAGTTTTAAACCTGATGATAATGTTTAGTTTATTTTTGAGTTCTACCCTAACATGTAGATCAAATTTTAAAACCTAATTTACATGTTAGATCTCCTCACTTGCAAATCAAGTTTTGAAACTCGATTTGCATATTTTTGTTGGTTTTCATCATACAAACTTGTAAATTGGGTTTTAAAACTTGATTAGAAAGTTTTAGTCATACTTTGTTATAAATTGGGTTTGGAAACTCGATTTATAAGTTTTTTCAAATCATGAGTTTTTCTAACCCAAGAATATTTTGTCAAACAATTTTGCCATCAGAAATGTCAGACTTGTCACGAAGGAAAAGTATGAAGTAAAAATATAAAAAGTATTTGAACATTTTCTCAAAGAGTTCAATTTCCTCAAATGTCAAAGAAATCAATAACACTAAAACTGTGCATGTGGAGATGTCTAAATTCTTGCAAAAAATGAAGAATGGCCACAAAGCTTCAACATGCTTGTGCTCATCAACAATGACCTTCACCTAGTTGCATCATTCCTAGTTATTACTCATGATCTTGAGTTCAATATGCAACAATGGCTCACTTTAACAAAGAAACTAGGAGTGTCATAGATTCAAAAGGGAAAGTACTAATCAAATAGGATGCTAAGTTATTTGACATAATATTCAGATGTCTAGATGTAGATGACTATGCATATGTTTCTTTTAAGATGGCTCAAGAGTATTGTGACAAGAATATAGAAAAATGCAAGAAGAGTATAAGCACTAAATTTCTTGAACCATCGAGGCCAATGATCTATTGAGACACAATGGACCACTGAGAGGGGGGTGAATCAGTGGTGATCAATAAAAACTTTTACTCCCCAAAGATCTAAGATTTAATTTCAATAATCACAAAATCATGAGAAGAGATACTAACACATGAGCATACACACACACATAAGAGCACATCACATAACACAAGTGTATACGAGGAAAACCCATAGTGGGGAAAAACCTTGGTGAGAAATGCTGTTGGAATCTACTGCTCCAATCTAGCCTTACAAGTAAAACTGATTACAACATTTAGGGCACCAACCCAAGGAGCACCAACCCAAGGAGAACCAACCCCTACAGTTTTATGGGCTACAACCCAAAGGAGAACCAACCCTTAACTCTAAGCACCCACTTAGAGATTACAATGAGTATATATTGAATACAGTTTAAGTACCTTGTTACAGATAATATTCCATAGCACCTTACTGATTTCCTCTTGTCTTTCCTCTCTCTGCTCTCTGTTCTCTACACTCTTGACTTTCTCTCTCTATGTTCTTACACTTCTACTCTATTCTGATTGCTAATCTCTATTGTACTCTTTTATGATATTTTCTACTCTTCTCTAGCTACTTCTTTGATGTTCTTTCTACTCCAGCTGCAACTCTCTAATATTCTCTCTCTATTCTCTCCTTCCATCGATCTCAGTTTTCTACTACTATTCTCTCTCTTTGTTTTTGTAAATCACTATCTCTTCACCATTGCATACTTCTTCTTCACATGCACTCAGTTGGTCTAATCTTAACTCATCGCCCTAGGACAATATTATTCTTCCTCATTGTCATGCCACAAGGTCAGGACAATTTCCTATGCACCATGTAGATCGCTCATTCAGTTGGTCCAATTGGCAATTCAAGTTCCCGTACACATTAATAGCCAACTTGTAATGCTTTATGACTTTTAATATGGATCGTTAATCTCCTAGAATCAACCTAAAATAGCTAGTTCACTAGTTGGTATTGTGGGGATTTCACGAGCCATTCCATCAACCACATCTGCCACATTTTCACACTCTATCTTGAGAGGATGCCTGCATTCCCACCAAGAGTTGAAGTTCAAATGTACATCTAATAGATCAGGTGGATTTGATCTTCTAAATCTTCTCCAAATATTTTCTCTCCATCATCATTAAATGCAGTAGCTTTGTTCTTCAGATCAAGTACTGGGTTTAGATTACTATCTTTAGTAATATTTACTTGCTTCCATCTCTTCTACTACAAATCAACTACCATTGTCAAATATCATCATAATTCTTCTTCATTTGGTCAACTCTGTATTTGCAAGATCAACTATGTCACCTACAACAATCTGATCTCATAACCTGTCTGTAAGATCCGATCTCCTACATGTTGACCATCTTGATTCATGCACCTACTACTACTGGATCACCATTAATGAAATCACTGAATCAACAACAAATCCAATAGACCGTTAGTGCCTTGTTAAGCAATAGTGCATTTTTGTTAGACCACCTAGAGCACACATGTCATCACATTCGACATCCAAGTCACTTTATCAATCCTAATTGGAATCCTCATGGTCCTCTGAGTCTATTAACTCACAAACATGACTTCAAAGTCGATTACAATCTTTAGATATGTCGGCAAAGTAACCATTCATCTTTTCAACAGGTGTTATCTAATTCGCTCCATATGTTCCACATCATTTGGTTGGATTTGGTCAAGGTTGATGTGGACTATTGGGTTCCTTGGAGGCATTATCTACAAACACATCAGGTTAACTCATTCCAATAAATATTCTCAAAACACTATTGATATAACTTTAATTGTCAGGATGGTATCTACCACTTATTTTGCCTTTATAACCTATCTAGATCACCTTGCGATGTCTTTTGTTCCTTTCATCGACATGAGTTATACTGATAAGAAAATCACCTTCAATTTCCCTTATCACCATAGGCTATCCTGAGAATAGTCTCCATGTTGATTGACCTTATCAGTGTAGGTTATCCTAAGCTAAAAGAGTTTGGACCAAAAGACCACTCATCAGAATAGATATAACTATCGGCATAGGCAAAAATTGTTAAATCGATAGAATAAGTTACTTTGATGACATACTATCAACTCACTTTCATCATTATAGGTTACTCTGATCGTAAATTACATGGTGATAAACTTCATCAGCATAAGGTATCCCAAAGCACGTACCCATCAAAATAGTTAACACTCTTGAATTAACATTTGGACACTATCACACCAAAACAAACCTATCCTGATGATTCCACACGAACCAGCATCATCATAGTTACTCCGACACCAAATTCCAAAGACCTACTCCATATCGACATAATTTATTTTGATCTCCACATAAATGACCTTGCGATCCCTTTGTTCTATTGCTGTAAGTTAGGCAGATGATCATGCCAAGGGCTCTTCACTTCATTCTTCCTCTATTGGAATAACTTACACTATCAACATAGCAAAAATGTGTCATTCTGCCTTCAAAAGATACCCCAATAGGCATCTTTAGTCACTTGGTCGACATAGATATTATGACACAATGATGTCAGAGTAGTTAAGACTATCGATATTACCCTAAAAATGCTACTCTGCCTTTGTCAACTATTCCGATGCACCTCCTTGGTCTCCTAGTTGGCATAGCTATTCCGATATACTGATATCGAAGTAGTTTACTCTAAAGGTATTACATAAAAATGTTACTCCGCTTATGTTTAGCTGTCTTGATAAGTAACTTTGCCTTGGTTTTCAGTATTGTTATCTCGATATCACTCTTTGACCCGACCTTGACCTGACTTATGTTGATAGCAATTACTCCATGCAACTTGGTATCGGTAAAGTTATCTCGATAAGACTGTGATACTTATTTATTAGACCATACTGAGATTGGTATAAGATAAATAGGTCTTGCCAATATACATGTTTTCACTATCCCAACTTAAGAACATCCAACAGAAACTTCATAGACACAACATAGACATTGTGGGAGTCAAATTCATAGCTGATCCTTTCTAATGACATCTGCCATCTTCATCAATATGATCACTGTGATCTCTGCAAGTCTCTCCAACGTATGAAAATAATCAATCTGATCACTGCCTTCAACCTGATCATAACAAATCTTTTGTAACTTCATTAAATCTACACACACACATGTTGACATTAATGACAACTTCAATGCCAACAATCTCCCCCTTTGGTGTTGATGTCAACACCATTCTTCACTCTTCCCCTTTGACAACAATGCCAAAGGGGCTGGCTCCTCATCACTCTCCCCCTTTGAATCATTTGATTGTGTCTACCACTCTTGTCTTTCACTATTCCCCCTTCGACACATTGGTCTATTCCTTGTTGTAGCCAATATGAACCATTATTACAATATAAAAAGAAGTGTCAATACTGCTTATAAAAATCACTTGTCTCCCCCTAAGACCTGCAACTGTCATGCCGAAACATCCTACAACATTTCTTCCATCTTCATTCTTGTTGACTTGTGAACAATGATCTCCCTATGAGATAAATAAATTTTATGCTCCATCTCCCTTGGAGTACACACATGTTCAAGAATGAACACGGATATAATCAATAATCTCTCCTTGAGACAAAGACATCTGCAACCAATGCACCACTATTGCAAAATTCTGATTAGATTTATTATTCTATTGATTTCAGAGTTACTGCACTTCCACTACCAATACCTTGAGTCAATTAGCACACTTTATATCTTGTCCTCTATTGTCTTTCATCTACCTACTTTGCTGATCACTCCTTTGGACTACACATGCATACCTTGTTATGCATACACTCTCACATTACTTCTTTTCTCTTCATTCCTACCACAATATTCAATCGTCTTGTAATCACTGTAGTTATATTTTCAGCCACATTGGATTATGAGCAACCATCTTATAGTGTGGATTGTCTTCACACTTAATGTCTTCAACACTTGTAGGAGTTTGCATCCTTATGTACATGGATGTGAAACAATACGACCATGTCTCTTCACAGTGATCTTGTTCATTTTAAAAAAATTGAGGGTGAAAGATATGATCTTCATACAACTCCCCCTCATGCCCTGCATTCACTTGTTTCCTTTTCCATACTTGCTTAAATCCCTTCCTTCCTTCATTCACAACTTCTGGAGTAGCATCAATTTTCTACTTGTGTTGGACAACACTTTCTCTACGATACCTTGCAATGTGAACAAAATTGTGACAGTAGTAGCACATTTTGTTATTGCTAAATGAGGAAGTAGGCAAGTGTCTATCAACCTGATATGTTCTCCTTCTCCAAACCATGCCATTGTGACCAGCTATAAGTGGAACAAACAAATTCTTGACCTTCTTGGAGCACCTCTGATTTTGTTCCATGCAAAACTTTGTCTCTGATATGTTCTTCCCTTGCAATTTTGTTGGAAGAGAGAGTGGAAGGGTTTCCATTTGACTGAAATTTTTTTCTTTCTACATTCAAAGCTCATATGACCAACTTTGTTACAATTGTAACATACAATATCTACATTTCTTGGAGTAGCAAATGGACTCTTTCTATTATAGATGGGAGAAGATCTATGCATCTTTCTACAACTTGGCATACTATGTCCATGTGCATTAAATTTTTGATAAACCACATCTTTATTTCTAGAGAAATGAGCTTGACCTTTTCTAGATCATTTTCTACGCTCACTTTCCCTATGGTAGTAACCATAGTATGAGAAACAATAACCAAGGAAGGATGGCCAATTACTTAAAAATTTATTTTGCCAACTGTGTGGGGATCTTGCAGGTTGGTTTTCTCCACTTCTTCTTTTGTTGTTGACCTTGGGTTGTTTATTTTCAACATTTCTTTCATCTAATCCTTTTTGTCTCCAAACTTGTCTAGTCTTATGAGCAACAACAAAATTTGGTCTTCTTCCAGCAGGATGTCTCCTAGACTTACTTCTTGTGTCCTTATCTCTGTTGTAGCCATCTTCATTTATCTTTCATTTTCCTTTAGAATCAACATGACTCTTTGTTGTAGCAGAAACCTTCATCTTCATGTTTTTAGCCATTGTAGTCACATCTTTCTTCATCCTTGGAGCATTCCTAACTATGAAATTTTGTCTATTATCATTATCACTTGAAGAAAAAAAATGTATCTCCTTCTTAGATGAGTTTTTGCTAGTAGAACATTGACCTTTCTCATATCCAACACCTTCAGTATCCTTGGAGTGATTTTGTTTTCTCAACATCTTATCCCAGGCCTCTATGTTGTCTCTATATTTGATTCTCATCTTGAGCTCCTCTTGACACTTATCCAACTCTAATGTTAGAATTTCTATTTCATCCTTTAAATTTTGACACTTTTTTTCTTTAGTCTCTACTTCTAGCTCTAGTTCCTCACACCTACACTTCTTGGTATCAAAATCTATTTTTGATTCTTCATTTATCCTTTTAGATCCTTCCACTTGTGCTTTTAGATTGGCAATAGTTTACTCTGACTCTCAGAGACACTTATTCACCTAGTGTTTTTCTTCAGTGATAGTATTCTTATACATTGCATATTCTATCTTTACTTTTCTGAGTTCTTCTAATTTAGCTTCCATAGCTGCAATATTCTGATTTGATTCTTCAAGACTTTAATTTAATCTATCATGTTCTTCAGCAGAAACATTCTTGTACTTCTTATAGTCTCTCATCACCCTTTTGAGTTCATCAAGTGCACTAATAAGCTCCCCTTCAAGATCCACTTCAACTTCAACTTCTTCTTCATCTTCTTCTTCATCATCACTGTCAAATACATCTTTCTTTCTAGATTGAGCTCTACTGTTATTCCTTGATGCATGCTCCACACCTTGGACCTCTTGTGCCATGAAAGTCAGAGTTTTTTTTCATGTTCACTATAGCTACTATATTGTCTTCTTTTATTATCTACACATCTATCTATTTCATTATTCTTCTTGCTTTCACAATCTAATCCAGTCATGGTAGGCTCTTCAACATAAAGTTTCTTAAGTCTATCCCATATACTCCTTGCAAATTTTCATCTATCAAAATTTGAAGATACACCATCAGATAGCCCACTGAGAACATCCTTCATGGCTACAACATTGCAGTCATATCTTCTTTTAACTTCGAGATCAGTAGGAGGACTGCTAGGAGTAGAGTAACCATTTACTATAGATATCTAGACATCACAACCTAAGGAAGACAAATAGATTTCCATCCTACAAGAGGAAATAGGATATTTTGAACCATCAAACATAGGTCCCTCAAATTTAACCATTGTGTCTAGACACCAAAATCTACCCAAGTAGGTGAAAGCTTTTCAACTAGGGAACCTAGGGCTTTGATACCAATTGTTGGAACACAATGGACTATTGAGAGGGGGGTGAATCAGGGGTGATCAATAAAAAAATTTACTCCCCAAATATCTAAGCTTTAATGTCAATAATCACAAAATAATGAGAAGAGGTACTAACATATGAGCACACACACACACACACACATAACACAAGTGTATACAAGGAAAACCCAAGGTGGGGAAAAACCTCAGTGAGAAATTATGCTAGAGTCTACTGCTCGAATCCAACCTCATAGGTAAAACTGATTACAACATTTAGGGCACCAATCCAAGGAGCTCCAACCCCTAGCTTTAGGGCACCAAGCCAAGGAGCACCAATCCCTAAAGTTTTATGGGCTACAACCCAAAGGAGCACCAACCCCTAAGTCTGAGCACCCACTTAGAGATTACAATGAGTATATATTGAATACAATTTAAGTACCTTGTTACAAATGATATTCTATAGCACCTTACTAGTTTCCTCATGGATTTCCTCTCTATGCTCTTTGCTCTCTGCACTCTTGACTGCCTCTCTCTCTATTCTTAGACTTCTACTCTATTCTGATCACTGATCTCTACAGCACTCTTTTATGATCTTTGCTACTCTTCTCTGGTGACATCTTTGTTGTTTTGTCTACTCTAGCTCTACACTTTTTCTTTGGTCACTATAACTCTCTATTTTTTATTTCTCTTTGTTCTTTCCTTCCATCGATCTTAGTTTTCTACTACTCTTCTCTCTCTATTTCTACAAATCACTAACTCTTCACTATTGCATACTTCTTCTTCACATGCACTCAATTGGTCTAATCTTAACTCATCACCCCAAGACAATGTTATTCTTCCTTATCATCATGCCACATGGTCAGGATAATTTCCTATGCACCATGCAAATCATTCATTCAGTCGGTCCAATTGGAAATCCGATTTCCTAGACACATAGATAGCGAACTTGTAAGCATTTTTGACTTTTATTATAGACCATTGATCTTCTAGATTCAACCTAAAATGGCTAGGTCATAGTTGGTATTGTGGTAGTTTCATGTGCCATGCCATCAACCACATCTGCCACATGTTCACACTCTATCTTGAGAGCATGCCTTCATTGCCACCAAGAATTGAAGGTCAAATGTAGATCTGATAGATTAGGTAGATTTGAGCTTATAATCTGCTCCAATTATTTTTTTCCCATCATCATTAAATGCAACAACTTCCTTCTTCAAATCAAACATTGGGTTTAGATTAGAATCTTTAGTAATCTTTACTTGCTTCCGTCTGCTCTTCTATAGCTCAACCATCATTGTGAAATCTCATAAGAATGCTTCTTTATTCGGTCAGCTCTGTATCTACAAGATCAACTACCTCAACTACAATAATCTAATGTCATAACTTGTCTGTAAGATTAGATCTCTTGCATGTTGATCCTCTTGAGCTGCACACCTGCTTCTACTGGATTGCCATTAATGAAATCATTAACTACTTGCCTTGCTTGAATCAACAACTTCATTAGACCATTAGCATCTTGTTCAGTTACCCTGCATTTCCATTTGACCACCTAGATCACCCATGTCATCACATTCGATGTTCAGGTCACTCTATCAATCCTAATTGGCATCCTTGTGGTCCTTTGAATCTATCAACTCACAAACATGACTGCAAAGTCAGTTACAATCTTTAGATATGTCGAAAAAGTAACCATATATCTTTTCAACAAGTGTTATCTGATTCGCTCTATACATGCCATGTCATTTGGTCAGATTTGGTCAAGATTGATGTGGACTACCAGGTTGCCTGGAGGCATTCTCTAGAAACACATCAGGTTAACTCATTCTAATAAACATTCTCAAAACACTATCAATATAGCTTTAACTATTGGGATGACATCTACCACTTATTCCACCTTTATAACTTATCCCAATCATCTTGTGATGTCTTTTGTTTCTTTTGTCGACATGTGTTATACCAACAAAAAACCCACCTTCAATTTCCCTTATCGCCATAGGCTATCCTGAGCACAATCTCCATGTTGACTGACCTTATCAGTGTAGGTTATCCCAAGCTAAAAGACTTTAGGCCAAAATACCACTCATCGTAATAGTTATAACTATTGGCATAGGAAAAACTTGTTAAATCGACATAATAAGTTACTCCCATGACATACTATCAGCTCACTTTCATTGACATAGGTTACTCTAATCGCAAATTATACGGTGACAAACTTCATCGACATAAGGAATCTTAAAGCATATACCCATGTGAATAGTTAACACTATCCCATCAAAACAAACTTGTCCTCATGATCCCACATGAACCAGCATCGACATAGTTACTCCAATGATATAACATAAAGAGGTCTTGTCGATATATGTTTTCACTATCCTAGCTTCAAAACATCCAACAAAAACTTCATAGAAACAACATAGGCATTGTGGGAGTCTACAACTTCATAGCTTATCTCTTCCATTACATCTGCCATCTTCATCAATCTGATCTTTGCAAGTCTCTCCAATTAATGACAACAATCAACCTAATCACAAAAACTCTTCTACATATGTTGGCAAATGCACACTCTAATGAGACATTGGGTGATTGAAGGTTTTGTCATTGATGGCAACCTTACAATCCTATGACACCAGCAAGGCATTCCACCGGCACTAGCAAGATCAAACTCTACACCGGCACTCAAACCATCGACACCGACAGTGAAAGGAAGCATACCAGCACAGAGGCCGACAGGAATTTTGTTGTAATATATTTTGTTAATTATTGTAAAATCATTGTAAGCCGACTTGGCAAATTGTAAAATGACTCATATATAAGAGATCATTGTTGAACAATTAGGTAAGGATGGAAGAATGTAATTAGGCGAAATAAGGCAGACCTATTATGCAAATTATAGGTTAAGGGTTTATGTAAGAAGTAGAGCAGAAACCGGTATTGGATCTGGCATAGTAGATGCTATTTTGAAGTAGTACAAGACACAAGAATTATATAATCCATTTTTTAAGTCAATGAGACTTCCTATTTTGTATTTGAGCAGTGAGCTCTAGGCACTTGGCCTTCCTGCATGTGCAGGCCCCTATTGTAGCAGTAATATTCTCTTGTGGGCCAGTAAGTGAATATTGTGGGCCACAAATCCCACAGAGGTTTTTCCCACGTCGGGTTTCCTCGTTAAAATATTGTGTTATGGTGTGCTTTTCATGTGGTTGTTGTTATCTTTGTTTATTGCATTATTTTATGTTCACCGGTACACAGTAGTTATATGTTCTGCATGTTCAAAAGTTAAGAAATTTATCTAACCAATACAATACTGATTCACCCCCCCCCTCTTAGTATTGTGGGAATCCTAAGAACATCTTCATCAGATCTGCACACACACATGTTGACATCAATGACAACTTCAATGCCAACATGATCACCAAATGTCCTAAGTAAATTTAGTGAAGAAATGTGAGATATATTAACTTTCCTAAGAAGGATCAGAGGCCTACTTTCCTCACATATATTTGAATATTGAATATATCAATTCATTCAAATAATCAGGAAAGGTAGGGATATGATCTATTGTGGAGATCTTATTAGTGCTTCCATTTGTGAACAACTCTCCCCGGTGACTAATACCCTATAATTTCATGACTTCGTATCCGATATATGTTGTCATATGCATGAGATATTTTTGAAGCCTCACAATAGAAAGAGAGAAAAATGTTATCCCTATTCATAAGTATTACCCCCAATTGATCTACAAGTAGATCCTAAATCATTTTTCTAAGTTCAAGGATACTTTTTTTTGAGAACTGATGTGCTCACTTGATCAAATCTTCAAGAAGAGTTTTAGAGGATGCTTGGAACACAGTGAAGAAGCACATATGTATTTTTCTTTAGTTTCCCACATTTTACTACATTTGGATTGGTTGTTGTGAAGGTGAACTGTTCATGTTGCCAAGGTACTCGAGTGATAAAATTATCCTAATGAATTTATGTCGAAAGATCATAATTTTTCATGGTTAGCAATATGAAGCACATAAAGTCAACTTCAAATTTCCTCTTGCAATTGGTCATTACTCAGTGATCACATCTTACAAGGCCAAGAAAATGGAAAATGAGATGCAAGGGATAACCATGAAAAGATTCAAGAGGAGAGAAGACTTTGACTACCATGGCATGAAGGATACACACATAAAGAGTTATACTCATGTACACATGATCATGGATATCTAGGTAGAATGGAGGACAATTGAAGATGTGAGGAGATTGGATTATAGTCGACTTACACTGGAATATATTGAGATTCTTAAACTAGAAAATATTCCTAACATCATGGAGGATGAAGATGATGTAGTGGATCCTAAATATGTACAAGGTAAGATTGTCGAGACTCCTCTCCCTAGGATCCAATGGTATCAAAAGGAATCCACCTCCATCAAGAAAAGATTCTAAAGCATTTTGGAAAATATGAACATATGGTTCCAAAAGAAAGGAATCCGATTGAAGCCCTTCAAGATAGGATATGAGAGCTTGATACTGCACGACCTCCTAGGAAGAGGTGTAAAATTAAGGCCAAAAATATATAACATCCCTCTATCCCAAATAAGGGACCTAAGCTCAAGTTCATTGTAGGAAAGGAAAATAAAAAGAGAAAAGATGAAAAGCCCATCCAAGAACAAGAACAAGTTGATGTAAAAACTATTGGGTATGATTTGAAATAAGAACAAAAGAGGGCTTGCAGGAAAAAAATCTCACATACTAACCAAGAATATACTTTAGAGGTAGCCATTGAGGTTTTAACTCTTCTCACTAATACGAACATGTGCATTATTCTTTCTCCACCCTTGGTGTTTAATCTTTTCTTTCTTTTTCCACTTCTATGTTGATGCCTATTGTTTCTACTATTGCTAGTGTTGTTCCTGTGATATCCACTCATTCATCTACTTAAATTGAGTCGATCTTGGATACTACCCAGGATAATGGGATGAAATTTTTTGGTTCTCTTTCTTCCTTTCCATCTCTCTCAAAAGTTACTACCTCAATGCTTGAGACTACTTATATTAACTTTGACAAGTTCATAGATGACTCTTTCCCAAGTACTTCAATTGTGGGAACTCTATCTGTAGTTACGAAACACACTAAACCCATTGTAGCTGCCATAATGCCATAGAAAACCTTGCCCATTCAGATTGTAGTCACTAGTGTAGGAATGATTTCTACTCTCCCTCCTTGATTACAATCAGAAACACCTAAGAGAAAGAAGAAAATTATCTCCCTAGATGACTTTGACTTTGGACAGTTGGCTCCTCCCAAACCAAAGAGCATTAAGAAAGAAAAAAACCTTTCAAGAATAAGAGTCTATGAGTCAAGTAACAAATATGAAGAAGTAGATTATGAAGTGAGGAGGATTGAACTTGGGAAACTGACTCATGAGAACTTACCAAAGAAGATTCTCAATCAACACTTGAAGCTTTGATCAAAATTTATGATAGGTATAAAGACATCAAGGTCATTCTCAAACTTCAAGTGGAACAACTTACTTTTGTGTTGTATAAAATTAGTCAGTCTTAACAACTGATTAAACTAGTTGGCTCTTTTGTTGATGAAGAAGTTGTGAATAAGGTAGAAAAAACTATGACTCATGGGAGAGTTTTTGTTGCATGGGAAAATAGGATTCTATCACAAGGAACACACCTTTTGAGTTCTTCAATTAAATTGTCAAACAACCTGGATAGTGTGAGATCTCAATTAGATCAAAAGCTTGTTCTACTATCATAGGAATTATAGGTGTAGGATAAGGACTACAATGCTTCACTCAATCTTGAGGATTTTGAGCCTGATGTTATTGATGCCCTTGAATTCATTCCCACTTGTTAGATGTATATTAAGAAATAGGAAGCCTTGGAATATAGAATGAATGCTTTTGAATAGTTGATCAAGGACCTCCAAAAATCTCATAAAGAATGCAAAGATAAAATACATAATATTATCCATTAAAAATTTGAGTTTTCATGGAATTTATTGGATAAGGACCAAAAGCTCTTGCCTATTGACACCATTATTCAAGAATTCATTCCATTGGTTAGTGTACAAATGGATAAAGAAGAATTTGCAACTTATTCTATTGATAATCTGGTAGATTTTTAGTTAATATTGGATAATTTAGAATCTATTATGAATAAATATAAGAATGGGTATGTCAGCTTAGGTGATTCCACCACTCGGCTTCAAACCATTTCCAACTATGTAAACAAACCTGATGAATCACTGATAAAAGAAGCCCTCAAGAAATTTGAAGAATTTATGAAGAAGAAATATGATGAAGAAGAAGTGTCCCCCAACACTTAGTAGTGTTTATCATATTTTGAAGTCTATAATTTGCATTTTGTTTTTGACATTTTATATGTGTACGTGTACATATGTAGCTTGCATGTAAAGAAAGTACAAGTCCAAAACCAAATCGGATTGTACTTTGAATAAGTCAAAATTAGTTGTAGGATTCCTAGATTTTCTTGAGGCTCTTCTCTATATAAAGGAGAGACATTATTGTAAATATTTATCTTTTAGCTAATGCATTGAAATAGTATTGGATTATAGAGATATCAAAGATATTGTGCTTTTAGTGAAAATCTGAAAATTCTATGAATAAAGAAGTAAAGTTGCTTTTCAATCTTTGTCTTGGAAGGACTTTATTGTATGTCACTGAGAGTGTTTTATGCCACTCTTAGCATATTATATTCTTAAAAGATTGAATTTTTCATTGTGAGAAGTTGTTAGTTAAAAGGTATAAAGGTGGAATATTGTGTACTTTGTGCTATAATATTTTATAGTGAATCTTTCATCAGTGTTTTATAGTAAGGTGAAGATTTTGTGCTACATCAAGTTATCTATTTAGAGCAGAGAAGACTATAATATATAGTAAAGACTTTGTGCTACATACATATTACAAGTTAATTTTCATGAGTCAGTTAAGGAGACCACATAACTTTGGGCTTGCAAAGGTTTCTTAGTTAGTATAGGTTCGCTGGTACATCTTTAAGTCATCCTTTTGTTCATCTGAAAGTTATATCTATTATTATTGAATAAGTTAGTATCTTGTAATTTATATTTTCATGTTAAGGAAGAGAATCCATTTTGAAGAAAGAGAGTTGGATGAACACTTAGTCTAAAAAAAGAGAATAAAGTGATAGTAACACCTTGAAAATAGTATAAGAAATAGAAGTTAGATATATACTATTTATTAGATTGTTGTAAGAGGCAACTTCCTATTTGTGAGGAGAGATTTAATCTCATCATACTATGGCTAAAAAACACATTTTGTAATCATCTCTTGATTACAGAATTTCCAACCAATAGTGGTTTTCCCCCATGCCCCTAATTCAAGATCAATTTTACTTAATCTATGAGAAAATTTAAAATCCTAACACAATCTTAAGATTACTAACCTTGGTTTTGGCTTAGAAAGTGGGGACTATGGTTCCTATAGCCTTAGTATTCCTTAACTATAGTTCCTAGCACCCTATTCTAGTCTTTTTGGGCCCAAATTTGAAACTCAGATGATCATAAAAATGTACAGGAGTAAGTTTCTCCCACATGTTAGCCTACTTCAAAAGTTAGAAACAAAATGTGTGAATTGTGTATAGATACAACTCCCTCCCCCTCCTTTGAACATCTTTCTACAAGTTCATTCTCCTATCACTCAAATTGAGCAATTTAGTCATACATCTTCAAGGAAGATGGGGATAGATATGGAGTCTAGTTTTCAAGTTTAGAAATCATGATCAATTTTATGTTTTCCTCCATGAATTATGACATGAATTAACTCTTATCAAGAAACATCATCATTTGTGAAGGCTTTAAGGCTACAAGTTCATAGCAAAGCTATTGTTTGTTAATTCACAATTTTCTTTAAATTTTTTAGCCTCTACCCTACTAGGGGTAAGATCTCTCACATTATATCATAGCTATTTAGTGGAGGTTAATTTCTACCTAGGGTTTGCATTAGGAAATCCCCTATATAACACAACATTTTTCCAATTTTTTGTGTGTACATTACAGATCCAACTACTAAAATTTTAAAATTGAAAAGAGTAGACTAAGAGCTATATTTTCAAATTTTGAACAAGTGAAAATTAATAGACTATTTTAATTAGCATAACAATCTCACACTTTTTGGTTTAATTTTGAAGGGAATAATTTGTGGAGCATATAGATCTGGAATCTGAAATGTTAGCTAGTGAAAACAACTTTAGGACTAGGACACCTAGCACATTAATTTGACATTTTTTAGGCTTAGATTTTAGTGATAGGTTATTTTTTGTTTCTTATCTATAGATCTACACTTTTGTGTTTACTTTCTGATCTATTTGTCTATTTATGCCAAATCTTGTCAATTTCCTAGCATTTTACCTAGTTCTTGCATCATTTATTATCATAATTATATCCAATCACATCTAATTAAATTTAGGGAGCAATTAATTATAGTACTCAACTCTTCTAATTGAATAGAATTGAGCCTTGAGCCTAATTGATTGTTTCCTAATGAAAGAGATATTTGGAAATGATTCCTAGTTTGCATGTTTAAACTAGTGAACTCTCATTTCCCCTATATTTTTGAATGATAGGAAGATGAAGTAGACATTTTGGAAGGAAAATTATTTCTATTATTTTCAAAAATATGGTTCAATTCATCATTATTCTTCTTATGATAATAGTGTTCATCATGTCTCGTCTTCTTGAAATATGCACCAAGCAGGGTTCTCCTTCTTAGATGTTTCTCCCTCGCAAGAGGAATTTTTATATTATTTTGTGGAAGTAGATGTGGATTTTGTGTTCTTCTTTGGCTTTTTCTTTTTCTTATTTTTTCTAGCAGAAGACTTCTCATCCTTTGTAATCAAGGAATGTGATTTTGAAGACTTCAAGACACCCATTTCAATAAACATGTGTGTTTGTTATAAGATTTTTCTATGAAGATAGCCACAAAATATTTAGAGACCTAATGGAAATCACAATTGAAAGAAAATAATAATATGATAAGAATAAACTATATCCCTATCAATGAATTCAAATAGAAAGGATGAATATGAATGGTATTACCAAGGAGACCCTTTCATTCTATACACCAAGATGAACATAAGATTGCATAATATTATGACATGTGGCTTAATCTTATGAATTGATACATAAAGTGATAACTATCCTCTTAAAGTTCAAATTTTACTCAAAATGAGAAGTATCCTATGTGTTGCTTGAGTAATCCTCTCAAAACCTTTTAAAAATTATATTTTTGGGGGGCACTAATAATTTTATAACTAATTTTTAGTCAAAATCATGCAATATTTGTGTTAATATATACACTTTTTAAAAAATCTTTGTTGGCTTTCACATATTGAGGTCGCTACTAGGTAAGTGACCTAGTGGAAAAAGGAAAGCTTTGTTTTAACAATTCTTGGATTGGTCAACATTCCATTATATATGCATTCAAAGAAATTGCACCACAAGCTCTTAAAATTGATGGTTAAGCTTATTATTTCACAATAGTTTTTTCACTTTACATATATCGCCCAACCATAATACTTGGTTCAAATGATCTAATATAGACCTAACTATAGAACCATATGCAAAGGTTCCATGCTTTTCCTCATTTGCAGAGAATGTTTTGAAAATAATAATTAAATTTGGTTTAAGATGTGAAAGTAAGTTAATTTTCCCAAGTGGTTATGATATAGTTATCTACCTAATAGTATTTTGTATTCTAAAAATATTTACATACCTTGATAGTAATTGTATACACCTAAAAATTGGCTATAAGCAATTAAATAAATATTTTATATTTATTTAATAATTATTCTCCTATTAAATAGTTAATTTGAAAAGATTAATTTATTTAATTCATTCTCATGTCTTTCTATTAATTAATATTTTATTAATTAATTCATCTATCCTATCCCTCTAAATAATTTAATATCTAATATTTAATTATTCCTCTAACCAAGTTAATTAAATATCTAATATTTAATTAATCGTCTAACCAAGTTAATTAAATATCTAATATTTAATTATCTCCTCTAAGCAATTAAATATCTAATATTTAATATTATTCTCATATCCTAGTCTCAAATATTAAATAATTTCTAAATTATTTAAACTCTTTTCCAACTTTCCCTCCATCTCCACTTCATCTTCCCTTTGCCAACTCATCCATCATGTGGCTAAGAAAATTAATATTTATATAATATTAATTCATGATTTATCTCCAACTTCCAAACTTAATGAATATTGTGTACGTACACACATTTCATTACCATTTCCTATATTCTCTCCAACACCCCCTACATCTTAGGTAGCACTTGAGTCCACTTGTCCTATCATGCCTGAATTTCCTCTAACCATCCCTAGATTCTCTCAGTCACCAACCTAGTCAAGGCGAGATGAGTGACACTTGTCTTCTCCTTCCCGCTTTCTCTCAACCTTCACCTTTGCTCATAGCCATCCAAATCTATAGATCTGATCATGACCGTTGATCTGAGCCACATCATCTAATCCTCTCAAAGTCTATAAAATCCAGAGCTTCAGTTGAGAGAGAGTTAGACTTCAAAAGACTTCAAGTGCATTTTGCAAGCTAATCATATGCATCCGTGAGTTTTAGTTTTGAAGCAAATAGCAAATATCATTTTAGCAATATAATCATATAGCATTATCATTTTAGCATAATCATGTAGCTTTGCATATCATAGTATCAGTTAACTACAAGTTATCAGTCCATTCTTCATATGCCATCTTGGAAGCCAATAGTGCATTGTCTGAGAGCACACCATCTGCAACCAGGAACAGTGGAGTTAGGACACAATGAGACATAAACTATGAAGGTAAAAATAGCATTTCTATTTCATATGTATTTCATTTAGTTTAATTGATTGAATTTGGATTTCCTGTATGCATTTGCATTGTATTTTGTGAAACTAACTTATTATAGGTAACATTCTGAGGATGAAATTCAAGCTCACACATTTTGGCGCCCACCGTGGCACTGGACCTCACATAGACCTTTAAAAATATTGAAAAAAATAAAATTAATGCATTTGTAATGCAGATTCACGCATGTGTGAATTCTGACAGCGTTTTTGTTCGACAGGTTAGCGCATTTGCATCATAGGTTAGCGCATATGTCATGTAGGTTAGCGCTTTTGTTTGAAAAACTACGCATTTGCATCATAGGTTAGCGCATATGTCATATAGGTTAGCACTTTTGTCTTAAATTTTGCATATTCGCATCACAGGTTCGCACATTTGCATAATAGGTTAGTGCATATGCCAAAAAAATCGTGCTTTTGTATCCACAAAGTAGCGCTTTTGTAGTCTAAGTTAGCGCTTTTGTTCCGTAGGTTAGCGCTTTTGAACAGAAAAATAGCGCATATGTTAGGTTAGCGCTTTTGTTTATAAGACTTATAAAATTTTCTTCCAGGTCTGAATGCCCAAAAAATTAGATTTTTCAGATTACTAACATGTGTGTGCAGGATGGCATTTAAGGCAAATTTTATGCATTTCCTCATCTAGTTAATTAAAAGTCTTCATTTGGGAAGTAATATACCATATCTTGTTCATCTAGTTTAACTAAAAGGATGAATTGACAACATGCAACTTGCATTTTTGATATTTTCTCTAAAAATAGTTATAGACTTTTAAAAGGGCTAAAATGAACACCATGCTTATTGGAGCAACATCTCCAAATAAGACCTAGCCAACAATTGCTTTGAAAAGGCTAAAAAGAACACTTGTATTTCGCATCTTGAAGGTGGTAGGTATATGATCTCCCCTTAATTGGGTGACCAAAAAGCCAAACCCAATCTTTTACGTTTTCTTTATTTTCAAGCAATTAAATCCTTTAGAGGGCCTGCCTTCCCGAGCTGCCTTGAGGGGGCTAGTGAGAGGGGTATGACCTAAAGTGGAAACGGGCTAATACTGAGTCCTTCCAATCCACTATAAATAAATTGTGTTTGTGACGAAAGTCACAAGAAACATGTGCTGATAAGTTCATACCGACACTATGTTTCCCCATAAACCCTATGGAGTGTAACCTCTATACGCTGGGAACCTTCTGTATTTACAGAGCTGAAAGTGTTGCATGTATGGCCACATGACCAAAAGCCTTTATTAAAAACCACTTGTACTAGTTGCCAAAATCCTTCTAGTTGTTGGCGCAGGAGGTCGGACCTTTGAAGCGGCTCACATACATACGGTTCCTAGTAGAGAAATAAAGTTTGCCATGGGGAGTTTTCATGGAAACTGATGCTTGGCTGCCCCAAAGAAGTGAGTGCTGAGGGTGGAGCCAATGGGGTCAAGCATCTAAATATCCGCTTTGAATAGCATAGCCTCGGGGGAAACTCCACGTGAGATTCAACAACTATTGTCTCAGTCTGCCATAAGATTTGTACTTGCTTGTGCATTTTGTTTATTAAACACTATGTCTTCTATGTCTATAACATGTTCCAAATGGTCAAAAATTGAAGAAAATTATCATCTACAAGAGAGAAAAAATCCAACAAATTACTGAGAAAGTGTAATCAAAAGGGGAATACAAAAGCTTTCCAACACTTGAAATACCAGATCAAAATGAAAATATTAAAACATCAAATATCAAAATAATTCTTAAAGTAGGTTTGTCTCTAAATCATCACATATTTTTCAAAACTAGCTCAAACAACTAGGTTGCTAATCCAACAGGTTATACTCAAAAGGTTCTATAAACATCAACATTTAACAAGCTATTGATTCAACCATCTTAAGTGCAAAAATAAACATCTTTGTCAAGTTTCTCATTAGGATAATCAAATCCTCTATCACGTAGCTTGATCAAATCTATACTAGGTTCCTAATCTTGGATATATCTTTCCTATTTTGAACCTAGGTTATATCAAAACCAAAATCGCACCAACATTGGAATCAAACAAACTTGTGCATTGTCAAATGCTTATATGACTTTTAAGTATCATCTTAAGAAAAGAAAACCCAGTTACAAAGCTACTCAGAAAAGAATAAGATTCTTATATATCAATCGCAAGATTTTATTGAAACATAGGACATTCCTACATCATTTTCATCACTACTTACGTGGCTGCGGTACAGAATTTGACGGTGAAACACTACAAAGATGTGCCTTTCAACAAAGAGACACTTTATCCCAACAAACAAACAATAGTGGTAAGATCAACAAAGCATATCTTCCTAAACCAATAATCACCTATTGACTTTGTCCTTTGGGGAATTTCAACAACATTGAAATAATCACATGTCAGTTTGGACTAGAGCCCAACACGAACAACTTAGAAAACAACAAATGGAGGAAGAAGATACTCCTATATTCCACACTTTTGGATTTATTGTTGTTGACGAAGAAGCAGTCAATAACACCATTAGAGATCTAGAGAAAGATTTCAAATTTGATAGGCTAATGGAAAAATTGTTGGCAAAACAAAAAGAAAAATATCTCTTGATGTTGGCAAAATCTGGAGCTAAACTACCACAAGACTTTAACATGGAAATCTTGAAACAAGATGCAGAGACAAGTAACACCCAAAACACAGATGAGCAAAATAACGAAGATATGAACAACGAAGAAACAAGGAAATAAAGGGATGATAAAAGAAAAGAGCGTAGTGACAAAAAGACTCATGGCGAAACAAGGAGAGACTATGTAGATAATCCCTTATCAAACCTTACTCAACAAATACAAACTCTACAACAACAAATACAAGACATGCAAAATGGGACAAGCTCCAAGAAATATTTGTTACAAGATATATGCCCATATCCTTTTGATAAAAATTTGAATATGATACCATTTCCACAACATTGCGAGATTCCTAAATATGATGAATACGATGGAAAATCTGATCCTTAAGATCACATTAGGGAGTTTTGTACTATGAGCATGGAATTTGCTCATGATGAAACCTACCTTATGTGTCTTTTTCCTAGGAGTTTAAATGGACAATCAATGGAGTGGTTTTCATGATTACCATCCGGAATCAAATCCTTTGAAGAACTTGTCAATATATCTATTTCACAATATTCCTACAATACAAGGAATGAAATAACAATGCTGGATCTCTACAATGTTAAACAAAAGAATGGTGAATCCTTTATGATTTTCTTACAATGATGGGAATGCATGTTTAATAGGTATCCCCGAGATGTACCTCATCAAGAAAATATGGACATATTCATTGATAATCTTATTAGTGAAATGAGTTATCGACTAAGGATGCAATGTCCTCCCTCTTTTGCCAAAATGATCGAAAATGGTTTGAAAATAGAAAACGCAATGGTAAAGAAAGGAGAACTAAAACTTTACAACAACAACAACAACAACAACAACAACAACAACAATGACAAACCTAAGTTCTGGTCAAAGAATAGGAATGTCAGCAATGAAGGGAATGATGATAATAGTAATACAAAACAACAACAACCAATTTTCAATCTATCAAGTCAAAACCCAAACAATAACAATCCAGAAAACAATAAAGCTAAGTCCTTTTTCTCCAATCCTCGAAGGAAATTCACAAACATTGGAGAATCTTTGGAATCAACTCTAAAAACTTTGCTTGCTAACAAATTGGTTGTTTTGCCAGAAGCAAGTAATTATGAACCACCAGTCAAGCCTAATTGGTGGAATGATAATCATTTTTGCAAATATCATAGGAATAAAGGACGCCTAACAAATGATTGTCAGAGATTGAAACACCTTATTAAAGATCTAATTGATAATGGAACCATCACAGTGAATAGCCATAAAACAAATGAGTCACACTTGGCTTTCACAACTCCACTTCCAAATTATGACAAAGGTGAATCGTCCCAATTAAAAGATGACAAAGGAAAAGCCAAAGTGAATTACACTTATACCTACGATGATGTAGTGAATGTAATCATTGTTAATGAAAATTCATCTTCCGAACCAATCAATGTTATCATGAGAAGCAAAGCAAAGGTTACTTTTCCAAGTATAGTAAAAGATCCAACACCTAATCCACAACAATACAATTTAATAGAGAAATTACAACGAATACCAGCTCAAATATCAATTCTGTAACTTCTCAAAATTTCACCTATGCATAAGGAAATTTTGGAGAAAGCTTTAGTGGAAACAACAGTTTCAAAAGATTTGGATGTAGATCAGTTCCAAAATATGGTAGGACACCCTATAATTCCTCATTGCTTATCATTTTCCAAAAATGATGATGTGTCCTTACAAAATCCTCACAACGCTCCCTTACATGTTGAAGTCTCCATAAATAAAATTCGTGTCAAACATGTGCTCATAGACGGAGGAGCTGGATTAAACATTTGTGCTCTAAGTTTGATAGAAGCTTTGGGATATTCAGAGAATGCAATAGATCCGAAAAAGAAAATAACTATCAAAGCTTATGATGAAGCAGAATGTTCTTCTAAAGGAACTGTTGTGCTACCAATAAGGATAGGACCTGTGGAAAAAGATACATTGTGTCAGGTTTTAGATTTGAACCTCTCCTACAACATTATTCTAGGGAGACCATGGATTCACAAGATGCAAGTAGTTCCTTCTACATATCATCAATGTGTAAAATTTCCTCATGAAGGGAAAGAGATCACTATAATTGTAGACTCCAGTCAATATTGCAATAATTTGAAACTCGCACAAGATACAAGATTTCCACATAATAGAGAATCAGTATATCCTACCAAAGAAATTCAAGCAAAGTTATGGGAAAATTTTGAAGAAAAGCTCAAGTTAAATGATGAAGGAATGGGAAAGTATTCTTCACAAAATTTCCCACTTTCCCCTAAATCATATGGAAAACCTACAGATATTCAATCAAAGACATTAGGAAAATCAAAACATATGTTTAAAGGAACCTTTGTTAGTGCTGGAACTCTTGAAGAAGAAAATGAAGACATAGACATTCTTGGTTGGCTCTACAAAGATGAAGATAAAACTATAGCAACAGCAATAGAAGTCAATATTCCCATAAAACAATATGGCAAAGGATATGAAATCATGCAAAAGATGGGATATGGAGGAAAAGGACCAATTGGTAAGAAACATCAAGGTATTTCAGAACCTATTTCTCCACACTCACAATCCACAGAAGACAAATCTGGGCTAGGATATCTGAAGTCTAATCCAAAGCAACATAATCATCAACAACAAAAATGGAGAAAGAAACTAGTTTCTAAAGAAGAAAACTGGCAAGAAAAGTTGCATCAAGCAGCCAAAATAGTAGCCAATAAGCAAAAGAAGCAAGAAGAACATGAAAAGAAAGAAGAAGAGACTATTATCAAAGGTGAAGACAAATCTTGTCAACAAGTTCTAAAAATACAAACAAAGGCAAAATCTAAACAAGATATTCCAGAAGCAGTAAAAATAGAAATGGCAGAAATCAAGGAACTTTTTGCACCACATGACATCCCAGTATGGTATAGTGGAGTAATCTTAGATCAAGATTCAGAGACAGATTCCAATGAATATGAATGGAGTCCAGATACCTTATCCACTAAATCAAGTAAGGATAATAATGAAGATCAAGTAGCTATCACGGAAGAAGACTTGTCTATTGCAGAACAAAAGATGAAGCTAGAAAGAAGACAAGAGAAACTCAGAATTCAGAGAAAATAGGCATATGCAAAAAGAAAAGCGAATGAAAAAGATAGAGAAACAATGCCACAAGAAGTGCAAACAAAGAACTTGAGTTTGAAAGGAGACAAAATCTATTAAAGGAATCTACTGTATCATGTGCACAAATATGTCAACTTCTAAATGCAAATGAGGTCAATCAAGAAGGAATTTGCAGTATCAAAGATGTGTGCGTGGATATAATCCATTCGTTTAAGAGACAAACGTCAGTTGAAGGACCACTTGAGTGTGAACTACCAAATGCTAATATAAATCTAGTTAAGACTAATTCGGAAATGCTTGAGAAAGACAATTCTCACAAACATTTAAATATTTATTCTACGCCAAGCTATGATCATTATGTCATGAACATTGAAACACCTAATGATGACAATGATTATGATTTACCCCTTCTACATCCCGAACTAATTTATTGGGATAATTTAGACAACCCCAAACTAAATGTCTTTTCTAATGACCATGACTTAGTCATATACCTTAACATTATTGAACCCATCCATCCTAAGATATCTTCCATTGTAAAGTCAAGTGATGTTTCTCTTAGTCAGGAGAATGCCAAACTTTTCAGTTGTAAAAGTGAAATAAAACAAGGAAAGAGACCTATTGTTGAAAACCATTTCGTGGCAACATTAGATCAATCAAAAGAGAAAACAAAAGGTGTAGCTGATGGTGAAAACATCCTCGAGGTGCCAGAAGATGGAAAGTTTGACATTCTTCCTGCATATTTTCAAGAGAGATCTGCTATCCTGATAGAACCAATAGAAGCAATAAACATTGATACATCAAAGGATCCTAAAATACTTCATTTTGTTGCCTCATTAGCAGAAAAAGAGAGCAAAGAGTACATGGAATTCTTTAAGCAAAGACAAATAAATTTTTCTTGGTCCTATGCAGATATGCCAGGACTTAACCTAGATCTTATTATGCATCATCTTAATGTGGATTTAAAAGAAAAAGCTATTAAGTAGAAGCTAAGAAAGATGCATCCGCATATTGCTCTCCTTGTCAAAATCGATCTCAAGAAACTATTAGAAGTGGGTTTCATAAGACCAGTTGCTTATCCAGAATGGGTCTCAAGTATTGTACCAGTATCAAAGCCAGATAAGAGCATAAGAGTCTGTATAGATTTTAGAGATCCGAATAAAGCATGTCCAAAATATTATTTCTCGCTACCAAACATTGATATCATAGTGGACTTATCAGCAGGTCATGAGATGTTTTCATTAATGGATGGCTTCTCAGGATATAATCAAATAAGAATCGCACCTGAAGATCAAGAGAAGACAATTTTCACCTGTGCATGGGGAACATACTACTGGAATGTTATGCCATTTGGGCTTAAGAATGCAGAAGTGACTCATCAAAGGGCTATGACAATAATTTTTCATGACATGATGCATACATTCATGGAAGACTATGTCGATGACATACTTACAAAATCTCACACAAGAAAAGAACATTTGAACATTTTAAGCAAGATTTTTGACAGGCTAGAAAGATATCAATTGAGATTAAATCCAAAGAAATGTGCATTTTGAGTAACCTCTGGAAAGCTCATGGGATACATTATATCAGCTCATGGCATCGAAGTAGATCCTGGAAAAGTTAAAGCTATCATAGAGATGGAGTCACCTAAAAACATAAGTCAATTGCCATCTTTACAAGGAAGGTTGCAATCAATCAGGAGATTTGTTTCTCAATTGGCCGATAGATGTCTTCCATTTACCCATCTTTTACATAAAAATGTTCCATTCAAATGGGATACAAAATGTGAAGAAGCTTTCTTGCAAATAAAAGAATATCTTATGAGTCCTCCAGTACTGATATCACCAACCAAAGGGAAACCATTGTTACTCTATATCTCAGCAACAAGTGTATCATTAGGTGCTCTCCTAGCTCAACATGATGATGAAGGAAAAGAAAGAGCAATTTATTATATCAGCAGAACACTTGTTGGCTATGAATTAAAGTATTCCTAAATTGAAAAGATATGTCTAGCAGTTGTATTTGCAACCCAAAAGCTACGACATTATATGTTGATTCATTCTGTAAAACTAATAGCAAAGATATATCCTCTCAAATATCTATTGAGAAAGTCAACATTGATAGGGAGACTAGCCAAATGGGTTATGATATTGAATGAATTTGACATAAAATATGTTAACTGGACAGCTATCAAGGGACAAGTTATCACTGATCAATTGGCTGATGCACCTCTACAAAATAACATGCCTTTGCACATCGAATTTCTTGATGCAGATATCTTGACAGTAAGTAAAAACTTTTGGGAATTGTACTTTGATGGTTCTTATACCCAATATGGTTCAGGCACAGGAATCTTTTTCATCACACCTCAAGGACACACAATTCTGAAATCGTATAGACTACGATTTCCATGCACCAATAATACTGCAGAGTATGAAGCATTGGCTACAGGGCTTAAAATGGCCATTGAATGGAATGTAAAAGAACTACATGTCTATGGTGATTCACAACTTGTCATTAATCAAATCAATGATGAATATCACACAAAGGATGATAAGCTTATGCCATACAAATAGCTGATAGAGGAATTTAAAGGACACTTTAAATAAATCACATTCACTCAGATTCCCAGAAATGAGAATAAAGCAGCAGATGCGATGGCTACAATAGAATCTCTCTTGCAAAATAAAGAGAATCAACAATGTTATGAATTTCTTGTGGAAGATATCTTAACCCCTACCATCCAATCCCAGCATACCTACCAAATTTGCCATATATCAGGAACCAGTGAATCCTTATACGATCAAACCTACCAATATTTGAAAGATCATATCCTTCCTCTAGAATTAACTCGTAATCAACGAAGAAACTTTATCTGTCAGTCCTCTCGCTATACCATTATTGTTGATATCCTATATAGGCATGGTCTAGATGGTACATTGTTGAGATGTCTTGAAAAAGACAAATCTGAGAGAGTTCTTAATGACATTCATGCAAGTATTTGTGGTACACACTCAAGTGGTTTAACATTGGCTAAGAAACTTATTCGTATGGGTTATTTTTGGCCTACTATGGAAAGGGATACATTCGCCTATTCTAGAAAATGTAAACAATGTCAAATCCATGGAAATATAATTCATGCACCAGCACAAGAGTTATATCCTATGACAGGATCATGGCCATTTTCACAGTGGGGCCTTGATTTGGTAGGAAAGATCAATCCCTCATCTTCTAATGGACATAAGTTCATTTTGATTGCTACTGAATATTTTACTAAGTGGATTGAAGTAGTGCCTTTAACAACAATGATAGGAAAACAAATATCATCATTCATCTTGAATTACATAATTTGTTGCTACGACCTTCCTATGACCATTATCACTGATAATGGAAGACCATTCAAAAATAAAGATGTGAAAGAGCTATGTGAACAGTTTCATATCCAACATAGGTTCTCTACTCCATATTATCCAAAAGGTAATGGTCAAGCTGAGGCATCAAACAAAACTATCTTGAAAATCTTGAAGAAAACAGTCAATGAAGCTGGAAAAGATTGGCACATTTAGCTAAATCCTGCTCTTTGGGCATACCGAACTAGCATCCGCACTCCAACAAGGGCAACTCCATATTGTTTGGTCTATGGATCTGAAGCTATATTACCTATAGAAGTAGAGATACCTTCTCTACGAGTATCCTTGCATGGTCTTATACCAGAAGAGGAACAATGAGTCTCTCGACTCCAAGAACTAGAATTAATTCAGGAACATCGCCAAAATGCAACAAAACATTTGAAGGTATACCAGTAAGGAATGGCAAGAAGCTATAACCACAGAGTCAAGCCATGTATTTTCCAGATTGGAGATATAGTTCTAAGGGAGAATCCAAGAAATCAGCAAGACCGAGAAAAGAAGGGAAAATTTGAACCAAATTGGCTAGGACCTTTTGTCATAATAGCAACATATGGATCTGGAGCATACAAGTTATCTTCTCCTGAAGGTGATTGGTTTGATGAACCTATCAATTCTATCCATCTCAAGAAATTCTATGCTTGAGATATAAAGTCCTGAAAAAATCAATAAAAAGCATATAAAGTCCTGAAAAAAAAATGCAATAAATTTAGATGGTGAAAACCTGGTAAATAGATGCTATCTAAAAAGTGAGTTCCTCCATCTATGAGATCTCTTTGCGCACCTATCCACTCCAACCTATCGCATGTATCACTTCCATATATCTTAGCTTATCCATTCCATTTTCCATCTTTCACATCCATTTCTCTGAACCATTAGCAAGAAATTTGCAGCCTACCAACAGTTATCAATCTTTGACATACTTGTCGTAGTCACTACCTTATATTTTATCAAAATCTATAAATCTGCATTTATATCCCACCATGGTTTGGATCTTGATCAAATCATACATCCGTAATAAAAAAAAATTTCTACTGGGGGCAAAATCCTAATTCCTTTTTGCTAAGGTGATCTTTTGAATCTTTGAAAATCAAAACATTCGAAAACTTAGAAAAACCAAAAACACCTAGGGTTTTGAAACAGATAACAAGCATAAAAGCAACAAATCAATCAAGGCATTTCATCAACAACCGAATCGTCAAACTTAGAAAATGAAGAATCAACTAGAAAGCTATAAAGGATTATAAGAGATCATTCATTAAGATGATTATATGAGTTAATGACCATAAGAACATGTGAATGACATACAAGATTCAGTGTTTATATCTTGATTTTTATTGCTAATCATGTACTCTATGCAACTCTAGGATGTCCATGACTAGAGAAGCTATGATGGGGCATAATTATTTTTCGTTGATTGTTGTTTGTGGTTTATCTCTTACTACGGTATGTACTTGTCTCAGGAGATGATCGACAAAAGATCAAGGAGGACGTTCCAAGTCATGCATGAAAGGAGATAATCCTTGTCTGTTTCTGCAAGCAATACTCAGGTCAACTTGATCCATTATATCAAGTTGCTTGTATTAACTTGCTATATCAAAATCCATGTAAGAAATACTTAGGTCATCTTGAATCATTATGTCAAGTTGCTTGTATTTTCTTTCAAAATTTTAAAGCTCAATGATGAAATCAAGCACTGTTATCCAATAGCATATGAAGAATGGCAGTACAATTTTTAGTTAGATCATTTTATTTAGCTCATTATTCATCTGCATTATAAGCATTGATTGTCAGTTGCATTATAAGCATTCATTGTCAGTTGCATTATAAGAAAATCATTTCATTAATAGATCAACGGTCATAAATAAAGATTGAGTATACTTGGACAAACAAAAATAATTTACATTTGATTATTATAGGTGCATTCATTTTTAATCCTCATCCATTTCATTGCATTTTATCATTGCATTAGTTTGCATTCAATTAAGTGTAGTATCATCATTTCAATAATGATCATTTAATTGCATCTTTGCACTTAGATTCATAAACATTACATATAAAATAAAAATAAAAATAAAAACAAAAAAACACATAGAGCATTACATTTACATATCATTAAAGATAGAAATTCATTTTGATTTGCATCCAAAATCATCAAAATTGAAAATCAAAACAAAAACATTTAGCATTGCATCATATAGATTATAATCATTGCATCCATATCATCATCAAATAGAATAACATTCATAACATCATCCATATAATCACTGCATCCATAAAATCAAAGCATAATAAAGATCATCATCATATACAATCCATGTCTGCATATAGATCATCATAAAACAATAAAAGTCCAAGTATACAATGATATTAGATAAACAATACAAATGCCTCATCAAATACAAATCAAGTCAAGGCTTTCCTGTATCACTACCACCCGACTTTGTCCATCTTTGTGGCTATGGGCATGAAGATCCTCCAGATGCCTATCTCCCATGATCACCACTCCTCTAAGGAGGTCCCATGACCCCACCACTGCTAGTATCCATCAACATGGTGGTATGATAACTACCTCCTCTCTGGCTCTCTGTAACTGCCTCCTCATATTGTCATCGCTAGTAGGAAGTCTCTTTCCCAACACAAAATAATGCTCTAATAGTATTCACCGAGAGAGTACCTGATCCAGCCTGTTGAATATGATCAAGAAGGCCTTGAGTATCTTGTTGTCTCCTAATAGCTCTACCCACTTAGTAATAAGAGTCTGCACCTATGCTCGAAGCTGATCAATCTATGCTCTCAGACTGTCAATAGTATCCTGCCTTGGCACATCATGCTCTAGTATAACCACATCTGGCATATCATGCACCGATGCATCTTGCTCTGGTACATCCTACTGTGGTACATGAGCCCCAATCCCCTCACCACCAATCTGTCCAACTGCTGGAATCTCGGTCTGAGTAACTCTCTGAACCCGTCGTCTAATCAGGGGAACATGATCCTTAGGATCCTCATCATCTCAACCATGCGTTGGAATAACTCAAGGATTTGGCTAAATCTATCCAAAATCAATACCTCTCCTGCAACCTCCATCCATTCCAGTCACCCTGCCTCCTGTCAATGGCAACCCTCTCGGTGATCTAATACCAGTCTTGCCATGCTCTCTTCCAATCCATCCAATGTCCCTCCCACCCATAGGACGTGGTCTCTCAATCCTTCCAGCTGGTCCAAACGGTCCTCCATGGAATCTCAATCGACCTCCACTCTGTCCAGGTCTCCTACCAACACCTCCATCCCCACCATCATCTCCACCTCCTCTAGCCTCATGAGCAGCTCTAAGCTCTCGTCTCCATCTCCTAGAAATTGGATCATCTAAATCATCATCCTCATCTCTTGAGCTAGGAGGAGGATCTGCTGGATCAGTAATACAAGGAAAAGGATGAGCTAATATATACTGGGCATAATCTGTAGTAACCCCCAGATCAATAATATGCAATCTCATATCATACGCCACTCTTGGACAAGAAACAAACTCTGCACGAGCAATCTCAAATGACAATGATGGTCCCCAATCTTGCCTATCTCTGTACCACCGAGCATATATCATCATAGGAGTAGGCATAGGCTGGATGATACCAAACTGTCTCAAAATCTGACCAATCAACTGTCTCTCCACAATGAAAGGTGTCTGCCTAATGAGGTATCTACTCTAAATAATACATGGTAAAGTCTGAACATCATCCATCCATGGCTCACAATCAAGATATGGTCTCCAAATGATGTTGTCCAAAGAATCTAACACCCAACGCCAATACTCCATCTTACCCAACTTATGCTGAGTAAGGATACCTGCATAAAAATATATGTATGGCTACCTCTCTCCACAAACTTTGTGATGGATAGGCTGAGTAACAAAAATATACTCCCAGCACCAGATCTGTAATAAAGTGCACCCAGTAGAAAAACTCACACTCTCATCATACACTACCTGGTGTAGATCATGATATAAATGAGCTAACATGCAAACACCTCAAGCATATCGAGTACGATGCTGCATCATACTTAGAAGAATCTCACCCCATCCAACAGAAAAACTTCATGACCTCCTATCAGGACATATAAATCCTCTAATCAAACCAGCGAGAATCACAGGAAGAGCCTCATAATACATCACCATATCAACCCATCTGATCTCTCCTCTGTCGATGCTCTCATTAGCAAACACGACTTTGCACGCCTCTGTCCCCACTCGATCCTGATAATCATACTATACTAGCTCACCAGTCACTGGGATATGCAGAATCCTGTAGACGTCCTCAAGAGTCACACTAATCTCACCCGTCGACAGGTGGAAAGTGTTATGCTCGTTGTGCCATCTCTCGGCCAATGCTATCAACAAACCCTTGTTATGCGTAATCTTAGGCATATACAATAAATCACATAAACCACATGCATCTATGTGTCTAATCTCAGCCTGGGTCAACTCCGGAACTAAATGTCGCACTACCAGTAATTTCTCCTGACACTGGAGAACATCCATTTTCTCCTATTTTGTCAAGAGAAATCAATCAAATCAAATCTATCGATGAAATTATCATTTATCAATCAAAGTTGAATCAATCATCAAATCTATCTATCTATCAAATCAAATTGAAGCAACTTAAGCTATCAAATCATTTTAAAACTATCAATCATAGTTTTTTATCAATCACTGAGTTTACTCAAAACTCTGCTTAGCTCTTGCATCAGAAACTAAATCGATTTCTTAGAGTTACTCAAGCTAATCAAAGCTCTCTATCAAATCTATCAAAATCAAGCTAATCAAAGCTATCTATCAAATCTATCAAATCAAGCTAATCAAAACTATCTATCTAATCTATCAAATCTATCAAATCAAGCTAATCAAAGCTATCTATCAAATCTATCAAATCAAGCTAGTCAAAGCAACCTATCAATCTATCAATCACGCAATCATGAAATCAAGTCCGTATTTCATCATCAATGCATATTAAACATGTTAAATCTAATCATCAAAGTGATTTTTAGCTTTTGCACTTATCAAAATTATCAAAATTAAGCAAAAGCGCCGACCAATTGAGAATTTGTACTAAACCACAACAAATGCGCTAACCTAGTGCATATGTGCTATCTTTTTTAACAAAAGAACTGAAACTACAGGCATAAGCGCTAACCCATGCAAAAGCGCTTCCTTTCTAGGCATATGCGCTAACAAACAAAACATAAGCGCAACCCTATGCATATGTACTAATATCTTGCACATAAGCGCTAACATACAATGCATATGCGCTAAACTAAGCATTTGCGCTAAACCTAGTTGCATATGTGCTAAAACAAATTGCAAAAGTGCTAAAATAATGCCTAAAAAATAAAAAAAATTCAAAAAACCAAAAAACCGCCTAAAAACATGACAATTTGAATGAAAACTTGAAAAGAAGGCTCGGGAAAAGAAACATACCGGATACCCATACTCGGGAGGTCACTGATAACGTCGAACTCACTCAAAATGATGGCTCTCCACGAGAATCACCATTTTGCCACCTCAGCAAGAATATTTTCAAACAAAAAGTTGACAAGGATAATAATGAAGTTAAAATTAGCCTTGGTTAATTTTATATTTATTATTTGAAGAGTAATTAATTTCAATGGGGCAATTTAATTTGTTTTTTACAAATGAATTTAATTGACTGAATTTTTATCAAATTATCATGAGATTAATCGTTCCAACTAGAATTTTTGACAATTTTCACGATCAATCTCCTCAGGGGGCACACAATCAAGATTTTCAATCTCCATCAGGCACATTATCGAGACTTGATTTAATCTTTGAAACAATGTTGTCTTGACATTATTTCAAAGAGGGGCAAAATGTATACACCTAAAAATTGGCTATGAGAAATTAAATAAATATTTATATTTATTTAATAATTATTCTTCTATTAAATAGTTAATTTGAAAAGATTAATTTATTTAATTCATTCTCATGTCTTTCTATTAATTAATATTTTATTAATTAACTAATCTATCCTATCCCTCTAAATAATTAAATATCTAATATTTAATTAATCATCTAACCAAGTTAATTAAATATCTAATATCTAATTATCTCCTCTAAGCAATTAAATATCTAATATTTAATGGTTATTCTCCTATCTTATAGTCTCAAATATTAAATAATTTCTAAATTATTTAATCTCTTTTCCAACTCACCCTCCATCTCCACTTCATCTTCCCTTTGCCAACTCATCCATCATGTGGTTAAGGAAATTAATATTTCTTAAATATTAATTCATGATTTATCTCCAACTTCCAAATTTAATGAATATTGTGTACATACACATATTTCATTACCATTTCCTATATTCTCTCCAACACCCCCTACATCTTAGGAAGCACTTGAGTCCACTTGTCCTATCATGCCTAAATTTCCTCTAACCATCCCTAGATTCTCTCAGTCAGCAACTCAGTCAAGGTGAGATGAGTGACACTTGTCTTCTCCTTCCCCCTTTCTCTCAACCTTCACCTTTGCTCACAGCCATCCAAATTTGTAGATCTGATCATGACCGTTGATCTGAACCACATCATCTAATCCTCTCAAAGTCTATAAAATCCAGAGCTTCAGTTGAGAGAGAGTTAGAATTCAAGAGACTTCAAGTGCATTTTGCAAGCTAATCATATGCATCCGTGAGTTTTAGTTTTGAAGCCAATAGCAAATATCATTTTTGCAATATAATCATATAGCATTATCATTTTAGCATAATCATGTAGCTTTTCATATCATAGTATCAGTTAACTACAAATTATTAGTCCATTCTTCATATGCCATCTTGGAAGCCAACAGTGCATTGTCTGAGAGTACACCAACTGCAACCAGGAATAGTGGAGTTAGGACACAATGAGACATAAACCATGAAGGTAAAAATAGCATTTCTATTTCATATGTATTTCATGTAGTTTCAATGGTTGAATTTGGATTTCCTGTATGCATTTCCATTGTATTTTGTGAAACTAACTTATTACAGGTAACATTCTAAGGATGAAATTCAAGCTCACATAGTAATGAGGTTGGTGTATTGGCTGTTGTTCTTTATGGCAAGCTGAATTGTTTAGTGAAGAGAACCTGAAAGTGTGAAGGGTTGTTAAAGAGAGAAGGCAGTTAATAGGTAGAAATTAAAAACCTTTAGAAAGCATAATACATGTAAAAGTGAACATGTCCAGGGATAGTTGAACAACCTAAACAAAGTAAGAAGCTTGCAAGTAGACGTTGGAAAATCAATTTATTGAATAAGTGAGTAAGGTTTACATACCGTTAAAGTAATGACCTTGCTGCAGTTGATGCTATTCTTTAGTGAAAGTTCAAATATTCAATCAAAATAACTTGAAGGTCTAAAGGAATGTTAATGAGAAATTGGTCAAATGTACAAACAGTTAAAGAACATAAACAAAGCAAGAAACCTGGCAGCACAGTACAAACAATCTGAAGACTGTTTCATACCTTGAAATTATTGAACTTGCAGAGTGAAAGTGGTCATGTCTAGAAATAGTTAAAGAACATAAACAAAGTAAGAATAAAGGATTGTTAATGAGAAAATGTAGGTAATGATAAATAGTATAATCTACAAACGGTTAAAGAACGTAAACAAAGCAAGAAACGTTGAAGTAGAGTAGAGAAAATCTAAAAAGTGTTGCATACCTTCAAATTAATGAGCTTGGTGTATTGGATGTTGTTCTTTTTGAAAGATAATCTTCACAAACTATAATAGTTGTGAAATGGAAGAGGTGTCTTGCAGACTGAAGATAAACAAAGTAAGAATCTTGTATTAGAACAACATTAGTGAATATTAAATGCATTGAACAAGTGGGTAAAATTTTTAATTGCTATATTCATATGATGTTATTATTTACTGAAAGCTCAATTATTCAATCAAAAGAACTTTAAGGTGTAAAGGAATGTTAATGAGAAAAGGTAGGTAATGATAAATAGTATAACACTTACCGTCAGAAACCATTGTATGTGTTAAAGCGAATAGGTGCCTTGTAGACTAAAAGTGTATTAGAACCTGCAATAAATAAGAACATATGAGAAACTAATTGTGGAAAATAGGAGGGGAAAAATTTGTTGAAAGTTATAAAATAGTTGAATAGGAAGGGGGTGTTAGGTGTGTACCTTTTGTTATAGAGTTGGCACATGTAAAAGGGGTCTTCACTTGCATAGACATTATTTGTGTTGTTGATCCTGAAAAGTAGAAATATTGTTTTGTGTTGATACATTGAAATGAAGATATACAATACATGAAAACATAATGAAGATGTGATTTGCATACCTGATTGTATTTGTTCTGTAGGTATGTTTATTATATTCTGTTTGAAAGTTGCAGCAAGTGGGCTTCCTAAGCCTTTCATAGTACTGTTGATGTTCCACCTTTCAATCGTGAGTATCTTTGGTAGGTGAAGGCTAGTTGTATATTTAGGTGTTCAATTGCTTTTACTCTTGAAAGTGCTCTGAACATTAGGCCTTGTTTCTCTGTTTTGCCGATGTCAACTGTGGTAAAGTCTAATGTCATCCCCTGTGACTTGTGAATAGTAATGCCCCATGCCATTGCTAGTGGAATTTTTGTGCGGTTTGCTCTAGTAATTGGTGGAATTGGGACATGTTTTGGATTTTGTGGATCCCATGAAGGCCCAGTATAATGTTTGAAAAGAACAACCACATATTTTGGCAAATCAGGTGGTTTGGAAGCTGCATTGTAGACAATTTGTTTGATTTGACCCAAAGCACCATTTATAAGGCCAACTTCTATCCATAAATTTGCAATAAGCATAATTTCCTCTATAGAAAGAAGAATTTAAAATGCTAGTTGTTCTTCTTGGTGTGGCTTCTTATCTCTTTGATGGCCAATGATTTTTGTTGCACATGCAATGGGTGAGTGCAATTGTGTTACATTCTTTATGTTGTGTGCACTTGAAGATGCATTTGTTGCAAATAAATGCTTCTATTGGCTGAAGTGATTATTTTGTTCAAGTGTCAAAGCATGGGTTGACCACAAATGAAGGGATTCCCAGTCTGTTTGTAATGGTGTTGAGTTACGGATATTAAGCAATATTTCACAGAAACTTATCTGTGAAGAACTTGTGCCTTGTTGACGAAATGGAATATCCAAGGTCACAGCAGTATTGGATGTATGCCATAGAGCCAGTGTCATTGAGTGAGATGCATATAATGGCCTATCCATAACTGGGGGAAGCCGTGCAAGATCACCAACCAAAATGACTGAGATACCTGCAAATGATTCATGTTGTTTGCTGGGAAAAGCTTCTTGCAATCTTTTATCAATCTTAATGAGTAATTGAGGGCCAAAAAAGCTCATTTCATCTATTAATATGTAATGTAAGTGTTTGCATTTCTCTTGAAACATTAATAAGGAATGGCCTGTTAATGGTTTGTATTCTTGAATGGGTATACAGAGGGCAGCATGGATTGTGGTTGCTTGGATATTATATGCGGAGACACCTGTTGGTGCTAGTACAAGCAAAGGGTATTGTGCATGTTCTGAATTTGAATTTAACTGTGTGCGTATACAATCAATAAGAAATGACTTTCTAGTGCCTGTTGTGCCTTGAATGATTAATTGTAATGGTGAAGAATGTAGGTTCTGTGTAGCATGAGATTTAATCATATCAACTACAATAATTTGGTTTCTAGCAAGCTCATAGTTAGTAGGTGCATTTAAATGCGGGTTGGCAAGATTGTGGGGTGCTTAGCTTTTCTCTATTAATATAAAGTGAGATGATTTTGAATGCAATGGTTCATCAGGTATACAAGCAGTCCAATCAAATTGTAGATCAAAATCACGTCTGCCAAGCATTTGAAGAGCAGCAACATCAAAGTTATTTGATGCTCCCATTTGTGACAAGAAATCCCATTCGTATAGATCTTCATGAGTTGATTGTTGAATGTCTTCTGCTTGTAGCTCTTCACCATTTTTTGTGGTAATGTGTTCTTCAAAACCATTTACATGCCATCGTATGTAATCTGTACTTTGAAGATCTTTCCACATTTTGATAATTTCTTCAGCTGAGTTCCCTATATGTAGAGGTATGATTTGAAATGGTTTATAAAGAAGAAATTCACTCCAACAAAAACTTTCAAAACTGTTGTCCTCTTCTAAAGGTAAAGATTTGTGTTGTGGATAGACATTTACAATTGCGGGTAGCTTTCTTTTCATCCATTTAGATGATTTACGGTGCTCAGAGTATGTATATAACTGGGTTGAATGAAGCAGAGTCAGGTTTGCTAATTTTGATGGCCATTTCATGTAGTTTGAGATGTAAGATATTGAGGTTTGAGATTCATCATCACAATTAGCTATGCGTTGGAAGATTCGTTTACCAACATTGAGTGTTACAAATTGGCATGTGCAAGATATCAATGGGAGTTTAAGCAGCATGTGACAAGTTTCTTGTGCACTAATGTCCCTATCAGCAATAATGCCCATGAGCAGTCTTTGGTATGCTAAGAGAATTGTATCATCTGAATTGGTTGTTTCAACTATGCGTTTCAAGATATCAGTATAACTTTCTGACTTTTGTTCAATTTTGGATGCATACTTTGAGATATATTGTAGAACTACTTTTTTGGAGCAGACAGGCTAACAATCAACATGGTGAGCATTGTTGGGTTGTGTACATTCAGATGATTGTCATTCCTTGCTGGTTTGTATGATGGGTTATTGTTGTGATCTAATATCAATGAGGATTCATGTTGTTCAGGCCAAGGAGCTTTGTACCTGCATTGAAGGGTTGTGTTTTTTTCCTCAAGCAGGTATACTCTAAACACTTTGTATGTCGTTGAACAACATTGACTAACTTAGTATAATCAGTGCAAGGATCGGACCTGGATATGATCTTTGTATCTACAAGACATGGATCTGAAATTGCAGGCATATATTGCCTGTTCAAGCGAGCTTCTTTAGGACGTGGATTCCACATTGTGATGTACTGGTCAAAGAAGTGTTTAGCTGATTGGATACGTGCATGGTTTGACCAATCAAGGTTATCAACATTTGGTGCTTCTGGCAACCACAGAAAGCCATGTATATGTGCAGAACCTCGGTGTTGCCATTCATATCTATACTAGTGGTCAATGGTTTTCAGTTCTTTGACAATGACTTCATCATGAAAGATTTGAAATCTTAAGTGCAAGTATAGAGCTGTAATGTGGGGATTATTGACTAAATTTTCAGTAAATTGTCTTTTGTTTTTGGGTATAGTAGCTGACTTTGTTTTTGGCAATAACTTATGCAATTCTGGCCATTTTGTATCAGCCGAGCTTAAGGTGAAGATAGTGTAGGTGCACCTAACTGTTCTATCATTGATGTAAGGTCACGACGGGACTTGCTCCAAAATGCTCGTGTACCACACAATGAGGTTGCATATCGCATGATATGATTTGGTAATTCACTTATGGGTGTCTTTTGTAAGTATTCCTTTAGGCCATGAAGATTGTGTGGTAGACTATCTTGTAGATTAGTCTTGAAGAACACATCAGCTAATTGTTGGGATTGATGTCTCTTCATAAGATTGTAGATATAATATCTAAAGTGAACATGTTGCCCAAATCTTTGATCATAATATTTGATCAGGTGCAAAGCATATTCATGTAAATGCACTTGCCTTATTCTTTGTTCTAGTGGTAAAGCTATTCCAGAAGGGAAAAGTGTTGGGAATGCCATGGAAAAGAGGCCCTCGGTATTGTACTCATTGATAGGCGATGCACTAATTTGTGGCCAAGGAACAACATTGTTGTTGTTGTCATCTAGATGGAGGATATTTTTTATCGCATCAAGTTCTAGTATTGATGATGGTAATTGTGGGATAAATGAGGAAGTATTCTCCCCGATTTGTTCTTCATTATTTATATTCAGCAGAGTGGAAGTACCTTGAACAACATCTTCTTGCAGGGAATCGACTGAATGTAGTAGCTCTGCTATGTCAATGGTTTGGTCTGGCAATAGATGCACTGCAACTAGATCAATGACTACATCCTTGTAGTATTGATCATGTTTCATTTTGTAAGCCAATGCATTCATGACGTGAAATCTATTCACGTAACAGTCATAAGTTAATCCTTGCAAATTGGTTCTACAGACAATTAGAATTTCTAATTGCTTAATATGGCGAGGTAATGTTATTGCAATTTCAAAAATATCTTGTGGGAAGTTTATTGTATGGCCAAAATATTTGTATTGGCCTCCCTTTGCATGTATTACTTGTAAAACAGGGGCAATTCTTGATATGAGCATTTCTTCTACTTGAGAGAGAGACTTTAAAACAGAAGGTTGCTCACCTGGGTCCATATTGTTTGATAATGAGAAGTGGTGGAGGCCTTTTTCACCATAACATCTCATGCACATAAGTACGTGATCGACATTTTTAATAGTCATGCCCACATACATTTCTTTACAAACAAAACATGGTTGCGTGACCTCCAACATATCAATCTTTTTGCGGAAATTAGACAATGTATTTTGAAATGAAGCAGTCTTCACAACAAGTTTAGGAGCAGTAGAAAATGTTTGATTGAGATTAATTTGCTCAAGATCATTGTTTTCTATTTCTAATAAATTTTGTGAGTTATTGCAAGGTTTGTGTAGAGCATGATGTCTCAGTTGTCATTTCTTGGAGATATCGGCTCTGTTCTTTGCATAGTAAGTTCTATTGGTTTGGCTTCTCTTCAATTTGATAGCATCAATTTCTTGAGGGCAAGGCTGGATACATATATAATATTTAAAAGAGAGTAGAGGTATGTCAGAATTTTCATAATTGAAGGTAGTTAACTTTGAAGTATGTATCAAGAATGTATGAAATTTGAAAATTGCTTCATCTATGGTTATGTGATTTTAGAGGATTTGTCGTGTATGTAAAGTGGTTTTGTGATGTTTATTCATATGTGTAGTGATCTATTCTGTTGTTTGGTTGCTCTTGTTCACTCAACTTAAATTTACAGATATTTATATACCTATAAATGACTTTACTTGAAATGTATGGGTTTTGGAAAGTCATAAATTTACTTTGTAGTGTTGTTCTGGGTACACTTGTTGCTGTTAGCAACTTGGTTTTTCAAAAGTAGCATTGTAATATAGGTATGCATAGATATAGTAATTTCTGATACATACACATGTATATATACATATGAATTAAATATTTGAAGTGTTGTATACAAACATATGCACATATATAACTACATATGTAGGGGAAAGGACCCAGTAGTTGTGCACCCTACCTTCGCGCTTCTTAAAATCCTACTTGGAAATTTCAAATCACTCCGACTTTTTTACAGCAACTTACTTTGCAAGTCCCCTACTTATAACTAAGGTTTTAGGGCCACATCATCAAATATGATGCCACATCAACATGCTTTTTGCCAAGGTGTCCAAAACAGCCCCCCCAAAAAGTGAGACCAATAGTCATGCAAAAGAGACCCCAATAGTTGTGTAGCTGACATGGCATCACCTAATTGGTTACTTTTTACAATATTAGTACATTTCTTAACAACTATTGGTACATTTCCTAACAACTGTTGGTACATTTCCTAACAAAAATTGATATTTTTTGTTTCAAACAATAGGTTTTATTTGTTCAATTTTTGGAACAAAAGGTATCAACAACCCTCACAACAATTGGTACATGCTCAACTACTGGGTCCTTTCCCCTATATATCAAAAAAAACTAAGACTATGAATAATTATAGTATGTATATATGTATATATATATATATATATATATGTATATATATATATATGTATATATATATATATATGTGTATATATATATATGTATGTATATGTATATATATGTATACACATACATATATGTATACATATATGTATACATATACATATATGTATACATATATGTATGTGTATACATATATGTATGTATATACATATATGTATGTATATATATATGTATGTATATGTATACATATATGTATATGTATACATATATGTATACATATATGTATATGTATACATATATGTATACATATATGTATACATATATGTATATGTATACATATATGTATACATATATGTATATATATACATATATGTACACACACACACACACACACACACACACATATATATATATGTTGTTGTTTTTAAAAGCATGATTGTAATATAGGTATGCACAGATATAGTAATTTTTGATACATACAGATGTATGTATACATATACACATGTATATATACATAGCATTTAAAAATTCAAAGTTTTGTATATGAACATATGCACATATATAACTACACATGTATATAACAAAAATAATATAACTATGAATACTTATATATAGTTATGTACATATATAAGTATAGTTGTGTATCTGTGGAATTCCATAAGTATGAATAATTATGGTGTTGTATAGTTATACAAATAGATATTAGACAAAAAAAAAAGATATATGTGTATATGTGTAAAAATTTTCTGCAATAACATAAAGTTCAGCACATTTAAAAGTAATCAGTATGACTATAAATAACTTATGTTAGGAGGCAAAACTTTCAAACAGATAAGAGCTAGATGTAAGAATGTACATATAGATATTTATAGAAGCAACCTTGTGTTCGTAAAGCATAATTGTCTGTATATGTAAAACTATTAAATATGTAAATTAGCTAATGTTATAATTGTATTGCAAAGTGAAAGTTTAATAATAAAAAAAGATGCATTATAACTCTAAGGTTGTGTACTTAGGCGGCCAATTTCTACAAGTAGTGCATGAGACTCAACTTTGAAATCAACAGGAGAGACTTTATTGACTGTGACTTTCATCTTTGATTTTGAATTATATGTCTCAATGGAAACCAGCAGTGTGAAGGAATAGTGAGGTGACAGTAGTCTCTTAATCACTGAGCAAGGTGTCTCTGTTGTTGTTGCATCATTTTGTAGTACACAAAGTTGTTTTGTAGTTTTGTGTAGCAAGTGAATGATACCCTCATCAAATGCAGTAGCCCATAGAGTACCTGTCGTATCTTGTAACTTTAGTGGCAAGAGGTAACTATAATTACAATCTTTCATAGTCATTTGACATCTAGAGCAGAACCAAGAATCATCAACTTGTTGTGTACATTTTTTTTTGCAAGGCCTTCCATTGACTAATAGTGGACAAGGTGTGTAATAGAAATTTTGGTCAGTTACGTTTACAAAGCGCATAACAACTAGCAAAGTCATTTGAATTATTTCTGGTTTGACACTCATTCGCTCACGGATTGAAGAAATAGTCATTCTAGTATATTTGCCATCTATGTGGATAGTTTCTTTAACAAAGGGTACATCAAGTAAAGGGTCCTTTCCTCTTAATGTTAGAGGCTCTGCTTCTGGAAAAGTTGGGTTGATATGTAATGTGGTTGCAACTGTAATGTTTATAAGCTTGCCATTGAAATAGCCAACATGAGCATTATGCAAAGAAAGTAACGACACTATCATTGCTCAACATATCTTTTAATTGTAGGCCTTTTTGTTCTACCATTGGACCCCATAGGTTGATGTCAATTGTTGAATCAGATAGATCATTAATTTTCACATCACGTTTGTGTGTTTCACTGTCGTCTTTCCTGTGTATTGGAATGATATCTCCTACATATAGAACAAGGCCAATTATTTCAACCAACATGTTATTTGATAGATGAAACAATTCATTAATGGGTGTGAAAAGAGGATGTTGTTGATCTTCTTGTTCTTCATTTGTGCAACGTTTCAATATGGATGCATCAGACAAGGTGATTTCTAAATAACTGTTTAGTTTGTTGTACCTTGCATTTGCCTCCTTAATGGATCCCATTGAAATAAGATAATGTGAACCTATGTCCACATGGTTAGAGTGTAACTGAGCTATCTGATCAAAACATGTAATTCTAATTTCACAACCCTCACAGTCAATAATGTCAAAGCTAAACACATGGCCATTTTTTGTGGCTATGCTATATGCTTTTATAGGGCGTTTATGAGTAACTCTACCTTTGATTGTCCATTTATTTTGGTATGGATTCAAAGTTCTGATAGGGCTTATATTTTCAGAAGTTGTTGTTTGCGGGGATAGCAATTCAGTGGTAAACTGAAGAGATCATTTAGATGTTGATGGCCTATCCTCAAACATCATTTCTGGTTGTTGTTCTTTGAACAGGTATACTAGTTTACCAAAGAATGGACAATCACTTTGTTTCACTTCCAGACTAAGTATTACAATAGTCCTGTGAAAACAAAAGACTTCTTTTTAAATTAGTGTTAATTATACATAAACAAAATTAAAAAAAGAAGAAACATATTGTAATTAATAATCATAGTTGATTTCCTACCTTGTGTTCCATATGTATCGGCATGTATAACTCGTTAACTGGACTATGCTACCTATTCTTAGAATACCTGAATCTATCAGAGCAACATATTTAGAAGGCAATATTGACAACTGCATGTATGTGCCATCAGATAACACTAATTTATGTCTGTTAGTATCATTTGTGTTGTTTTGCATTTTCTGAAATGACAAAACTTGAAGCAATGCTAAAGGAAGGTCATCCCCAGCATTGATAGATTGAATTGCAAAAGGGGTAGGGACATGCTCTTGGGTTTTTTCCTACAAAAAATAATATGAATATAGAGGATTTAATTTGAACGTGAAGCAGGTCATATATTTGATTACTTGTTAATGTAAAGTTTGTGTTAGTAAACTATCTAATCAAGTTATGTTATCTATAGAGTATGCATCTACTTTTGCACTATGCTATGAAAAAAGGGTGCATGTGGTAATGAAAAGGATGGTATGGAAAAGAGAGATGAACTGTCCAAAAAAAGAGCATAAAAGCTTTCTATTTTGAAAAGATTTGATAATTTAGCTTACAAAATTATCAATTGTGGAGTGCTCTATTGATTCAGAGGTGGCTGCTGAAGATGCCATTGTGCATATATACCTTTTGACAATTAAAAGTAAATTATAAGCATGATGAATTGTAGTTCTTATATCAGTATCAAAGGTATATATGCACAAGCAGAGAAAAATTAAGTGAGCATAGAGTAACGTTCTTACAGTTTATTTTTTGTTTGAAATGATAATAAATTGATCATAATGTGATTGAAACATGCATTGAAAACAATAATTGGTCATATGCTGATAAGCTTTAAAAACATAAAGTATGACATCATGATTTACATATTTGAGAGCATATTAACAAAATATGAGTTCATCTCATCAAAGATCTTTGAAAGTATGGGATGGTTCTATTTTTTTCGAATGTTAATCAAAATATGAATGTAACTTTTCAAAGATTGAATAATTACAATAGCACATGATCAACCCAAGCAACCCATCCAAGGTCATTATCAATCCATTTAAATACTCTATCTCCCAATGTGAAAATAATCATTGGATCACGTAATTGTTTAGTACTTGGTATTGGTAAATGTGCTAATTCAATAGTATGTATGGTTGTTACAACACTACAATATGTAGAGAGGTTCACTATTGTTTGATTTGGTGATTTGTGTTCGTAGTGGTTAATTATCTTTCTGAGGTTGCTCTTTAACTTGTTTCTTTCTTGCAACATGCTTTCAATGACATTGTTGATATCCTCTATTTCTTTCAATCTCCTATCCATTGTTGAAATTTGATTGTATTAATGTGGCTGTTTTCTGTTGGAATGACAGAATGGAAATGCATTACTAAAAAATGTGAACATACAAGAATAATATACATCTGATATATATACATCTATATTTATATATATATACATGGATATATATTTAAGTATGGTCATGAATGCTTTGACTCTACAAAGTAAGTATTCAGTTTTACAGTTTAAAGGGTAAGTAAAGTAAAGAACCTAACTATGTTATGTAATAAGGTGGGCACAAAATCAGAATTATAGACATCAATTGCAATATATTAAAATTCTAAATATGGAACATTTGTTAGTGGTTATTTATCTTGGAGATTAAAATCCTTCATGTGCACAAAGTCAGTTACCTCATTTATCTGACTCTGAGCAAACATTTTGTGAAGCAACATTGTGTTTAATGTTTTCCTGTGCGAGATGTATAATCCTTTCGATTTGTGTGCATCCTACTATAGGTTAAAAGGGTTTTAGTTGGGTGTTGCAGTTTGAAGATATTCATTGATTCAAGTTTTAACCAGTATCAATAGTTTAATATTCTTTTTGCTATCTTTAATGATTTCATCCCGAAGGCTGTGCATGAATGTCGATGTTCTTTATGTCCACTTGCAACCGTAAAATCTAATTTGTTTTGTTGTTGTTGGAAATATTTGGCTGTGCAAATTTTCACATAATGTTGCATATAGTCATTGATTTAGGTTTTGTTCTGCTTGTGACTGTTTTATTGGGTTTCTTTGTGAGCTTCGTGCCATGAATGATTTCATCCCTGAGGCTGTGCACGAATGTTGATGTTCATTATGGTCGCTTGCAATCCTAAAATCTAATTTGTTTTGTTGTTGTCGGCAATATTTCACTCTGCAATTTTTGGTCTACAAATTTTCGCATAAGGTTGTTAGGTTTTGCTTTGGTTGTGACTATTTTATTAGGCTTCGTTGTGAGCTTCATGCTATGAATGGTTTGAAGTTGCAAGGTAAGGTTCCATTTTATTTAAATTTATTTTTGTTTTGTAATGCATTTTTTCTTATAGTCTGCTTATTTTCTTCTTCTGTGTGCTTGCAAGGTTGTTACTTTGTTTAACTATTTGTGCATGTGAGTACTTCCAGTTTGCAAGGCATTTTCGGGGCTACTTATTTAATTGTTTTTGGATGTGACTACTTTCACTCTGGAAGAGAAATGTTTATTTTAAAGTTTCTTGCATTTATAATGTACTTTTTTTAGTGTGCTTATGTTTTTGCATGCTGTACTTGCATGGTTCCTACTTTGTTATGCGCGCTCGAAACTATAAAATATAATTTGTCTTGTTGTTGTTATAAGTATTTTGCTCTATAAGTTTTCTTGTAACATTGGATTTAGTTGTCCAGTTAGGTTTTCTTTTGGCTATGAGTATTTACTTGATGGAGTTTCTAAGCTTTTCACTACAACATAACTGTTTTGTTGTTGTTGTAATTATTTTACTCTGTAAGGTAAATCTTTACTAACGTTTGTGTTGCATTGGTGTTAATTTACAACTGTATTTATGTGATTACTGTTGTGTGCACATGAAGGCTTTTATTCAGTAAGATAAACTGATATATATATGTACATCATGTGTATATATATAACTATATTTGTATATACATACATACATTTATATATATATATATAGTTTTATATAGAAATGGTGGCACTGTAAAAACTCCTTTATGCTTGCAGGCTTCCTACTTTGTTTATGTTATTTAACTGTTTGTGGATATGACCACTTTCAGACTACAATGCAGAGTTGTATGAACAAGTCCTACACACTTTAGAAAATTGTTATTAAAATAGAGATTTATTAAAACCCTATATACATATACATACACACATGTATATATACATACATGCATATATATATGTGTACATGTGTGTATTTATATACATGTATACATGCCTATATATATATATATATATATATATATCTGTGTGTGTGTGTGTGCATATACATATATCAGCACTACAATGCATTCTAAGAAAAATAATTATATATATATGTACATCATGTGTATATATAAGTACATGTATATATATACGTACATGTGTATATGTATACATACATATATATATATATATATATATATATATATATATATATATATATATATATATATATATATATATTAGTACTCTAACAATTTGTTTATCTTTGCAGGGTCCTTACTTTGTTTATGTTGTTTAACTATTTGTGGACATGACTACTTTCAGAGTGCAACCCACATTTCTATATATAAATGCTACAGAGTTTAGAATGACATTATTAAAAGGCTTATATTCATATAGGTGTACACATAAATAACGTCGACATTCGTGCACAACCTTGGGGACGAAATCATTAAAGACAACATTGCTTCGAAAACAGAGCACATGCACGAAGATGACCACAAGCAAGGCACACGTCACCACGCAGGTCGAGTAATGAACACGCCAAACTGGAGGGAGAATGCCAGTGGCAAGACATTTCGATGGTCGGTGGAATGTCTTGCACTTTTCTATCGGCTTTCTTCCACTAAAACCCTACTTCAGAATACAGTGATATATGCATATATATATGCGTGCACGTGTGTATATATATAGAAGTATGTACATGTGTGTATTAATATAAATGTATACATACCTATACATATATGCACACATGTATATGTACATATAGTACCTGACAAAGTAAGGAGGTGTCATGTATATATACATATACATGCATATATATGCATTCATGTGTGTATTTATATACATGAATACATGCCTATGCATATATGTATGTAGTCAAGACAACAAACAATTAAATAAAAAAAACAAAGTAACAACCCTGCAAGTACACGACGTGAAAAAACCAAGCACCCTTTAAAATAATGCACTACAAATTTGAAACACTTGAAATTGAACAGTGAACATTCGGTGAAAATTTTCACAGCAAAATATTCTTGAGAAGAGCAAAACAAATTACATTTTATGGTTGCAAGCAGCCATAAAGAACGTCGGTATTAGTGCAGACAATAAAAGTATCTGTAGAATCCAAAACCAAACTAAAATTCTTTTAACGTACACCAAAATTTAATCAGCAACAGAATGGTCAGAACCTAAATACCTGTTAAAGTGAACAGAGACGTTGCAGACTGAAAGTAATCTCGTCCACAAACAGTTAAACAACATAACCAAAGTAACAACCCTGCAAGCACACCATAGGCAGAAATAAGGATGGTATCAAATAATGCATTACGAATTTTGAAAAGTTAAAAATAAATTAAACAAGTACATGGCAAAGTAAAACCATTCACGATGAGAACCTCAGAAACAACTCCAACAAAACAGTTTGCATTGGTACACATCACCAGGGATGAAAAGATTAAAACAAAGTGAGAAAATTAAATCAATAAATATCTGCAAAATGCAAAACCCAACTAAAACCCTTTTAACCTACAACAAAATGCACAAAGTACCAACTTGCAAGCACAACAAACCGGAAAATAAGCAAACTATAAAAAAATGCATTAGAAAACAAAAAAGAACCTAAGTAAAACCATAACTTAAATTACAAATTCAAACCATTCACTTAGAGCCACAACAAAACCTAACTCGACAACTATATCCAAAGCTATGCGAAAATGCCTTGCAGACTGGAAGTAGTCACACCCACAAACAGTTAAACAACATAAACAAAGTAACAACCCTGCAAGCACACAGAAGGAGAAAATAAGTAGACTATAAAAAAAAATGCATTAGAAAACAAAAAAAATTTAAATAAAACCAAAGCTTGCCTTAAAAATTCAAACCATTCATGGCATGAAGCTCACAAAGGAGCCCAATAAAACAATCACAACCAGAACAAAACCTAACTTGATGACTATATGTAACTGTAGACACCTAAAATTGTCATGTCTAATTAAATAAATATTTTATTTATTTAATTACTTTAGCCTAATTCTTCTATTAATTAAATAAATCTTTATTTATTTAATTAATTCATTTATCCTCTTCTAGCCTTATTTCTCATTTAAATAAATACATTTATTTATTTAAATTATCGTTTTTCTAAATTAAATAAATATCTTATTTATTTAATTGATCCCACTCCTTCTATTAATTAAATAAATATTTATTTGTTTAATTAATTCATTATCTTTTTCTACTTATGACACATGTCATTCATCTCTTAATTCATACACTACCTACCCCTTTCATTATTTTATTATTTCTTTTAACTACCCTCTAATCATAGCCGACCTCTTTTACACCTCTCAATCTTATCCCTCCATTTCTTATAGTGTCTTCTATATAAGGAGATGCTTCCTTCATTATCAACCATAATCAATCATTCTAATCAACCTAGCTAATCATTTTATGCACTTGACTACACTATGGTCCTACTTGCAACCACATTCCATTCTTTGTTGAGCTCTTGTGCACATAAAATCTGAGAGCAAATATATCAAGCAAGATCAATGGAGATAGGAAGAATGGAGATCAAAACCCTATTGGACATGTAATGGTATAATCTTTGTGATTTCATTTGATTTGCATTGTATTAGGTAATCTTCATATGTTATGGTGGATCTTTGTTGTTGTTAGGCTAGGGTTTGGTGGTTGAATTCATTTAGCCTTTCAATTTTATTATTATTGTTATCCATTTTCACCATAAAAATTTTGGCACGCCCCATGGGACATGGATTTTTGTTAGATCTATGTTTTTTGCAGATTTTTCTAACCCTATATTGTTGTTTTGTAAAACAATTTGGAGAATAACCTTGTGCAGCTAGGGTTTTGGACCAAAAATCAAGATCTTGGGGAGATTTGATCATATCTCACAAATAGCTAGGAAATTTTCCACCAAATTGTTTTTGTAGGTTGAAGAAAGTATCAGGAGCTCTCAATACAAAATTTAGATTTTTCGGAGCATATTTTCATTTTCTATGAATTTTTTATGATTTTTCATAAAAAATTAATTTTGAGAGAAAATGAGAGAATTTTTTGGATTTTCTTACATTTTTGGAAATCTCTCATAATTATAAATAGGATCTGTTTTTTGTGATTTTAATTTTGATGCAAAATATTTCCCTAAAAATCAGATCTTTAAAAATTAGGGTTTTTCCTTATTTTGATCAAATCTCACAAACGGATTCAATTTTTGGCATCAAATTTTTTTTATAAGTCAAGAAAAGTATTAGATGGATTCAGTAAAAATTTCAAATTTTTTTGATGAATTGTTCAATTTAAATGAATTTTTTATGAGTTTTCATAAAAAATTAATTTTGAGAGAAAATTAGAGAATTTTTTTGGATTTTCTTACATTTTTGGAAATCTCTCATATTTATACATAGGATATGTTGTTTTTTATTGTAAATTTGATGCAAAATCATTCCTCAAAAATTAGATCTTTGAAAATTAGGGTTTTGCATTATTTTACTCATATCTCACAAACTACTTGGATTTGTTGCACAAATTTTTTTATGCAAGTTTGGAAGACCATCAGGAATCTCCAATAAAAATTTCAGATTTTTTGGATTGATTTTTCATTTTATATGATTTCTTTATTATTTTTCATCAAAAATTAATTTTTGGAGCAAATTAGCAAATTTTTTGGATTTTCTTACATTTCTGGAAATCTTTTGAAATCTTACAGGTGGTCTTTTTTTATGATGAATCAGATATTTGAATTGGTCAACAAAACGCATTGTTGAAGGCCCCTATTTCACAAAGTCTTTTGGATCTAAAATTTACCTAACTTGTGTGCTTGCAGGAAGAGGTGATCATTTGAAACAATCCAAACTACTAATAAATCTTTGTTACAGGTCTTTGGCAAGGGTTTTTGGATTTTTGTTGTGTGCCTTGTTTTCATAGACTAGCAAACACTTCAATTGGTGCACTAAAATTGAATCATTGTCTTTTGTGTCTTGAGCAATAGGCTCTTTTTGTTTAATCTTTAGAGGACATGTCTTCCTGTGTGGTCATTAGGACTACTAGTGAGAAGAGAATGACCCAAGTGGTAGCAAAAGAAAAGCCATCTTCTTCCAAACCACTATAAATAACTGTATTCATGGTGAAAACTATGAATAATGTGTGTTGATTAGTTCATACCGACACTATGTCTCCCCATAAACCCGTTTGATCAAATTTATTTGATCAGTTGTAGGGCGTAACCCCTACCGACTGGGAGCCTTCTGTATTTACAGAGCTGAAAGTGTCACATGTATGGCCACACAAGAGGATGCCCTTACTAGCACCTTTTTGTTTTAGAAGCCCAAATCCTTCTAGTTGTTGGGGCAGGAGGTCGGACCTTTGGTAGCGGCCCACACACATATGGTTCTTAGTAGAGATGCAAAGTTCACCACGGGGAGTTTTCATGGGGACTGATGCTTGGCTGACCCGAGAAGTGAGTGCCGAGGGTGGAGCCAGTGAGATCAAGCATCTAAGTATCCGCTCTGAATAGCGTAGCCTCGGGGGTAAAACCCCATGTGGGATCAACAACTATTGTCTTGGCTAGCCATAAGAATTGTGCTTGACTTATTTTAAACATTCAAACATTCAAGACTAAATAGAAAAACATTGTGTCTTTTGTGTCTTCAAGTGTATGCAAAACAATTTTACATCAAACAACACACTTTTCTTGGAGTCATTATCAGTCTAAACACTTCCAAACATTGAGTCCTCATCAACATTGTGTCCTCTTGTCACGAAAAATAGTCAAACATTCAGATTTGGTCACAACCAGCAACTTCACAAATTGGAAAAATTTTACAGTCCAGCAAACAAGAGCAATCAGTTTCGGAATTCTTGAGCTTCCTAGGTTATTTCTCCAGGTTTTCATCTAGCATTCAACTTGTCTTTGGGTCTCACAAAGTCATCATTGCTTTACATCTTGCATTAAATTTACATTTGTCTAAACTTGAGTCAAAAGGTCACTTGCTTGTCCTCATCATACTTTGTCAACACACTACATACAACAACACTTTGCTAAGTGGTCCCTCATCAAGGTCTATCACCTTTGGGTCTCATTTGGTCTTACTTAGAGTCAAGGTCAACTTACCTCATCAAGAGAAACTATCATCTCTTTGGAAGTCACACCTACTCTACTACATACATACTTGGTCTTACACTTTGGACATTGCAAGTACACCTCAGATTCATTTACACTCCATCCAACTCTTGGTCTTCCATACTTTTTCCATTTTCATCTAGTCTCACACATCTTGGTCAATACCTAGTTCATGGTTGAAACTCGTCTTCAAAAATCTAGGAGAGAAACTAAAGAGGCTCAAGAGTCCGCAAACATGAGTTCTTAAGAGTATGACAATGATGTCTATTTCAATACTGATCATAACACATTACCTGACATGGATGCCTATAGAAACATTCCAAATGTTGAGAACATGGACACTACAAACAACAATGATACACACAATGACAATATGGACAACTTTCAGTACATTTAGCAGATGTGGAAGAATCCATTATGGACCCCCACTTCAATCGACTGATTGAGGAAATAATGAGGAGAGATAGACAATACTTCTTACAAATGATGGCACAAAGTGGAGCCAAGATACCTCATGATTTTGACATGTCTCAAATAATGGAAAATCGACCTTTGCAACAAACTCACTCCAACATGGATCAAAGGAGGCCTAATAGTGGAGGAAATAGAGAACCACATCTTGTGCCTGAATCACCATCATCTTTATTTCAAAAACCAAAGGTCCCAGATACACATGGTCAAGCATATGATACTCACCTTCGCAGACCATTATGGAAGTCTTATGCAAAAAGATATGCTCAATCACATACAAATGCTAAGGATCAACCACCAAAGCAATTGGATATTCAAAGGCATGCTCAAAATTTGGACACAAGGAAACCCTGTGTCAAATTTAGGGGCAACACATTAGAACATGACATGCCTGTAGAGTATGGTATACATGGACAAAATAGATATTTCATTCCTCAACATGAATCTATACCAAGTGGTCCATATATGCAGCATCACTATAGACCTCCTCCATATGAACATGTGTATGATCAATATCATCCATATATGCAACATGCTTCTCCTCCAATTGGTGCCTCAAGCATGGGGCATGGTCCAAGAAGTCGATCTCCACCTAAGAGCAATTTGGAGCAACAAATCAGGGACTTACAAAAGAAAATCGAGGAAATAAATACACCGAAGCCAACATACACAATGAGAAACATATGTCCTTATCCATTCGACAAGAGCATTCCAATGCCTCCATTTCCTACACACTTTGTGACGCCTAAATTTGATAAGTATAGAGGAAAAGGGGATCCTAAGGCACACATAAGATAGTTTTTCACAGCTTGCATTGAAGTAGCTTCAGAAGAGACATATTTGATGAGATTATTCCCACAAAGCTTAGGTGATCAAGCTATGGAATGGTTCTCCCAACTCCCACCTGGTATTAAGTCATGGGGTGGGTGACTTAGCAAAGGCATTTATTCAACATTTCTCCTACAATATAGAGACAGATATATCAGTCACTACTTTATGCAACACCAAGCAAAAAGAGGGAGAGTCTTTTGCATCATTTTTACAAAGATGGAGGAATCTAGCCAGCAGATGCTCTTGTGAAATTCCACAAAAACAAATGGTAGAGATGTTCACCCAAAATGTTAACAAAGACATTGGCTATGATCTAAGGAAAGCTTGTTTGTCCACCTTCAGGGACGTTATTGAAAAAGGCTTAGCAACAGAAAAGGTCCTAATTGAGAAAGGAGTCATTAAGATATTTAAGGAGAACAAAGATGACTTTAAAGGAAAAGACAAGCCAAGATTTTGGAGTAAAAACAAGAACACAGTCAATGATGGTGTTGTTGATGCCAATATAGTGCGCCCCAAATTCATCTTTTCGAGATCAAGTTCTACAAACAATCAAGTGAATACTCAAACAACTTCTAGATCACGAAGGAAGTACACTCCATTGGGAGAACCACTTGAGTCAGTCTTCAAAAAGTTAGTGGCAAACAAGGTAATCACAGTTCCAGATTTTCCTCCATATGAACCAAAGGTTAAACCAAATTGGTGGAATGATGATGAATATTGTGAATTTCATAAGAGCAAGGGTCATAAGATAGGAAATTGCCATTGATTAAAGAACATCATACAAGATCTCATTGATAGAGGTGACATTGAGATTGAGGGACACTCATCCAATCAAGAACATGAAATGTTTAAGGAACCATTCCCAAAGCATGACAAGGGAAAAGCTAAAGCCACAGATGACCAAACCAACTATACCAGAGAAACCTATAACTATGATTCAACTCTCAATCACATTTCGATGGACAATTACGTCTCTACCATTATCATCAAGGACAAAAACCCTAAGAATTCTACCTAGAGACCCAAGATTGTCCTAAAAGGTGTTGGATCTTCTTCCGAACCTACCTCTGAATGTCATGTCACAACTCGTCGAGGTAAAATCACTTTGCAAGGTGCTCCAGCCAATAACACCACTTCTTCATCAACTAAGCCTGAGTACGACCTTGTAGAACAGTTAGGGAAGACACCCGCGCTCATCTCCAACCTTGAGCTCTTACGCATATACCCCGCACATAAAGCCATTCTTGGAAAAATCTTGAGAGACACCACCGTTCCTACTGATCTGAACATGGACCAGTTTCAAGCCATGGTGGGATACCTTTGCATTCCACACTCACTTACATTCACAAAAGTCGATGATGCCTCCGTAAGTCAGCCACATAATGCACCATTACACATTGAAGCCTTCATACACAAACATAGAATCAAACGAGTCCTGATAGATGGAGGAGCAGGTCTAAACATTTGTACATTGAGCACAATTAAACAATTGGGATATTCCGACAAAGCTGTGAATTCTACAAACAAAATTACTATCAAAGCATATGATGATGAAGAGCATTCATCCAAGGGTACAATCACCTTGCCTCTCAAAGTTGGGCCAGTTACAAAGGATGTGGTTTGTCAAGTCCTAGACCTGGATCTCACATACAATATATTGCTAGGACGTCCATGGATTCATGAGATAAGTGCAGTACCATCAACATATCATCGATGCATCAAGTTTCCACACAATGGAGTTGAAGTGACTGTCAAAGCTGATCCAAATCCATTCATATATTGCAACAATCTGCAACCTCGATCAGAAATAACAATACCAGTCAATCGATAAGCTATTCCTTCTTCAACATATGTGGATCCAGAATCCTTGAAAGCTTCTACATCCAAACAAACAGAGATCAAAGAAATGTTCAAGGTTAAAGACCTGGGATGTGGTGAGTATATCTTTCATGTTGAGCAACTCCCACTATCTCCTAAGGTATTAAGTCGACAGGAACAATCTATAAACAATTTGCAAGGAATTGGGTGTGAACCACCTAGTGTTGTGGCTACTAAGTCTGAATGCAAATCTCCTCTAGCGGTGCAAGCAACTCTTGATATCAATAGTCCTAAGAGTGGTTCTAGTAAAGAATCTATTGAGCATATCACTAGCCCTCTTGAGAACTCACATAGCCTTAACGTTTCATCCACTCATTCCATTTCCACTCCACTTCTATACTTAGATCAACAAGAATTACAAAAGCCCTTAATAATTGGGGATCAAGAATCAAGCTTTGAAAAGAAAAATCTAAAAGTCAATAATAAAGAAAAGTCCTTTAGTCCAAATCAAAATCAAAAGCTACTGGACTCTACAAAAATCAAAGTCAAGGATAAAAATCCTATGAAGAAAAAAGAACAAGAGTTGATCTCCCCTAATATCAAAATAACTGGGGGCAAAAGTTCTACAATTTTAAGTCAAAAAGCATACTTGTTGATCCTAAGTCTCCATCATGCTATCCTACTTTCACTTATTTTCATAATCATAAGCCTTCATAACTCATCCACTTGTTTCACACATCCTTTCCCTTCTGGCGGTACATCACGGACCTTTAATGGAGCTTCCTTGAAGGACTTTGTTATCAAGGATGCCCAAACTTCTTTAGGTGACATGCATATGGGCCTACATAGTCCACACGCTAGCCTCAATTCCTTTATCAAGGAAGACAAACACTCAAGATACACATCATTCAGTCAAGGAACAATGCAACTACAATCATAAAGTCAAGCCTCACACATTTGAGGTAGGGGACTTATTTCTCAGAGAAAAACCCAAAAATCAGCAAGATAGAGAGAAGAAGGGCAAGTTCTAACCAAATTGGCTTGGTCCTTACATCATTATAGCAGTATATGGATCTGGGGTATATCAGCTCTCAACTACAGAAGGTGAACCTTTGGAGGATCCTATCAACAGCATGCACCTTCGCAGGTTCTACCCATAGCTCTTCAAATATCCTAATTCAAAAATACAAAAAAAAATTATAAAAACAAAAAAAATCGTTACTTGGTGAAAACCTAGCAAACAGGCACCTTGTGACATAGAAAACATTGAAAAATCGAAAAAAGTAAAGAGAAATAATTTCGTCCAATGGTGAAAACCATTTCGATGGTGCCCTGGGTAAGTACCATGGTGAAAACTGGGTCACCAGCGCCATGCGTAGAGACATTGCTCCTCCCTCCTTCAGGATCCACTTTCATCCTTTCACTTTGCACACACTCACGACCAATTCATCCATAATAAACTTACCCATTCCCATAATGGCTTGTTATTGATCTACCCAAGATTGGTTAGCCATTCATAATAAACCTCCCTTTCCATCCATAATAAATCAAATCCTATCTATGGCTACGGCAAATTCTATGTCTAGTGATGGGTGTGGAACTATGAACATCACATGTTTTGAGGAGTATAGTTTCTTCCAGCTTCCTTCAGTCTATTCGCGCACAATCTACAATAAAGCAACATTTGCATCACCAGTCCACAATAAGGTCTCATCTTCTTCACAATAAAGTATCAGTTTCATGGATTCAATCAGTTTCAGATGAGACATAGCAGCAACAATGGGCTTCAACAAATCAAATCTTTCAATAGACTCAGACAACATTATGGTTCAGTGCTATCTATCCATTTTGTGAAAGTAAACATTGTAACCACAATCAAATAAGACTTATACAAGTGACAAGAGACACTAAATTTGAGGACTACAGTGGATGTTGGTGTCGAGTCTTGGTTTTCTTTTGATTTTATCTTTTGGTGACATGTCTTTTAGCTTTTCCAGGATGTCTCTAACTAGAGATTCTATCTCTAAGATGTCTTTGACTAGAGATTCTATCTCTAGGATGTCTTTGACTAGAAAGGGGAGGATGGGGTATTGTCACCTATTTGTATTTGTTGTCTGTGGATTGTCTCTTAGTAATGCTATGACTTGTCCAAGGATATGAGGACACTGTGAGTCTAGTGTGAACTAGGGCATTCTTTGTTTGCAACTGTCTTATCTCCATGCAAACAAGTACAATGACTTTCTGGGTCGAACATATGCCTCAATTGTCATAACCTACTTGCCATAATAAAGCTCAATGATGATAATGCACAAGAAGCTCTTTCACTTTCATATCTTCTATCTTCCATCCCCTTTCTTGATTGACCTCCATCATCCTTCTTGAGTCTACGTAGCCTGCTATCACATGACTGAGTATAATGACACACCAAAAAAATTTGCATTTCATGTAGTTTTCACCTGCATTACCACATATAAGCATTTCATACATACATATAGATATCACAACTACATCACATCTTGCACACAACACCTGTTAGCACAATTTACATTTGCATTATCATATTCATTTGCATTACATACATTCACATTTGCATCATGCATACACATATAAAAACATAAAAGAAAAATATATTGCATTGCATCATATACATATTTGCATCCATATCATAAGCATCACATAGAAACATACATCACATAGGTATGCATGCATATAGCTTCCGCAAAGATGAATCATCTCATATATATATATAAAGTGTCATGATACAATGATGTCAAAATCATATGGCTACAATCACCCACAGGTGTCTACATCATCATACAAAAATGGTACAATATTGATACATAGGGAGCCCTCTACGGCTATGATGAATTCCCTTCCTCAAAGTCGGCTGGCCTCGACAGAGTCTGAGCCCTAGAAGGACCCACCCCAAGATCATCTCTCCTGGCCCCTGTGTCCCCTGCAGCCACCCCTTGTGTTGCCCTATCTGGACAGAGGAACCCACTAATAACTCCTGCCAACACTGTTGGTAGTGCTAATCCTGTCCATGTCATGGTATCCCATGCCACATGTCCCACCCTCATCTCTAGTCTTGGATCCTAGAACACTCGTCTCAGTGCATCCCTGTCTCCATCTCGATCATAGGGTACTAACTCCCCATCGATCGGTATCCGCAGAATCCTGTATACATCCTCCAAGGTGACTGTCATCTCCCCCATCGGCAAATGAAAAGTACATGTCTCGGAGTGCCACCTCTTCGCCAGTGCAGTCAGCAGTCCCATGTTTGCCCGAAACTCAAGCACATACAGAACATGTCTCAATCCCATAGCCTCAATCGCTGCTCGGTCCTCAAGTGTCAACTCAGGTCGCAATCTCTATGTCGACAGAAATCTCTCCCGTGACTCTAGCATAGGCAAATACTCCTGCAGTCACACAAATCAATCATCTCAATCCTAGTGACACTCACTGTTCATCACAAAGTGTTGCTTCTATCCTAGTGGTACTCCCTATTCATCACAAAGTACTACGTGTTTGGCACTCCCTGTTCATCACAAAGTGTTGCTCACATTTGCACTCACTGTTCATCACAAAGTGTTGCTCACATTTTAGTACTCCCTATTCATCACAAAGTACTATATCTTGGTACTCATTGTTCATCACAAAGTGCCTTGATCTATCCTATCCTAGGGCCTCTGCTTTAGTGAATCCTCTTGACTAGTTTCCTAATTGGCAATGTATGTTCTATCATAGAATTGTCAATCCTAGCCCTATTTGCTATCCTAGTCTTCCCTAGAGGACCTGCTTGAGTGTATCCTCTCAGCAGCTTATCCAATCGACAGCATATGTTCATCATAGAACTGCCGATTTGACCTAGAAGACACAAATTCACATTTTTTGGACACAAACGCATTTTCCTGACATAAACATGCATTTATTACATTACCTAGCATGCATTAATGACAATAATAAATGCATCAAAGTACAAGGAGGTTTTGTGGTACTTACTGGCTCTCCTGCCTCTGCTAGCCTCTGGAATCGGCAAACGCAATCGAATCTGTGAACCAATGCCATCGTTGCTGACTGTTGCTGCTTTATTCTCTCTCTGCACTCTAATCTCTTGGAGGTGTAGATGACAATGAGGATGTTTTTCCCTCGTGGTCTATCTTATAGACTACCCTAGCCTTCATTTCCCGAGTCAGTCTTCGTTATCCCGTGACTTTGTCACTTTATCTGGTCAATCCATTTTAGCCTTTCTTTCTTATTGAGAGATTGTTTGCGATCTTTTCAGACATTTTTTCATCCAATCTCTCGAGGGGGCATATCATTCCCATCTTGGGGCAACTCTGTATCAGTTCATCTTATCTTCTTTGAAACAACGCGACAAGCCGCATTGTCTCAAAGAGGGGCAAAATGTAGACACCTAAAATTGTCATGTCTAATTAAATAAATATTTTATTTATTTAATTACTTTAGCCTAATTCTTCTATTAATTAAATAAATCTTTATTTGTTTAATTAATTCATTTATCCTCTTCTAGCCTTATTTCTCATTTAAATAAATACATTTATTTATTTAAATTATCATTTTCCTAAATTAAATAAATATCTTATTTATTTAATTGATCCCACTCCTTCTATTAATTAAATAAATCTTTATTTGTTTAATTAATTCATTAGCTTTTTCTACTTATGACACATGTCATTCATCTCTTAATTCATACACTACCTACCCCTTTCATTATTTTATTATTTCTTTTACCTACCCTCTAATCATAGCCGACCTCTTTTACACCTCTTAATCTTATCCCCCCATTTCTTATAGTGTCTTCTATATAAGGAGATGCTTCCTTCATTATCAACCCTAATCAATCATTCTAATCAACCTAGCTAATCATTTTATGCACTTGACTACACTACGATCCTACTTGCAACCACAATTCGTTCTTTGTTGAGCTCTTGTGCACATAAAATCTGAGAGCAAATATATCAAGCAAGATCAATGGAGATAGGAAGAATGGAGATCAAAACCCTATTGGACATGTAATGGTATAATCTTTGTGATTTCATTTGATTTGCATTGTCCTAGGTAATCTTCATATGTTATGGTGGATCTTTGTTGTTGTTAGGCTAGGGTTTGGTGGTTGAATTCATTTAGCCTTTCAATTTTGTTATCATTGTTATCCATTTTCACCATAAATAGTAACCTTATGCGAAAATTTGTAGACCGAAATATTGTCGACAACAACAAAACAAATTAGATTTTAGGGTTCCAAGTGGCCATAAAGAATGTAAATAAAACCAGAACTTACCTTGCATATTCAAACCATTCACGACATGAAACTCACAAAGCAGCGTCGAAAATCCCTTGCAAACTGGAAGTAGTCATGACCAGAAATAGTTAAACAACATAAACAAAGTAACAACCCAGCAAGCACACCGAAGGAGAAAATAAGCAAACTATAAATTGAATTGATTACAAAACAAAAAAAAAAATTTAATAGCCCAATAAAACAGACATAACCAGAACAATACCTAACTCAACGACTATATACAACCTTATGTGAGAATTTGTAGAGCGAAATATTGGCGACAATAACAAAACAAATTAGATTTTAGAGTTGCAAGCGGTCGAACTTAACTTGCAAATTCAAACCATTCATGGCATGAAACTCACAAAGTAGCCTCAAAAATGCCTTGTAAACTGGAAGTAGCCACGACCACAAACAGTTAAACAACATAAACAAAGCAACAACCCTGCAAGCACACGGAAGGAGAAAATAAGCAGACTATAAAAAAAAATGCATTACAAAACAAAAAAGAATCTAAATAAAACCAAAACTTACCTTGCAAATTCAAACCATTCACGGCATGAAACTCACAAAGCACCCTCGAAAATGCCTTGTAAACTGGAAGTAGCCATGCCCACAAACAATTAAACAACATAAACAAAGCAACAACCCTGCAAGCACACGGAAGGAGAAAATAAGAAGACTTTTAAAAAAGTGCATTACAAAACGAAAACAAATTTAAATAAAATGGAACCTTACCTTGCAACTTCAAACCATTCACGACGTGAAGCTCACAATGAAGCCTAATAAAACAGTCACAACCAGAGCAAAACCTAACAACCTTATGCAAAAATTTGCAGACCAAAAATTGCAAAGCGAAATATTGTCGACATCAACAAAACAAATTAGATTTTAGGGTTGCAAGCGACCATAATGAACGTCGACATTCATGCACAACCTCAGGGATGAAATCATTAAAGACAACGTCGCTTCTAAAACAAATCGCACACACGGAGATGACCGCAAGCGAGGCACACATCACCATGTGGTCCAGACAATGATCACACACGCACCAGAGGGAGAACGCCGTCGGCAAGACATTCCGGCAATCATCGGAATGTCTTGCACTTTTTCGATGAATTTCTCCCACTAAAAGCCTATCGGCTTAAATATAAAATGCACAAGATGTCTAATTTTGTTTGACCAAAAAATTTCGGTGACTAAAAAACTTCTAAAGCAGAATGTCATAATGAGTGCATAATACAGATTATGACTAGGACCCTTTCTAGCCGTAGATCCAAAACGAACGGCTTCTGATCCATTTAAAACGTATGTTGGAAGTAATTTTAATGCAACAAACCAATTAGACCATGACGCATTCATTTTTCAAAGTCTTTTATTCACTCTCGTCCATAGGATTTTAAGCAATAAATTTCTTTTCTCATTTTCTATTCTACAATGTTATGATCATTTATCTATTAGACATGATGACTAATTGACATATCTAATTCATTCAAAATGAATGATCCATTTGAAAAATGTTTTAGTTAGAAAATAATTCTATTATAATCATAAAGACAATTCATTTTCATTTTTTTCAAGAAGATTTTAATTACTAAAATTTTATTTTCATATTTTACACTATCTTTTTCTATTTTATTCTATATTATTATGACTTACCCAATAAACATTAGGATCAAGACTTCAACAAAGTGTGGATTTAAAACAAATGAGTCTTAATCTATTTTAAACATATATATTTTAAACATATATTAGTCAAAATCAACTTCATTGCAAATAAGAAACTAGATCACGATTCATTATTTGCGATAGCTTTAATAAAGACAATATATTTTCACTTTGGTCAAAAAGATTTTAAGTAGTAAATTTTTATTTTCATCTTCTATCTTATATTTCTCTTATTTTATATTATGATGACTTACCTTATAGGCATTATGACCAAGACCTTATCAAAATTTGGATTCAAAACAAATGATTCCTAATTCAATTCAAACACATACTAGTCAAAATCAACATCATTGAAAATAAGAAACTATACCACAATTCATTATTTGAAATAGCTTTAATATAGACATGATGACTAATTGATGTATGTAATTCATTCAAAATGAATAATCACGACTCATTATTTGCGACAACTTTAATAAAGACAATTCATTTTCACTTTGGTCAAAAAGATTTTAAGTAGTAAAATTTTATTTTTATCTTCTATCTTATATTTCTCTTATTTTATATTATGATGACTTATCTTATAGGCATTATGACCAAGACCTTATCAAATTTTGGATTCAAAACAAATGATTCCTTATTCAATTAAAACACATACTAGTCAAAATCAACATCATTGCAAATAAGAAACTAGACCACAATTCATTATTTGAAATAGCTTTAATATAGACAACTCATTTTCACTTAGTCAAGAAGATTTTAAGTAGTAAATTTTTGTTTTCATCTTCTACCCTATCTTATTCTATTCTATTCTATTCTATATTATGGTAACTTACCAAATAGACATTATAACCAAGACCTATCAAATGTAGATTCAAAACAAATGAATCCTTATCCATTTACAACACATATTAGTCAAAACCAACTTCATTGCAACTAAGAAATTAGACCACGACTCATTATTTGTAATAGATTTCATAAAGACAACACATTTTCACTTTGGTAAAGAAAATTTAAAGTAGTAAATTTTTATTTTCATCTTCTAGCTTATCTTATTCTATATTACAACGACTTACCCAATAGACATTATGACCAAGACTTTATCAAAGAGTGGATTCAAAAGAAATGAATCCTAATCCATTTAAAATACATATTTGTCAAAATCAACTTCATTGCAAGTAAAAAATTAGACCATAACTCATTATTTGCGACAACTTTAATAAAGACAAATCATTTTCACTTTGATCAAGAAGATTTTAAGTAGTATTTTTTTTTCATCTTCTATCGTATCTGATTTTATTCTATTATATATTATGACAACTTACCTAATGGACATTATGACCAAGACCTATCAAATAACCCCAAGGGTTCGACGTAAGCATTATTAAAGAACCCAGACCAAACCCAAATCCTATAGTGTGCAAGATTTTGTCGAGCATCACGGAGCTTATGGAGCATGTTGCATGACCAACACAGAGCCTGGTGACACATAAATAGGTCCAAACCTATTAAAAGCAACTAAGGTGACCTATCCACATGCTACACCAAGGAGCAACATAGCTAGGGGAGGGTAGATAGGGAAAGGGTGATCGAAAAATCTTCTATTTTTATTATTTTCATTGCAATAAGCCTATGGTAGCCTATGAGATTGCATATGGGGCCACTGGGGTGAATGCCAGGAACATGTGAAGGCCTACGGGCATGTTATCATGCCATTTACATCAGTAAATGTTACTATTTCATACTACATTCAATTGTATGATGTGTTTCAATATTTGTTTGGCTGCAAGGTTTGACAGTCCATTCTGAACTCTCTAACCTTGGCTGCATCGTAGGTATACATGATATGAGTTGTAGAAATGATTGTGATAGATTATATGTTCATACATTTGGAACTAATAAATCTCCAATGATATATAGGAGAATTAATCCCTTCTAAATGATAGCATTAATAGAATCATGATCTATAAATAAATTAAGGAGTTAAAACTATTATGCTTCCCATAAGATCTACAATCATTACATGGTATAAATTTTACTGTATATGGATTTATGATACATAATAAATTTTATTGTATATTGGTCCTTTTAGTTTCAATTTAATTGGGAAATTAAGGCATAAAAATCAAAGCCGAGGGAGGTAAAGTTTGTAAAGTATCAATAGAACCAGATTTTTTTAATATACAATTATATATTTATATTACATGGAATAGAGGGACTTAACAATCCATAACCTAGAACTATAAAGACCCATATGGAACCAAAAAATGGCCTTTACAAAAGATTTATAATGCATTAGATGTTGTTAGACATATATATTAGAATTACAAAAAAATTATGACTAGAGGAAATACATAATTTTGATTATTATATTTTCCTAAATTTTGGCAAATAGTCTTGGAGATAAAAATTTACAAAAGATATCTAGTACAAAGCCCTTCTTACATTATTACCAAGCATATCCCTTCATTTACAATTTATACATTCAATATTTAATTGTCCAAGAACTATCTTGAGGCACTTGTAGGCTATAAAATTGGTTCAACGAACAACCATTTGAATGAACCCACTAGTAAATGTAGATTCATTATCTTGGCACCTAACTGTTAGCCCCAACTGGTACTGAGAGGGGAGGGGTGAATGAGTACATTACCGGTTTTTATTAATTGATACTTTAGCTTTAAATATGAACTAATTAACCATTCACCAATGTACACATTTACTGCAGAAGATTAAGCATACCTGAAAAGATACACGGATTTATCTCGTGGAAACCGAATAGGGAGAAAACCATGGTGTGAGTAAGAACTCACAAAATGTGTACTCTTCTGGAGTACGCCCGGTGAAGAGCCATACTTGTTAGGAGATTACAAAGACACTGGTTAGGTGCCACTCAGTTAAGGGATTTTAATCAAGACTGATTAGTGCCTTTACCCTATTAAAGGTAGCCTGATTAAAGGACTTAGACCATTAGTTAAGATGTTACCCGATTAAGGGATTTACATAATGGGACTTGTTAAAGTCCACCCAGTTAAGGGATTTATTGCAGTCATTTCAAAACAATAGATAAATGATTAGATACATGAAGCTACACATTATCCTGATCAGATCACAATTAGGCATCAGTCTGGGTCTTCATTGGTTATGCCTGTCCTTCACAACTCTGCCTTTTGCCGGTTTGCTAATACTTGAATCCTGCATTGCCGATCCTCTGTCACCTAAGTCACTGCTCTGTGAAATCAACCGATATTTTGTCACTCGCCTTTGCACACACTAAAAATCCCCCTTGTGTCCTTTCTCACATTAACTTTATTCACCTTGACAACAACCATCTCGAGAATGAGATCTATGTGAATTTATAGACCCTTAAGTCTTTGGCCAACTTTTCCCTCAAAAACATACATTTCAAAATTCAGTTGTCAAGCCTTAAAATGCGCTTCTAAAATCATGCAGGAATCTCTGTCAATACTGTCGAACATGTCGATTTGTCTGTTGGTTGACTGAGAGAAGACTTCAGATTGAACTGGTTGTAACTAAACGTTACCAGTCTGTCGGTTACCAACTTTTTCCGATGAACCGATCACCATCTTATCTAGCTGATTTGTTCCTGTGTACTAGTTTAGTCTTTTCTTAGCTGCTAGATGTCTTCCTTACCGATCTACTCACCACTACCCAAATACCTTACTGTTTGTTGGTCTACTGCATGCCGATATACTTACTGTCTGTAGCTACTTGTCGGTCTACTGCTTGCCAGTATACTTACTGTCTCTCTTTCAACTAAGAAATAATCTCATTGGCTTCATCAATCCGCTTCTGATACCGGTACTCTTCCATGAATTTTATCCTCAAGCTGTTAAGCTTCACTTCAGAGGGATTGTCCTCTGATACCAATTGTTAGTCCTGTGGTATTTCTCTACATTTCTCATCTTCATCTTTCTCTTTCTTCTACTTTACTGGTAGTATTGGCGTAAGTCATACTCCTGCTAAAGTGGGGGCTAAATGTGGCATCGTAAAATTGCGACCCTTGTAATTTTGATCATGTTTTAGGTCCTCACCTTAGCGATTGCATTTCCCTACTCAATTGAGACCCCTCTCTGCATCATCATTCCAAATCTCCTTTTGTTTTGTCCCTTGTATCACCTTGTGACCCTATCCAAGACCCAAAATAGGGAAAGATAGGGGCGTGGCACCCCTGTCCTCCCTCTTTGGGTGGCCCTAAAATGGGTCCATCTGACCCTTGACCCTAATTTTCTCTCCAAAATTTAAATTTCCCTTATGTCGTCCTTCAATGAGACTAAAATTAATTCTCCTAGGCATGTATAAAAGGGGACTTAATTCCCTCATTTGGCAAGATAATATATACAAGAATAAGCGAAGATAAGGAAAAATTGGGTTAACACGTGGAAGGTCTCCATTATCGTCATCAAGCATTCAAGTGTCCAAGTCTTCAAGAATCCATCAAATCTTCTTCTTCATGTGTCTTCTTCATTCATCCATTGAAGTAACATTACAACATTCATTTGCAAGCATGTGTGTGTCTTACGGTTCTGTCATGTTACATGCCATTTCATGCAACACTTGTGCTTACATTCAAGAAACAAAGCAACCATCATCAACAAATTGCAGATCTACAAGGTATACATTTCCATTATTTACATTTAAGCATTTGCAATTACTTTCTTTCAAGGTTGAGTCCTCAACTGGGGTTTGACTAAGGCAAAATCCTATCCGCAACCCTTCGTCCCTTCTTTTTTGTGTGTAGGTTGCAGGTGCGCAACTGTAATTGCAGATTTAAGCTTCATTTTTTAGAGACGAAAAAACTCTTTTCGACGCACAGATTTTTTGGAGGACCGGGTGCAACTTCATCCTGGTCCCATTGACTTTTCTCCAAATTTATAGGGTAGATCTGTATCAGTCTAAATATCTCAGATCCAAAGTTACAACATGATCCATAAACGATAGCTCCTTATTTCATCCATTTTATCTTCATTTTTTGCATAGTCAACAAGTCAACTCTTCTACTTAAAAAAGAGGACAAATTACATTCCAACCCTTGCAATTCACTTAGTATTTAGATCCTTATTCACTCTAGGGTTTGGATCTAGTGAATTCAACCCCTCTTTTGAATGTAAAGTATCTCCCAAGTGAAAATCATTCTAGTGATTTCCTTTCTCTCTCCTAGGTCGAGAATCACTAGGGTTCAATTTTCCACTTTACAAATACCATTTAAGTGGCTTCAAGAAGAAGCCACAAATATTGGAGTGCAAATGAATTGCATGTCTGATGATGTAACCCTTTTCATGCAAACTCCCCCAAAAATTGATCCAGTAGAGGTTATCCATTACTTCACTAATGCAACCAATTAGAAGCAGCAAGATGGTGTTGATTGTGAACAAGAAATTCACATAAGTGAAAAAAAACCTGACTTTGTGCCATGCACCCAAGAGGATGGGCAGCAAGTGCTAAGGAAAATCAACAGATTCTTGAGACTTCGAGTGCAGAGAATGAATCAATCTTCGTGGGAAGGTAGGAGAGGGGTGCTATGTCTTAGTAGGCAATCATAGATCTTGACATCTGATAACTACATTAAAATGCTAAATGAGAAAGAGGTTGAAAGGAAAGGAAATGAGGAATTACAAGAATGAATGAAAGAACAAATTAAGTAGAGAAAGGCAGAACATGAAGTAGGTGTGGTAGAAAGGGAGGCTATGACAGTGGAAAAAGCAACAAAAAGATTGGAGGAATCCCAAGAAAGGTTGATTAAAAAATAAGAGAAGTCAAAGAAAGATGAGCAAGCAAAGATTAAGAGGGAGAGGAAGGCAACTAAAAAGAAAGATAAACAACCAGAGAAAAGAAAATATATGATCACAACCGTGGATCCTGTACCCCACCAGCACCCGGTTTTGATCGATATGTTGAACCTCTTGTCTCCAACTTTTGCAACTATTAGTAATATGCAAGTTGGGATTGCACCTAGATTCTCAGACATCATGCAACTTAATTTAGGTGCAAACTAGGCGTTGCTTGCTCATATGACAAGTTGCTTACAAGCCCCTCCAAACCAAGAAAACACCTATGCTGGCCTAGAGTCTTCTAGGCATGGATATGTGACACCTCCTCCATTTAATACCCATATGGATAATTGATCAAGTCTATGATCAATTATATTTTTTTAGCACTTTGAATATTGCGGTTTTAGTTTAGATGTAACCGTGATATGATTATTAAGTGACATAGTGCCATATTTTGTAATGTTTTCAGAACTTTGTTGTTGTTTTTCTGCTATCTATTGATCTAGATCCAATTGAGATATAAATCTCATATGATTTTTTTTCTAATGTCAACTAACTATGTTGCTTGCAGCCATATATATATATATATATATATATATATATATATATATATATATATGACTATAAACCTTCAAATGGAGACAATAATAGTACACCTATTAAATTCAATGATACAAACAATGAAAATGAAACCCTTAACACTGTAGACAGCGATAATACTCTATTTTTCTGGCTTTCTGTGTAATTATTGTGGCATTATAAACAACTCGAGAGATGATTAAAATGAAATCGTCAACACCATTTAAAGAAATGATGGAATCACAAACAATGGAGAGAATAACAGTACACCCATTAAATAAAATGATTACAAATTAAGAGTTTCAAAAAAAAGTAACAAATAATCAATTTTTTTGGCATTCTTTGTGAGGATTTCAGAAATATTATACTGTAAGAGAGCATTGAAATGAAACCCTAAACCACATACAATGAAATCATCAATAGACAAAGCATAATCCAAGTACGAAGGAGCATCAACCATCATTGGACATCCAATCTGCAAGGAGGAAAAGCGCGAGTGTTACCTTGCAAGAGGGAGAGTAGAAGGACTGGTGTTGTAGATGGTCAAGTGGAAAGAGAAATGGCGGAGAATAAGGTTTGCAGAGCAAACAATGAAAATGCCCCCAAAAATCTTCATTTCCCAAAGTTTTTAGGGCAACATAGTTGACGGTATTTCGTGCCAAGTAGGCCCATAACATGTATGCGGGAAGGCGGTTATGGGTGGTCAACGAATGTTTTGACCACCCATTTTAAACTTTATAATATTTAAAATATGTTTTAAACATATGCCTAAATTAATATATTTAGGTACATATTAATTTGTAAAAAGGTGAATATTATAATAGTTATAAGATATTTTATAAATATGTATTGGTCTTGTTGTGTGCGGTTATTGGCGCAATAGAGATCAAGTATCGGGCAACACTTTGAAATGACCACTTTTTGAGATCGAATAGGTAATGGGTGGAAGAGCTGAGGCGTGGAAACAACGTGGAAGGCTTCTGTACAAGACCAATGACTTCTCATTTCCACCGAATTCTTTCTTTACACAGCGGTTACTCCATGGAAACTTACAAGAGAGCCCTGAATACACGACAAGGTTTCTCCATCAGAAATCTTGTGGAATCTGCGTACCATCGGAAACGTGAGTTGGAATTGACGTAGATTCCCTTCAAACGCGTAGAAAACAACACTGTTCTACCAAAATCATACGGAATTAGCTTTACGCGCTTTCCCACTTCCTTCCTTATTCCTCTTTCCGTCATATTTACAAGATTAAAAAGAGAAGACAGTTATCACTCCACTTGTCAAACGTCGGTGAAAAGATAGAAGTTGGAGTGGGAAGCAGTGATGAGATAACAAGACCAAAGAAAGCATGTGAAATGAAAGTTGTGGAAGAAAGCAAATAATGGGGTTACACGATTGCCTGCAAATTTCTCGCTTCTCATTTATTCTAAAATGAAGTGACTACCCACTACGCCTTATTCGCGTAAACCACGTGATGATGTGACCACCTAGAGTAAACAAATTAATTCATTAAAATATAGAAAAACCTTTCTCTTTTAAAATATGCGAAAAATTCGTCAAAGTGACCTGTGAAGTGACGATATGGTTTTCCTATTATTTTCTATCGGCGTGGAATAAGATATCCACACTTTTGTAGTGTTTGCAAGTCAAAGTCAGTTTAAAAGTTGCCGCGTTTTTATCAAGTCATGTGTTGCGAAAACACAAAATTTATCAAACCCAACATCTTTAAAGATTCATTGAATTATTTTTATTGTTTAGTTATTTATATTTCACTAGGGGAAGAATTGTAAATTGCGCAATGTATCCACTTTCGTTCAAGATGACTGCGGGCTGTGGTTTTTTGTTGATATGGGTAAATAATGTTCCATTCTCAATTCCCATTTTCAACAGGGTGTTTACAAGATGAAAGAAGTTACCTGCTAGATTTCAAGGCTGGGCTTAATTTGTCTTCAGGTCGGTTATCCTCTTGGCGGGGATTCAACTGTTGCGAGTGGGAGGGTGTTGCCTGTGATTACCACACATCCCATGTCATTCGCCTTGATTTAAGTATTTATCAGTTGACTGGTGAAGTTCGTACATCGCTGTCTAATCTGCAGCATCTACAGTACTTAGATCTCAGCTGGAATGACTTCAATGGTACTTCTATCCCTCCCCAGCTTTTAAAATTGCATAGACTTGAGTTTCTTAGCTTGAAAAATGCTGGATTTGGCGGTGAAGTCCCTCTGGAGTTGGGAAATATGTCAAGCTTGCGTCATTTGGATATTTCAAGAAATGACTACTTGAAATGTAGTAAGTTTGATGTATGGGTAAGAAATCTAAGAAGCTTGGAATTCTTGGATATGAAGTGGGTGAACCTGAGCATGAGGTCTGAGCGCTGGGGTGAGGCCCTTAGCGGTCTTGCCAATCTTACCCAGATTCACTCGACTGGCTGTGGGCTCTCAGGTAATATTCCAGATCTCTCAAACCTTACCCGTTTATCACATCTGCATATAGGTGAGAATTCATTCCCGGTTCAACTACCCTCTTGGTTTGAGAATGTGTCCTCATTGGTTTCACTTGATCTGTCCTTCTGTGGTATAAATGGTTTCATCCCTTCCAATTTCATGCCCCGTTCAAGAATGAGCAATCTTGTGCTTGATTCTAACCCCGACTTGAAAGGAAACCTTTCTTTCATGCTAAGCCATTCTTCCTCACTGGTCGTGCTGTCCTTTCCTGGTTGCAATTTAACGGGAGTGTTCCCCACTTCTATTGCAAATTTCTCAAAACTTACGAGGATGGATCTGGGGTACAACAATTTGGAGGGCAGTATACCATCCTCTTTTGGCAGCTTAACCTCCCTTAGATATCTGCACCTTAATGACAACCACTTAAGTGGTCAGATTCCTCCGTCTCTGTGTCAGCTTCCAACATTGAGCTCGCTCTATCTAGGCCATAACCATCTGTCAGGAACAATTCCAGATTGCATTTCAAAGTTGTCCAGTTTAGAGACGTTGTCACTTCATTCCAGCGGATTAAGAGGGAACATTTCATTTCAACTATTTGAAAATCTAACCCGCCTTGAACTATTGGACCTTTCAGAAAATCAGTTTGTCATTGACATCTCTACAAGCTGGGTTCCTCAGTTTGCCCACCTGTATGTTCTTGAATTGCAGTCTTGCAATATACAAGGCAACTTCCCTGCATTTTTGTCCCAGCAGTATCAATTGAACGGGCTAGATCTTTCAGATAACAACATTGTGGGAAATCTTCCTTCGTGGCTGTGGGATCTTCCATATCTTAGTATGCTCAATCTTTCAAATAACCAACTGGAAGGTTCTCTACCTCGCAAGATATCTCACAGTTTAAATACAGTGGACTTGCATGGGAATAGATTATATGGCTCTCTTCCTGCTCTTGATTTTGCTGCAAATGGATTAGATCTGTCAAATAATGGGTTTAATGGCTCTATTCCTACAACAATTGGGATATTTGACACTCTATCATTGTCAGGGAATAATTTGACTGGAGAAATTCCAAGTTCTATATGTAACAATTCAGATTATTTTAGAGTTTTGGACCTGTCAAAGAACAAGTTGACAGGTATGATTCCTTCAAATATTGGGCGGTGTTCTGAAATGGAAATTTTAAAATTGGCTCAAAATGTTTTGCAAGGGGAGATTCCGAAGGATTTAGGAAATCTGCAGAGTCTTCGCACATTAAATCTCAATGGTAACAGGTTGCAAGGTATTATTCCACCATCTATTGCGAATTGCACAGATCTCCAAATATTTGATCTAGGAAATAACAATTTTGAAGGTAGCATTCCTGTTTGGATTGAAAAGTTGACAGATTTGAGAATTCTTAGCTTGGCTTCTAATAAATTTGATGGTAGAATTCCGCCCCAGCTGTTCAGGTTGCAATATCTTCAAATTCTAGATTTACCTGATAATCAATTATCAGGAAATATACCTTCAGATGTAAGCAAGTTATGTGCTTTGGTCAATAATTCACAAAGTTTTCATTTACAATATTCTTCATATTATGCAAAGTTTTCATTTGTTGTGGAGGGTGCAAGTTCGAGAGAGTATGGAATGAATTTTGCTGATGAAGTAACAGTTTGGATAAAAGGAAGGAGAACTCCATACTCTAAAATAATTGGACAAGACAAGTTCATGGATTTGTCACATAATAACTTGTCAGGAAATATTCCTTCAGAATTGGGGCTCTTGAGAGGATTAATTTCTCTCAACATATCAAAAAATAATCTAAGTGGGGTAATTCCAGAATCCTTGGGAGCCTTGACTTACTTGGAATCTTTGGATCTTTCAGAAAATAATTTGTCAGGAAAGATTCCTATTCAACTTTTAAATCTCACATTCCTTGCTGTGTTGAATCTTTCTAACAACATGTTGTCAGGGTTAATACCACAAGGGAAGCAGTTTTCAACCTTTGAGATTTCTTCCTTTCTAGGAAATCCTAATCTTCATGGACCTCCCCTTGAAAATAGGACACAGAGTCTTGGTTTTGGTAGACAACATAATTACAAAGAACTGAATAATACAACCACTGAAAGTGTATATGCAGATGTAATGGATCTATGGTGGGCAGTGGGAGTGGGGTTAAGTTACGGAGTGGGATTTGCTACTGTGATTGCAGTGTTGTGCTTCCACATGAAATGGAGATACATATGCTTTTCTTTCATGGATAATTTTATCTATGACCTTTGTGAATAGTGAATCCTTGAAGCTATTTCACAAAAGATGCTCTGAGCTTTTATTTGGATTATTCCACATTTGGGTTGTCACTCATATTTATGTTTGTTTACTTGCATTGTCGTGTGTGCTATTTTTTCTTTTTCAAATGAGTAGTACTACAAAATGTACTCTTTTCTAAATGTATGGATTTTGTTCTTATTTTAAGCTTCCACAATTAATGATTAGAATTATAAAACAGGTTACAAAATTTTGAAAGTTGTTTCCTTTTATTTAAAAATTAAATGTAGTAATTGTGAAGAAAAATTGATCTATTAAAATGTCTATATAATATTATTTGTTTCTAGATGTTTCACTCATACAACACCTAATTTTCTCTCTCACATATAATAGTCAATGCTAAATACATATAAAATTTATTACATTGTTCTTTTTAACAATTTTCTTTTCTCTAATAAAATAAAAAATATACACATAACCATATTCTATATTTTTAAAGGTTGAGATTGGAAACTACAAAATTGCTTAGCTACTTCAACTGAGGCGATGTCTATGCAATCGACATAATGACAATAATAAAGAATAAATTGCACTTTTAATAAAAGAGCAAATGAATTATTTTATTCGCTAGATAGCCATTTTGCTTCAAATGATATGGCAAGTTTGATTTTTTGATGTCATTTTATCGATATCAGTATATACAAATGGTAGAAAAGTAGTTTTTTTGGGATAGTGCCTAATTTTCTTCCAGTGCTTAGTCATTTTCAAACTTCAAATTGAGTGGTTATACAAGCATTGTTCTAACAAAATCGTACATGCTTTCCCACTTCCTTATTCTGTGAAAATTATAGCAAAAAGAGGAAATAAAGTTGTCACTACACTTGTAAAAGTAGTTTGGTCAGCAAGATGTTTTAGTGTAGAGATGATAAGATAGGGTGTGGCCCCACTCAAACATGAGTGACAACATGTAGTGCTATCGTGAAAGTTCATCTTCATTTACTTCTAAAACTATGCTAGCCACTTCAAACAAACTCATGTGAATGTACACATAAAAAGACCATTAGTGCATAAAAATATATATGAATTCAACATTAGATTATTCTAAACGTGAAGACAAATAGTGTAATTTGGTTTAGTGTCTACCATAGAGTATAGTCTAGCATGTAGAGTTAAAAATATTATGTGATCTAGAAAATGTATTCATGGTGTGATTTATGGAAGAGATTTTGAAAATTATGGATTTGGAACTCATGTTTATCACATGATGTATGCAACCATGTACCGATTTTAAATGATAATATGGATGGAATTGTCATTCAAAAGGATAACATGTATGGATTAACATGTAGACTAATATGGTGAAATGGAGACTTTCTATTGGCTTCCATGATAAATTAATGCATAAAATTTGTTTTCTATCTACCAAAATGATACATGTAGGAACATATAATTGTGTCGTTTCTATTATGCAAGCACAATGGGTAGGAAGTGTATTGACTCATTTTATATGTCAAGCCAGAATACAATGGAAAATATCCATTCGTCCTATTAATTTTGAAACAGAGCTATAGGGAGATTGATTTTGGTTTGCCTCAATTTTGTAAACAAATTTCAATTCATAGTTTTTTCTTGCAAATGCTGCCATTGTTTTTTCTTGGTTTTTTTACGTGTGTAGAGTTCCGTTTGTGCCTTTAGATATTGCCACCAAATTAATTAGCCAGCCTATTATTAGCAAGTTCTATAGAATTGGGTGGATAGCTGATATGGTTGGTAGACTATAATTTTGGTTCATGGGACTCATTTGAATAAAAAATGCCCTCAAAGAATTGTGTAGATGACGAGTTTTCATGTTGGCGTACCCATAAAAAGATCTCAAGATCAAATCACATAGGTGGCTAACCTAATATGATACTTACCATAGGATTACCCTATCTATCCATGGGGCAAATTTGTCATTATGTTACAATTTTTTTTAGCATACAAGTATATTATGTTAAAGGATATTATTTTAAATATTGTTATAGAATAAAATAGAAAAATGCAAAATAAATAAGTATATTATTAATAAGTAGATTAAGCATCTTCCATATCTAGAAATTAAATTTTGAACCTCATAATGATCATTGCTTTGGAATATTTATATGGATTTGATTGGTTTGTATTAATAGACAAAGCTGAAAAGATTGAAATAGAATATTTTGGTATAAAATAAGTTATGAAAACAGTGATAAATTAAATCAAATTAATTTAATATGAAAATATGATTTTTAATTAATTTAAATGAACCTTTTGTGTATTTGGAAAAGTGCTCTCTCTATCATATTAATTTATAAAATCCAATTTACCTCTTTATGGTGCAATTGCTAGTTAATAGTGTCTTCGACCAACAAAAACCAACAAATTAACCATAGATGAAGCAATTAACCTTTGGAAAGGAGCAAGCATTAAATTTGAGGAAACTTATGACTCGGATTTCAACTAACAAAATCACAAATTTGACTCTACATGAACTCTCTATGTTCAACATCAACAATTTGACATGCCCATAGTACAACCATTTGAAACAAACCATTACAATCCCTTAAGAAAATATGCTAATAAAGACCTATATACACTTAAATTTTATATTTTAAGAAAAAGGTTTAAAGTGCAAACTTACCATTTAAAGAAGCATTCTTTTGTTATATTATCTGTGGAAAGTTGTTTTCTAATAGATAATATTTCAAACATATTATGACTGACTTCATTTTTCTAGATTTAAAAAAATTTAGCAAGTAGATTTTTCTAGTCTTACAGAGTGGATATAGAAGTTGTTGTGTTGTTACGGAATGGTCGTTTTCATGCGTTAGAAAAGACTGAAATTATCAAACCTTTTCCATGCTCCTGCTCCCTCACACATTTACATAGTTTGAAATGAAATAGAAAATGTCTTGTCTTCTTTGATTTATTTTCTATGCGTATGCTAGCGGTGTTGTTGCGAATTCATTGAATTGGTTTAGAAATCCTTCTCACTATCACACAACAAAAATTAATTGGACATAAAGATTTCTCTACTCACTTTTTCCATGCTCCTGCGATACCCTCAGGTCTCTAGGGGAAGAGCACCAATAGATAACATAGTTCCAATAATCATCACCTTATTGTCATGTTGACCCCCCAATAGCCGTCATAGTGAAAACACCATTAATAAATTTGTTTTGCACCAATAGCCGATCATTTTTTGTAATTAATTGGCCCATTTGTGCACAACTATTGGAACATTTGTCCCATTTGCGTACCACTATTGGAACATTTGTGCACCACTATTAGAACATTTGTCAACAAGTACTAGCAATTTTGAGTTGACGGTTACCGGAACATCTTTAGTTAGGTATCGGGCGACACTTTGAAATGTGTACTTTTTGACCTTTGTGTGCATAACTGATTCCACAACGTGCATCGTTACTACCCAGAAGCCAGACCAATAGCTATAAGCAGTTAAGTCACATATGAAGACAACCAAAAAAAATAAATCAAAATCCGATGTACCGTTTAGGATATGTGGGTGCGCGAAGTTAGCTATGACGGCTAATGGTACTCTTCCCCTATCTTCTTTAAAGATTCATTGAATTATTTTTACAAATCCTAACATGTGGAATAACCTAATTACTTTTCTAGTTAGCCATGCATTTATACAAAAGATTCTTATACAAAATCATGCCGTGTAGATTTAAATTATGAAGCCTTCTCCACGCTCCTGCGATGCCCAAGAACTTTCCGCTCCCTTTGCCTTCCAACAGTATGGATGCGTATCAGTAGTAATTATACTTAATTTCATTTATCTACAGATTTTAAACAGTACATCTGATTTTTATCTTTTTTTGGTTGTTTCTGCATGTGACTTAACTGTTTATAGCTATTATTTTGGCTTCTAGGTAGTAACATGTAGGTTGTGGGATCCATTGTGCAAACAAGGCTTAAAAAGTACACATAAAGATGCCTCAATAACCATGCACTTAAAATCGCCAATAGTTAGGTACAAATGCCCTGGTGTGCTATAGCTACCAATGAAAGTGCACAAATGGGCCAATTATGGTCCAAAAAATCTAAAAAATGAGCGGCTATTGGCACATCTAAAATTTATTAATGAACTTTTAGTTATTTAATTTTTGGTTTTTAAAAGAGTAATTGAAGGGTTGGGGTTGTAGCTATTCTGGCTCCAAAATGACATGCCTCTATGTGATGCCAAAGGCATACCATTCAAGTACAACAAGTCCATGAGAGCGATGTTCCTAGGACCCACAGATGACATGGACAAATTTGCAGTGGCGATGACATGGATGATGTTGTCGGTTTGTGTTTGACAGAAAATCTTTCTCACGGTTAACATTTTCCTGGCCGTTGTCACCTTGATGCGATAGTTACATTGGGCGAGGCGGTTAACATATCGCTGGCCAGGCAGTTTACATTTTCGGTGATTGCCAGTTTTTATTTTATTTTTTTTGAATGGCCACATAGCCATTTTTTTTGGCCAACCCACTTTATTGTGTCCACAAGTCGACTAACATTGGCGGTCACATGTTATGGGCACATTTTTCAATTAATTTTTAAAAAAATTTGAATGAAAACTCGATTTCGCGAAAATTGAAAATATATTTCGTCCAGGAGCTGCTTGCAGAACGCACTGGTGGAGGCGAAACAAAATATTCGGCGGTGTAAATTCATGTCAATTGTGGCATGACAATGTCCCCAGTTGAATCACTAAGCGAAGGAGCTGCACTTCAATTGTACTTATAGGTATGCATTGTCAAAATATCTATGGCTCCGAAGGGGAGGACAAAAGCCGACCGAATGCATAATGCGAGTTGTCTGGGTTTTTTTTTTTTTTTAAAGGGGTAAAAACTTTATTGAAAATCAAACACAAGAATTGCAAAGAGAACCAGAGCCCTGAGGCCCCAAAAAGGACCACAAAACCAACCCCATATCAGCCAGCTTCATATCTACCCATGTCCTCAACAAAAGTCTTTTGTAGGTCCTGATAATAAGCCGGGGAGAGATGCTCCCAACCTTCAACTTTCCAATCACTACCATGTTCTGAGGCCCACTTAGCCAAACAATCAGCTTCTCTATTCCATTCATGAGGAATGTGGATGAAAGACACCTGCTCCATTAAAGAACTAATTTGAAGAATCTGCTGAACAATCCCTGCCAACTACCACTGAATCCCACACACCTTCTTCTCAGTCAACAAGTTAACAACAATTTGCAAATCCAATTCGCAAATAACCTTCCTTTGACCCAGCTCCCAAGCATGCTCAAGGGCATAGAGAATCGCAAATCCCTCCATAAAATTATTAGACTGCCATCCTTTATGCACTAAAAAGAGGAAAACCACCTCCCCCAAACTATTCCTAGCAACCCCACCAACTCCAGCAAGGCCTGGGTTACCCCTAGAGGAGCCATCAATGTTAATCTTGATAAACTCATCCTAAGGAGGTAACCACCTTCCCACCCTTTGAACCTTCTTCATAGCATGTCTACCTCTTCTGACACAAGCTGAGGCGGGAGACAACTCCTGCAAACCCAACCTACTCAAAATCTCCACCTCCTTTCTACCTAGAGGAAAGTTCACCTCACATTTAGCTTCCACCATCTCCCGGATCATAACAATGATTCTATTCACACTTGCAGAACAACCAATCTAACCTCACAAAAGCTCCTCCTGGTTCTCTCGACCCATATCTACCACATAATAAAAATGGGCCCAATATACTAGACAGTCTGGAGGAAGGAGGACAAGATAGGAGGTCTGCCCAAGCTTCTCCAGAATTCCACCAGAGAATCTTCATGAACACAATGGTGCTTCCACACCCTCCACCAATAGTGCCAAATAAGCATAGAGAAGGGACATCTAAAGAACAAGTGTGAGGAATCTTCTTCCCCACTACCACACAAAACACAAATAGAGGGCCCCAAGAATCCCTGCTTGCAGATGTTGTCCCACATTAAGCATCTATTCAAAGCCAAAGTCCAAGAAAAGTAGTTACACTTCGACCAAGAAAAATTATTCCACACCTGTTTCCACCAGTGCACCTCTCTTCCCTCCAGTCTTCAGTTCAACAATTGCCGATAACCACTAGCCACAGTAAAGACGCCCTTAGAATTTGAATACCAAGGAAGTCCATCCCTACCCTTGAGGGAACTACAATGTCTACTCACCAGAATGCCATGTAACTCTGCACACTCTTGCTCCATCCCAGCAACTGGCCACTCATTAGGAGCCTTACACTACTCCAAATCCAGCCGCCTGCACCTATAAACAGCCTTGAAGTCACTCACCCTTGACCACCCTACCTCCAGAAACCTCTGGCATAGAATCCCAAGGTTAGGAAACTGGTCAAGGATAGGAGGGTATCCATCCCAAGAATCATTCTAGAAAAGGACCTCTTCCCCCCTCTTGCAAATCCAAAAGAGACATGCCTCAATGAGAGAAGCCCCGCTCTTGAGAGTATACTAGATCATTGAACCTTTTCCCTCAAGCGGATATTTAGGGATTTCCTCCATCGGGATCCTCTGTATATATTTGATGGCCAAAATCCTAGCCCAGCTTCGATCCTACTCAACACACCACCTCCAGTATAGTTTAGCCGCTAGAGCTTCCCCAAATAAAATAGACTGCCTTAAGCCAAGCCCCCCCGACTGCTTCAGGCTACACACCAAGTCCCAATTGATAAGACTCCATTTGGAAGAGGACAGATTATCTGCCCATAAGAATTGTCTGGCCAGGGAGTCCAAAACCTTCAAGAACCACTTTGGAGCCACCTGAAGCATACAACAATAAATCGGAAGATCCTAAACCACCGACTGAATCAGTTGAACCCTCCAAACAAAGGATAATCACCTATGAGTCCAGTGTGTAACCTTCATGTGAAATTTATCCAAGATACCCTGCCATGACTCCCTAGGAGGGTTCCCAAAAGAAATAGGGATACCCAAGTAGGTCAAGGGCAAAGAGCCAACTCAGAATCTTAAGATAAGAGCAATCCTCCTTTGAATAGTTCCAGGAGTGTTGAAAAAGAGGATACAAGATTTATCCTCATTGATCATTTGGCCTAAAGCTGCAAGATAAACATCCAAGACCTTACGCAAATTAGTAGCTTCTTTAACCTGAGCAAGTCCCATAAGGGTCGTGTCATCAACAAACTACAAATGAGACGATAGCTGCAAATCATTACCTCAACTCCAGCCCTGAATAATACCCAGACCCACATTATACTTGATCAACATCCCCAAACCCTCAGCCAGAAGAATAAATAAATAAGGGGAGAGGGGGTCCCCCTGGCGAAGACCCCTAGAAGCACCAAACAACTCAGTATGATCTCCGTTAATTAGCATAGAGAAGGAAGTAGACATAACACAACCCATCGGATCTATTCATCAGCAAAGCCAAAAGCCCTGAGGATCTTCTAGAGGAAGGACCATCGAACTCTATCGTAAGCCTTAGCCATATCCAACTTGATAAACATAGCTTTTTCATTGGAGGTTGCCATAGAATGAATGGTCTCCGTAGAAATGACCACACCATCCAAAATTTGGTGTCCTTCCACAAACCCACTTTGCTCCTCAGAAATAACATCCCCCAGACACTTCTTCAACCTATCTGCTATCAGCTTAGAGATGATCTTATAAATCACATTGCAAAGAGAGATAGGGCAGAACTGGCCTAACCTATCAGGCCCATCACACTTGGGGATTAGAGCAATGAAGGTCACATTCAAAGGCCGAAGCATATGCTTATTCTTCTGAGACTCCTGGACTACTTCCAGTAAGTCCAGTTTGATGATATCCTAGAACTCTTGAAAGAATTCAACCGGAAACCCATTCGGTCCAGGGGATTTTCCTTTCCTTGTGTGAAAACAATCTTCTCAAGCTCTTCTAGCAAAATAGGACCCAAAAGTTGCTCATTCATCTCCCTGGTGACAAGAGAAGGAATGCAAGAAATAACATGATTCTCCTCCACCGATTCCCCTTGAGAGTCTTCACTGAAGAGGGACCGAAAATACTGTAATGACTCCCTAGAGATCTCCTTCAAGGATAAACACTGCTCACCTCTATCATTAACTAGAACAGGGATGGAATTTCCATGTCTTCTTTCTTTCAATGAGTTGAAGAAGAAAGCATTGTTCTTACCCCCCCCCTGAAGCCAATCAATATGAGCTCTCTGTTTCCAATATATTTCTTCCCTAAGCTCCCACTCCTCTACAACCTTGACAACCCCGTCTTCCTCCCTAGGCAAGGCCTCAGACAAACCATGCTCTCTGATTTCACTAGTGATGCCATTCAACACAATTTGAGCAGCTTTCTTAGCCTGAAAAATGTTCCCGAAACCCTGGCGGTTCCACTGCTTAAGCTAAAACTTAAAAAATTGTAGCTTCTTGGCAAAAGTGTACATAGCAGTGCCAAAGGCTGGCCTCCCTTTCCTCCACTACTCCGATACAAGAGCTTGCAAAGTAGGATCCCAAAGCCACATAAGTTGGAATTTGAATGAAGGAGAGCAAGCGACCTGAGCCAAGGAGGAAACTAACTTGATGGGTCAGTGTTCTGACCCTCTACATTCAAGAATCTCAGAACTTGTGGTCCACCCCCCTCCAATCCAAAAACTAGAAACCAGAAAACGGTCTAGCCTCTTCGCAACCCAATACTCCCCCACCCTCCTATAGTTCCAAGTGAACAAACCATTACCGGGCTTGATGTCAACAAGATGTAATGAAGATATACTATTCTGAAAAAGGATAGAAGAAGGTTCCAAATGCATAACTCCCCCCTTCTTCTCACTCAACTCAAGGATGGCATTGAAATATCCCGCCATAATCTAAGGATGAAAAGGGACCAACCTTCGAATACAAGAAATATGAGACCATAAGTTCTTCTTACCTGAAGATCAATAGGGGCATAGATGTTAGAAAACAAGATTAATTCTCTAGTCTCAAGACTAGAGACAATCCCAGATAACGAAGATCTGGAGGCAACCCACCAGACAGGGCGAAACCTTAAAGGCTTCCAAAGACAAGTCACCCCACCAGAGGAACCTACTGCCCCAATACACTAACACTTGCCTCATCCCCATAGCTTCAGCACCAGACCCATCATACTCTCTACCGAGAGTTTAGTTAATTGCAAGAATAGGACATCAGGTGAATGATTCCTACTCAAATCTTGAACAACTTTTTGTCTAGGGCCACTGTTCAAGACCCTCACATTCTATGAAAGAACAATCATTTGGGAGGATTGGAAAAGTGAGAATCCAGAGTCTTTACTGACCCTGACTCAACCAAATTCTCTCCCAACAATTTTATCTTCTCCAAATCCTTCTTTCTTCCAACCTTTGAGATATTTTCCGAAGCACTTTTCTTAATATCTTTCTGATGAAGACCCAAGTGAGCGGAGGGCTTATTACTTTTACCACCAGCCGAATCCAATTTTAGAGCTATTAAAGAACCCTCCCCCCTAACCAAATTCACCTCCAAACTAGAAGTGAGTCCCAACTGGACCCCTACTCGCTTATCCATCTCCATATGTTGGCTTCCAACCACTTGCAGAGCCAGGGAAGGGTCCTCAATCACTCCTTCTGGAGCCCCCTTTGTAGCTCCTTGGTCCAAAGGGATGAACCCTGGGTTCACCTCCTGCTGGCTAAGGTCATCCAATGCCTCAAATCTATTAAAGGTATCCTCCTCTTGTCTCTCCTGTAAGGGCCTCTTTTGTCATCGATTCCTATTCTTTATCTTAACTGAGACAAAACCATCAGCACCCGCACCCTCGACTGTCATAGCAGCTTTTCCTTTATCAGCCCCATCTAGGTTGTGGGTCAGCCTCTGAGGTTGGTGCTCCACCAATTTATATCTAGGACACTTGCATTGTAAATGCCCATACTCATGACATAGACGACACCGAAAGGGTAGTCTCATAATCTAACTATTGAACCCATGAATAAGACCCCGCACACATATCTATAGCATCTGCTATAGGTTTACTAAGATCAATTTCAACACAGATACGCGTGAAGGTCATTACCTTTCTCCCTAGGGTTTGTGTTGAAAATCCCACTAGCTTCCCAAGTAGAGTAGCAAGCATCTGGAGCACATCCTCCTAGCAACATTCCACTAAAAATTGTGGTAAATGAACCCATACTGGAACCCTATTCGGGAGCTCCTTTGAAGGGTTAAACCCTACATGCCAAGGTTTGATGAACAACCCTACCTGGTTGTAAAAATATGGGCCTCCTTCAAAAACTCTATTGTGATCCTCCATGTAGTTGAAAGTAACTAGAAAGTAGTTGTTTTCCAACAACATAATCTCCATTTCCCCTTCTGGAGCCCAAGTCCTCTGCGCCCATTTTTCCAAAAATTGCAAGGAAACCCTCATTCCCAAAAACTTGCAATATAGCAAGTGTTTTGAAAAGTACTCAACATCTTCGGCTATCATCTCTGGAGGAATAACCAGCCTCGGCCTCTCACTCCATCTCTACAGGCAACCATTAACTTTCAAAATGCGAGAGCTACCAACACTACCAAACCTCGAATTTGAGGAGAAAAGGTTATTGTTAAAATTCATCATGCTCTAGGATGGGGATTTTGAGCCCACCGCAGCTCAAAAATCCATGGCGATCGGTACCTTCGAGGCCTCACCGCCAATACTCGTCATTAGATCTAAAGAAGAAAGGAACCCACACCCCAAAGGGGCACACTGGAATAAACAACACCCAAAACTCCACCTCTCCCAAGAATCCCAAGGATGGAGATCCTATCGAGGCCCCCAGCCCCACTAGAAACCCTCAGCCTACTTGAAAAATATCCCAAACTACGCAGCCTGCACACTCCCGCAGCCCACCGCATGACTCCCCTGCTCCCTCGGCTACTCCCCGCTCTGCGCAGACCTCCACTGCGCACCCCCGCCACCCTGCACGCATGCTCAATCACAAGTTAGGGCATCCATGCCCTAGCTCGGCCCATTGCACCTCCCACCCGTGCAACTCCATCTCATCAAAATTTATCATAGAAGAATAAACATTAAATAAATATAAAATATTTATTTAATCACTCATAGCCATTTTATGTGTATACAGTTATTGTAAATCTTTGAGTGGGTGCTTAGAGAAGGAGTCTTTCTCTGTATATTGTTATCACCTGTTAACACACAAGTTTTTTCATGTGCAGGGAGGTATCAGTCATTTCCCCTCACAAGGCTCGCACAGGGAGTGGGACAATTGAAGATTGTTGTTTAGGGTTATGGCGACATCAGTAAATTCAAACCCTAACAGATAACGATAGTTTTATGATTACTTCATCAACCCTGTGTTTTCGATTGTAATTTTTTATATCATTTTGGTATCGCAAAGGTGGTTGTGAGTGTGGCCTTGGGAGGTGTCAATAGTACAACAATTTGGGTGGAGGCTTAGACAGCTGCGGTAATTTGAAACCCTTAGACATTCAATAAAAAAAATTTATTTGTTGTGTCATTTTGTGATCTATCTCAGAAAATTAGGCATCATTTTGCAGCATGGTCGTGTCAGGTTACCAAGGTTCCCTATTTGTGGTTTGGCAGAGTGAAGAAGATCTACAAGATTTTAAAGGTATGTATATTTCCATAGTTATATGTGTCAGTTTTCCATAGTGAGCAAAGCTGTTAAAAATGAAATGCTCGTTCTTATACACGCACATTAAAAGCCAGAAAAAAATAAACAACCGCTGGCGTGTGTGTGTGTGTGTGTGTATTTCTTTATATTCATATATATATATATGGGTTTGGCAGGCTGTGTATATTTTGGCTCATTGTTGAAGGGTGTCTGATTTTTGAAGGCTTGATTGTTGATGGCTGATTTTTGGGATTTTGTTGAAAACCTTAAGGGTTTGCATTGTTTGTTTGCGGTTTGCCATATTCAAGTATATATATATATATATATATATATATACACACATATATATATATACACATATATATATATATACACATATATATATATATACATATATATATATATACATATATATATATATATATATATATATACATATATATATATATATATATATATATATATATATGTATATATATATATATATATATGAAGCAATACACACACACACACAAATGTGTCCTTTGCAATACAGAGGAAAATGACAGAATAAAACATAGATAAAAGAAACTATGGAAATATCATGCTCTATTTCCATTATTCTTAGGTGCTCATTAGATAAAAAAAAGAAAAACTAACCCTAGCGGTCTCTAACTCTAACGCGATGGTATGCGTCTATTCGGCTCCAAAACATGCAAATATTCAACATAAGCTGAAGCTATTCTGGCTACATATAGAGGCAAAGAAGAAACGTAAACAAATAATGCAAACCCTGATGATTTTAAACAAAATCCAAACTAAAACAAGAAAAATACAAGTTATAGAGGCAGATTTCAACATACCCCAAGCCGCAACACGACATAGAAAACTGCAGTCCCATAAATCCCCCTTCAACAATGAGCTAGAATAGATGCAGGTTGCTTCAACAAGGAGCCCTTCAACAATAATGTTTTCGTTTGCGCATTAGTCTTACTTTTTCCACGTTAGGTAGATTAAAAAGGCGACATGTTTGCTATCATCAAACAAATAGCAGATCAACTCCTAATTGTCAGCAAACAACAAATTAACTCCTAAACAAGAGCAGGTCACACATAGTCAATGAATGGTTGCATCAACCATGCAACAACCTAATTTTGAGGAGTCTGTTTGCATCAAAAGGAAAACCATAACATGTAAATGAGGTTAAGACCACGTAAAAGAAGCTCAATTTGAAACAGAACATTTTAGGTCACTTTCTCTTTCATGTAGCTATTAGGTGCCTGCCACTTGTATTTGCCTATATATTTATTCTCGGACATGTATGTTGATGCATGTCATTGGTACGATAGGTCCTTTTTGGAGCCAAAATAGACACATCTCATGTATGTCGATTCATGTCATTGATACAATCTCATTTTGAAGCCAGAATAGACATGCCTGACACAAGTTGGAAGCACCGGATCACACTCAAAAACTACAGAATAAATATATATGCAAATATATGTGGGAGGCTATGTGTATTGTGGCTTGATAGTGGACCTATTGTACCAATGACATGCATCGACATACACTTCTGAGACATGCATACCATGCCAACTTGTCATGGCGCTCGGACCCATGGTATGTGATGTGGAGTTGTCAAGTTCTCGGTTTCACTCCTTAGGGCCCTTGCAAAATTATGTGGACATGCCAGAGGATGGTTGCGAAATGCTTCGTGGTTATCATCAGTTTATTGTGCATAACACGCACATTAAAAGCTTGCAAATGAAGGAATTATGTTTGGACGGCATACCGACGGGAAGAAGAGGTCGCGGGCTGCAAAACTTGGTACATTTGTCAGAGAAAAGAGTAGCACGAAACTCAAGTTACTCTCGCTGTGGGACGCCTCTATTGTGGCTACAAAAAACAGTATGGGGGGACTAACACCCCATGTTTGTAGCAAGTTTTTAATCGTATTTTTTGCATTTGATGACTGCTTTTGTCTAACACGGTGCTGTTAGTCTATATGATTTGTCTATTTTGGAGCCAAAATAGACACAACCTCTTGGACCATTGTTCGTGTACGGTTTGTGATTTGATGCAACTAACAGCGGTAAAGCCAAAGGCTAACATGCGATGCAATTTACAATTGTAGTTGGAGTTAGTTAATAACAAGACTCAAAAATAGACAAATGCTATTGCGTGTTAGTGACATGTTATTCAATTGCAGCCGTTGAATGTAAAATATAGTGTAAAATGTGTGACTAAGCTACGTGTTAGTTGGACCATAGTGTTGATTTCGAGTCAGAATAGAGGCATTTGTCCTTGAGCGCATAACAATAGTACAAAAATAGGTGGTTGATATAGACAACTTTGGTATAGCTCTGGCACTATGGAAAATTGACACATATAATTTAGGTGATATAAATAACTTAGTGGTACTTTATATTGAATGTTAAACTGCATTTTCATATATGAACATGTAGGTTCCTTTTATGTCTTTTGAAATGCATTTACTTCCCAATGTAGACTACCACTAACATTAGTTATCCATGAAGGTTGTTGATTTTCAAGGACTATTGAGTAGTCCCTCGACAAACGTCTAGATGTTCCTAGGTTGTTGCTCTCTCTCCCTTCTTTAATACTACTTGCACTCTAATGTCCCCTTTTTAATAATCTTTGGGCTTGTGCAACTTTTTGAAAGGGGCTTGTTATATATATATAGTTTGTTGTATATAATTTTTTTATGCGATGCAAATGTATGTATAAATTTAAGTTCTTGATCATGTAATATTAATGTTCTTACTTTTACTGAATTTGATAATGATGAAAATGAACAATGCAATTGGTTGATGCCTTATATTATATGCTATAGATGCACCATATTAGACAATAAGATATTATTTTCCAACCCGAATGCAGTACGATTGTTATTTTTGGATCTTCGAGTCATGAAACTAGTGTTGAATATATGAACCAGAAATCCTTATTCTTGCGAACTATGTGTTATAAATTTGTATATATTCTGTCGATTTGCATGAGAGTGTTTATGTTCATCCCAGTGTATTTGTATATCTAGATTATTGATGTTCGTGATGTTTGAGAAGTACATGTGTTCGATGATCCAACTCCAATTTGAAATGTTATTTGGGATTTTGTTTTAGATGTCTTCAGTTGGCATGGCGAACTCCTCTTGTGTATATCTATCTCAAGGTTTTTTTCTTTTCTTTTCGTAACTTAAGACTAAGTTTTTAATAAATAATAATATTCCCATATCAACAAAGAGATGGAAGCTTTAGAATAGATACTTGTTTCAAAAGACATATGTCTTTGGAATAATGAATTGGAGGTCTCTGTACCCATTAATTATCATCAAATACTTTTTTAATGATAATGAATCCCTGTGTATTCTTTGACATAGATTGACCATCTTAATTGTTGCACACTCGTTTTACACCGTCGATTTTGCAATTAGCGGTTGCGATTGACTAACCTGTCGCTAACACGCTGTAGGAAAGGTTTGTTTTGGAGCCAGAATAGACGTAGCCAATGCGTTAAGCATGTTTTGCATCCTTCTTTATCAATCCTTAACAAAGTCTAGGTTTTTTGTTGTATTTTGGATGTGGAGAACACAAGAAGCCTTTTTAACAGTGTTGGAGATGGATCATAGTCATTATTTTATTGCAATTGCAACGACATATGTTCTATAGCAGAATGTCATGGAATATTTATGGCTAAATTGTTAGCTAGGTTGTACATAACACAATGCCATGTTGACTTTGTATTGCAATGTGGGAATAATCGGTCATGTGTTGGCTGTGTCATTTGTGGTGAATGTGTGGTGTTATTGATAGTGTGAAGAATATGAATTGTATTTTTTTTGTTTTAGTTCAATCATGTCAATTGTGTTGCGAAAAAGGTTGAGGAAAACTGTTGATCGTGATTATGGGTTACTGGAGCTAAAGGTAGATGATCTCTTGGGAGTTGGCCGCATTCGCTTCCCAGTGATACGTAACATCGATCTGCTTGTAAGCTAAGTAGTTTTAATGGATTATGCAACATGTAGTATTTCTTGGTGTTATCACTATTTAATGCTTGTGACTTGAGAACCAATTTGTATACCCAGGAAAGAGTTGGGCTTTCATATGCGGGACCAGTTTGGCATGCATATCTAAAAGATTCGGGAGTTGGGCTTTCACATCTGGGAGTAGTTGAGGATTCGAATCCGAAAGAGTCGAGAGTTGGGATTTCAGATGCCTGACCAGTTGGAGATTCAAATCTGAAAGATTCAAGAGCTAGGATTTCACATCCAGGACTAGTTGGGGATTCAAATCTGGAAGAGTCAGGAGTTGGGCTTTCAGATGCGCGATAAGTTGGGGATTCAAATCTGAAAGATTCAGGAGTTGGACTTTCACATACACAACTAGTTGAGGATTCAAATCTGAAAGAGTCAGGAGTTGGGATTTCAGATGTAGGACTAGTTGGGGATCCAAATCTGAAAGAGTCAGGAGATGCGCCTTCAGGTCAGGGACTAGTTGGGGATTCAAATCTGAATGAGTCACAAGTCGGGTCTCCAATTTTTAACCCATTGTCAAGTCGGCTTCTCAGTGACTGCACAACCACACTGGTAATTATTTATCATTGCATTATATTTTTTTCCATCATTGCATGACATGGTTGCTGGAAGTTGGGATTTATAAGTGGAAATGTAGATATATACATGGGCATAAAATGCATCGATGATGTGTTCTATTTTATTGAACAACATTATGATAGTGGTTGTACTAGTTAGGAAGATGAGGCCATTGGAAATGTAGATGAGGGCGATTATACTGATGCTCTAGGCAGTGAGAGTGAAAAAGGGGATGTTCGTAGTGAGCACGAGGTGAGCATAGAGCAGGAGACTGAACAGCAACGTGATTCTGTCAATGCTCACGAACAGGAACAAGGAGGAGGGGCGAGTAACAAGGAGGTCCACTGTTAGTCATTATATATTGGATTATCTTTATAATGCTTGATTATTTCAAAATTGAATGTGACTCTTTGTCTCTGTTGGCTGTGCACAACAATAGGATGATCACAAAAGAGAACATATTAATGGCAGGTTGCACTACTTTTGTCTCTTTCGTTATTGTTCTGAAAAATGGAGGCCGTTAGTTTTGGGATCTGGGGAGGCTTAATATGCATTGAGCCAGAGAACATCAACTTCCATTATTGGGGATTGCACGACATAGTCATCAACCGTGTGGTAGTGGACAACATAGCGCAGACCATAGGAAGAAATCTCTGATGCACTTGAAAAAGAGGGAGTCTAATATTGAATACCAAATGGGTGTATGACATAGTATGAAAAAAAAACATGTCACTGGTTGGGTGTGCATGAAATATGGCAAGAAAACATGTGATGAGCTTCCTACCAAAGGGAAGGAAGAGATAAAGGAAGCAATGCGAGTGTACGATAGCAGTCCGATTAGGGAGGTGAGAAGGAAGAAGGTTTTAGAGTTACTAGAAAGAAAGAATATTGCAAAAGAGGTAACTTTTAGTGATCGTATTTTTTTGTAGTTTACTAAATTCCTTTAAACATGTGAAGAATGACTTATTGACCTATCCTATCCTGGTGCCCAGATTTTAAGTGACAGTGTAGGCCATGACAAGGAGGTTCTGGCATCAAAGGCTAATCATGAAACAAATGTGCCAGTGAATGAGGCTGTATCTGTTTTGTTGGTGAAGCAAAAAAAGAAGAATGTTGTGGAAAAAACAAGGCCGACTTTAGATCCTGAAACAAATGAGGGTGCACCTATTTTGTTGGGGAAGCAAAAAAGAAGAATGCTGCGAAAAAAACAAGGCTGACTTCACATGCTAAAAAAAACATTCTAGTCAATGAGCCTGCATGTGATTCATCGAGGAAGCAAGAAAACAAGAATGCCACAGAAAAAAAATTCCAACTTCAGATGAGGCGACACGTTTGTCATCGAAGGTTGCATGGTATGCTTTGCACTCCACTACGTAGTATGTTAACTATTTTGTCCATGTCATTATAGGCTAATTTTGATGGGGTGCGTGGAGGGAACATGGACTATCCTGTGGTATTGGATGACGCGGAACACAGTGTGCCCAAAAAATTAAGTCAAAAACCTCGGTCGTCTATTAGGTATAAGTACGTTTCATCAAAGAAGCTAAAGGAGACGTCAAATGAAAAATTGGGTGCATGCAATGGCGAGAAGATTGCGGAGCAATCTCCTGAGTTGGGGCAGACGATGGATGATAGGACCAAAGATTAGTCAATGCAGTTGCTTGATGACACCATGTGTAGTGTTCCCAAAAAACCAAGTCCAAAATCTCAGACATCTGTTAGGAGGAAGAAGCTGAAGGAGACAATGGTTGAAAAATCAAGTGCATGCAGTGGCGAGATGATTGCAGACCAGTCTCCTGAACTAGGGTAGAGGTTGGAGGATAGGTGCAAAGATGAAAAGGTAATGCGGTGCCATTGTGCATGACATGTAGTGCTATATCATCACATGGTGTGTTATACTATAGAGTAACTCTTTTTGTATGTAGCTAGTTGCGGTTTTGGATGAGAAACTTCATAAGTCTATTTCGAGGGAGAAGCTGAATGGAAATTTGAGTGCATGAAGTGGTGAGAAGATTGCAAAGGAGTCTACTCAATTGGGGCAAATATTGGAGGATAAGAGAAGAGATGCACAGGTATTGGGCTCTTATTCTGGATAATAGGCAGTGAGAAGCAGTGTTATACTGGAGAGGATTTTTTATGATGTTGTGGTTTGTGTCCATTATCTGTGTTCCTATTATTGCCTTAGTCATGTAAAATTCATCGGCCTTGGTCCAGTAGTGTTTGTAGGCATATGGGATTAATGTGTACTTACACTCCTATACAATGTGTCACGTTTTGCAGCATAATCCGATAGAAGAAAGCATTGAGAAAGAGTCTAGGGGAAATGATGATGGATGTACAAATGTAGACCATGACCACGATGGGGGCAATGGGCCAGGGGAGACAGCTATTCCGGTACTGTTATACTGCATTGCTATGAATTGATTTGCCTATGTTTGATGGACATGTATAAAGAATTTAATTTAAGTGACCACGTCCACTCGTTACTGATGCAAGCAACCGCGGAAGACAAAGAAGAGTGTTCCAATGAAGATGCTCACACTGTTACTATTGGAGTTGAAGTCCACCTACTAGTGGATGGGGAAGTGGTTGGGGAAGGTTTTGTTGATGGCCTTGGGAAGGGTGTAATGTGTCATACTATTCTAGTCCCATGACATTGTGCTAAAGTTCGCATCGTCAAAGTCTTTGATGCAAATGCCCAGCTGCCTCACCCAGGTCCTTTCGTTGATGTCTTGTCGGATTCCCTAAACTCATGAGAGGTGTGGCCTATTGAAGACCTGGTCTATTCCCCACCCACAATAAGTTTTGAAGATGACAAGATCCCTTCCTCTATCTTCTCATTCCATCATTTACCTTATTCCAATGGAATGAAATAGGCAGCATTCGTATGATGTCGTTAGTATGTGGCAGGATAAAGTTGGCGAAAGTGTCCAGCCACAAAAAGAGGATGTTAAACGCGACCCTGTGATCAGATGGGTAAGTCAGAGGCTACGATCACTTGGCATCACCCCTCCCGAGTTGTATAAGAATGAGAAGAAGCATAAAGCATTTTATGGTGCTTTCAACTTCATTGCGCAATCCAGACAGCGAAGGTGATAATATTTTTCGATCATAGTTGTTGTTCCTCTTTCCTAATATTTAGAGCGAGATATTGTGGTGGAAGATTAGTCTTGATAGACCACTTTGATGGGATTTGGAGATGTTATATTTAGATGGCTTTTACCTTACCATAATTATACCCTCTCAATTATTGTTTACGTTTTAAATGAATTGTACTTTATTTTCAACCTTTCCTGCTATTTTAAGCAACATAACTATAAAGGCTTGATTTGTTGGACTGTTTCATGGTGATCCTGCACCATCAAGTACCCTTCAATAACTTTAGAAACCTATCTTTGGTGTGCAATATTTTTAATAATGATAGTGGATGGTACAATAAAGTCGATGATATTCATTTATTGTTCAAGTTTTGTTCAAGGTCTCTTACATATTGCATATGCATAGGTTTTTTTATTGCGTAGCAATAGGGTTCCTACAACTCTTTTATGTATATAGATCAAAAGAATGTTTGATTGAAATTCTGAACCATGTGGTCTTTCCACTGTAGCTTGCGATAGATCAATATACCATTTTTATTGTTTGTTTTTGAACACTGAATCTGAAATGAATTAACAACAAAAAAATAACATTAAAAAAATCAATTAAAATATACCAGACTTCCGTTATAGTTTCATGGCAAATGTGTAATAAGTTGGATGCAGGATGAGTAGTGGTGACTGATGGAGTTATCTTCCCAAAACATGGATTCCCAATTGGCAAGTAGCCTGCCACCCAAGTGCCCACTTTAGTGAACATGTGAACTTTAGTGAACACGTTAACTTTTGTATTGTACATAATGTTATTCATGTAAAAAATGCAACAGATAGCTATTCATTTCGTGTTTGCATAAACTATTGTTTCCTGTATTTTTCATGTTGTCTTGCCCACCTATCTATTGATACTTCTTTTTGGAATTGATTGTAGGGATGGAAATAGGAAGAGCATGGACAAGAAAAAGAAAGGGCGTCAAAACATTTGTTCCGCAGAACAGAACGCCTACTACGAATTCAAAGGCGAATGAGATGCCCGATGTTCTCACCTCCGATGGTAGTTTAGGGAAGTCTGCAAGACAACCACCACCACCCTTTGTAGACTGGAACGATGGGATGGACATAATGAATTTTGATGCCATGCATGTAGAACTGCTAACACAAAAGGTCGAAATGGCCCACGTTGAAAATGAAAGGCTAAAGGGGATTGTTTTTGATCTTGAATGGAGATTCACTGAAGTGAAAAGGAGATGGACTAGAATCCATAAGAAATGCACTGAACTCAATAAGAGATGCATGGAACTCAATAAAAGGGTGATGGACTTGGATGATAAGAATACAAACCTTGAGCTAGAAGTGCATAGTTTGCAGATGGCGAATGAGAGATAGGAGGTAGTGCATGAGGCGTGCGCTAAAAATAGCAAAATCATAAGTGACTAGATGCAGGGCATGCTAGATGTTTGTGCACAACATGCTCAGTACTAGAAACAGAGGTACACGGAGGTGTCTGCCTCTGTAACCGATGAAGATGATTGGAATGATGTGCCTCCCCTTATTCCGACCACTGTGGGAAACAAAAGTCATTTAAATACTCAACCTCTACCTCCATAAGAGACTTGTACTATTACGAAAGTTTTCTAGATGTATATTGCTGACTCCTGTTCAATAAAACATCAGTAGTGGTGCATATTGTTTGTAATCAGACATATTCTTTTATTTAAGAAAACACTTTGTATGCTTCATGAATGGTTATTTTCAATAAATGTGATTGACCGAAGTTTTTCTTTCTGGTTCTTTTCTTTGAGAGCCCTTCTTGAACCAGTTGTATATTTATATATATATATATATATATATATTAATAAAATATATTAAGTGGCCTCGCCACCTTTTCAAAAAAAAAAAAAAAATGTGATTGACTTCACTTAAACAACTTCAATGGTTAATTATTGGTTTCTTGTACACTTTTTCATGCTTTCTGAATGGTTATATGTGGCTTTTCTACACGTCTTGTATGATGAATGGTTTTCGCACTTCTCTTAATGACTTCTGAATCAATCTTGGCGAACCAAGGCAAGTGAATCTTTACCTGAAACCTAATTATAGGTTAAAGGTTTTTATATAGCGGATTTAAAAGAACAAGTAATTGTATGATGGCAATTTTTCTTAACTTTCACCTGCTTATAATAGTTTCTTATTGAAGAGTTAAAAATGCTTATTGATAAATGATGGAAAAACTTAATCACAAGTACATAATATAGGGAGCTCAATAAGTATTCTTCTTTGTAAATATTAAATATAGATCAATGAGTATTTAACTATTTAAGCTTTAGCACACGAATAAGGTGGAGTATAACACGCAGGTTAGTTATACTTATATTCCGTAAACAAAGAAACTCAAATTGAAAGTAACACTTCATATATATGTGAGAAGTGTTAGTCATTTCCACCTACTTATAATAGTTGCTTATTGAAGAGTGAAAATGCTTATTTATAAATGATGGATAAATTGAATCACAAGTACATAAGATAGCCAACTCAATGAGTATTATTCTTCGTAAATATTATGTATAGATCAACGAGTATTTAACTATTTAAGCTTTAGCACACGAATAAGGTGGAGTATAACACGCAGGTTAGTTATACTTGTATTCCATAAACAAAGAAACTCAAATTGAAAGTAACACTTCATATATATGTGAGAAGTGTTAGTCGTTTCCACCTACTTATAATAGTTGCTTATTCAAGAATGAAAAATGCTTATTTATAAATGATGGATAAACTGAATCACAAGTACATAAGATAGCCAACTCAATGAGTATTCTTCTTCGTAAATATTAAATATAGATCAATGAGTATTTAACTATTTAAGCTTTAGCACATGAATAAGGTGGAGTATAACATGCAAGTTAGTTATACTTGTATTCCGTAAACAAAGAAACTCAAATTAAAAGTAACACTTCATATATATGTGAGAAGTGTTAGTCGTATCCACCTACTTATAATAGTTGCTTATTGAAGAGTGAAAAATGCTTATTTATAAATGATGGATAAACTAAATCACAAGTACATAAGATAGTCAGCTCAATGAGTATTCTTCTTCATAAATAATATTAAATATAGATCAATGAGTATTTAACTATTTAAGCTTTAGTACATGAATAAGGTGGAGTATAACACGTAGGTTAGTTATACTTGTATTTGGTAAACAAAGAAACTCAAATTGAAAGTAACACTTCATATATATGTGAGAAGTGTTAGTTGTTTTCGCTAATTGGCTGACTGGCTGCCCACCAATTCCACATCATTGTCTCATGGTGAAATAGACTAACACGTCATGTTGGTCAATTTCACTGTCTCGCAGGCATAAAGGAAATGGCGGCCTTCCAGTCAGCGAGTCAGTGAAAAGGACTAATGTGGCGTGTTGGTCTATTTTGTCATTTCTTCGGCGAAAAGGAAATAGCAGGCCCGCATTCCGCGAATTAGCAAAATCGACTAAGATGACGTGTTAGTCTATTTCATCATTTTGTGTGGCAAAAGGAAATGTCGGCTATTCAGTCCTCGAATCAGTGAAATCGACTAACACATTGTGTTAGTCTATTTCGCTGAGAGGTGGACTGGGTGGCCACCATTTCCTTTTGCCACACGAAACAGAAAAATAGAATAACACATCATCTTAGTCAATTGCTCGCTCCAAAAGACCTTTCGTACAATGTGTTAGCGACAAGTTAGTCAATGGCAGTCCTTTTGGAGCCAAATTAGCTTCAGCCTTTCCTTTAGAGAAAGGATTATATTTATTAGATTTAAATTAACATATAAAGTGTATTGGTTTGTAGACATATAGAGTGTATAGAGACAAACATATAAATTGTAAACATAACCGACACAAACATATAAATTGTAAACAATTGAGACAAATGACGTACAAAGATTGGCTATGTAACCATAGAAATGAACTGTTTTATAAAAAGAGCATAGTCATACAGGAGTGACCATGTAGGAGCAGTTATACAATTTTAATGAGAGGACCTCATCTACGTTGGGAATCTACTCTGTATCCTGACAAACCTCTGTGTTGGCTGAGGACTACCATAACCCGTGAAAATGCGGGTGTAGTCCATAATAAGGAGCTTCCATGGAAAGAATGTCGTGACATCCTTAATACTGTCATCGGAATATGGCACTAGGGACCATCCACATCTCCAATGGGGTTTGTCAGCACACTGAATTTGAATCTGAGGGAGAGTGACTAGCCAATAGGCAAGGGCGAAATACACTGCCCATAGTTGCCTATACAAAGTGACCATCACCGGAGTTGACAATCTGGTGAACGAGATCATGTCTTCTACATGGACAATGTACATATTGTCCTCGGTATAATGTCTTCCCATTCGAATGGTCCACTCACTGACCTGCTTGGGAGTTATTGTTCGGATAATATCTGAAACAATGATATCTGGGAGGTGCTGAAATAAGGCAGACTCCTCCTCGTTCTCTGCCAACCTCTGTAGCAGTCTACAGATACATACGATAAGAATGTTAGTAATATAACTATAGCATTCAATAAATATAAGACATAAGAGTGTTAAGCACTAAAAAAATGCAAGACAAAATCACACCATAAGAGTATTAATTATTTAGCTAGAGCATTCAATAAATTGAAGACATAAAAGCGTAATACTGAAAATTAAGTTGCATAAAACCTGCGCCTGTCACCCAACGTGTATGTGAAAGCCATTTAGTGATAAAAAGGGAGAAAAACAACGGACTTGCATACAAAGATATATTATAAAAGATGGTTAGGGACAGTAATAGTAAACATTACAATGCAACTAAAATAAACAAAGTTGTTCCATATTATGCAACAGGTTGAATGAAGAATGGCTAAACATCAAGCACATATATGACACAGTTACAAATAGAAAGCTTAATCTGAACAAATAATACCAAAATGAGTATCACGGAGGATCATTCTACAATCCCATTCCATGTAAAAGACCATCAAAAGCCAATCGTCAACGACGACTCCTATGGCCAGATGTTGAGGGGGTGCTGAACACTGTCACACATAAGTGTGGATCACTTTCACTGACTACAAGACATGACAACTAAATAAACATGTGCAACATTCACATGTTTAGAAACCACTTACAGGTGACACTAGAGTACCAACCTGTATCAGACATAACTGATGTAGTGGGAAGGACATGCGGTTCTGGTGCTTGGTCCAATTGCCTCTTTCCCATTCTCCTAGAAGTCTCAAAGGGGAACTCAAAGGTGACAGGTTGTTGAACATCATGACAGATCTCACTTGTAGTACTCTGCCTATGTTGCTGCCAATTGCGATGACAGACTCGACTTGCACTGAACCAAGGCCGCATACGTTCAGTGGTTGTATTGGTTGGATCACTAGACAAACTAATTAAATCAAATGACATGGCACCGACATTCTGAAGACCAGTCATGAACCTATCCAGACAACCTACAAATTCCATTAGTTTATCGCCTGAACCTGGCATTGTTTGCGACAATATGTTTAAATTTATGTTTGCTTTGTTCCACATTACGGTGTCCACATCCTCTAAATTTGTATGTGCATTAGAAATGCTATTGACGATGGGTTCAGGTGTTGGGTTTTCATTATTATTAGTAGATGTTTGAGTCAACATAGGAATAGGATCTGTATAAAATAAGATCTTAGAGTAAAGTATACATCTTTTAAGTTAGCAAAGATCAACATTCACGAACATCCACTTACCCGAAACACGTGAATCGTGGAATGAATTGTTCATCATTGCAACAACTTTCAATGCATTCTTGCACATGTTTCCTCACAAAATCCACATTCATAGATGTAGAAGTGATCCCCAAATTTCCTAACCACATTCTAGTTGCACGAGGACTGACTTTTCACCCAGTACCAACTAGGAGTAGTTTCGTCTAGAACACAATCGGCATTAGGAATTGCCTTTTCCCTCTCCATACTAGTTTGCAAATTTGTCAACCTGTAGTTTTTGATAAATCCAAAATGCTGCAATTCTCGCTTATGCTGGTAGAATGGTTCCACTTTATACATAAGTATAAAATACAGATTATCCATCCTCTTCGAGCATGTCTTTTTATCATCTCTTAGATGCAGCAAATTCAATTTTCTATGGTATGATTCGATGTCATTATTTGTGTCCTAGTTAGCATGAGCGAAATTCCTAAAGTTTTTCGCCCACATAATTGGCCAAAAAAAAATTAAAAAAAAGAAATTTAAAATAGAAGGATGTCAACTACCAAATGACAACCAAAATGGGTAACAAGTCATAAAGCCACCAGTCGAATGTAATGTCCAACTCACCGATATGGCCTTCTCCTTGATACCATGTGCTATAGAAGTACTCTAGAAAATGTGGTTGATCACTAAATTTGGCAAATAAAGTGTGCAGCTCCTCCACAGTGCTCTCTTCACTTTCATGCATTGCCATCATTATCTCCCCTAGACGGTGAAAAATGTCCATTTCTTTTTCCTTTGTTGCATACTTGTACACATTCTTCAACCATGCTCGACGCTCGTGCCAAATACAAAATATGACACAAAATTCAAAAACATTCATGTTATGAACAAAATGTTTAATTGAGCTGGGAGCCTGCTCATTTGAAATAAAATGTAGACTAGTGTATCATAATGTTTGATTTCATGTAGACAAACATTTCTTTCTTGCACTTACTCTATCGCTTGAATCTCTACACTCGCATCATCCATGATTAATGCATTGATCCTCCAATCAAGCCTCTTTTCCTTTCCTCATCTCTACAACTCCATCAACCACACCTGGATATCCTCAATCTTGTTCCTCGATGTCACAGCCTATGCAATAGGTACCCCCCGATTGCTTCTCATTGAAGACGAGACACAAATATGATTGATACTGTTTTAAACAACAAATAGGAAGATCATGACCATCCACAAATCAAATGGGTTGCATGAAAGTAGGTTAAGTTTGAAGAGACTTACCTCGTATTTGTTTGTTGTGAATGTCGAATCCATTGAGATGATTGAGTCATGCAAGAATCGAACCATCATGTCAAACATCCAAGCCATTTGTATTCCCATAATGAAAGGTCTGTCGGCACCTTCTAGCTGCTAGAAAAAAAAAAATTTGTCTCATCTTATTTTTTCCATTCTAAGATGCTAGTGGTATTGTGCACATGCTTTCGTGACCAAATAGAATGGACCCTCATCGCCGCGTTCATAACATCCTTGCGTGTGATGAATGAATCTCTCTTCTTCAACATGTCATGAAAAATGGGATCATCAAGATGTCTGTCCATAATAGCATCAATACTAACATCCATCAGCAACAACCTCTCTATATATGATTTGCATTCATCGGAAAGGTTTGGTGCAAATTGAGAGTGCAGCTCATTGCTGGTATCATCCACGCCATGACAAGCTTCACCATTCTTGTCTCCATACAACAATTGCTTCAATATAAAGATGGCCACATCTGGCCTACCATATAACACCTTAACAATGAAGTGGCATGTACAACCTCTTTTTTTCTGATATGTCTAGGCATGCTTCTTATTCGGTGACTTTTTCCTATTGTCTTCTAGTCCATATGAACACCAATACCTTCAAAAACAACTCTCCTATTATCAACAACAGTCATAATATCATTAAACGTGGACAAAGAATAGGAAAGAATGTGTCTACGAACCAGCTATACATCTTTGTTGTATGCGTGTTTTGCACAACACTCTCGTGCTCAATGTGCCACTTTTAGAGGAATTGGGTTTCAACACCTTTGTGCAACGATTCCCCTCTAATGAATGCATCCAATCTACCCAGTGGATTTGTTACACAGAGGTCTGACATTGAATCATTCTCGACACAAATTAGCATCCACTAAATATCCCTTGAATAGAAATGACGCAAACCTTCACTAGCATCTTGAACTTCCAATACCATAATGTCCTGCCATTTCTGGTGTTTTCCCATTCTAGTCCTGCACATATCAGACCAAGAAAGAGATATCATCAACAGTAAATAGCCATAGTGATGATATCTTCAGTATGATAGTGTTTTGAGATAGTGGTTGATGTCAAATGTGTTTGCCATGATATTGGTCGCTTAGCACAAATGACTTCACAAAGCTACATTACTGTTAGGCCTTCATCCTGTTAGCACATATTTTTACAAAATAGTTTTGTGCTATATATGGACACTGTTAGTTTCATCATAAGAGCATTTACTGGTGGATTGCATGTACAGGTGATATGTTGCAGTATCTACATGAAAAAGCATCACTTGGGCATATTGAAGGGAATGTTGAGTACTATGGCATTCTAGTAATCCTCATCTTGACAGTTAGTTTCATTGTAGAAGTACTTTTGGAGGATCAGCATAGAGCAGGGTCGTGAACATGTTTAGAGATGTCAGTGGTATGTGTTGGAAATATGGCTCTAATTCACTTGACCTTTGTTCATACCGATCGGGTTAACTCTGACCGATAAAATAGTGTGAAGAAAATTTGCAAGCTCTATCGGCACAACCTCTGCCGATGACCTCAACATATCAGAGTAGGTATCGGCTATCAGGAGTGGTCTTGGTATTCTATACCAATACCCGTTGAGTCTTGACTAGCACATGCATTAGTCACACATTTTACACCACTGATTTTGTAATTAACGGTTGCGATTGACTAACCCGTCGCTAACACGTTGTACAAAAGGTCATCCCGATGACCTGACAAAGTCATCTTTAGTCATTAGGGTAGAATCAGTTATCAGATGGATGAAAGGATAAAAGGCGTGCAGGTTAGATTTAGATCCAACAGTTGTCACTATACTACATGATGGAGATGCATGAATGCTATCCATCACGGCTTAGCGACCAAGGTGGGGCTCGACAAAAGAGCAGCTCAGGTGAGTTAACGAGTGAGGAAGTCCAGGATGATCAAACGATTGTCACTATATCGCATGATGAAGATACTCACCGGTTAACCATCGCGGCTTGGCGACTGATGAGGTGGTGGTCCTGTGGCAGCTTGAGATGGCAGTCCAGGTGGATCTGCGAGTGAACCGGAAGCTAACACGTGGCACGGATGGACAAAGAGATAAAGGTCATGTAGGTTAGATGCAGATCCAACGGTTGTCACTATACCATGGTGGAAAACTGCTCGATGAATATCCAGCCGAACTTGATGACAAAGAAGGGCTAACGCCTGAAGGTGGACTTGTTCGATGTTATGTCGATACTTGATGAATTAAATTCTTGATACGTCAGTGTGACAAGAAGATGGTGTCATCAGGATAACATACACTATTGGCAACAAGGAAAATATGTTATCCCAGTACCCGATGGGGTTATCGGTGGAACTCTTTTCGATATCTGATGAGGTGATATATGCATAGCGAGGACATGGGGTTGTCGAGAGGTCCTAATTTATGTTACCCCAATACTCAATGCATGAAATAAAGAAGGCGACTCTATCGGAAAGACTTTCTCCAATAAAGTAGTTCCACTCAAGAAAGGATGAAGACTCATCGAGATAACATACATCATCGGGGAGATGCATATTGAGTTATCCCGACACCCAATAAGGAAGATGAGCTTGTCATAAGAGAAGTGACTACATCGGGAAATAATACGCTAATAGACCAAAGCAGTCCAATAAGGAGAATAAGGTGTGAAAATACTAGTCAGAATGACCTATGCCAATAGGCGAGACAAAAAGGTAATTGAAGGAACAAAAAGTTTGGGTGGCGTGAAGTAATTAAAATATTGGGTAGGGTTATGCTGAATAGCCAAGCACAATTGGGGTGACTAGTTTGTATCCACAATTTCACTTTTTTCAGAGTTTATGGTTTTGAGGGTGTTCCATATATGTTGCCCACATTAGTTCCTGATGGGATTGCCTATTTAGAAATTGTTAGGCAGCTTAGCATTTCAAATGCCAAGCATTTAGCTGGTGCACACAAGAAGGTGTTTATGCCTGGCATTTACATTTTAGAGATTTCACCATTGTCTCTACTAAGGCTTATGAAATGATAGAAAAGAAGTTGGTGGAGGAGTACAATCTATATGGACACCAGGATCGGAAGAATTATGATCTAGAAGTCATTATGGTATAATCTAAGATTGTTTTCTAGTATGTATCAGACCCTATGGGATAGTTGGGATCACTAATATTCAAGGTGGATGGCTCATTTGTTCAAAATTATAAAATTTCAATTATCGACATAAGTAGTCCCGATAAAACAACATTGGCAACCAAAAGAAGGATTATTGGCATAACATATACTGATAAATCATAGGGCGGATTCATTGAGGCACTTGAGTAATGTTCAAACACGGTGTGCGCTCTTGGAAAATCGTACCATTGGGATAGCTTGTTTCAATGAGGCAAAATGTGGGTATTGTCTATCGAGATGTATTGGCCTATCGGAAATAATGAAAAAACTCCATCTCAATACCCGATGATTGAAGCGAACTGAAGGCAGGTCCATCGGAGAAAGAGACCATATCGGGATAGTGCAAAAGATAGTTAGGCTGACCCCTGATGAATTAGAGAATAGGAAGGTAGAACTATTGGTATCACCTACACTGAGAAAACAAACTCGGAGGTATAAAGTATAAAAGTGCATCGCAGACTCATCGAGACTTCGGGAGGAATAGAAAAGGGCTATTCCGACCCCTGATGAAGATAAAAGCGCCTATAGGGATATCGGTGTAAATTATACCGATAAAATAAACATTAAGTGAGGACTCATCAGGACATCGGAAGAAGAACTTTTTTGCTATGCCGAATCCCGATAGGACTGTTAAGGTGGATGGTGAGTTGCAAGGAGTTCTTCGGGGTGAGTTATGCCAATAATGTGGGGGGCTTAGTTAGAATGTGAATTGGTATATTGAGATCATCGGGGCATTAGAGGGACATAAAATGAACTATACTGACACTCGGTGGGTTAAGTAAAAGAAAGTCGAAGGCGAATGCATCGGAGAGAGATATGTCGATGGAGCATTAAAACAAAAAGCAAAGTCGAGACTGAAGGAATGCCCATCGAGATAAAGTGAACCATCAAGATAGGAGAAAAATTGTTATCCCGAGACCTAATAAGTCCGTCGAGATAGCTTTTGCTGATCAAAAGGTGAAAAGCGGTAAATTCATAACAAACGACACCAAACAATTGAATCATTGGGAAAAGTCTCACCGATTAGTTGTTGGAGGTCTTGATGTGAAAAACTGACAAAATGGATTTCATTAAATGCATCCATTGAGTAGGTTCATTGCCACATGAAGCAGATCCATCAAGATTGTAGTAATTAAGTACAAGATTGGACTCCTTGGGATATATAGCCAGTGTTGCAGAATAGCATTTCGCACAAAGTTAGTGTAGGAAGATATCAGGTGTTTATTGTGAAATATTCTGAGCTGCTGAGCATAGAGTAAAGGAATTTGCAGAGATGGAAGGGTCAAGCTCAAAAGGGAAATGAAAGGTTGTTGAAATATTCAGTACCATGACAAAAAAATCAAAGGGTGAAGTCAGTGAGGCCCAAAAAAAATTGAATCAAGACATGATAGATCATATGGGCTATTCAGGAGCTAGGTCACACAGAGCTATGGTAAATTTGCCTATTCACGACCAATTGGAGGACAGATATAGAGAAATTTTAGATTTACTCACAACAGTGCATGGGCACGAGTTGTTTCTTTTTCATTACCTCCGCAGGGATGAGCCTATGCCAATTTCAAACCCAGAGTACCAAATTCAGTAAACTCATGGTACCTAATGTCTTTGTAAATATTGATTTATTGAAGCTCCTGGTAAGACATTATGATAAAAACAAGCGATGCATTTTGTTGCCTAATGGGACTGCTTTAGTTCACTTTGCAGTAGCCACAATTCAGGAAGTTTTTGCAGTAGATCTAGAGGCAAATGTGCCCTTATCTTTTGTGGATTTGGAAGAGGAATATAGAAAAATGGATACTACATACCAGGGTTGGAACCTCACTATCCACAAAGCAGAGAAGGGGAGGCTAACAGAGGAAGATGGCCCTCCGTATGATATGACTATTTTCAAGAAATATTTACAGTATACATATATGGCTTGTGGTCATGTTGGAGGAGTTGAAGCCCCTGATGTGGAAAACATAGGACCGCTGGTTTTAGCAGTAGATATTCAGAGACATGAGCCTAGAGCTTTTGATTTTGCTTCATACTTGGTGGATAGACTTCATGAAGGCTTCATGAACTTGAAAGATAATCCAGACAAGCATTTTAAGCATTATTCATTGTTGATGCATATTATTTTATTTTATGGGAGATTTAGAGGGTTATGGTCAGAAGGTTTGAATGTAAGTACAGTGTGGAAGAATGGATAGGATCAACCAGTGCAGTTATGGGTTTCTCTCTAGGACTACAGATATGTAAATTCTCACTACCTCAAATTTGAAGAATTCTTTGTTAAGCTGATTTTCTTTCTCTTTGACAAGCCTCTGTAGGGTTCATTTTCTGAGGATGTAAAGAAGTTTCTTAGGCCTCATGAGCACAAAAATCCAAAGGTTAATCACAATTGGGGTGATTGGTACTCATGCCGAAACTTCACTTTTGTTCAGTGCTATGGATTTGAAGGTTACCCCTATGTGCTACCGAAGCCTGCACCGGACATGATTGTTTTTTTGGAAATTGTAAGGTAATTAAGTGTCTCTAATGCCAAACACTTCGAAGGCGCATACAAGCAAGCCTTCCTCCCTGGCACACTTCATTTCTTAGATTTTAAAATTGTATCTACCAAAGCATATGCATTTATTGACAGGAAGTTGGTGGATGAGTACAACCTATTCCAGCACATATCTAGAACACACTATGATCTTGAGGGCTACATCCACACAAGCATGAAGAGACAAGAGTTGGGAGATTACTTTCATCAGGAGGATGAGTTTGAAGACATGTGTAAAAATAAGGAAGTAGAAGAGCTTGCAAAGGTTATGGAGACCTTGGAGAAGAAACTAGAGGAGAGAAGACAAAGACTACAAAACATGGAGGGAGACCCAACCCAAAGTGATTCAGGGGAGAACGAGGTAGTTTCCAAGCTCCGTGCACCTAAGAAAGAGAAGGAACCAAAAGCATAGGATAAGCTCATCATTGTGATAAATACAAAAACAAATGAAAGGATGACAAAGCAAACTTCATTTGTTTCAGATGATCAATTCATCAAATCTAAAGAGTTTAAATCCTTCTTATACCACTTCAAAGGGAAGAGGTTGAGGGAAGCAATGCCAAATATCACACCAGAGAATGAGGAGGAAATGTTGCAAAAGCTCAAAGCTTATATTGATGTAGAAATGGAGACAATGACCCCTTAGAGAGGAAGGCAGTTGCTAGTGGAAGCAGGTATTATTCATTTTCGAGGATGGGATTTGAGTGCATCATTCATTTTTGATAGTTTACTACACGTAGACAATAAGGACTTCAAGTTGAATGTCCAAGGGGTTAATGATATATTCATTGGATTGAGGTATGATCCAGATGAACAAGCAATATTGTTATGGGATTTGTACCCCCCAAATAAAAGGCCAAAAATCATAGATGTGGATAAATCTTTTGGTCACATGATGACCCTGAAAGTTGGAGAGGTAGATCCTATGGTCACTGCTGACATAGGTATTAATATCTCAAAATTCAATAAGGCTCAGATGAAACATGAGATAGAAGATAAAAATAAATATAAGGCTTTATATGAAGAAACTCTTAAGAGGAGTGGGCATCTAATCCCTCAAATTACTGATTCAAGAGGCCAGTGGAAGAAAGAAATTTGAAAAACTAGCTTATGAATACACCAAGTTGAAGAGGGAGATGAAGAGCATCAAGGCTGATATTTCTTGTGTATTAATGAGTAAAAGATATGATAACATGGAGAAGGCATTGAATGAATTCTGGGATTTATATCAAAGGAACATGGACAATATGGTTTCTAATACTAGAATTCGAGATAGACTCAACCTGTTGTTACAAGATGCATTGACTAGGGAAAAGGTAAAGAAGAAGGTTCAGGGTTTGCTTGTCACACGTGATGAATGCTAGTAAATTGTTCAGCATGGGGTTCCCAGTTTGGTAGATGGTGTAGGTGTAATCAAGGATAAGACCGTATGGCTTTCTAAGTGTAAGTCTTTGCTTAGTGCAGCCCAAGCCATTGCCAAAATGGAAATTCTTGATATGAATGACACAACTAATCAGTTGGAGAACTTTTACATGATAGAGAACCCAGCCAAGGATGCAATATTCAATGCTACAACCTATAAAGACGCAGGCTATTTGCGACACATTTAGAAGTGTGGATAGCGACTGGATCGAAAACCTTAAGTCATTGTTTACTTTTGTGTTTGTAGTGCAATTGATGTTTTAGTTAGGCTGTTTAGTTATTGTTCAGTTAGTTGTTTAGGATAATGAAAGGGTGTGTCCTTTCATTCGTATCTCTTAGCATGTGTATTTATAATGAGTCATTTTATATGTAAAGGCATCTAGGATTCAAAAAAAACATATTGCTTGGAAGGACTACAAGTTATATGTATTAGGGAAGTTTATAGAATGAAGAAGTATCTTTTTGTGCAAACAAATTGTAATGGAGTATTTTCAAGTGCAGCTTATGTATGCAATCATCTCTTAAGGATTAATATATGAAGGTTCATTGTTTTTTTTCCTAAGTATTGTGCATACTTCTTTGTTGATGAGTTGTCTTTGTCCTCTTGATAAATCTATCATATGATTTACTATGATGTGCCATCACATGTTGTTACATTAAATGTGAGATTGGGTTTTTCATTGATGTGTAACACATACTGAAACCTTCATAGTTGATGATTAATATTGTCTCAGGAGTTGATAATATTTTTGTCCGCGAAGTGTCATAAATACCCCTAGATATAGGCACTGGTTTGTTATTTATCTTTTAAGGTCCTGGTTGGCCATGCATTGAAGGTCCTTGATAGAGAAACATTCCTCCCAAATTCTATATGAACCGATCTTCGCATATTTCTTTTAAGTCCTGAAAGCATTCTTATTCTAAATATAGTATCATAATCATTTTCATTCCTTTTCAAATGCATTCACTTAAAGCACATAATAAAGCATAATTGCAGAACAACAATTTGTCATTTTTTGTAAATTTCTAAAAGGCTTAAATCCATTTTAAATAATCTCTTTTTTGCTTGAGAGGAAGAGGTATACCCACATAGGTTTAGTGGAGCCTTAAATGTAGAGGGATTTGGTCTTCGACCATCCCTATTCATTGGCCAAGGCTAGTTGGATTAGTTAAGGATTTGGCAAACCCTTAAGTTTTGCAATATGTGGTATTGGGCACCAACATAATGGAAGAAGAGGCTTCAGGAAGTAAGAGAGGAAGGATATTCAGAGAGTGGGTCTGATGAGAATATAGTTGTATGGACCCTCCGAGCACCTGACTTACAAGAAGTGGCAGAGAGCCATGAGCAAGCCATGGTGAGAATGAATGCAAATGCAGATGTAAGAATGGAAGAGCATGATGTTTTTTATTGCAGATGAAGTTTTTGTATAGTCTAAAGAGTTCAAATTATTTTTGTATCACTACAAAGGGAAAAAATTGAGGGAGAGAATCCCAAATGTCACCCCGAAGAATGAAGCAGAGATGCTTAATAAATTGAAAGAAGACATTGGTACAGAGGTGGCCATTTCATGTTTATATTATTCATACAACACATAATGAAACCTTGATAGTGATGATCTTATAGAAATTCACATACATATCATCACCTTGATTTACTGAATCTATATATGCCTGACATATATGAACTCTCAACCTATGGTAGACCCAATCTTCAAATTCATGCAAATTTACTGATTATCAATGAAAAGGAATTAAGTATACTTAATTTTCATCCTTGAGGAAAAAACCTAAGACATTCTCATAATTTGCCTTGCAAATCGTTTAACTAAACAATCCTAGATCATTTAATCAAAATGATAACAAGCATATAGACACAAACACAACATTCAGATCTCGGCTCATAAATGTTTGGATTCTATATTAATATTCTCGCATCAAAGTTTTACATAGACACAAAATGATCCTCCAAAATGCCAAAACAAAAGCCCATATATATTTTGCTAGATCTTTTATACAAAATTCTTGCCATCCCCTTCTAGGTAGTCCTGGTATCCACTTATACAAAATAGGATGCGACAAGCTTTAGACTTCCCTAGAAAATATTCCTATCCTAATCACAATTCCCCCCTAAAAGTTACATCAATTAGAAAATATTGTAGCAGTAGGAGCACAACTGATTCTGAAAAGTATTCCTCTATAGATCAGGTTGCCTATGAAGTGCCACATGCCAGGGCATCGGTGGGACCTTCCTCTGCTTCTGTTTCTTTCAAAAAATATTTGGTTTCCCATATTTTGAATGTATCATCATTAGGCCACGATAATTTAATGATTTTTTTCTTCAGTTTGTTCCAACTCTTCCATGATTTTGTCAACTATTTAACTTCCTTCTCCAAAAAGCCGAAATGTGATTTTATTTTCTCAATTTCCTCAATAGTCTGAATAAATAAAGAAGTATCATCCATGTTTATAATGTTATTAATTCTCTGACATAATTTATGACCTAGCTCCTCAATCCATACTTCTTTATCTTTTATCTAGTTCACGCTAAAAAACCCTCTAGGAAACCATTCAATTTTTTCACTTGCATACTCCTTTCGGTACAAGTTTTCCCTCCTTTCGATGTTAACTCCTTTAGCCATAGAACTAGACAACTCATTTGCTAATTCACAAGTAGGTCTAATTATGACATCAACACCTTCTTCTCCCTGGGACAAAGAATATATAGTCTTCAAATCCACCTCTCTAGTGGTCCATTTATCCAAAATTGGCTCCAAAGTAGCCTTTTCTTCTTTGAAAGAATCTAAAAGACTCATTACCCTTCCCATATGTATATGCACAATTGTTGGCCCAATAGTATCGGAAAACTTCAAAATAGTACCCCTGATCTTTTCCTCATACTTATTTGCAAAAATTGATTGAGCTTGCCTCAATCTCTCAATCTCATCCTCAATGTTCTCAGCTGATTGGAAACTAGGAGTCATGGGAGAAGGAGGGAATTCAATAATTGGGCTAGAAGGAGGGGGCTTAGCAGGAGAAGAAGTAATCATCAGTTGGGAAGACTCACCCCTTTGATGTTGTCCTTCCAATTTACTCTTCAGCTCTTCAATAGTGCCATCTTTAGAAGCTAGCTCAAGCTTTGCTTGATTATAAGCCTTTAGGACTACCTCTAATTTTGCATGGAGAACAGCTTTCTCCTAGGCCTCTTTTTCAGCCATTGCCATGCCAAATTTAGCAAACTCTAAGGTTGTGCTAGTAACTTCTACTACCCCTGTGTCTCTGACTCTTTTCACAATCATTCTCCCTGAGTAATCAGATTTTGAGAAATCTCTCCTTTTATTTTCATCTCTTTTAAGTGACCACATTACAAGGGCTGCATGGTCATTACTATAATTCATTCCCTCTAAAGGCTTGGTTTCCTTCCTTACTGCATCAAAAACTATTGCATCGGATATGTCCCATTCTAGGAGAATTAGCACTCTAGCATCTGCAATCAATTTTCTCCCTTCCTCAAGGGTAATTGTTTCAAACTCTCTCACCATTTCCTACTTTATTTCTAATCTAACAATAGATGTATCCTTATGGGGTTGTTAAACTTTCCCCTTTTCACACCTTTCTTTAAACTGCCCTATATGACTTCACAAAACAAATTGCAGAAAGGCTCATGTCTTTACAAAACTATTATCAGCCAAAAATTCATCACTGGCCTGCTTAATGACAAGATCCAATTCTCTACCTAAAAATTCATCAACAGTCAGGTCCATTTTGGCACCTATTGGCTCTTTTGGCATCCCTTCTTGCAATTCTCCATATGTACATGCAATATCCCCTAAGCTTCCTAGTTGCAGTAATTGCTCAGCAACTGCCTGCTCATCACCTATAAATAATGGGGATTGAGAAGGAGAATATAGGGATTCACTTGACTGTGCCTCTTTTTCCAACCTCTTCCTTTTTGGGAAAGCTTGTATCTGAAGGGCATCCTCCATTGGCCTCTTTCCCTTTAGCATAGAAGGTTAATCCCTCCTAGGCATTACCACATTATATCCTGATTTCTTATACATTACATACTCTCTTGGGGGAATGACTTTGGCCAAAATGGACTTAGTGAAGACAAGCTTGGATTTCTCAGGGTCTGCCTTCATTAAAGCATCCTTCTTCTCATTCAGAGTCTGCATTGTACCATCAAATTATCCTATCAAATAATTGATCCTCTCCTCAAATGGGTGAAATATTTTCAAAGGATCATAATTCATGTCAAAAAATTGGACAAAATTAAGGGTCTTCTTGTATGCCAACCATTTTTTTCTTTTTTACTTCCTGCTCATCCAAATTAAATTCATTTCTTATCAAATCTTTAGGGAAGTGAAATTGATGAATTTTGTGACCGCACCTCACTTTCTTCCTAAACATACCATTGAAGAAGTCTTCAAGATCAGTAAACCTAGCCACTACCATTGACAATCTGTATGGCTAAAGGAAGTTCTCAAAATGTAGCCAGCCACCTTTGGTGACTACAAATTGATGTGCCATGGTGACTGTTGGGAAGATTGTCCCTCTTCCTTTATTCGTCAGCTCTGCTTCTTGTAGGCCTCCAATTTGCCTCATAATCTCAACAATACCAATCTTCAAAGGGACCTGATAGGGGAGCAAATATGGGGTTCCACTAAAACCATATACTCTAAAAATGGTGGAAACGGGATATAAGATTATGTGACCCCAATTGTGCACAATCTTGATGCTCTCTACAGACTCCTTAGGTCTGATGAATTCAAGGAGAACCTTTGGGATCCTAGGGTTCTCTTGACACAGAATCATTCTAAGCTTAGATGTAAAGCATCTATCAAATTTCAGATAGCTAGCATCTTCTTTGTCCCAAGATAGATCTGCACTCCATAACTGAACTGGCATGTCTTCACCATCCCTTTCTCTTAGTAGGTTCATATCTTTTCCAAAATATTCCATGCCTTTAAACAAGAACATATGCATCAACATAGAATACTAGCCAAAAGGTCTATCCAATTTAGCATTATTTATCCCAATTAAACCCTCATGAATGACATCTGCAAGATAAGGTGTGAAATCATATGCCACTGCTAAGGATGGGTTCAAAATTTGTGCCATCATAAGCATATAATGAGTTGGCATGGCATTCTCTACATCTTCTCCAAAAATTTGACATAGAGACCAATATACACCCTTATCCCTTAAAGTGAAGAAATTCATAGGAAAAGGCTCCATTGTGCTAGGGCCTATCAATGGTAACCCTCCTATCTTTGCAAAAAAAATCCTTCAATGGCCCATTCCTAAGATGATCCTTTTGGGCATCATAGACATTCTTGAGCATTTCAAGTGGGTTCTAAATAACTTGAGGCTTCATTCTGCCAGACTACCCTTATGAGTTCATCATTTATGATTTCAATTAGGGGGCCTCGGTTTACATTCCTCACAGTCCTAGTGATAGGGTCATAAATTTTTGCAATCTGGGTCAACAAATCAATGTCCATGAAAACTCTAGGGACCACTAGTTTCCCAACATCTAATTCCCATATATTATTTATAAGACCAGGTGTATTCCATTGGCCAAACCCTACCCTAAACAGACCTAAACCTGTTATGCCTATCTGGGGATCTCTCAGCGAACATCCCTTGTCATATAAACCGTCACCAATCTGTAGGTGGGGAGATTTGGGCACAATTTCTTTTATCTTGGTTGCACTATTTGTGGATTGAACCAATTGTTTGAGAAAGTCATCGCAAATAGCCCTCTCTTGGTAATCTATCTTTCCCTTAAATTCTCTTCGCGGTGCCATCTTATCAATCTAAAGCTATCATCACTTCAATTGTTATTCAAATAACCCCTTCTAAATTTCCAACACCAAACAATGTCACACAAATAGGTATTGCAAAGCACAGTCGCAGAAAAACTTACTTGTCACCTGAGAAATCACAAAAACCACACACCTAGTCTCTACTAATCCTCTTGACAGCTTTTTGCAATTTGAATTTCAAAACAATGTCTTATGGAGGCACCTTACCGACAATTGAGCATTAATTATCATCAATAGGGCCGTACACTTTTGCAATTAATTCTTTTAAATTTCAAATTTCAACCCCAATGGACCAAAAGGGCTTCTTCTAAGTATTTTTCCATTCAGTCGTTGATCTACAATGAGTAAAGGTCGAGCATCTTCCTATCGCGGTCTACCGAGAATCATTAGATCATGTGGATTTAGCGCTCCCTTTAATTAGTTTAGCCTTCAAAGTGGGCCCATCATTTCGTCACTCGCCCGCTCTTTGTCGTTGATCCGCTATGGGTAAAGGTCAAGCATCTTCCCTTTGTGGTCTAGTGATAGCCATTGATTTTCTCTAGGCTTTGTCACATTGGTTGGGCCCACCATTTAGTCGCTAGTCTGTGAAGAGTAAAGGACGAGCATCTCTTCATAGTGGTCTAGCAACAACCGTTCGATCCTTAAGGTCCTTCATTACTTAGCCATCACCACTAAACCATCACTACTAGTTGTCTTCATTGACTGTATGGATTAACTGTTTGACTGGCCCCTGCTGGTAGTGTCTTGTTGGTGGGTCGTGATATATACTCAACACACAACTTCCCATTGTGGTGTCACGACAACCGTTAGATCAAAAGAAACTTATCCGACCTTTAAGAATCCAATGCACACATAAAGGAAAATACTTAGGACTTTAGGAAACTATGAAACATTTCAAATTTAATTAAAACCCGCCCAAACCTAGAACTCAAAATGGGCCCTTTTGACGACACGGTGACCCTTCCACTTAAGTGAAAAAAGCAATGGGCAAATAGAATTGATTTGGAAATAATGCAACACAAAGGATTTTTTTTAAAAGATTTTCAAAGGGATCAAAACCAAAATTTGGAAAATTAAGGATACCAAGAAAAACTTCCAACAACATCCAAAACACTGATAACACCGCGGAGGAATAAGAGGAGGGTGTATCGGAATGACCTACGCCGAGGTGATATAAAGGTGAAAGTAGAACCTAGCCAAGAGGCGAAGTGATTGGTAAGACCTATGCCGACTGAAGGACGGGTGGTGCCAAATTATTGAATTATTGAAAAAGTTATGCCGATTAGCCATTGCGAAATCTGATTGCAAAACCCTAAACCCGCCATTATTAAATGTAGAGAATGGGTAGATTGTTGTTCGCATGAGGAAAATCATAGGAGGATTTGAGTTGAGTAAATGCTTCTAATCCATCAAATCCATAAATGAGGCGGTAAAATGATTTTGCATAACAGTTTGAAGCTAACAGAGAGATTGAAGCAATATTAAACTACAGAAAAGGCAAAACTAACAACTATAGATCAATACTTCATGTGACAGAAAATTTGTATTTGACTACATCAATACTTAACAAACACTGTGTTAAAAAATAAGAAACATTGGTTCTTTAAAAATTGTAATGTCCACCATCCGTCATCAGTACATGTAGATGAAAATGACATCTTTAAACATAAAAATATTGGCTACAAAATGACCATCAAAGGCACTCCATGCACCTACAATGGTGAGTCATTTCTAACATAGTGTTAGCTAACGGTTTTTCCTATTTACCATAGCAAGATGTTTTATAACATAGTGGGTAAGTACCTAAAATAGTGCTACTGCTAATTTTGCAAAATTATTCCTACTGTCCGCAATAGGGTCATTTAAGTATAGTTTCAAGTGACATATGCAAAACAGGAAATTGTAGATAAACAACAAAACTAATTCCCAATGTACTGGAGTATGATAGCCATGTTCTCTATAATGTCCATTACTTTGACAGTTGCTGGTGTTGAGAGCCAGTTATCATCAAAGTTTAGTAGTCTATGGAAGGGATCCAGATTCCCATTCCTCACCCCTACCCTAAACACCTCCCACCCCTCCTCGATGAAGTTCTTCCTCCTCTCCCGTGCTGCCCTTTTTGGGGCAATTTCCTCATATTCACTATCTGACTCCTCCAATTTAGAGGAGATGTAATTGGTGTGGTTAAAATAGATGTCGAGGGTGCTTAGCCAACAATCAGAATCCAACTCTAGAGTGGTATTTGCCAAGGCCTGTCCATCAAATGGGCAGACAAAGCCATCGATCATCTGTATGGTCGCTTCCATTGAATTGAATATGTCAACCATAGGGAAAATGACAGCCTCATAAACAAACCCATCACACCAGTATTGATTAGCACCCAATATACCATTAGCCACCTACCATACAACATTCTAGAGCACATCGTTTGCTTGAAATAGCCGACTGCATTGGGCCTGGATTGATTCCTCTCTACACAGGCAACTAAGACCAAAATGATGCACCATCGATTTAGATCAATACTTCTAGGCTTAAGGCTGCAATCTGAACCATTCCTTATATAAAGTTTTGGACTTTCTAGAGAAGTCTAGAGACTAGAATAGACCTAAATTCCAATCAAGGTTCATCCAAATAACATATCTTTACTATTATGAGAACTTGTCAAGTCCCTGCTCGTACGTACTTTATCTAACCGACCTGATACCAATCTTCCAAAGCGCATGAAAAAAAACACAGAGGTCTCTATTTTGTCCTTCCACTAAGGTATGGCCTACCTATAGCTAAATCAAAGCTCCCATGCTCAATCCAAATTCACCGACATAAAGAGAGTTCCTTATACTAAAATAGCTTGTTCCATCAAATGGCAGAGATAGGGAAATTAAGACCATGCTAAGGAGATTCATCATACCAAGTGAGGTGTTAGGAAACTACTTACCAAGGTTTCCAAATACTATTAAATTAGTCTATCTCTAAATTTTTGTTTACATATTCTAACATTTAATTACAATCATAATGTATAATGTTGAATCTCCGAAGTTCTTGAAATAGGTAAGTTGGACACCCATTGGTGCAGGACCACCTAGCTTTTAACCATTTTTTATGCATTTTCCACATTTTGAGGTGATGATCCATATTTTGGATTAGGTGTTTGAATAATGCAATACTCAGATCTCCACATGTGTGTTTGATAGTCATTTGAAGGATGATTGTCACCTAGGTTGTTACTTTTCTCAAATCTGGCCTATGAGCCCTTATAAGCCTAAAATGACATAAATTTTCATTATGATCTAAAATGACTTGTAAAGCCTGATCAGGCATATATGCATGTCAGTTTAATGTTAGGAAGTCATGCTAGGAGGTTCAGTATAAGTAAAAATGCATAAAAGGCAAAAATGCACATTTGAGCAAAAGTTGTCATTGTTGCTTGACAACTTTTTCCAACTTTTTGAGCAAATTTGCATTTTTGAGAAAATCGGTGGTTAGGAAACCGATGAAGAGTTTGTTATGACCAAAATGGCATATAAAATTCTCTGAGAATGATTGTACACAGGTTGGAAAATTTGTGAACAAGTTTGAATAGATTTTGAAGACAATTTCCAGATTTTACTTTGTAATTTTATCATTTTTGTAGTAGCAGTCTGGACCAAATGGATTGACCTTGCTACTCTTATTTCATAGTGGTTTAGTGTTTGTTATTTTATTTCTTAGAAGGTGTTTCTAATTTATTTTGGTGTAGGTTTGAGGTGTGTTTACAAATTTGCATTGCTCTTCACCTAAGCAAAGGTTCACGAGTAGTTTGACTAGCACGTGTGTTCGTCCTGAGTTTTAAACTGTCAATTTTATGATAAATCATTGGGATTGAATAACACATCGCTATCATGTTGTATGAAAGGTCTATTTTGGAGCCAGAATAGCCGGGCTGCATCTATTCTAGCTCCAAAATGGATAGACCTTTTGTACAGCGTGTTAGCGACAGGTTAGTCAATCGCAACCGTTTATTGCAAAATCAATGGTGTAAAACGCACGACTAACATGCCTATTATTCAATTCACACTGCTGCAACAATCAGGTCCATGAAATATGAATTTTGGGTTTAATAATTTTGAGAACATTTGATAAAAAGCCTTCATTTATTATGGTCTCTAGAGAAAATCTATTTGTCCATTACCTTTTTCTCCACTTAACCAGAAGGGTATTTATGTCATTGAAAAGGGGCCATTTGAGTTTTAAGTCTAGGCGGGTTTCATCTTTTAAGTTGGATTGCTTTAATTTTCCTAAGTATAAGTATGGTTTTCTAACATATGCATTGGGTTATTAAGAGTTGGGCAGGTCCGTTTTGATCCAACAGCGGTCGTGATACCGCAATGGGAAGTTGCACATTTAATACGCATCGTGAGTCAATGACAAGTCACTAGTGGCGGGGCCAGTTAGAGATCCAGCGCTGGCAGTTAAGCGGTGGTGGTTAAGTGATGAAGGGATCTTAAAGTTAGAGTGGTAAGGACTTGATCTGACGGTTGTCGCTAGACCGTAATGAAGAGTTGTGAATCCTTTTACTCTTCATAGATCAACGACTGAATGGTGGGCCCAGAAAGTGTGAAGAGGAAAAAGCGCTTTAAACTATGGTCAGGTCCAAGAAAAATCAATGTTGGTCATGAGACCGTGATGGGAATATGCAAGTCCTTTTACCCATCATGACTCAGCGACCAACAGGATCATCGAAGAATGTCATCCCACACTACTCTGATACCCAATGGGCTAGATGGAAAAGGCAATATCATCGACATAACTTACTCCGATGAGGCAATACCGAAAGGTAGAAATACTAAGTCATTGAGATAACTCAAATCATTGGTGAGAGGATTTTTGGGTTACACCGATACCTGATGAGGAAGACAAAGCCGAGCACAGAAGAGGAAGATAAGGTTATCGGTTTTTTCCAACATATATATTGAAATCCTCCAATTTCTTACTGAGCCAGAATAGAAACTCAATTGTGCTACAAGAATTTTATTTTATTTGTAGTCATACATATTGAAATGCTTGAGTTTGATGTTATAGAACAATTTCATGCACATACAATCAAGAACACTTGTTTTTTCACCATATATAATGAAATGTTAACAACAATTTCAAAACAGGGAAGATAAGAGTATCAGTTGGTGTCAACAATTTTTATTTTTGTCAACAAACATAATACTTTCTTCAATAAACATTATATGTGCCATCTCGCTACTCTAGGTGAATAGTGACCATTCCCTCTTCCACATCCAACACTTCCATGTTCCTAACTTGGTTCATTTATGTCTCCCTGCTAGAGCCTTCACCGAACTACAGCACATGACCCTTCTTAGTTGTTCCTCTTCCACAAGGTCAACCCCACTATTTTGTGCATGCAAGAACCGTTCATTGCACAAGTGCTCTACTTTCCGACCAAGGTCCCCATTTTTCCATCTCCACATGCGCTTCCCAGACATCGATCATCTCAAGGTATTGCACAATACCATACATTCCAGCCTATGCTACACTTCTTCTGGCCTCTTTATCGAATGTGGTGCTCCAGAGAAAGAATGGTTGCAAGGGAGGAGTGAATTCACTCACATGAATCCACGCTCTATCCACACTTTCAAAGCCATCCATGTCTCGTGCCAAACCTAATAAATCTTCCATTCCACCTAGCCATTCCTTCTTCACACACCTGTTCATGATTTCTCTGACCTTTAGAATAGGTCAGAGCTCTAGACACCATGCCATAATTGGAGACAGTATGTCTGCATTCGTTCTTTACTTCCATCCACCGTCTACATACTCAAGTCCAAGGATCAAGTTTGTCATGAAAAGGAATGCGGTGTCTTCATAGATAAACAGGTTCAACAACCTATCATCACTTATTCATCCCCAAAATGCGACCTGTGTTTTGCTTGTCTCTAAAGAAAAGTTGGCCTCCTTATTTGAAATTGAGATACCTGTGATTCCAAAATGGACATGCAAATCTATTAGACTAACAATGATGTCTATAAATTATTTGAATTTTTATACACAATAGTCTCTGGATTTTTTTGTACACTTACACATATCCATATCATGCTATCCTACAAATACCTTCAATTCATATGATGCACACAGCTAATAAAAAGTTTCTTCGACTAACAAGGCATGTTATGCGACCACTCCAAAATGGTAGCAAGCAATGACTAACATGCCCGTTAGTCCCATGTTTTACATTGTCAATTTTACAATCAACGGGCAACGATTGACTAACACAATGCTAACACACTATATAATAGGTGCTCCCACTCCAAAGTGGACCTTTCGTACAACATGTTAGCGATAGGTTAGTCAATCGTAGCCGTTAATTACAAAATCAATGGTGTAAAATGCTATACTAACCCGCGTACGTTAGTAAATCCGAACTTCGTTTTCAAACCACAATACACGCACATGCAACTAACACCCCTGTTAGTCAATCCGTATTGACTTTTTGGAGACAGAATAGACGCGTTTGACCACGGCTCCAAAACAAACATTTTTTTTGTTATTGTAGAATATTTATGTAATAAATAGTAAATCATATTAAAATAAGAAGATAAAAAAACTTGTGTAGAATTATCTACAAATTTATATGGGTATATTTCTACATATTGATTTGAATCATTTGAGGATAATTTGAATATTACTATTATGCTATATATTTTACGTATATTGTTGTCTTAAAATGAGTGGTATTAGATCTACGAGCTTGTCAACCTAATTGGGTACATTTAATTGTTAATCATGGATGGACTAACACACCGCTTATTCAATCGGTATGACGGAGTCATCGCGGCTATTGCGTGACTAACATGCGTGCGGCTATTCTAGTAAATCCTTATTATGGTTTTGGAGCCAGAATAGATGAGTACGCATCTTAGGAAGCATAATGAGAAAATGCACCCCCTTATGGATGGAAGAAGTTCCTGCTTGATTGTGGAAGTAAAAATTACAAATAATGGAAAGTTACACTATCGGGATAAGTAACCCTGATAAAAACACGCAACAAATACTAGCTGTTGATTGGTGTATCATATACTGATAAAAATGCATGGAAATCCAAGGTCGGACCTATCGGCATCACTCTCGTCGATTAGATTATGAAGTCAATGATGGTTATATTGGACAATAATATACTAATAAGGCTCATCGGTATAGTGAACATAAGCGACAAAAGCATAAAATTGTCTTGTCGATAACCAATGAGGCTATCGGTAAGACTTATACCGAAAAGCATAATAATGGAAATGTCACCAAATGTGAAGGTTGTAGCGAAAACAAAGTCCGAATAGCTTCACCCAAAAAGGACATACCAAATTAACGTGGGCATCCTAACACCAATTCTAACCCTAATGCGACAAACGTGTCTATTCTAGCTCCAAAACGGCAGTACAACGAGACTAACATGCATCCCTCATGATATCTAACCCTAACGCGAATAATTTCCCACTAAAGCAAAACAAGAAAATTTTCCCACTACATATAAAGCAAAACAAGAAAATTTTCCCACTGCATATTAAGCAAAATAAAAAATGAAAACAAAGAATTGAAACCCAGAATATACAAATAGAAAGAAAATGACTTATCCACATACCTGACAACCTTAAAAAATGAAGCCTCCTTCAACAACGCAAGCTGCCCTTCAATAATAACTCATTGTCTCCTTCTTCAAGTCCTTCTTTCCCTTCAACAATAGCAGAAGATGAAGCCTCCTTCAGCAACACAGGCTTCCCTTCAATAATAACTCGTTGCCTCCTTCTTCAAGCCCTTCTTTCCCTTCAACAACAGAAGACTTCAACAATGAGGACACCCAACAATAAGGACACTTTCTTTAATCACGCATTAGTCCTATTAGTCCTCCTTTTTTCCACATGAGGTAGAAAATGGCACGAGGTTTTCTAAAATGGAGGTATAGGGATGCGTACTATGGTTTACTTAACATGCGTGTTAGTGGCATGTTGTACATCGTCGATTTTTCAATGAACAACTGTGATTGCTTTAGTCCCATTAATCCTTTTTTCCACATGAGGCAGAAAATGGTTCGAGGTAAACGAAGGTACAGGGATGCATAGTACGGTTTACCTAACACGCTGGCACGTTGTACATCGTCAATTTTTCAATGAATGGTTGTGATTGCATTAGTCCCATTAGTCATTTTTTCCACATGAGGCATAAAATGGCGTACGAGGTAGTACGGTTTGCTTAACACGTGTTTTAGGGGTGTTAGTGGCGCGTTGTACATCGTTGATTTTTCAATGAATGACTATGATTGACTAAGGACTAAGCCACCTGTCACTAACACGTATGAGAGGTTTTGTCTATTTTGGAGGGAGCCAACACATTTTGGAAGCCCGTGCCCTATTTTTGTTGCCATTTTGTTATCCGAACGCGGTCATCTGCAGTTGCCACTAGTTGTTTATTTTTCATGGCTTTTAATGTGCGTGTTATGCACAACTCACCGCTGCGAGCCCCGACCCAGGATCCATCATCCTCCAGCATGTCCACGTAGTTATGTGTGGGCCCCGACGTTTAAAACCGGTGAGTCCAGGACAAGTCCATGACATTTTCTGTGGGTCCGACGGCTGCGCCAAATTGGCATGGTATGCATGTCTCGTATATGTATGTCGATGCATGTCGTTGGTACAACATGTCACTTTTGGAGCCAGAATAGACATGTCCAAGGGTTGGGTGGACAAGGAGTGAACAATTATTGGAACATGAATGATAATTATTGCTCTTCCCCTACTACATAGAGGGTAGTTTAAGATATTTATTTTAAACAAAATTAATATTGTCTTAAATATTTACATTTATATTATGATTAAAATTATCTTAAATTAATAATTAAGACAAAAGAAACATGCATTTTCCAATAGGCAAGAAGAGGCGGAGGAATGGAAGGAAGTGAATTTTCCTTTTTGAGGGCTCCTTCAGAGAGCGGCAAGAATTGTTGCATAAGTATGTAGTTTGACTGCATTTCTATCAATTTGTAAATGCCATTCTCATACTTAATAATCCTTTTGGATAAGCTATATTGTCTCATCCTTTTTCTCCATCAATTAAAAAGAGGATGGGGGTGGGGTTGATGCCCGTGTGGTCAATAATCTGGAATGTGGAATGTATGATTGGAATGGATAAGACTGGGAGGAGGTGGTGCTTACAGTGAGTCAATCGAGAATCAATGAGAGAGGCCAGTTTGTGAAGGAAGGGATAGTAATGTTGTAAGTCTCGAGCATGCAATTAACCATCTAGTATGGTTTGTCTCTAAGCTCTGTATTTTAACCTATGACTTGATATTTATTGGTGAAATTGTTGTAATTTAACCTATCAATTATATTTGTTTCATTATTCCTCTTACAAGAATTGTGATTCCCTATGTAATATTGGAGGTTTGAATATATTTGTTTCATAGTCTGGGCATAGTTACTAATTTTACCCTAACTATGACTGCAAAAACATCTCTATAAATCTTACGATTTTTTTCTTTAAGTTTTGATTGGTAAATTTCCCACTGATTTATTTATGTTTTGGGAATTTCTACCAATGGCTAGCATGTAGAATCATTTAAGCATTGCTCCATCGAACATTTCCAGCATGGTCGTGCCTTTCGCTATACCTTGCAACCTTTGTTCACCACCAATACTTGAAGTTGGGTATTTTATAATATTATATGCTTTGTTAATTGATGCAAGAAACCCTCTTGTCTACTACTCAAGCTAAAGAAAACACTCCCTCCTGCCTTAATTACAAATATGGCCTTCATTGGCCTCTATCACACTCAGTGCTACTCTTGGGCCTATGCTTTCTCAATCGATGCCTCTTTGTAACTTACACTTCGTAGCCCCTTTTGTATTCACATGCTCTACCTTTTTGTATCAGAGTTGTAGCCCCTTGTATTTCCTTGCTCTAATTTTCACACTTTATATAGTTGTCAATGCATAGTCATTGCCTATGTTTGGTTTTCCCCAAAGGACCGATACTCTTCCCATTCCCCATTCAATTGAATGTCTCTCTCTTTTTTATTTATTCTCCTTATTTGATCCTTAATCAATTGAAATTTATAAAATGATTATGACACGCCTCTTCACCTTATGTCGATTCCTTCATTCATGGCTGGTAATTGACAAGAAAAGTTTGAATGGTGGTCTTTAGAGTTAAACATCGGTCATTAAAAATTCATATCTATTTTTGAAGTTCCCATTTTAAGTGAAGTGTTGACAAAGGTTGCATATCCTATGATCATAACAAGTCATTTTAAATGGGTTCGATTGAACACCTTTAAATATTACTAAAAAAGTATCTTCAATCAAACTCCTTTGACATCAATCATACGAGGGAGTTTGATCAAACCACCAAGAATAGTTCAATCAAACACACTTCACCAATTTTTTCCCCACTTGCATTTTTATTTCATGGATGAAAGTGTAACCCACAATTGTGAGATCACCCAACCCATATCTTAATAATGGTTTTTTTTTGGGTATTCCTCCTATTATATTTGAACATTTTAGACTTCTTATTCCCCCTAACACACGATTCTCGATATCTATGATGAGTTGTAGCATGTAATCTCTAGTTTGGATTTTTGGATTCAAGGGACTTCTCTCTACTATTCTATTATCGACCATGCATAGAACCAAATCCATTTGGGTAAAAAGATTGACTACCTTCCTAACTTTGACTATGAAAAATGCTTTGTCTGAATCAATCGAAGGGTCTTCTGTTAACTAAAATATTATTAGAGAATGTTGAAACTTGTAGACCTTGATTCAAGATGTCCTTGAATATCAAATTAGACTTGGTTTACATTTTTTCTCTAATAGATGAAGATGTATTATACCTTCTTCGTATATCAAAAAATCTCCCACTTGAGCCTGTAGTGGCATAAATTGTATACCCTTGCTAGGGTGGTATAATTCCACACTTAATTTAGAACCCGCCTTAGTGTGTTTGCATCTTGCATTGTAATTTCCCTTTAAACATTTAATTAATTGATTTAATTAAATCTAGTCATATTTCATCACTCCTCACATCATAAAATTGGACCCTTTACCCTAAGTATGCCCCTTTTTATTTTATTCATCTCTAATAAATCATTTAATCATAAACCCTAATTATGTCCTATTTTGACCTTTAAGGCTCGATTTCATATATCAAAACATCCCAAAATCAGCTATAACTTTGGGATTCTCTCTAATATCATCGTATCTAATGACCCTGGAAATTTGGTGAAAAGTTGGTGGGATCATGTTGAAAGTGCACATGGTCCCCGAATTTTTTCCCGAAATTTTGAGAGCACAATCCTATGATATTATAATGCTTACCCCTAAAAAATTGGTGGTAAATTCGAATCCTAGGTCACCCTAAATATGTAATTAAGATCTAGGGTTTCATACATAAGAATTCTCTTTCTTCATTTGAAAGAATCTGAGGATCTAATTTAAGGAGTTTTTAGCAAAGCGATTACAAGGAGCCTTCTATGTAGCAAAAGAGAAGCTTATTTGGAGTCTTCAACAATATTCATCAATAATTTATCAAGTATTCTCATTTTCATTTACATTTACATGCATTTAGGGTTTACTCTCAAGCGTAGGGTAGCTCTAGTTTCTTATCCTTTTCATTTAGGATCTTGCATACACACAAGGTTCTAGAACACACATTTTCAGTATATTATCGACTATTTGTGGAGGTAGAAATCACCAACATAGGGGTTTTATTGAGACAAAATCCTATATACCCACCCAAACCCTTTCTTTTCAATTGGAGGTGCAAAAACAAGTTCCCTAGAAGACTTTTACCTCAGGAAAAGACGCAAGGACAACCTAGAAGTCTCACATTTGCCCTAATCAGTTTGGGATAGAGGTGTGGGCCATGGTGTCATGATCCCCCTCAAAATCAATGAATTTTGTAAGTGTGCTGTCTCAGGATCTCAAAATTGTAGTCTTTCAGTTACAGCCTTCTGTCTGCAAAAATAGGACAAGGGCATGACACCATGGTCTTGGTTAGTTTGGCTCATTTTTTAGCATTGGATACACATCTAAATTCGCCCCCCTTCTCTTCTTTTAGTATCTCAGTTTCAGATTTGCAGGTTTGTGCAATTTTAGTTCATATATGCTTCATTATTCATCTCCTAGTGTAGTTGATCAATCAAGCCCTAATTTTTCTCATCATTTGGAACAACAGAAATAGAAAACCTAAGAGTTTAATCCTAGGCTCTATTTTTCTCACAAGAAGTATCCAAAGTGAGCTATCTCCCTAGGCTCTTTCCTATTCCCAATGTGTTGGAAAAAGTAGGATTAGGTCCTAGTCACCCGATCTCGCTTTTTCCCCCTACACACTTTGCTGAACCCGACGTGAATTCCAATCTTCTTTAATTTTAATTTATGTCCTCATATTTGATTGTTTTCACTTTAAAATTCAAATTTACATTTACAAGTTTTAATTCCATGCAAATTTCAAAATTTTAGAGGTTAATTTTGCTAAAACCCTAATTTTTCAATTCAAAATTGAACTTGTGGATAGCTTAATTTGGATCATTAGTTTCAAATCTTATTTAGGAACTCTTTTCACTCATAAATTTAATTTTCAAAGTCAACATTTAGAGTGTGTGTGTTGGTTAAAATTGAACATTTCCTTCTATTATGCATATGTTATCATTTGAAAGAGGAAAATTGTTGTCATGATGCATTCATGTGATAATGGGTTAGCTTCCCTTGTTTCAAGTTTCCCCTCTTTTAAATAACATCCTCATATGTATGACAATATTTTAGTTCCTAAAAGAGTTGTTACGAATCCCTTTAAAACTCTCCCATGCTCTAAGGATGAATATTTTAAGGGTGATCTTGACAACTCTCCTAAAATGTGCCCTTCCCATCTAGATATCTTAGAGGAAGAGGATGATATCATAAATACCTTTCTTAGTGTTACTTTACCTTCCCTACATGATGCCCGTCTAAGTGAAAAGTTATTTATGGAAATTGACTTATCTTCTCCTAAAATTGGTCTTACCAATGGGGGCATGTTAGTGCAACAAGCGGCTATGAACATTTCTTCCAAGGATCTTCTTCCTAAGCATGAATCTTTGGAGAAAGATGTTAATCTACCTCCTAAAGAGTACTCCCCTCATGAGGTTCATTTTGTGCAAGAAGATGGTATTGTCCCTACTTTTCCTAGTGATGGCATTTCCTCTTTTCACTTCCACAAAATTATAACTAGAGATGATACATTAATAAGAAATACTTCTACTTGCCCCGAAGTTTGTATTACCCATAAAGATGCCTTGGTGAAAGAAGATGAAATCATTAACAATTTCCTTAATTCTCTCTCCCCTAAATATCCTATTGAACACATTTTGAGGCAAGAATATGATTCAAACACATGTAGTGATGCTCTCCCTGCTAAGGATGAAGAATTAATGAACAATGTTATCCCTTCTCCCAAAATTGGCAATAACAATAAGGACATATTTGTGCAAGATATTTCTAATAATTTTTTCAATGACATCACTATTTGGGATGAACCATTAGAAGAAGGTGTTGATTATTCTGTACCCCATGACAAATCCCTAGCCAAAGAGGATAAAATCATGATTGATAACTCTCTTGATATAATCTCACCCTCCATGAATCTCAATCATTCTCCCTCTAAAAACAAAGCATCTCCCTCTCCTCAACTCGGTTCTATTAATAAGGATAGCCTAGTTCAAGGTAAGATTGTTGACATCTCTTTCAAATATCCCCCTCTTAAAGGTGAGACCTTAGAGAGAAACGTTGATCCTTCTCCTAGAGAGTTTATTCCCCATGTAGATCCTTTGATTATAGAGGATGATATGACCCTTCCTACTAATATCCTTCCTTCTAAAACATCAATGCCTACTTCTAGTATGTCTCCTAAAATTGATCTTATCCATAATAATATTTTAGTGCAAGAAGAGACTATCAACAATTTTTCCAACAATCTTATTCATTCTTCTTCTAAAATTCATAAGGACACCTTTGATATTACTAAACCATCTTCAATAAATTTAATACATGTGAATGAAACACCTAATAAACCCCTCTTTACAGTTCAAGGTGCTTGTCCTTCTCAAAATTCCCCACATAAGCCTATCTTAGTGGTTCAAGGTGGTTATGATAATGATTCTTTTTGTACTCCTAAGAAACCTATTATTATTGTGCAAGGAGGTTATCCTACTAAGAGCCCTTATGAGTATGCTAAGAAAATTACTGGAGAGAGTTATCACATGGTTTCTCATACCTACAACACAAGAAACAATAGGCAACCTAATTCTCCTCCAGTTATCCCAACTTAACTTCCTCCCTCTCAACCTACTCTTCCACAAGCACCTCGTATATCAACTCTTAGCAAGGAGTATGATCTCCTTGAACAACTTAAAGCTACTCCTACGAAGATTTCTATTTGGGATTTGGTTCAAACTTCACCTGCTTATCATGGGATATTACAAGATGCTTTGAAAAACTTAGATGTCCCACCTGCAGTGACACCTAATAACATGGCTGCTTTGATTAATCCTACAAACAAAACCAAAGCTCAAATTGTGTTCACACAAGATGAGTTACCTTCTCGTGAAATCCAACATCAATATGATCCTCTTATGATTATGGTTATCATCAATGATAGTGCAATAAGATGAACCCTTGTGGACAATGGATCTAGCCTTAATGTTTATGGTGTGAAATTATTGGACAAGATTAAGGTGGATCTATCTCTCATAGAACCTTCTTCTATTTCTATTTGAGGCTTTGATAATGTTGTTGAACAATGTCTAGGTGTCTTAACCTTGCCTGTTAAGGTAGGTCCTATTATTTTACCTACACTTATTCATGTCATGCTTGGTAATTTGAACTATAACCTTCTATTAGGGATACCTTGGATTCATAGCATGAAATTTGTCCCCTCAACTTTGCATAGACAAGTCAAGTTCATTTATAACAATAGGACATACACCTTGTTAGCTAATACCAATCCTCAAGAACCATTAAAAATCTGGATCTTTTTGTTCAACTACTTCTCATTCTTCTAATTCTTCTACTTTTTCAAATACATCTATTTACTTTAATGATCTTGTTCCTTCTAGTACTCATAATCCTTCTACTCAATAGAAATCTCCTCCCAAAGATATCTTTTCTTCCAAAGGAGTGCTCTCAGATGATGATTGGGGATTTCTAGACTTTAACCCTACTTTTGTAGGAGAGTATAGGGTATCTTGGAAAGTATATAAGACTGAGAAGGAGAAATCTAAGGAGGAACCTAAAGAGCAACCTAGTTTGTCTAGAATACTAAGTAACCACTTTGTGGCTTCTTCTAATTCAAACAATTCTTCAAATTCTTCTTCTAATTCATATAGCATTAAAGACCAATGAGGCACCACCATCTCTTTCTAATTTAGCATCCCTTTATGGTCTTGATTTTCACATTTTTAGCTAAGAATGATTTTGATGGAAATGGTTGTGGTGCAAATGAACAAGGAATTAAAGTTCCTTTCGAACATAACACACATGAAGCTTCATTTTGACTTGGCTATAATCCTTCTAAGCCCGCCAAATTATCTAAAAGACCATCTCTCAATGTGAATGCTATATTTAGTAGTGATGATGACCTCACCTCAATTAAATCATATTTGACTTCTTTCAACACTCATCCCTCTCATAAGGAAATCTTGGTGCTGAACAAATCTCTTTATGAATCTCCCCAAGATATTTCTAATCCCACTTATGAGGATTTATCTTCTACTCATTCTAAAATCCCTTCTTCTAGGAATAAGGCTCTAACGAATTACACTTATCCCTCTCCTAATATTTCTTGTGTACAAGAAAAGTATGACTTAGTGGCCTATTATTCTCCTATAAACTCCTCTCTTTCTAAAGACTTTTTAACATTCATCATCTTAAACATGTTTTTAATCTCACTTAAAGTAGAGAATTTAACATGTCATATTAAAATACCTCATTCAATCTATCATGTCTATAAATAACATTAATGGCTATTATGTTACTCATCATTATGTGGCATTGGTAGCTCACTTACTAGGGGCTCATTGTCATTCATGATGGTACAATTTCACATGCAATCATACTTTTGGAAGCAACATAATAGCCTATTTCTATCTCATCTCTTCTTTCTATATATTAGGGGCAATAATGATTTCAAACATTTCTCCTTCTTGAGATTAAAATTTCCCCTTTGCGAAGTAGTGTCTTCTATAAGGATTTGTTATTGATTGTAGAGGTGTATTCATATTTGAATTCCTTCTCTCATATTGGAACAAGCATCCCTAATGGGGATCTTAAGTACATATCCTTAATTGGGACCTCCTCCTTGGTGTTGGAAGTTTTCGATCATTCATCAATTTATTTTCTTCATTGAGTAGTATCTTAAAATAAACCCTTCTATTTTGTGCACATACATATCCCTAATGAGTATCTCTTGCCTTATTTTGGAAGAGTGTTGTTATAAATAATCTCTCTTTGATGTCATTTCAATCCTCCATTCTTTTCTAATTTCCTTTTATGGAGTTGTATTTTTGGATTATATCTCTTGAATTTGTTTCCAATTAGATCTTTCATCTTGTGTTAGAGATCTCTCAAATTTGCACACTCTTTTTTATGTTGGAATTGAGGTTTATTTTTCTTTCTTACAAAATGATTCTCTATTAGTTTTTAATCTTGTATCAAATCTTCTTGTGAGCATTTGTCATCTATTTTATTTTACAATTCAATGTGGTAAACATGATACCCTATTTTAACTCACTAAAATTAGCAAGCTGAAACAGGGGGAGCATATAGCTACCCTCTAATTTTCATCACCTTCCTTAGTAAGAATTTAGTTGATTTTGTGATTTTATCTAGCATGTGGTTTTGTAGGGTGCAGTTCCTAACTGTGTACTATAGATGTTGCAGGGCACTTCGCCCAACAACTTGTGGATATATATTTTTCATGAGTGTTTACTTTTCTTTACTTTAGCTTTCATATGCACATTATATCACATGACCGCTAAAGTGGAGGCTAAATGTAGTGTCATAAATTGTACACCCTTTCTAGGGTGGTACAATTCCATGCCTTGTTTAGTGCCTAGCATAGTGTGTTGCATCTTGCATTGTAATTTCCCATTAAACATTGAATTAATTAACTTAATTAAATCTAAAGTCATATTTCATCACTCCTCACATCATAAAATTGGTCACTTTACCCTAAGTGTGCCCCTTTTTTATTCCTCCAATAAATCATTTAATCATAAACCCTAATTATGTCTTATTTCGACCTTCAAAGCTCAATTTCGCATATCAAAACACCTTGAAATCAGCTATAAATTTGGGATTCACTCTAATATCATCGTATCTAATGACCCTGAAAATTTGGTGAAAAGTTGGTCAAATTATTTTGAAAGTGAACATTGTCCCCGTCTTTTTTCCCAAAATTTCAGGAGCACAACTCTATGATATTATAATTCTTAACCCCAATAAATTGACAGGAAATTTGAATCCTAGGTCAGCCTAAAGATGAAATTAATATCTAGGGTTTCATACATAAGAGTTCTCTTTCTTCATTTGTAAGAATCTGAGGATCAAATTTAAGGAGTGTTTGGCGAAGCGATTACAAGGAGCATTCTATGTAGCGAAACAGAACCTTATGTGGAGTCTTCAACAACATTCAATAACATTCATCAAGCATTTATTAAGTGTTCTCATTTTCATTTACATTTACATTTACATTTACATGCATTTAGGGTTTACTCTCAAGCAAAGGGTAGCTCTAGTTTCTTATCTCTTTCATTTAGGATCATGCATACACACAAGGTTCTAGCACACACATTTTCAGTACATTATCGACCATTTGTGGAGGTGGAAATCACCAAAATATGGGTTTGACCAAGGAAAAACCCTACATAGCCACCCAAACCGTCTCTTTTCAGTTGAAAGCTCATAAACAGGTTCCCAGAAGGAATTACAAATCTGCAAAAGACATAGGCACTGCCCAAAAGTCTCACATTTTCCCTAATCTGTTAAAGACAGGGGTGTGGCACCCTGGTCCTACCCAAGATAGGGGTGTGGAACCCTGGTCCCCCCCTTTTTAGTGATTTTTAGAGGGTTGCAAGTTTAGGACATTCAGATTTAAGCCTTTTAGTTGCAGCTTTTTGTCAGATTCTCAGGGCCAGTGGCATGGCACCCTGGTCCTAGTAAGTTTGGGTTAGTTTTCAGCATTGGGTACAAATTCAAATTCCTCCCCCTTTCATGCTTTTAGTATCTTAGTTTTAGATCTACAATTTTGTATAATTTTAGTTCATATATGCTTGATTGTTTGTCTCCTAATCTAGTTAATCAACCAAACCCTAAAATTTCTCATCATTCATAGAAAGAGGAATAGAAACCCTAAGAGATAATCCTTGGCTCTCTCTTTCTCATAATAATTAGCCAAAATGAGCTATCTCCTTAGGCTCTTTCGTATTCCCAATGTGTTGGCTAAAGTGGGATTAGGTCCTAGTCACCCGATTTTGCTTTCTTCCCTACACATTTTAGTGAACCCGACGTGAATCCAACCTTCTTTAATTCTGATTTATGTTCTCAGATCTAAATTTTTTTGCTATTTCAAATTCAAATTTACATTTACAGGTTTCAATTTCTTGCAAAATTCAAAATTAAGAGGATAATTTTACTAAAACCCTAATTTTTCAATTAGCAAGTCGAAACAGTGGGGGCACATAGCATACCCTCAAATTTTGATCACCTTCCTTAGTAATATTTTTGGTGATTTTGTGATTTTATCTAACATGTGGTTTTGTAGGGTGCAGTTCCTAACTGTGTACTGCAAATGTCACTGGGGACTTCGCCCAACAACTTGTGGATATATCCTTTTTCATGAATGTTTACTTTTATTTACTTTATCTTGCATATGCACGTAGTGTCATATGACTGCTAAAGTGGGGGCTAAATGTAGTGTCATAAATTATACACCCTTGCTAGGGTGGTACAATTCCATGCTTAGTTTAGCACCCACCTTGGTGTGTTTACATGTTGCGTTTTAATTTCCCTTTAAATATTTAATTAATTAATTTAATTTAATATAAATTCATATTTCATCACTCCTCACATCATAAAATTGGGCCCTTTACCCTAAGCATGCCCCTTTTTATTTTATTTCTCCAATAAATCATTTAATCATAAACCATAATCATGTCCTATTTTGACCTTTAAGGCTCGATTTCACATATCAAAATACCTCGAAATCAGTTGTAACTTTTGGATTCACTCTAATATCATCGTATCTAATGATCTTGAAAATTTGGTGAAAAGTTGGTGGGACCATGTTGAAAGTACAAATGGTCCCCGATTTTTTTCTCAAAATTTTGGGAGCACAATTATATGACATTATAATGCTTAATCCCAAGAAATTGGTGAGAAATTCAAATCCTACATCGGCCTAAAGATGAAATTAAGATCTAGGGTTTCATACATAAGAGTTCTCTTTCTTCATTTGAAAGATTTCGATAATTGAATTTAAGGAGTTTTTGGCGAAATGATTACAAGGAGTCTTCTATGTAGTGAAAGACAAGGTTATGTGGAATCTTCAACAACATTCAACAAAATTCATAAAGAATTTATCATGTATTCTCATTTTCATTTACATTTACATGCATTTAGGATTTACTCTCAAGCAAAGGGTAGCTCTAGTTTCTTATCTTTTTCATTTAGGATCTTGCATACACACAAGGTTCTAGCACACACACATTTTTAGTACATTATCAGCTATTTGTGGAGGTGGAAATCACCAACATAAGGGTTTGACTGAGACAAAAACCTATGTATCCACCCAAACCATTTCTTTTCAGTTGCAGGTGCAGAAACAGGTACCCCAGAAGACTTTTAGTTCAGGAAAAGACACAAGGATAGCCCAAAAGTCTCAAATTTTCCCTAATTTGTTTGGGATAGGGGCATTGCACCCTGAACTTGCCTAGGATAGGGCATCGTTTCCTGGTCCCCCTCAAAATCAGTGAATTTTGGCAATGTGTAGTCTCAAGATCTCAAAATTGCAGCCTTTTAGTTATAGATTCCTGTCTGCAGAAACAAGACAGGGGCATGGCACCCTGGTCCTGGTTAGTTTGGCTCATTTTTTAGCATCAGGTACACATCCAAATTCCTCCCCTTTCTCTGCTTTGAGTATCTCAGTTTCAAATCTGCAAGTTTGTGCAATTGTAATTCATATATGCTTCATTATTCATCTCCTAGTCTAGTTGATCAATCAAACACTAATTTTTCTCATCATTGCAACAAGAGGAATAGAAACCCTAAGAGATAATCATTGGCTCTCTCTTTCTCACAAGAAGTAGCCAAAGTGAGCTATCTCCCTAGGCTCTTTCATATTCCCAATGTGTTGGCAAAAGTAGGATTAGGTCCTAGTCACCTGATCTTGCTTTTTCCCCTTGCATAGAGCCAAAATTTTGAAAATGGTCCATTGGGGACCATCCTAATATTGCAGACCTCATATTTGATTATTATATTGTTTTCTACTATTAAAATAGATATTTTATATATATTTCATTTTTTCTTCTTGAAGAAATCAAGATAGCTTGTTACATAATTTTTATTCTCTTCTTATATCATTTTATAATAAAATAAATTTGTTTTTTCTTTTGTAACCAATTCCAAATAGTTGACTTGGGAGCCAGTAAGAGTTTATCAAGGAATTATTATTTTTATTTTATGTTTATACAATCTACAAATGTCGAGATAAAATAGATTTTTTAATCTCACTTCATGCAAAATTGAGAAAAAAAAATTAAATATTATTTTAAAGGAAGAAAATGAGTCTATTGTGAAATACTATTTTATCTATTATAACGAGCTTAAGAAAAGTAAAAGGAAAGAAAAATCAATGTATTTATTTACATTTGAATTTTATTAATTGTTTGTAATTATTTTTACATGAACGATTTCTTATTTTTTTTGCACACCTTACTTGAAATCAAATTAACCCTTTGTAAGACTTTGATTTGTATGAAAGTTTTTATTAAATAAATCAATTTAATAAAAAAACAAAAAAAAACTATGTTGATTCATAAAGTTGTTTTAAACTTGTGAGAGGGTTAGAATGTCATAATTTGAATATAAAACCTAAAATAAGATTATTTTCCAAATCTTAAGGTTATGATTAATTTTAAGTGTATGCATTAGGATTATAATTAGGATAAGGGTGAAGTTTATGGTTAGAATTAGAGGTATAGTTGGAGCTAGATTTTGCGATAGAAAAGGATTAGCTATAGATTACAATTATAGTTCATATTCGGGAACACTTTGGGATTGGGATAGATCTATGGTAAATTATATGAGAGGAAAAGTGAACCTGGAGGGAAATACATGTTGGAAATGAGAAGTTTGACATGTATACTATGATCAAAAAGTTTGAAACTTCAAAAAATCACTTAGAGAAAAGTGCATTCTTTGGAAAATTAGTCATGGATGAGAAACCTAACAAGGTTAGGCCAAAATGAGAAATTCAAACATTCTAAAAAAAAAAAACAGTGCTAAAAAGTGGAGTTTAAGTGAAAGGAATGTTAGGGATGACAAGTTAGACATATATGTCACAATGAGAAATTCAAATCCGAGAAGGGATTAAGAGGGGAAGATTTTATTTGGAGGGAAAGTCATTCCAATTGGATTAAAAGTTTAATAGGCATGTTGAGATGAGGGATGTTGAAATATTAAAAAAATCATTTAGAAGGGAAAAGTAGAGTTTTAGTGAAAGGCATGCAAAACCAACACGTGAAATTATACCATTTTGAATTAATTTACATTTATTTGTAAATTTATATTTTTTATATTTAAAAATTAATTCATTTATATTACAAAAAAGTATCACTAATAAATGCATTTTCTACATTACGTGATTTTGTATCCTCCAATACATTATTTAATGTATATATTACTAGCCATGTAAGCATTGCACCTCATTCTAGTGAAAGTGTTAGTCGTTTCTTGTTTTGCATATCAAGTTTGGCGTTAATTATGTACATTTCCTTTCATAATCACTATGTGAAGTGACTCATGACTTCATGGAAATTTGTGGCTTACTCATTTTTATGACCATCTATCTAGTAGATATTTTATGACCAAGATCATATCTATCTATATATCTCAAGATACAAAATAAATGGATTGGGATCCATTGAAAATCAGAAATGTCTATCTAGTTTCTAGGATGCACCAATGCATAAATAACATTTGTGCACCATAGTTTGTCCATTGGTGCATCCTAAGGGCCAAATAGCCATTTGCTCGTAAATACATGTTAGCTGGGAATTATTCATTTTTCAATGTCTTTTATTTTCAATCTAGTCTAGAATATTTTAAATGAATGTCTCTTAATCTATATAAAATATAAAATATTCAAGAATTAAACTCAACAAAACTAAAAAAATATGTGATAGTTCATTTTTTTAAAACCTTTTATTTCTAGTATAGTCAATCAACAATTAATTCTCATTTTTATTTTTTATCCTATTCAATTTAATATTATTGTCCATTTTTATTTTACTAGTAAAGTTGAGTGCCAATTTTTTTTGAAGTGGAGACATTGAAGAACTCTCAGCTCACTGGTACATTTCCTTCCATCTTTAATCCTTCCATGATGATGTGTAATTGATGATGTCAAGATTGTGCATTAGACGAATTTGAAAAAATGAATACTTGTAAATCTTTAACTATCAACAAAGAGATATCATATACAGACACATGATTTGTGACCCTACACAACCTATCCATATTTGTTTGACCCATAAAAATTAGTGCCAAAAAGTATAAAGTGGAAATATCAAAGAACCCTCAACTCATGGGTGCATTTCCTTGTCTTTAATCTTTTGATGAAGATATGTAAATGATGATGTGAAGATAATGTTTTAGATGAGTTAAAAAAAAAAAGATACTTCTAAATATAAAAATATCAACAGACAAATATCAATATACAAACACATAATTTGTGATCCAACATAATTTGTCCATTTCTACTTGACCCGTAAAATTTATTAGGGGAGAGGATCTAGACATGGACACAACCTTTGACCTCCTTCCATGTAGACCACTGAATTGGCTACACTAGAACGTGATCTTGACCGCCAACTCAGCTTGATGCCATGTGTACCATACTCATTCATGGGAGTGGTTTATATTATACCTATTTGGTGCATTGACTAGAATATGGTTGGGCCCACCCCATTAACCATTTATAATATCTGTCAACTTCGAATGGGCTTGCCGCGTGGCATTCTTCTACATGGCCACCCAATCCACCAACCTGTTTGTCCAACATTCTTGCCACCACTTCCAAAGTTTACTTGTAGCTACATTTAGTACACAACACCTTGCCCTTACTACACCTAGCTCTTCGCAATTTTCATGCATGATAGCATACAATGCGCCCACCCCTTCGCATTTAACTGCTTGCCAAAGTTGGTGTGTTTGGCGCACTCTCTGCAATCATAGTTTTGTTTCACACCACATCTTGTTCATGATGGCATTGAAGGAATTCAGGATGGAGCCTGAACGTGCACACCCTTTGCCAAGTATAAGGACTAGTTTTCTCGTTGCTTTACCTAGTTTCTCATTTTGTTTGGAGTTTCAATTTTTCAATGTTTCCTATGTACTTTTGTAATGTGGTTTTTGCAGGTTTCGATGGCCCTAAGGACAAGATGTCATCAATATGAGGCTCAAAGTCATCGTTTATCTCGACCCAAGTGAGGTTTTCTCCTCACTAAGTCCTACCGATTCCATTCACTTTAGTTTGTGGCATTTTCCTTTCCTCTTTTATGAGTTTTTGATACTATGTTATGTCATCCATTAGTTCGTTTGCATGTCCATCTATGTTTCAATAGGTCTTTGTATTTCTAAGCACTAAATGATGTGTTCATGAGCACAAATACATGCAAAAAGGGAATCATAATCCTCTCTTCAAGCTCTACTATTTTTTTAATGATGAATTTTCCAAACAAAAGGTTTTCATTTCACTGTTAAAATTGGTTGCATGTATTGGATTTCACCAAACACATTGCTAAAAAATGGTTATAAATTTGGATTTTGAGCATCAATGTTAATGGGTTTTACATTTCACTGTTGATGTTTGAGGGTTTCAATGGTTTTGATGTTTTAATGGTTTTAATTCTTTCACTACTCGAATGGTTTTGAACCCTTCCAATCGTTTGCAGAGTTTTCTTTAGTGGTTTCAAGGCATTCAATTTTTTAAAAAAATGTTTGAGGGTTTAAAGGATTTCAGTTTCCAACATCACTATTAATGGGTTTTTTAAATTCACACTTAGTGTTTCAGGGTTTCACTTCAATGGTTTCAATCCCTTTCAATGGTTTGCAGAGCTGAATGGTCGAGGGTTCAGATTTACTCAGTGTTTTTTTTTATAGTAAATGTACAATGGTTCAAAATTTGTTTTCTCATATTCATACATTCTACATTTCCATTTTGAGCATCACATTTCCTTTCTGGTTTAAGGGTTTTCTATTTCTACTGCATTGTTTAAGGGTTGAAAGGGTGCAATGGTTTCAAACCCTTTCAATGTTACTTATTTAGGCTCATTGAATGTACTTGTTTGTTTGTTTGCTAATTAGTTGCAATGTTACTTTATATATTGCTAACTCAATGAAACCCCAATTTCATTTACCGTGTTAAAAATGTAATAATAAATACTTGGACATGTTCCTTTCTAGATTTTATATATACTTTACATGTTTCCTGCCTACTTGTTCACTTCCATAATTGCCACGTTTATTTATAAATAGTTGTTAGGTTCCTTTACAAATTGTTCCCATGTTTCCTAATACTTGTGAACATCCATACTTACATAGTTTCCATGTTTCTTTTTTAAATATTTAACTGTTAAATTGAATATATTAACCATGAAATACAAACCCTTAAACCCTCAAATATTAATAGTGACATTGAAACCCTTCAACAAAAGTTTGACATATCATGCATTTATGTCTGGGCATGTATATGCATAAATGTATTTACATGTATATGATTATGTGTATGTACATGTATGTATGTACAGGTCTCTATGTACATGTATTGTTTTACATGACTTACAACTGAAAATGCAACCCTTCAACCCAAGTTTGACATATCATGCAAATATGTATGGACATCTATATGCATATATGTATGGACACGTGTATGCATATATGTATGGACATGTATATACATAAATATATGTACATGTATATGCAGATATGTATGTACATGTCTCTATGTGCATGTATGTTTCTACATGACTTCCAATTGAAAACGAAGCCCTTCAACTCAAGTTTGACATATCATGCATTTATGTATGGACTTGTTTATGCATATATGTATGGACATGTATATGCATATATGCATGTACAAATGTGTATATACATGTATGTATATGTCTATATGTATACGTAAGTTTCTACATGAATTACAACTTGAAATGAAGACCTTCAATATATGGACATGTCTATATATGTATGTATCTACATGTATATACATATATGTATGTGCATGTATACACATTTATGTGTACATGTGTATACATATATGTATGTAGATGTATTTCCATATATGTATGTACATGTGTTTCACTATATTTATGTACATGTATGTATGTACATTTAAAGATGTACATGCTTGTGTATAGATGTATGTATCTAGATCTCTACATGTACATATCTGTATGTGCATAGCCTGGGGAGGAGCCAGAACCTATGCATCCTAGCTTTGAGGTAACACATGGTAGGTTGTGTGGACCCACTCACCAACTTTAACTGCTGGCCAACTAGTCCGCTGAGTTCGCTACACCAAATCAAGAATTTTGTATGTGTACATATATCAGGAGGGAAATAACTTGCATAAATCATAACATTGATCTCCCATAAAGTCCTTGTGTGCTATCGAATCCATTCACATGTAATGTGATGATTGTGCAAAGTTGTCAAAAATTGGAACAAGACCCCACAAATCTCTCACAAATTGAACAAGTACCATGGTAGATTGAACAATTAAGTACAATCCAAAAAATCAACCATGTGGTGCATTCAAAAAACCTCCTTTGCCTTGTTATTATAATTCTCACAGTCCTAAACAATGATGACGTGTCATCATTTGAAACCTTTGTAGTGTTGAATTATGTTGCACGGAAACATTCAAATTGAATGATCTATACATCACAATTCAAAAGTATTAAGGTCTTCAAATAGTTGTGTGTTCTCATTAGAGTTGATCATGGACATCAATCCTTGTAAGCTGAAAACCATGTGTTTGAGGCAGGCGTATTGAATGTTGTTGTGGTCAAAACACACGAGGACCTACCTGCATGGAAGGTGAGGTGACACATAGTTAATGCCACTGCAAGGATGATTTGAAAGTGGTGGGGGGAGCTTTGGATGGAGAGGTTGGTGGATTGGGTGGCCATTTACAAGAATGCCACACAACAACCCCATTTGAAATAGACAGACATTCTAAATAGTTAACAAGGTGGGACCAACCACATTTTGATCAATGCACTAAATTGGCATAATATCGACCATTCCCACTAATGGGTATAGTACACATGTCATTGTGCCAAATCAACACCCTAGATTTTGATTTGGGGTACCCATCTCAAATGTGAAAATAAGATTAGTGCAAAGAAATGAAACCTTCATTCCTTCAAATTGATGAAAACTATAGCATATAGTTGTTCACACATTTTCTCAATCATCCCATTACATGTGAATTGCAACATACAAAACATACGAAATGAACATAATTGGAAACAAAAAAAAAACTAGATTTGTTGACAAATTTCTCAATCATCCCATTACTTCTAAATTAGATAGTCATATTAAAAGATGACAAAATCCATGTCGAATCAATGTATTCATTACATATATTTTATGTTTTTATGTGTAACTATAAATCAAAATGCCAAAAAAGGGATGACATGTCTTTTTAGAAGTCACTTGAAATAATGAGGCAAATAAGTTTTGGGCCCTATACATGATGCCCTCAACACTGCAATGGGTATCATGTTCTCACACCTTTGGTTGATTCACTCAAACTGAGTTCACTTGGCATTGGGTTGTAATATCCTAGGCTAGCACCATATGATAGCACCCTTGAAATATAGTTTGAAGGACTAGAAAAGGTAGGGGATGGGGAAGTAGGCGAACAATTTATCCCTATTGAAAAGTTCAACAAGATTGTGTTCAACAAATCATGCATTATGGGATGTCATTTAGCAAAAGGCATGGATGGACTGGATTCACAATTTAACATCCTCTTTCTTGCCAAAATAACCCTCTTCTCCTCGATTGCCCTTTCAACTTCAAGCTTGTGTTCCATCCTTGCCTTCTCTTGTTGTTGTCTTTCATCCTTTTCCTTCTTCTCTAGTTCTTTTAGCCTCTCCTTTTCCTTACACGGAATCACCTTCTCCATTTTATCACATGCCTTCTTTTCCTTTGCCAATAAACTTGCTTCCTTGTTTTCTTTGATCTACTATTTCTTTATTTCTTTTGTCTCCAAGGCATCTATCTTCTTCATCTCCCGCACAATGAAAGATTTCATGAACTGATCTGAAGTCAACAACTGCCCTTCATTGGTCAAGCATATGCCATTACCAGCCCCCTGTCATGTTTCTTAATCATATTGTGAACTGGTAGCTTTAAGAATTGTGTAAGTTATTTCTCGTATTGGGAATCAGGCGTCTCATTTACTTGTGATAGCAAGCTTTCATCTTCCACATTAACATATTCTAACATTTCTTGTGTCATTTTTGCATCATTTCTACTATCAGATTGACTAGAGTCTGCATAGTAGTGCACCACCCTTTGCTTGACAGATGCTGGTTGTGAAAGGAAGGTGAATGTTGCCTATTCTTGTTGCCCTGAAAAGTCAACACCTATATCCATTGCCCATTGCACTACCCATGATGGTACAATTTTCTCTGATGGAAGGCCAAGACTACCATCCACACTGTCAACTGCACCTGCACCAATGTTGTCAGCTGGCTATTCACTGTCCACTTGCAAATTTGAATCTAATTGATGAATAAGAGCAATGTTTTTTTGCAACCACTTTTGGTGACACATGAGCACCTAAAAGGCTAAGCATGTTCAGCACTACAGATGCATCTTCACCATCGTTAATCTTGAATGTGTTGTTGGGCTACATGTTATCCATGAGGGCACCTGGATTTATGGGCCATATACCGGTCCTTCTGAATCTTGCTACAATGTTTGAAACAATCAATGCCTTGGCCAAAGACTTGTTGCCTATTTCTACTAGTTCTCCCCTCCTAATTTCTATATTTGGGAACCTTTCTATCCACGCAACTCTTTTTGATTTTAAGTAGGTCTTGAATGGAGAGAACGCACTCACATCTAGTGGCTGCAACTTGTGAGAGGTGTGTGCCAGCATTGTGAGCAAGTCTATGCCTAGCATCCTCGCCTCCTAGATGGTTGGTAGTGCAACATGGCTTTCATGGCCATCAAATATCAGTAAGTTCTTGTTGCTCGGTGATACACCCCCTGGAACTAATCGCTTGAAGTGGTGTAGCCAATTAAGGAATAATTCCTTGGTCATCTAGGTATGTTGTTGTGTTGCCATGCAAGCACCCGATTCACATTTCAAGATATAATTTTGTAACTTCCTCTTCCCTTTGAACAAATAGAAGCCTGGTATGCTTTGCCCAGAAGCATTAAACAACAAAGTGTTCTAATCCATTCATGACTCTTCAGGAGTATATAAGACAGGTTCCAACTTCCTTTCCTCACAAGAACCCTCATAGATCCATTTCTATCAGACATCACACCGGTTTTGTCACAATTCCAAATACAAGTAGGACCATATAGATTAGAAACATAGGCTTTAGACAAATTAACTTATAAAGTAGACACAACTGCTGGTCTCAAATTCAGTGCCATGTCTTTGTCGAGGCCTTCAGCTGTCTGCAAGCTGATTTTCAAATGACAGGCCTTGAAACCAGGCCGCCATGACTTCCCAAGCATGCCATCCTTGAAAGGGGTTGATCTATTCTCACATATTTGAGAGATAGCTTCCTTCAAGTTTATGATCTCGAGACCATGACCAACCGCAACTATTTCCTGGCACCATTGAACTATCTCTTCTTCTTCTTCGGTGGTGAGGATTATTGGTGAACCCTTCTTCGACATGCTTGTGAGACCACCCAACCATTTAAACAATGTTGCAATTGGGATACCCCATTTCTTTGATGCACTCTGTATGGACATGTCATTGTCCTCAACATCATGGAGAGCACCTTCCATGTCTGCTATTGACCATAACTTCTATTGCATTGTAACTTTTTTTGAAGTTGAAGGGGGAATACGATCCTCCACCGTGGGCGAGAGAGGTTGTTCATTGGGAACCTCTACTACTAGGGGTATAGGGTCTACATTATCCTCAACATGAGGCAATGCTTTTGCTTCTACAGGGAACATGACTCCTATTTTCTATGAACACAACCTTGTGCATGTTGATCTCTTTGAACCATGAGGAACCATCTTGTCTACCTTCCACATATGCACATTATAAGAAGAACATGGATGCTAGCTATCCAATCATTTTAATTATTCAGATTAATAACAACTATACAGTAATATGATTGATATGTTTAACTTTGTTATAAGACAACTAGTAGACTATTTGGAATTTGGTAGTTTGAGAGAGAACCAACTAACCATGTCATGTTGTACACCGATGCCTACCAATCAATGATAATAGTGATGCTTGATATAGAATTGAAGTACAATTTTAAATTCAATAAAAACATGGTGCAAGATGTCAGTTATGCTTGAATATTAGGACTATGGTTCCCTTTTACGAAACATCATATGTTGTCTAAAGTTAGGCCTGAAACTGTTTATTGGTTTACTGTATTGGACACTTGTACAGTAGGGGTTTAAAACAAGTAGTGTTATATACATGTAACATATATTCTAATTTGGATTCATGGTTGAAACCTTCAAGGTCAACTAGATGTTGTAGTGTAGCTGGAATGGGTTATTTCCAAAGAATTACTTTACTGTATAGTCAAGAAGGGGTGTTAGGCTTAGAATTAGGTTGAATATATACTTTGGTAGAAATCCACGATGGGATTTGTTCATTCACTACTGTATGAAGCAACCATTGCAATAACAAGTTTTCAGAGCATTGCCAAACTTGAGGACCATAGTTTTCTAAGAAAAATCTATTGATATAGTTGGTTTGTCATGATTCAAGCCTGAGCTTGAATAGTTTTGAAAAGAAACAAGATCTTGTGGGAAAGACAAGATCATCGCAGGGGCATGGATAGACAAATAGTTGGTAAATATGATGAGCATGACTCGCAATTCACTCTTGTTGTGCTCAGAAGTGTGGAAATGGTATGTGAACATGCCATTTTGTGGGTGGTATAGCAGACTAGGACGTGGGGAAATATTCGCAAAGATATTTCAGAATTTCATTATCTGCATCATTTGGAGGCAGGGTTTCAATAAGACCTTGACTTGTTAGTGTTTGATGTACCATCAAATAATTTTGCCTATCATTTTCATAATTTTTACAATTGAATACCGTTGATCTGTGTTTGACAATTCCATGCTTTGTTGTGTCCATGTGCGTTGCCTGGAATGTATCATGTTGTATTGTCCACAATCATCTGCATCATGTTATAGATTACAAATATATAATGTGACCTAAAAACATTACTTTTGAGTACAAAAATGAGTGGTCATTTACAAATATGGACATGCCACTAAGCATGACGGTTGCGGTGAAAGGATAAAGAGGATTACAATATTTTGAGTAATTCAAATAGAAATGCACATCTATATATACATATATAATCAATAACATAAGGAAATACATCATTTTAAATTGTGTATTTGCATGTATATATGTTTAGCCACGTAAATTATACACCCTTGCTAGGGTGGTACAATTCCACGCTTGGTATAACACCTGCCTTAGTGTGTTTTAAATCCTACATTTCTAATCTTCATTAATTTTTTAATTAATTAGTTTAATTAAATATAAATTCATATTTCACCTCTTCATATGTTATAAAGTTGGGCCCTTTACCCTAAGTGTGCCCCTTTTTATTTTATTCCTTCAATAAATCATTAAATCATACACCCTAATTATGTCCTATTTCAACCTTTAAGACCCAATTTTGCATATCAAAACATCTTGGAATCAACTGTTGGTAATAGGTTGTCATTGATGTCAACTAGTATGCAATGGTTATGAGTAAGTAAGGAATGTTTACCGATATGCAGGTTAAGTATATGCCAACATTAGGCTGTCACATTGAGATGTCAACCGGTATGGAGGATGAAGTATGCAAGTAGACAAAGGGAGTTGTTTGTGTCATATAGGTACTAGTATGAAGGAAGCAGGATGCAAGAAGATAGGAGATAGTGTGATAACTGGTAAGCAGGATCATCAGCAAGCTAGTAAACAAGAAAACTGGTAAGCAAGCTAAGGACAACAGAGAGATGTGATCACCCATATACCAAGTAGAGTGAAATGAACTAGTAAACAGATTTAGTGGATGGACCAGTGTGTTTGTTCATGCTTAGTGGCAAGCCAAGTGATCTCACTGACAGGTATGGAGGTCCACCGGTGAAGTTAGATCAAACTGGTAACAAGGGTTGAACTAAGAGTGTGCCTTGGTCAGTGATTGTTGCCAAACCGAAGTTGCAGACCGAGCATAGGTGGATGTCGATAATGATGGCATGTGGCAAGAATGCAGAGGTCGATGAAGAGACCACCAACGTGGTAGCAGGTGAGTTGGTCAACATTAATGACATACCTATAAATCATGAGTCAATGGTAGGTTGTTGTGGATCAAGGAAAATAGAGAGACATGGTGATTGAGTTGATCTTGCAGCATGATTAGATCTTTATGCATGACTAGTCAAAGGTAACTACAAAAGTACTAATGGTGATGGACTGTGAAACACCAAAAAACCTAGTGCAAATAGAAAAAAATAGAAAAACCACATTGGAAGGTGAGGAGATGGTGTTGTAGTTTAACATGATACAGATAATCTTCTAAGAAAAGAAAATCCGATTGGATTTGATACGGATTTAGTGGATGGTGGAAAAACCTAGCATGCCACCGTTTGAATGTTGCTTTTGGTGGGAACCGTCATGTATAAATATGCAGGCTCTAGACTAGATTTAGTTGATGCTGGATGCGAGTTGTGAGAGAAGTGAGATCCTAAGCAAGAAAATAAGACAATCTTTTTGTGATTTCTTTCACTAAGAGTTAGAGTGTGGTGGTAGCAGATGACCAGTAAGAGGTCTCTATCGACAGTGATAGTGTAACCGATGATCTATGAAGAGTCTTAACAGTCAAGGGAATTGGTAGAGTTTGGATTGATAAATAAGCATCCAAGTGTGGTACAGTGCAAAGTGAGGATCAGAGGAAGGGAAGAAGGCATAGTGTAACCGGTAGGTAATTAAGAGAACAAGTTGATAATCAGTAGAGACAAAACCGGTGAAACAGAGTAGTGTTGTAACTGATAGACTAAATTTACACCGAGTTGGTGCTTGGTGCTCCTTGGGTTGGTTCCCTAAATCTATAGGGGTTGGTTCTCCTTGGGTTAGTGCTCTAAAACATTATAATATGTTGTTTCACTATGAGGCTGAATTGGAGCAGTAGACTCTAGCAGCATTTCTCACTAAGTTTTTTCCCATCTTGGGTTTTCCTCATAAATTTGGTGTTATGTGGCATATGCTTTTGTGTGTTTGCATCTGATTATTTATCTTTACTCATTGGTGTATCTTCTTAGAGCTTAAGTTGTTAACCGGTACTCAAAAGTTCAGTTGAAAAGGTTAAAATCTTTAGGAACCACTGATTCATCCCCCTCTCAGTGGTACATTGTGTTCAACAATTGGTATTAGAGCCTTAGGTTCCCTATTGGTGAAATAATTTGTCTAGCTTGGGTAGATTGTGGTTAAAGAATGCAATGGCAAGAAATAAATATACCTCCTCAAAATTCGCCATGTTTGATGGAACCCACTATGCCTTCTAGAGCAGAAGAATGGAGACTTTGTTGGCATTTTGGCACTAAGTTGTCATTGATGTCAACCGGCATGATGGAGATCCACATATGGATAAAGAGTGAAGGACTATTGGTAAAGTAAAAACCAATCTGAAGGATGGTTTCTTGTTTATGATGAAGAGGCGGAATGTTAAAAGTTGTCTCACACCACCGGAGGTGAAGATGTGTAACTGGTACAAGATGCTCTACCATTTAACAGAAGAATAACACTATACTGGAAAAGGGTTATACCGATATGTGTTTGTCGGACTGACTGCATGTTGGTAGGCCATGTCTTGATTGGTGTGATGCCATGTGGAGCTGAGGTGGCAAGTGTGTTGTGGCTGGTGAAGCTTCATTGATAGGGTTGATGAAACAAATAATCACCATTAATGAAGGAGCCACAAATCATGGGATTGCATCTAATTGATTGCAGCTCAAGGAAGAAGGAATGCCAGAGGAAGAACAGGGAGCAGTTGGCACCTAAATCAATTCAAAGGAAATCAGATTCAGGACGTTCTCATAAAGGAAACTTCTAGAACACTTTATGTGTCATCTGATTTCATGACAGAAGATCTAATTCGTGATTGCCACTTCGAGGAAAACATGCATTGGATAATGGAAACCGTGTGTAGGTGCAGTCTTCAAGAATAGGTGATTGATCCAAGATAGGTGGGATTGGATCTCATGAAGATTGTGTTGAAAAGAGAAAACCCCAACCGCTTAGGTTTTTGAATTGCATTATGATGGGAAAATAGGTATAAGTAATGAGAGCTCTTAACAGAATAGGTTGTTGATGTTGTGAAGATTGAGCAGAGAAGAGAAGGGAGAGAAGCTAGGAGAAAACTTTAGAAGGTGTTCTAAGCAAGTTGCAGTGTGAGTGAGAAAGCAAACCAGTGAGAGGATTCTACTGGTAGTATCATAGTCTGGCAGTTGAGCCTAACCGGTAAGGTGTGGCAGAGAAGGCAGCATCCTAGTGTGACACGGTGTGTTGACAGATTGTGTGTGAAAGGGAGAGAATGATAACATAGATTTATTTGATTCAAGAGTTGCATAACTCATTTGCAACAAGAAGCCTTAATTGTATTCAAATAGTATTTCAATATACATCGCCAAGTTGAAGCTTGGTGCAGGGGTTGGTGCTCCTTGGGTTGGTGCCCAAAATCTTTGTAAATCTATGTTTACCTATGAGGCTAGATTGGAGCAGTAGTCTTCAGCAGCTTTTCTCACTGAGGTTTTTCCCATATTGGGTTTTCCTCGTAAATCTGGTGTTGTGAGTTTCTCTCTTTGTCTTTCTTTCTTGTATTACTAGTTTGACAATTTAAGTGATCAGGAAAATAACTGATATTCTCAAGTTAGATCACAAGAGGAAAAACCTAAGAACCACTGATTCACCCCCCTCTCAATGATACTCTGTGTTCAACAGACTTATTTTTCCTCTCTCAATTTTTATGTGTGGATGTCTGTCAAGAATAGTCTTCAGCAGCTTTTCTCACTGAGGTTTTTCCCATATTGGGTTTTCCTCGTAAATCTGGTGTTGTGAGTTTCTCTCTTTGTCTTTCTTTCTTGTATTACTAGTTTGACAATTTAAGTGATCAGGAAAATAACTGATATTCTCAAGTTAGATCACAGGAGGAAAAACCTAAGAACCACTGATTCACCCCCCTCTCAATGATACTCTGTGTTCAACAGACTTATTTTTCCTCTCTCAATTTTTATGTGTGGATGTCTGTCAAGAATGGATATACAGTTCCTAATACTCCTCCTACTGATTTGGATGCCAAGAGATAATATGAAAACAATGCTAAAGCCAAGCATGTCATTCTATGTGGATTGTTAGACAATGAGTTTGTTAAGGTCATGCATTGCTCATCTGCTAAGGATACTTGGGATAAACCGTAGAGATTGTTTGAAGGAGATGTCAAGTTCAAGGAAGCTAAGTTGCAAGCTCTAAGAGGTCAGCTTGAAGGCCTAAAGATGAGAGAAGAAGAAAAGGTTGTAGATTACTTTCACATGGTAGATGAAATTGTGAACGCCAACAGAGGATTTGGAAAAGAGGTGGCAGATGAAGTAGTCATTAAGAAGGTTCTCAATCTCTTACCTCCAAATATGATACAAAGGTCTCTGTTATAGAAGAAGCCAAGGATCTGAAAAACATTTTCAATAGATGAGTTATTTGTCTCCTTAACTACATATGAAATGAGCACAACAGGTGAAGGAACCCCTAAGAGAGTCAAAGTTGCATTCAATTCCATCAAGAAAGGCAAAGAAGATACTACACATGGAAAATATAATGAAGACTCTAATACAGAAGTGGAAAACTTTCTGAGAAAGCTCAAAAGAGGATCCAATAAGTACAAGGGAAAACTACCTCTAAAATGCTTTAACTGTTGTAAAATAGGATACTTTGCTATAAAATGTCCCTACGGTGAGATTGATGAAGAAGAGGTTCAAAGAGTCGTTAGATCTCTAGGAAGGAACCAAGAAAAGAAGGTTTACTAGTAAGGAAGAAGAAGCTACCAGAAGAATAAAATCCTATACACCATTGAGGATGATGCCACAGATGAGGAAAGTGCATCAGAGGATGAATACTATGAGGTATAAAATATTTTCAATCTCTTTATGGCAATAGATGAATCGGTAAATTAAGAAGAGGAAGATGAGGATGTTGAAGGTGAGGTGGACCTAGAAGGAGAACTGATAAGTGCACTTGAAGAGTTGAGTAAAACTAGAACATAACTCAAGAAATTCAAGCTTTCTGCTGTAGAAGGACAAGATATTTTGAAGAAATATCTGGATGAGTCCAATCAAGTAATTGCTGATATGAAACTTCAGTTGGAAGAGGCCAAGAGGATATGTGAAATCACATCCTGTGACTTGTTAAAAATGGAAAAGGAACATCAAGATCTATAAGAGGAAATAGTAAAGCTCATAAGGGAGATTGAATAGAGCAAGGATAAACTAAATATGAGAACCAAGTATGAGGGTAGCATTGAAGCCCTAGACAAAATGTTGAGCCAATAGACGAAATCAAAGGACACCGGTGGTTTAGGATTTGAAGAAGTGCAAAGTTTAAATAGAAAGGACACTTCCAGTAAAGAGATTCGATTCACTTCTTTAGGTGAAGGTGAAGTGAAGAAAACATTCACTGTCAGCAAGGATACAGGTAAAAAGACTTATACAGAAGTTGCAAGGAACCATCCTACAAATTGGTATGCTCAACCAATGAACTGGAGGCCACACTCAGCATAATGAAATGCAAATCCTAGGAGGAAAGGAAGAGTTGATTATGAAGGGTTCAATAGAGTCAACAAACTAAGAGGAAGACCCTCAGTAAGACAAATGTTTGCAAGACCAAGGCAGCCAAATTGGCATGTATCAAACTTTCATGGCTACTGTTACCAATAGAACAAGTTTGGGCATAGGATAACTGACTATAGACTGGTGAATAAGACCACTATGAGTTCTGAAAGTAGAAACCCATTTGCTGCACTCTGGGAAATGAATGTCACATGCTATTAGTGTAATGGTTTAGGGCATAGAAGCTATGAGTGTAGGAGAAGTCAAGAAGTCTTTCATAATAGTTTTTCAAACTCATCTTTTAATATGAATATGAAGTGTTATAAATGTCATGAGTTTGGACGTATTGCAAAGCATTTTAAGAATAGAAAAATCAAGTAGAATAGGTCAGCCACTGATCAAGAACCAGGGGACAAACCGCAACATAAAGTTACAACTAATGAGAAGAAGGAAACTCAATGGGTGTGGATTGAGAAAGACAAAATCAAAGCAATCAAGCTTGATTGTTTAGACTGCCCTACATAGAGAAAGAAGAAATATGTGGGTAGTTGATAGTGGGTGCTCAAATCATATGACCAGAGACAAGAAGAAGTTAATCAAGATTGAAGATTGGAATGGTGGATCAGTGAGGTTTGGAGACAACTCATCCATCAAGATTAAGGGAAAAGTTACTCTGAATAGTGATGGCAAGCTGAGGGAACATGATGTCTATTATGTGGAAGGACTAAAGCATAATTTGCTGAGTGTGAGTTAGATGTGTGAAAAAGGTTACAAATTCACCTTTGACTCCATCGGGTTTTAGATAAGGAAGGAGAGTATCAGTCAGATTGTACCAGAAGGTAAAAGGAAAATTGGGAATGTATACAATCTTAAAGTGTGCTTTGAATCTCAATGCATGTTAGGACAAGTGGATGGCAGTTGGTTGTGGCACAGAAGATTAGGCCACATAAACTTTGATAACCTATTTAAAGTGAGCAAAAAGGGTTATGTGAGACATATACCAGAGATCATCAAACCATTAAGCACATTTTGTGATGAATGTGTTAAAGGGAAGAAAACTAAGATGTCCTTTCAAACTAAAGAACATAACACCTCAAGGCCACTTGAACTTGTACACACTAATTTATGTGGACCAACTAGGACAAGAGCTCTTGTCGATGAGAGATATTTCATGCTTTTCATAGATGATTACTCAAGAATGACTTGGGTGACCTTCCTACAAGATAAATCACAGGCATATAAGAGATTCAAGATATTTAGGAAGATGGTAGACATGGAGAGTGGTTGGAAGTTGAAATGCCTTAGAACAGACTAGGGTGGAGATTTTGCATCCAATGAATTTGAGGAATAATGTGAAAGACATAGAATCAGGAGACAATACTCAACCCAAAGGATACTGGAGAAAAATGGAGTGGCAGAAAGTAAAAACAAGACTATAAAGGAGATGGCTAGGACCATGTTGAATGAAGCCAACATACCAAATATCTATTGGGAGGAAGCAGTTAATACTACAATGTACATCTTGAACTAGGTTCAGTTAAGGTCAAACAGTAACATGACACCTTATGAACTATGGTACGATAGAAAACCATTAGTCAACTACTTCAAGGTATTTGGAAGTAAATGTTTTATCAAGAGAGACATGGATGGTTTGGGTAGTTTTGACTCTAGAAGTGATGAAGGTATCTTCCTTGGCTACTCAACTCATAGTAAGGCCTATAAATGTTACAACGAGAGACTAAGAAGAGTCATTGAAAGTGTCAATGTCAGAGTTGATGAAGATTTGCACTAAGGAAGACAACCACAATAATACTGCTATGATGATACCAGTGTTGAAGGCAGTGAAGTTGAGATTGACAATGAATCAGAAGAAGAGGAAACTGGTAAGACACATAACTAGTATGTGCAAAAGAATCACCCAGAAGAGAAAATCATACGTAATAAATATGATGGTATGCAAACAAGAAGAAGACTAGCCAGAAACAATCAGCAGGTAAACTTCTGCCTCATGAGAGAAATGGAACCTAAAACCTTCAATGAGGCTAGCAAGGATGAGAAGTGGATGACTTCCATGGAAGAAGAACTACAACAGATTGAGAAGAACAAGACTTGGAAATTAGTCCCAAGATCGATAGAATAGAACATCATTGGCACCAAATGGGTCTACCAGAAAAAAATGATTGAAGAAGGTAAGACTGTTAAGCATAAAGCTAGGCTTGTGTGCAAAGGCTACTCTCAAGTAGAGGACATTGATTTTTAGAAACATTTGCACTGGTAGGTAGACTAGAATCCATTATGATGTTTCTAGCTTTTTCAGCCTACAAGGGATATAAAGTATATCAAATGGATGTAAAATATTCCTTCCTAAATGGAAACTTGGAAGAATAAATATATATGGAACAACTGGAAGGGTTTCTGTTACATGATGATGAAACCTTTGTATGCCAATTGAAGAAAGCCCTGTATGGTTTGAAGCAGGCTCCTAGAGCTTGGTATTCTAGGCTAGATAAGTACCTAAAGGAGTACGAATTCAAAAAGGGAAGTACTGATAGCAACCTATACATCAAAGAAGATAGAAACCACATGATCATTATGGTAGTTTATGTAGATGACATCATATTTGCTGGCAACAAGGATACTCTCTGCATATTTTTTGTTGATAAGATGCAGTCAAAATTTGAAATGTCAATGCTTGGGGAGTTGATGTATATTCTTGTTATGCAAATCTCACAACTAGAGAAGGGAATATTCATCTCTCAAACCAAATATGCAAAAGACATGTTGAAGAAGTTTCAAATGGAGGACAACAAACTAGTAAAAACTCCCATGGTGACCAAATGCAAATTGAGAAAAAATGATGAGTCATCAGTAGTGGATTAGACCTTGTTTAGATCCATCATAGGTAGCTTTCTATACCTAATAGCATCTAGATTGGATATAGTGCAGGAAATGTGCATGGTGGCAAGATTTCAAGCAGCACCTAAGCAGTCACATATGAATGTTGTGAGAAGAATTTTTAGGTATCTATAAGGGACACTCAATTTTGGTTTATGGTACCCCAAACAAGGTGAGGTTACTTTGGAAGCATATATTGATGTTGATTGGGTAGGTTGCATTGATGAATGAAAGAGCACAAGTGGTGGTGCATTCTTCCTAGGTGACCAGTTAGTTTCATGGCACATCAAAAAGCAGGGTTCATTCTCCCTATCAACTGTTGAAGCATAATATATTGTTGCTGCTACATGCTTCTCTCAGGTGCTTTGGATGAAGCAGACCCTCAGAAATATACAAGTGGATATCTCTAATCCTATCCCTATCCGGTGTGATAAATCAAGTGCCATCAACATATCCAAGAACCCAGTGATGCATTCAAGGGAAAAACATATGACAATCAAGTATCATTTTCTCAGGGAGAAAGTTGAAGGACATGAGGTCACAATGGAATATGTTCCTACCAGTGAACAAGTAGCAGATACCTTCACCAAACCCTTACTGGTAAGCATGTTTGAGTATTTGAGACACAAATTGGGAGTTGTGTCACCTGACTCATGCACTTAAGGTTGTAAAGAGATGTATGGTTCAGGGGGGGTTAATAGATATATCTGTATCTCTTGAACCACATGAGGATCTTAGGGGGAGTTCAAGAATTCATGCCTGAGTATCGATAAAAGTCACACAAGGTCATTTGATTAGGGAAGAGTATGCACAGTCTAATCGGTTGTAGATGACTCAAAGGGGAAGATAATGAACTTGTTAACTTGCATGTATTGCAACTTATATCAAAGTGGGAGCGTAAATCGATCAATGAAGAACTCTGACCCTTTGTCATTATGTCAAAGGGGGGGAAATAAGCAGGCGTGTTGACATGTAGGTGTGTTGACATCAATGACAAAGGGGAGATTGTTGGCATTAGGTTGTCATTGATGTCAATTGGTATGCAATGATTACTGGTATGCAAGTTAAGTATTGCTAGCATTCGGTTGTCACATTGAGATGTCAACCAGTATGGAGCATGAAGTATGCAAGAAGACAAAGGGTGTTGTTGGTGTCATTCAGGTACTGGTATGAAAGAAGTAGGATGCAAGAAGATAGGTGATAGTGTGAGAACCAGTAAGCAAGATCATCAGCAAGCTAGTATACAGGAAAACCAATAAGCAACATAAGGACAACAAAGAGATGTGATCACCCGTATACCAAGTAGAGTGAAATGAGCTGGTAAACAAATTTAGTGGAAGGACTGATGTGTTTGTTTATTCTTAGTGGCAGGCCAAGTGATCTCATCGACAGGTATGGAGGTCCACTGGTGAAGTTAGATCAAACCTGTAAGAAGGGTTGAACCGGTAGTGTGCCTTGGTTGATGATTGTTGCCAAACAGATGTTGATAATGATGACATGTGGTGAGAATAAAGAGGTCGGTGAAGAGATCACCAACGTGGTAGCTGGTGAGTTGGTCGACATTAATGGCGTACCCACAAATCATGGGTCAATGGTAGATTGTTGCAGCTCGAGGAAAACAGAGAGACATGGTGATTGAGCTGATCTTGCAGGACGATCAGATCTTTATGCATGACTTGTCCAAGGTAACTGCAATATCATTAATGGTGATGGACTGTGAAAGGCCAAAAAACCAGGTGTAGATAGCCAAAAATAGAAAATGTGCATTGGAAGGCAAGGAGTTGGCAGTATAGATTGACATGATGTAGATTGTCTTCTTATAAAAGAAATTCCAAATGGATTTGATACAAATTCATTGGATGGTGGAAAACATTAGCGCGCCACCGATTGAATGTTGTTTTTGGCAGAAATCGTCCTGTATAAATATGCAGGCTCTAGAATAGATTTAGACAATGTTGGATGCAATTTGTGAGAGAAGTGAGAGCCTAAGAAAGAAAAGAAGGCAATATTTTTGTGATTTCTTTCACTAAGAGTTAGAGTGTGGTGGTAGCAGAGAACCGGTAAGAGGTCTCTATCAGTAGTGATAGTGTAATTGGTGATCTGTTAAGAGTCTTAACAGTCAAGTAAACCGATAGAGTTTAGATTGGTAAATAAGAATCCAAGTTTGGTACTGTGCAAAGTGAGGATAAGAGGAAGTGAAGAAAGAAGAGTCTAACCGATGGGTAATCAAGAGAGAAAACTGATAATCAACAGAGATAGAACCAGTGAAACAGAGTAGTGTTGTAACCAGCAGAGTGAAGTTAATCAGGTGTTGCAAAACCCATTTGCAACAAGGTGCTATTACTGAATCAAATTGTATTTCTTTGTATTTCACCGAGTTGGTGCTTGGTGCAGGGGTTGGTGCTCCTTGGGTTGGTTCCCTAGATATTTAGGGGTTGGTTCTCCTTGGGTTGGTACCCTAAAACATTGTAATCTTTTGTTTCATTATGAGGGAGGATTGGAGCAGTAGACTCCAACAACATTTCTCACCTAGGTTTTTCTCATCGTTGGGTCTCCTCATAAATCTAGTGTTATGTGGTGCATGCTTTTGTGTGTTTTCATATGATTATTTCCTTGTACTCACCGGTGTATATTCTTAGAGATTAGGTTGTTAGCCAGTACTCAAAAGCTTAGTTGAAAAGGTTAAAATTTATGATATTGCTAGTAGGCTTCAACTGTGTAGTTTTTGAGTAAAACTCATTGACCCACGTTTGATGAGTAGTGGTTCACAAGAACCCATCTCTCATGAGAATGAATGGTCCACTTAACACTCATTGCATCTAGGTGATTCTCATAGAGCTGAAGCACTCGGACTTCCCGAGAGGTTACCCATCCCAGTACTACTCCAACACAAGCACACTTAACCACGAAGTTCCCTCCAAGGTCAAAATCTTTACGAACCATTGATTCACCCCCCTCTCAGTGGTACATTGTGTTCAACATCAGCTGTAACTTTGGGATTCACTCTAATATCATCATATCTAAGAACCATAAAAATTTGGTGAAAAGTTGGTCCAACCATGTGCAAGTTGCACATGGTCCCTGACATTTTTTCTGAAATTTCAGGAGCATAATTCTATTATATTATAATGCTTAACCCCGAACGATTGGTAGGAAAAAATTTTAGGTCCCGAAGACAACTAAGAGGGGGGGGTGAATCAGTTGTCAAATAAATTCAAACCAAAAAGACTTAACCAACTTAGTGCTTAATACCGGTAGACCAAACTTTATTCCGGTAGACAGTTTTATTAGTTAATTGCAGTACCGGTAAAGATTAAAGCATGAAACAGAAAGATAGTAACATCCACAACACATAACACCAATATTTGTATGTGGAAACCCTGTAAGGGGAAAAACCACAGTGGGAAACCTTACCCACAATTAGATGATACTACTGCAGATAGTATGTGTATACAAATGGGGTATGGACATGCAGAAAGACCAAGCGCCTAGAGCTCACTACTCAAAGAAAATTAGGAGTCACACTGACTACAATTGGATGGTTAAATCCAATAAAGATGTACTGCTCAAAATAACATCTTTCTATGCTAGATTCAGTACTGGTGTAGTTCTAATTGTCTTCACAAAAACCTTGCTTCACCTTCAAATGATGTTTGCATGTATAGCTCTACTTATTCTCACATATACCTTCTTACAATTCCTTTTTCACAATCACATATTGATCTTACAAATAAGATCTTATATATATACCATAACCTAAGACAATTTTAGTAGGCTGGCTCTAAAAGATATTACAATAAAACAATTACAAGTAAATCAATGACCGATATAATATCCAATTCAACATGTCAGCTTAATGCATTTACAATAATAACAAAATCATCTCAGAAGCGTGACGTGCTGATCTGGAATAGATAAGCCTATTGGTGCTTATCCTGGACCTATTTGTCGGTAACAACAAATATGCAAACATGAATATACCAATGAACAAATCTCCAAGACAAAGTGTCCAAATGATATCTTCAACATAATTATGTGTTTTCCATATCATTCCAAGTGTCGGTGAACATTATATCCTACCGGTGTACCAAATACTGGTGACTGTGCATAAGTCACTTGCTTGGTGGTGAACATTGCCAATTCTTCAAAGTGCCAGAGTTGATAAGTGTTGATAGGTGTTGACATCAATGACAAAACCATACCAAAATACCAACAATCTCCCCCTTTGGCATTGATGGCAACACAAGATGGAAAAACCATCAAAGTGCCAAAATAGAAATTCCAAATACCAAAAACCAACAATCTCCAAAAGAGATCATAACAAGAAATCAAAATTCAGATACAAAGAGTAATCAATTATCTCAATAACAATCTCTCCCCAAATGAATAATCTCTCCCCAAAAGATAATGTGTTTTTCCATAGATATCTCTCCCCCTTTGACATCAAATGCAAAAGCTAATATAAAACCATGTTCAAATACAAAATACCAACCAATTCAGTATACCAACTACTCCCCCTAAGAAGTAGCTTCCTCATCAAAGCCAGAGTGGAAGATTTCTCTGTTAATTCTACCAGTTGATGATAAAGATCAACTGTCTAAGTCTCTACCAGTGGGGGTATGACCCCAAGCTGATCTCTAAGATATTCAAAGGTCTACTTAGGTAGAGGTTTAGTGAAAATATTTGCAATCTACTCTTTAGTATTCACATAAACTAGTTTTACGTCTTTTGCTTCAACATTCTCTTTCAGAAAATTTAGTTTGATAGAAACATGTTTGGTTTTAGAATGTAATACCGGATTCTTAGATATATCAATTGCTGCAGTGTTATCACAATAGATAGTTATAAGTTCCTTGCATTTTACCTTTATATCCTTCAACATTTGCTTAAGCCATAATACCTATTTAGAGTTAGTTGTTGCTGCAATATATTTTGATTGTACTGTTGATAGAGATGTACAACTTTGTTTCTTACTTAACAAAGAAATTAATCTGTTGCCAAGAAAAAATGCTCCACCAGTGGTGCTTCCTTTATTATCCACATCTCCTGCCCAATTTGCATTTGTGTATGCACATAATTCAAAGTTTTCATCTCTAGGATACCATAAACCAAGATTTGTAGTGCCTTGTAAGTACCGAAAAATCTTTTTTACCGCTGATTCATGATTTTCTCTAGGATTACTCTAAAACCTTGAAACAATACATACTGCATGTTGGCAATATTATATTATTACAGACAATGAAAGATTGTTGACATTTCAATAAGGATATTGAGAAGGTTGTTATGATTATGGACATAACTGATTAAAGATGTTTTACTATCTTGATATTATTATTTTGTCATTGATGTTAGGAAATTGATTTTCTAATTCAGTATGATGTTGCCATATCTTGAGAAGTATTATATGAAGATTATAAAGAAGTCGGTAAAGACACAAGAAATAATATGATGAATAAGGGGATAAGTTATTCAATGGGAAACTCTACCGAGTTAGACAATGATGAGATCTTGATGTTTTAGATTGTTTTAACATCATACATATGTTTTAAAATGTAAAGGTTAATACTATACTATGTTATCAGGAAAAGAACCTAGTTGGTAAACCATAAGGTTATCGCTATCGGTTAATGAAGGTAGAATGTCTACCGAGTGAAGTTTAGTATTCACCGAGTTACAACCGAGCTATAACATAATGCATTAAATGTTTACATGTGATATTTAATAAATGATGCTGATGAGCTGGAGCGGATCAATGGTTGGTAAGCCATGGAAGAAGTTTGTTAACAAATCTAAGGCAATGGAAAGTTGGCAGGAAGATCTACAGCTCAGATTGAACCACATTACCCTAACACAAGTTCCAAGGTGAATGTGCAAGTTCCAAGACGGGGTAAAATGTTTTCAGATCGAAAGATACAATGAACCTGGACAAGATTGAAGATCTGATGGCTATGATTGATCATGGGAAATGTGATCAATGAGATTAAGTGGTTAGAAGATTGTTTATAAATAGGAAACTATTGATAAACAATGTATGCGGGCAAGTGTATGCACAGGGATGCTACATAGTGATTATCGAGCACAAAAGCTTGAAGACCTGTTAGAATAACAGAGTATTGATGCCCAGTAGATAGACAAGATTAGTTCTATGTCTAGATTGTATTTAACAAATAGGAATCTGCTTTAGCATTTTAGATGTGAAGCTGCAGACAGATTTTATTACTGTTATTTTGTGAAAGTGACAGGAAATCTCTTAATCGAGTGGACTTAATAGTCTTATATGTAAATCCTCTAACAGGGTGACATTTTGATTGAGTGTTTGAAATCCTTTGACAAGGTCACTTCTAACAAAGTGAAGATCCTAACAGATCTGAGGGAAATCCCTTAGCCGGGTCACATCTAGCAATGTGTTTGTAATCTTTAACAGGATTTGCTTTTAATCGAGCATACTCTAGAAGAGTATATTTCTTAGTGGGTCCAAAATCCCACAGTGGTTTTTCCCTATTTGGGTTTCTATGTTAAATCTGGTGTTATGAGGTTTATATTGTTCATATGCTTTTGAGTTTGCATGTTTGACAGTTTTTGGTTATATGACTAATGTATATGTTACCAAGGTTGAATCTGATATTTTTATGGATGATTAAGTTTTTATGATTCACCCCCCCCTCTCATCTTGTTGGCTATTGGATCTGTACTTACATTAAGTATTAGAGCTATCAATTGGTATCAGAGCCTTGGACTCTGAAAGGAAAGTTTAAAGGCACTTGAGATAAAGATCCAAAGATGTATAAGAGGGATGCACCTAAGCTAAATAAGTCAAGTTTCTCTACATGGCAGAAAAGGATGAAGCTACATCTATCAAGAGTTGGAGAATATGCTATATACTATCTGGAGAATGATTTTGTTGCACCGAGCACCTATCCATTGACTATGGAAGAGATAAAGGTGAAGCAAGAACATATTCAAGTAATGATTGAAATAACATCTGCATTGACCAACTCAGAGTTTAATGATCTAGAAGGATGTACTGATGCAAAGGCAATGTGGAATAAGCTCATATTTGTATATGGAGGAGATGAACATGTTCAAAGAGAAAAAGTTGATAGTTTAAGAGGACAACTTGAATCTATGAGGATGAATGAAGGTGAGAACATAACTCAGTACAGTACAAGACTAAAGGAGATTATAAATAAAATCAAAGGAGCAGGAGGAACTATTGAAGAAAAGGATGTGACAAGTAAGTTGTTAAGAACCCTTCTACCTGCCTATGCAATCCGAGTCTCTGCAATCAATGAATTGAGGTTTGTACCTAATATGCCAGTTTCCTTGGATGCTACTATTGGTAAGCTACATGCATTTGAGTTAAGTAATTTTGATAATAGTGGGTCATCGGTAAATAAAGTTGAATCTACATTTAGTTCTTTTCATCTGAATGAATCTAATGATTACAATGAAAGAAATTATAAGTACTCTGAAGGAGATCACAATGGAGCAAGTGAAAGATTTTGGAAGAACATGGAAGAGGTACATAAACTGTATGAAGAAATTAGAAAGCAAGAAGAGTTTGAAGCACTATTGGCCAAAAGGTTACTGAGAGGCAAAGGTAAGTATAAAGGAAAACTACCTTTGAAATGTTTCAATTGTGATAATATTGGACATATGGCTTCTATCTGTCCTGACAAAGATTTCACTGAAAAGAGAGATTACCGAGATGATAGACAAAAAGATAATCATTAAAGTTAGCTGCTACCAGGACACAAACAAAAGGTAATACATTTCACCTTGACTCAACTCACAATAAGTGTTTGCATGCAAAGAGTGATAATACTTGGTTATGGCATAAAAGGTTTTGTCATGTTAATTTTGATAATCTGAACAAGAAAAGTAAGAAGCACAGAGTAAGAGGTCTACCAAGTCTTGAAAAACCTGAGAATGCTATGTGCTGAGGATGCCAGATGGGTAAGATGACAAGATCTAGCTTTACAAGTAAGTCCTACACTTCTAAGGGAATTTTAGATCTTGTGCACACTGATCTTTGTGGTCCTATGAAAGTTCAAAGTTATTATGGTGATAAGTATTTCATATTATTTGTGGATGACTATTCAAGGATGATGTCAGTAATGTTTTTAAAAGAAAAATCAGAAGCTTTTCAAATGTTTCAATGGTACAAGGCTAGAGTTGAAAATGAAACAGGAAGACAACTGAAATGTCTTAGATCAGAAAGAGGAGGAGAGTTCACATCTGATGAGTTCAACCTATTTTGCAATGATCATGGTATAAAAGACAAGTCTCTGCACCGAGAACTCCACAACAAAATGGAATAGTTGAAAGAAGAAATAGATCTATTGTGGATTGTGCTAGAACACTGATGATTGAGAAGAAGGTTCCACAAACATTTTGGAGAGAAGCAATAAGCACAACTGTTTACACCTTGAACCAAGTTCAATTGAAGAAAGGTACTTTGAAGACACCTTATGAAATCTGGTATGGCAAGAAACCTAATGTAAGTTATTTTAAAATCTTTGGAAGTAAATGCTATGTTCATAAAGATGATAGAAATGACAAGTTTGATCAAAAAAGTGAAGAAGGAACATTTCTAGGATATTCTTCTAGAAGCAAAGCATTTAAATGTCTGATCAAATCATCTAACAAAATAGTAGAAAGTGCAAATGTGAAAATTGATGAATTTGCAGAAAAAAATGATGGAGGAAATTCTAATGAACCAGAAGACTATGATGAATTTGTCTATGTGCAACCGAGAAGTCCTACCGAGATAACTATTGGAGAAAATGAAGAAAATATCTAGTTACCGAGTGATGAAGAAGATCATACAGAGCCTATCGAGCCTGTATTAGCCAAGTATGTTAGAAGACACCATGCACTAAGTCAGATTATAGGAGATAAGGATGATCCAGTGATGACAAGGAACAAACTGAGACAAAATACATGTTTGATATCTGAATTTGAACCAAGAATAGTGAAAGAGGCATTTAACAGTGAAGATTGGATAAATGCTATGACAGAAGAGATTGATCAAATCAAGAAGAATGTCACATGGAAACTGGTCCCAAGACCAAAGGACAAAAATGTAATCGGTACAAAGTGGATCTTCAGAAACAAGCTAAATGAAAAAGGTGAGGTCATTCAGAATAAAGCAAGATTAGTTTGCAAAGGTTATGCCCAAGAAGAAGGAATTGATTATGGTGAGACTTTTGCACCTGTTGCTAGACTTGAAGGAGTAAGAACATTGTTGGCATATGCTGCTTTCAAGAACTTCAAGGTATATCAAATGGATGTCAAATCTGCATTTTTGAATGGAATATTAGAAGAAGAAGTTTTCATTGAACAACCTGAAGGATTTGTTGAAGACAATAATAAAGATCAAGTATGTAAATTGAACAAAGCTTTATATGGTCTGAAACAAGCACCTAGAGCATGGTATGAAAGATTGCACTCTTATTTGATTAAGATTGGTTTTATAAGGACAAGTGAGAACAACAACATGTACATGAAGAATGATGAAAATGGAATACTAATCTCAGCCATATTTGTTGATGATATTATATTTTGTGGAAATGACTCTTTATGCAAGAACTTTGGAAATGAAATGAGCAAAGAATTTGAGATGTCATTAATCAGTGAGATAAAGTATTTTATAGGTTTACAGATACTGCAAATGAAAAATGAGATTTTCATTACTCAATCCAAGTACATAAAGGAAATCTTGAAGAAATTTGGAATGGAGGATTCAAAACCAGTAAGTACTCCTATGACTACCAGCTATAAACTATCAAAGAATGATGAATCTACATCTGTTGATGAGACATGCTACCGATCCATGATTGGAAAACTACAATATGTTGTTCACAACAGGCCAGATATAGCACATGCAGTAGGTATTGTTGCAAGATTTTCTGTAGATCCTAAGGAAATACACATGACAACAATCAAAAGAATTTTCAGATACTTAAAAGGCACTAAAGATTATGGCTTAGTATATCAGAAAGGAAATAATTTTGATTTAAAAGTTTATACTAATGCTGATTGGGCAGACAACATTGATGATAGGAAAAGCACAAGTGGAGGAGCTTTCTTCTTAGGAGAAAGACTAGTGAGTTTGCTTAGCAAGAAACAAGGATGTGTTTCTCAGTCAACAGCCGAAGCTGAATATGTTGCTGTAGCACTGAATTGTACCAACATTGCATGGATCAAACAACTGTTGGAAGGTATAAATGAGAAAGTTACCGAGCCAGTAACTATATTCTGTGACAATACTAGTGCCATTAATATTTCAAAGAATCCTGTTATGCACTCTAAGACAAAGCACATATCTATCAAATATCATTATCTTAGAGAAGAAGCTCAAGAGAAGAAAGTGTTGTTGGAATATGTTAACACAAAGGAGCAAATAGCTAATATCTTCACTAAGCCACTACCAAAGGACACTTTTGAATATCTCAGAAGTAAGTTAGGGGTCCTACCCCTATCTTTTACTCACTGACCGAGGTTGGTGAAAGCATCACTTCAATGACTCTATTGAATATCTTTTGGGGAGTTGATGCTGGAGTGATACACTTTAGAATGTTTTTTCTGAAAGTGTACTAGAAGTAATACTGGAATAATATAGAAAATGATATAGGGAACATGAATTGAAGACAAATGCTCTGACCGAGACTCAGTTGATACACAACAGCAAGCAATAACTTCTTACAGAAACATATTATGTTTTAGTTCTTTTTCTTTTTGGCATTGTTGTCAAAGGGGGAGAAGACCTAAGGGGGAGAAGACCTAAGGAGGAGAAGACCTACCAAAGGGGGAGAAGACTAATATATGGGAGAAGACTAAGAGAAGACTACAGATTGAAATAAAGACTAAAAATAGAAGAGAAGTCTAATGAATGGGGGAGAGCATTTCAAGCATTTCAGAATCACAGCAATACAAATCTTTTAAAGGTCAAATCAATTGGTTTTTCCATCAATGCTAAAGTGGGAGATTGTTGGTTATATTACATTATTACAGACAATGAAAGATTGTTGACATTTCAATAAGGATATTGAGAAGGTTGTTGATGATTATGGACATAGCTGATTAAAGATGTTTTACTATCTTGATATTATTATTTTGTCATTAATGTCAAGAAATTGATTTTCTAATTCAGTATGATGTTGCCATATCTTGAGAAGTATTATATGAAGATTATAAAGAAGTCGGTAAAGACACAAGAAATAATATGATGAATAAGGGGATAAGTTATTCAATGGGAAACTCTACCGAGTTAGACAATGATGAGATCTTGATGTTTTAGATTGTTTTAACATCATACATATGTTTTAAAATGTAAAGGTTAATACTATACTATGTTATCGGGAAAAGAACCTAGTTGGTAAACCCTAAGGAACCTAGTCGGTAAACCCTAAGGTTATCGCTATCGGTTAATGAAGGCAGAATGTCTACCGAGTGAAGTTTAGTATTCACCGAGTTACAATCGAGCTATAACAGAATGCATTAAATGTTTACATGTGATATTTAATGAATGATGCTGATGAGCTAGAGTGGATCAATGATTGGTAAGTCATGGAAGAAGTTTGTTAATGAATCTAAGGCAATGGAAAGTCGACAGGAAGATCTACAGCTCAGATTGAACCACATTACCCTAACACAAGTTCCAAGGTGAATGTGCAAGTTCCAAGATGGGGTAAAATGTTTTCAGATCAAAAGATACAATGAACCTAGATAAGATTGAAGATCTGATGGCTATGATTGACCATGGAAAATGTGATCAATGAGATTAAGTGGTTAGAAGATTGTTTATAAATAGGAAACTGTTGATAAACAATGTATGCGGGCAAGTGTATGTATAGGGATGCTACATAGTGATTACCAAGCATAGAAGCTTGAAGCCCTGTTAGAATAACAGAGTATTGATGCCCAGTAGATAGACAAGATTAGTTCTATGTTTAGATTGTATTGAACAAATAGGAATCTACTTTAGCATTTTAGATGTGAAGTTGCAGACAAATTTTATTACTGTTATTTTGTGAAAGTGACAGGAAATCTCTTAACCAAGTGGACTTAACAGTCTTATATGTAAATCCTCTAACAAGGTGACATTTTGATTGGGTGTTTGAAATCATTTGACAAGGTCACTTCTAACAAAGTGAAGATCCTAACAGATCTGAGGGAAATCCCTTAACCAGGTCACATCTAGCAATGAGTTTGTAATCTTTAACAGGATTTGCTTTTAACCGAGCATACTCTAGAAGAGTATATTTCTTAGTGGGTCCAAAATCCCACAGTGGTTTTTCCCTATTTGGGTTTCCACGTTAAATCTGGTGTTATGAGGTTTATATTGTTCATATGCTTTTGAGTTTGCATGTTTGATAGTTTTTGGTTATATGACTGATATATATGTTACCGAGGTTGAATCTGATGTTTTTATGGATGATTAAGTTTGTATGATTCACCCCCCCCCCCTCTCATCTTGTTGGCTATTGGATCTGTACTTATATTAAGTATCAGAGCTATCATTGCATTCATAATATTAGGTCTTGTTTGTGTCAAATACAGTAGGCCTCCTATCATAGATTTGTACCTAATTGGATTAACAGGTGTAGATTCATCCCTTAGTGATAATTTGTCATTTGTAGTCATAGGTGTGCTTACCGGTTTAGAGTTTTCCATCCCAAATTTCTTTAGTAACTCCTTCAAGTACTTGGATTGACTCAAGAATATACCTTTATCAGTTTGTGAAATCTGCAATCCTAAAAAGAATTTTATTTCTCCAATCATAGACATTTCAAATTCTTGTTGCATTTCAATAGAAAAGTCTTTACATAATCCATCTTCTCCTCCAAAGATTATATCATCCACAAAAACTTCTATAACCAAGATGTCATCATTAGTCACTTTGTAGTATAAGTTGTTGTCAGAATTACCTTTAGAAAATCCAATCTTCAAAAGATACTTATCCAATCTTGCATACCAAGCTCTTGGAGCTTACTTCAACCCATACAAAGCTTTCCTTAACCTGCAAACCATATCTTAGTTATCTATCAAAGAAAATCCATCAAGTTTCTCAATGTAAACTTCTTCTTCAAGATCTCCATTCAGAAAAGCACATTTAATATCCATTTGATATAATTTGTAGTTCTCGTGTGCTGCAAAAGCCAAGAATAATCTAACTGCCTCAATTCTAGCTATCGGTGCAAAGGTTTCATTGTAATCAATTCCTTCATTCTGAGAATATCCTTTACACTCTAGTCTTTCTTTATTTCTGATTACCTTACCATCTTCATTAAGTTTGTTTCTGAATACCCATTTAGTTCTGATCACATTTTTGTCTTTAGGCCGAGGAACTAATGTCCATGTGTTATTCTTCTCAATTTGTTCTAATTCTTCTTCCATAGCTTTAATCCGGTGTTTATCTTCACATGCCTCATTAATTGATGATGGTTCAATTTGAGAAATAAGACATACCTCTTAATTTGCCAGTCTTCCTCTTGTCATAACTCCTTTGTACTTGTTTCCAATTATCTGATCTTCAGAGTGATTCAGTCTTACATATCGAGGTGTCTTCTTTTGTTTCTGTTCCTCAGTTACAGTGGAATTTTCAGATGATATCAGTGTAATTAGATATTCATTCTGTACCGGTGGGTTCAATGTAGGTTCATTTGTCAGTATTTCTATTGCCGGTTCAGAGTCTATATACCTTGAAGTTCCTCTAAATTGTTCATCAATCTTCACATTTGTACTGTCAACAATTTTCTGTAATCTCTTGTTAAAACATATGTATGCCTTGCTCTTAGATGAATAACCAAGAAATATTCCTTCATCACTTCTAAAATTAAATTTTCCAATATAATCATCTCTTCTAATATAGCATTTACTTCCAAATATTCTGATATATTTAAGAGTAGGAGTAATACCAAACCATAGTTTATGAGGGGTCTCACCAGTTTTTCCTTTGATGTGAACTTTGTTGAATGTATAGACCACTGTGCTTACTGCCTCTCTCCAATATACATATGGAATATTTTCTTCAGATAACATACTTCTAGCTACATCCAAGATAGTTATGTTTTTCCTTTCTACAACTCCATTTTGTTGTGGTGTCTGGGGTGTTGATAATTGTCTTCTGATTCCATTCACTTCATAGAATGCATTAAATTCCCTAGATGTAAATTCACCTCCTTGATCTGATCTCAAACATTTGATTTTCTTACCGGTTTCATTCTCTACCATTGCTTTGAATAGTTTGACCTTCCCAAGTGCTTCTGATTTTTCTCTAAAAAATGTAACCCAACACATTCTACAATAGTCATCAATGATTAGCATGAAATATCTATCACCTTGTAAACTTTTAGTTCTAGCTGGACCACATAAATCAGTATGAATTAAATCAAGAGCATTATTGGATTTTTCTGGAATACTTTTAAAAGATGCTCTAACTTGTTTTCCAAATTGACATTCCTTACATACCAGATTGTGAGGTTTAACAATCTTAGGTAATTCTCTAACTTCCTTAGTAGTACTGATTTTTACCATGCAATCAAAATTTACATGATAGAGTCTCTTATGCCATAGACAACTTTCATCAATGTGTGCAATCAAGCATGTCTTTTCATTGTTATTCAAATGAAAGATGTTGCCTCTAGTTTGATTACCGGTTGCCATTTCCAAACCAGTGATTGTTCATAATTTTGCATTTACCATTCTTGAATTTTAATTGAAATCCTTTTCAACTAATTGACCAACACTCAAAAGATTATGTTTTAAACCTTCTACATAGTAAACATTGTCAGTATTATGCTTTCCATCAAGAGATATTGTACCTTTTCCTTTGATTGAACAAGCTTTGTCATCTCCAAATCTTACTAGGCCTCCATTATATTCCCGAAAGTTCAAGAATTTACCTTTATCACCAGTCATGTGATGTGAACATCCTGAATCAATGATCCATTCATCCTTAACTTCAATTTTAGTTGCCAGGGCCTATTCTACTGGTTGAATAGTAGGTGCCAGTTGATCTTCTATTATAGCAACAAAAACCCATCCATTGTCTGTTGGATCCTCATCAGAATCATCAATGACTCCTTCATCAGCAAGATAACAAGATTTATCTTTATTCTTCTTAATTCTGTATCTTTGATATTCAGGGTTAGGCTTGGATGTTCTTCTAGCTTCTTCTCTTAGTCTAACATGTCTATCAGGGCATCTTTAAGCCATATGACCAATCTTATTACAGTTAAAACATTTAAAGGGTGCTTTACCTTCATACTTACTTCCAACTGGACCTTTAGGCATTGTCCTTGCAAATAGTGCTTCAAGTTCTTCATTTTCTCTCCTACTTTGCTCAAGTTCTCTTGCATAAAAGGCTTTCCAATTAGACTTGTCAAATGATGGTGCAGATGATGTTGATGCATTAAAAGCTAAATCTATCTTTATAGTAGCAACAAGACCAAATTCCTTTCATTAACTCTTTCCATAAAAGCAGAAATCCTTTCATCTTCTTCCATTTTCAGATTTTCATACCTGACTCGGAAGCTTTCAAGTTTTGCAATTTTGATTGTGGAATCTCCTTCATTCAGTGTTTCCAAATGGTCCCAAATAGCTTTAGCAGTTGATCTATCTGATAATCCCATGATTTGTTGATTTGATAATATGCTCAAAAGTGCTTCTCTTGCTTTTCAATCATTTTCCTCATCTTTAGCCAAGTTTGGTGGATTAGGCTGATTCAGAGGAGGAGTAGTATAGTAATTCTTTGTAACATCCCAGATGTCCTTTCCAATGTAATTCAGATGTGTCTCCATCCTGATCTTCCATATTCCATAGTTGGTTCCATCAATTTTAGGACTGTCCTTCCTGAAATAGTTAGAAGACATTGGATCTCCTCAAGTTGTTAAACTTCTGCAAAAAGAGGACTAGGCTCTGATACCAATTTTTAGGTATCGGAGACAACTGAGAGGGGGGGGGGGTGAATCAGTTGTCAAATAAATTCAAACCAAAAGGACTTAACCAACTTAATGCTTAATAACGGTAGACCAGACTTTATTCCGGTAGATAGTTTTATCAGTTAATTGCAGTACCAATAAAGATTAAAGCATGAAATAGAAAGATAGTAACATCCACAACATGACACCAATATTTGTACGTGGAAACCCTGTAAGGGGAAAAACCATAGTGGGAAACCTTACCCACAATCAGATGATACTACTGTAGATAGTATGTGTATACAAATGGGGTTTGCACATGTAGAAAGGCCAAGCGCCTAGAGCTCACTGCTCAAACACAAATAGGAATCACACCAACTACAATTGGATGGTTAAATCCAATAAAGATGTATTGCTCAAAATAACATCTTTCTATGCTGGATCTAGTACTGGTGTAGTTCTAATTGTCTTCACAAAAACCTTGCTTCACCTTTAAATGATGTCTGCATGTATAGCTCTACTTATTCTCGCATATACCTTCTTACAATTCCTTTTTCACAATCACATATTGATCTTACAAATAAGATCTTATATATATACCATAACCTAAGACCAATTTTAGTAGGTCAGATCTAAAAGATATTACAATAAAACAATTACAAGTAAATCAATGACCGATACAATATCCGATTCAATATGTCATCTTAATGCATTTACAATAACAACAAAATCATCTCCAAAGCGTGTCGTGCTGATCTGGAATAGATAAGCCTATCGGTGCTTATCCTGGACCTATTTGTCGATAACAGCAAATATGCAAACATAAATATACCAATGAAAAATTCTCCAAGACAAAGTGTCCAAACGATGTCTTCGACATAATCAAGTGTTTTCCATATCATTCCAAGTGCAAGTGAACATTATATCATATCAGTGTACCAGATACCAATGACTGTGCATAAGTCACTTGCTTGCCGATGAACATTTCCAATTCTTCAAAGTGCCAGAGTTGATAAGTGTTGATAGGTGTTGAAATCAATGACAAAACTATACCAAAATACCAACAAATTCAAATCCTAGGTCAGCCTAAAGGTGAAATTAAGATCTAGGGTTTCATACATAAGAGCTATTTTTCTTCATTTGATGGCCTAAAGAATTGGATCTGGAAAAAAGCTTTTGGACCAATCACAAGGAACCTTCTATGCAGTGAAATAGAAAATGTTTTGAAGTCTCCAACAACATTCCACATCACCTATCAAGCATTCATCAAGAATTATTCCATCATTTAGGGGCTTTTTGAAGATTTAGAAAAGCAATAGGAGATCACCGACTGAAGATTGGCTTGTACCTCTCCCTTGGGGTTGGGTATGGTTTCATGTTTTTTCCATGTCTTTTTATGAGCTTCATTACATCAATTTGGTTTACATTCATGCTTTAGATCACTTTGCATCATTGATTTAGAGCATCTACTCTGTCAATTACAAGAAATTAGGGTTTACTCTTTGATGAGCCAAAATAATGGCTCTGTTTTGTCAAATTTTGTCTTTGAACTTTCCTGGTTGTTGTCTTTCTAGTATTTCTAGACCTGATTTAAAATAGACCTATGGTTGTTTATCTAATGATCTTTATTCAGATAATCTATGCAAATTATCTGAATTAATCTTAAAATATGGTTTAATTTACGTTAGGTTAACATGAATGGATACATGTGATTTTGTGCACATTAACGCCATGATGCAGGGTCAGCCAAGATGAAAGGATGACTAAGCTTGTGGGTGAAAGACACATCAACATATCATTGGATGTAGATCCAATCAAAGTGGAGCAACATTGAAGAAGGCCATAACCGATTGACCACTTCTTCAATAGAGTGATTTATGGAGCATTCATGATTGTTCCTGATGGAGCATAAATCTAGGAAGGAGGTTGTGCTATATTTTCTTAGTAGCATGACAGTTGTTGTTGTTCTAGATTCATGTGCTGACTTCTTCTTTTAATATAATAAGTTTTGTTAAACTATTCCTTTGGGGTGTGGGTTGATCAGTTAGGAGTTTGTTATAAGTTTTCTTATAAATAAAGGTCTTTATCTCCTCACAAGGGTAGACATAACGACCATAGATTTAGTAACATTCATCTTTTAGACTTATGTATTTTACAATCAATTTGAAATAAAGAAGATGATGGTATTTTTAGCTTAACAATTGTTATTTGAGTTTTTGATATAGTCACTCAAGGGGGACCACTTGGTGAGTAGTCCTTGCATGTTTTTCAGTAATTTTCATTTTGTTATAATTGTTATTTTCTTCCTATGTCTGTTCCTGTAGCAAAAGAAGGAAGAGTAGTTCTTGTCTATCGACCAGAACATTGTCATTAGTAGTTTCTTAAGTTACTTTCAAGTGTGAGATTTGATAAAGTGTTAGTCATCATGTTTTCACATATTTGTTTTAGAGAATTTCCTTTTCTAGAGGTAGGATAGAATGTCTGCAATTTGAGCTTAGTGTACATGCAGTACCTACCCATTTCAAGTTCACGTCCCTGGTTGATAAAGTAAATGAGCCTTTTCTACATGAGAGGTAGCTTCTCAAGAAGGATTTCCAATCCCTGAGCTGAGTCCTTAGAACCTAGTTGCTATTCCAATTGTCGAGGACCAACATTTTTGGTGTCGTTGTCGGGGATGGTGCCAAACTAAGAACCTGTTGTAGCCGATTAGTTTTAAGACTTTCAGTTTGCTTTAGAATTAGTTTTTTGAATTCACTTATATAATCTGTATGCATAGAAGAAGAAGAAGAGATGCATTAGGAATATTTCTTCCCTCACATTCTACTTCTAAAATATGATCAAATCAAGCCCTAGATATAAAACCTTTTGCTGGAGTTTTTGTGGAAGCTAGAAACCAAGGTGCTTTTGATTTATCAAGAGACCTCGATTTCTTAAATGAACCCCATAAACATAATATTTTATCTTTGGTTCTTTATCAACCACAAATGGTAGCTCCTGGAGGTCCTACACCTCCTAATTCCACCTTTGAACTCCCTATTCCTGACCTACATGATAATGCAAATTTGAAGAGCATAGCAACCTTCTCTCTTCCAAAGTTCCATGGCTTGGTCATAGAAGATCCGGATACCTTTCTATTTGAATTTTATATTCTCTGCAAAAGTTATAATTATACCATTGATTCCCATAAACTCAAGCTATTCCCTGTTGTGATGCTAAAAATGTGGTTCAATGAAAGCAAGCATACACATAAATGAGACAACGTAATGAAATTACGAAGCAAATAGAAAGCTAAACAAATGCAAACCAAATACTTCTTTCAGATGTCCCATCTTCCTCTATTCTTGAGGACCTTGAAAGTTGAATAATTGTTGGCTCTCAGCGGAGCAATGACCTCCAAAGTGGCAGCTCAAGAGTTGAGTAGCTACTTCATGATTATGCAAATCGTATGAAAAGTATGATTATTATGAATGGTTAATCCAATATGCTAATTATGCAAGATGATTGAAATGAAAATTCCTAGATTAATGATGCTAAAACTATGAATGCAAGGGATCCTTATTGCTCCAAAATGAGGGGTATTTATAGGAATTCCAAGGCCAAAGTTGAGGTGGTAGGAATCGATGGTCCAGATTTGATCTGAAGATATCATGGGTCAAGATTGCGGAAGTTAGAAAAGAGGTTGGAGGAAGGGACACTTTTCATCTTTTTGGTGACAAGTGTCAATGATCCTTGCTCATGAGAGGGAAAGTGTCCAAGGGAGGAGACATGTGGAAAAAGTTCCATGTATCTCAAGGGGAGAACATCCAACCCATAAGAAGTTAGGATAAAAGATGTTAGGATGTGCAAGATGATAGGGTTAGTTAGACCTTAGGATTAGATAGAATGGGTTATGTTAGGGGGTGGTTAGGTTAGGTGGTTAAAAGTTAGGAGTCATGTGCTCATTTGAGATTAGAAAATCAAATATTTAGAAAAAGATAATAAATTTCAACAAATCAAGATTTTATTTGTTTTAACTAATTATAATATTAGAAGAATGAATTTAAATGGGGGGAGGATTAATTAGTTTAGATTAATTAATCAATAGGGGATATGAAATGAACTATATAAATCAATCATGTATATTTATTTACTAGTAAATGAGTAGATAAATTATTCAAACTGCTTGTGAATTCAATTAATTGGGAATGGGGATTAATTAAATAAGTGTGTATTTATTAACTATCTTCAGACTATTTTTAGGTGTATACATTTTGCCCCTCTGTGAAGTGATGTGTGACAACACGTTAATTCAAAGAAAACTTGATTGATGATGTTGTTGATATTGATTTTGATAGGACGTGGATTTGGTCTTGATTTCGATGCAGATTTGGTTTCAATATGATACTGATTGGATCAGAGATGATAAATCTTGATACGATGCGGATTTGATGTGATTTTGATTTTGAGATGATAAACCTCAATATGATGCCCCAGACGAAGGCTGATAGATTTTGATGCGAGGATGGCCCCTCAAGAGATGAATTGGATAATTTTTCAATGCTTTTGAATTTTTCACGATTTTTTAATGTTTTTGATAGTTTTGAAAATTTTATGATTTTTATATTTTTAATGATTTTCCGGTTGTTGGATATTTTTAGAGTTGATCTAATACATTTCTCAATAAGAAATTTTGAAAATGTTGCCCTGCCAGATTGATTAGTTGATTAGATGATTAAAAATTAGTGGAATAAAAATCCCACTTAAATGCCCCATTTTGAGTTTAAAAAGGTGAATTGCTTTTACCACTCTTCATTTGTGCACTTGAGTTGTTTGAAATATTTCTCTGGAGGAAGGAATGATGATCATGTACCACCAACACAGGTTCACGTGAGTTTGGCGATATGAGCATCCTCTGGCCTATTAGACACAATGCACCATTGAGAGGGGGGGTGAATCAGTGGTCCTCAAAATTTTCTCTTTAACTATCCTATGTGACCATACTAGTTAATAGATCTAACTCAATGCAGAATTACCGATTAGTGTGGAGACCTACACAAGAGCAATCACACAAGGAACATCACATAACATCAATATATATGAGAAAAACCTAAGATGGGAAAAATCTTGATGAGAAATGTTGCTGGAGACTATTGCTCCAATCCAGCCTCACAATGAAAACTGTTACAATGTTTAGGGCACCAACCCAAGGAGTACCAACCCCTAACTTTAGGGAACCAACCCAAGGAGTACCAACCCCTGACTTTAGGGCACCAACCCAAGGAGCACCAACCCCTAATTTTATGGGCTACAACTCAAAGGAGCTACAAACCCTGCACGGAGCTACAACTCAATCATCTTAATGAAAACATCAATTAAAAAAGTAGTTGTCTTTTTACAAGTGAATCTTGCAACCATTTCCAATATCTTACTCTATGGGTGAGATACCTTTTCTGCTACACCGACTCACTCCTCTTATGCTCTCAACTGCAACCTTGTTGCTGGTAAACTCTACTAGTACAAATCTCCTCTTCTTCTTCTCTGTTGGATCTCCTCCTCAGATGCTCATTGAGAACTTATCTTATTTGCTCTCATATATAGAGTTAATACAGTTCATAGTAGCACAATATAATTCTCTTCAGCAACCACATCAACCATGACTTTTTCTCGCATATTTATAGCCTAGGTTTCCTACCAAAAGATTATTCAAATTCCATACAGTTAGGGTTTCCTCACCATCCTCAAGGAAAACCAAATCCAATCAGATCCTATCCAATCTGATCTTCTAGACTGCCAGCTGTACAACTCTGCCATTAATGCGCCTTCTGCATCACGCCTTCCATCTCTGGCTATCTTCTTTTTACCCTATCGGTTGGTCTCTTGGTCAAAGACCAAGATTTGGTTATGTTGTTTCCTTCATCCGCCTTGATCTCCTAAATCACTCTTAGTTGGCTCATAGTTGTCCTGCAGACCTCGATCCTCAAACCCCTGCAACATGTCTCGTGACTTTAGGGATCTGTCATTAATATCGACCAACTCAGTAGCTACCCTATCGGTGTACATTCCTCCTATCATTGCATGCAAGTTCACCACCTTGACTCCATGTGGCATCTATGTTGACCAACTATTAGCTTGGATCATCATGTCGGTTCATAGAGGTTCCCCAACCAAACACTTTACCGGTTCCTCTTCTTTGTCGGTTTACTAACCCTACCGGTTAAACCCTCAAACTAGTCTGTTATCCATTTTTCACTCTGCTTCTCTTCTGGTGGATTGCTCAATCAGTTAGTACACTTGCTAACCTACATTATGTACAACATCATCATATGGGGAGTCATCTACATCTACACCTTGTAAATATTACTACTGAACATCCATACTGATAAAACCCTCTTGATGACACCATGTCATCAATCTTCAACTAACTACATCTTTAGTTAGCCCATTCTCTTCTGATTGTATCCGTTCAACCTTGCCTTCTCCCTGATCAGTTATAACCATGTCTCAACCGGTTTGTCAAAATGGAAAACTCATTACCCATCATCTATACTAGCATCTCAACATGCCTTCTCAGACAGTCCAGTGCATATCCCTGATTGCATGCACTCAAGACATTCTTTTGATTCACCGGTGGATCCAGTGTGAGCCTTGAGACACCTGCCTTTGCCTTATCTACCTTATCTCACATGACTATGATGCACATTGTGCATAATAGGAGATATGTTCCACTTACCAGCGAGAGTGAGTTCTTGTGATCTACATCCTGTAGTGCACTCATGTGACATCTCATGATGACTGCATCTTCATCTGGTGAGAGTCTTGCTATTCTACAACCTCACAAAATACTGATGACTTATTCATTCTTCTCTTCCAGTGTTGATGTGATTCAAGTAACATTCTACCTCTTCATCACAAACAACATCCAAACACCTTGGCCAGTAGACAACCATTCACTTGGTTGGTCCGACTTTTCTATGTCAACACATCATTTACCAGTTGACATCCTTTCCTTACCAGTGATACATGATACCAATAACCTTCTCACCTTGTCCACACAAGTTAGGCACTAACTTGTGTACTGGTAACCTCTATCTTACCTTACCAATGCCTTGCAACCCACAGAGATGTCAAGGATTTCTCATCCTACCCTATACTCCTCCTTGACAGTGTTACACATACATCACACATACTGGTAGACATCCCATACCGATTGACATCAATGACAACACAATGCCAACATGGCCTACGATCCACTGGTACGTACTCCGAGAAAACCTTGCTTTGTTAAATTTTCATTGATTTTTGAAAAATTTAGCTATGTTTAATAAAAATCATTTTTTAAAATTTCGACCATGTGTGTTTTAAAAAATTTTGTAATTTTGAGATGAGTTTTGGGAGTTTCAAAATGGGGGGGTGGGGTTTTCCCTGGCAGCACCGCGATTGGTGTTGTTGACACCATGGTGGGCACAGCCAGTGCCATGGGAGGCGCTACGGTCGCCACCCCAGGCACCGCAGTTGCCACCGCAAGCACTGTGGTCAGTAGCACTGGTGTCGTGGGTGCCACAGGAACCACGACTACCACTGCAGGCGCCGCCCACGGGCTTGCCAAAAAAAAATAAAAAATATTTACTTATTTATTTGTAAAAGTTTGTTCGATTTTTTATTTTAATTTTTTTTTTATTATTTGATGTTTTTGATGAATTTTGCAATTTGATTTAATTTGTTTTTTGGATTATTGATTTTGATGATTGCTATAAAAAATTTGTTGCTCCTCTGACCCCCAAACACCATGATTTTCGTTAAAGGTGCTGAAATGTTGTCAAATTGATTTGATTTTTTACTTCAATAGGGTAAGATAGATTTGATTAGGTTTCTAATTGATAAAATTAGATACTCCTAATTGATGAAATTTGATGATCAGTTCCAATTATCTCAATTTACGTGCAAGATGAGATAATATTGATAATGACCTCATGATAGATGAGTGTCACTGATAGGGGCTCTACAAGATTTGATAGAAATCTCAAGTGAGCAAGATAGACTGATAGAAAGATTGATTTGATAGATGGAGAAATTGAGATACTGATATGATGATCTGATTTGATTGTAGGAGTACTTTAGCTTTTTCTAGTCTCGGTAATGCTTCCCAAAGACATGGATGTTGTTACCCCCGCCTTAGCCTGGCGGAGTGGGACCACATCAATAGGTGTGGTTTATTTTTCCTTCTTGACATTCCCTAACCTTTTATTAATCGGAGATTATTGATAGCACTAGAAGAGCCTTGACACAATGAGCATAATACTTTCCACCTACCGATTAGTGAGATGACAGTGACACATGAGGATGTGTACTGGATACTGCACATCCCCATGATGGGCGAGATGGTGTATTATGACCTTAGTGAGCAGGGTGGGACAGATGCACTTTGCAGGTTATTTGATGATGATGATGACATTGGTGGACATGACCTTCCTTGGCAGGAGATGCTAGATATAGGTTATGCCACAGTACCTACTATGCTCGCCAGATTCATCAGGGCTTTCCTTTGTCCTAATCATAGGTCAAAGGGATTATCCGTTGGATGGGCTTATCTCCTTGCACAGTTAGTGACACAAGGGACTCGATTTGCTTGGGAATCATGTATGCTGACCCACTTGTATTATGACTTGCACCGAGTTATGTACCAAGGATTGGCCAGATTATTAGCAAGGGTGAGAGTTCTCTAGATATGGGCCTGGGGGCATCTACCTATCACACGACCATTGGCTGACAGAGATAGACCTGTAGGTAGGCCTCATGCTTACAGATATCCAAGCACCATTGTCCAATGAAAGTTGGGCAAATTGGAGTATTGGTGATGGCCACTAGATGATTTGGATACTATGATATGGAAATCGTACAAAGCTTGTGAGATTTGGCCCGAGGATCTAGTGGAGATGCCATATGTATTCTTGACTCGATACCTAATCGATTCTACACCCTATGTTATTGAGTGATTCCTTTGTATGAGGGTGTTGAGATAGTATGGCAGGATACAAGGGATACCATAGGGTACATCTCATTATGCTCATAGGAGACTCGATGTGGCTACTTGGGGCCCTCTATTTTATATGAGCAAGTGTGTGCAAAGTATCTATCATTGGGGCCACTCGATTGGGATTATCTACTAGGTATGATAGATAATAGGATGATAGTTGAGTACGACATATATTTTACTGCACAGATTTCCTATGTTGACATGTCCTGATGAGCCAAAGCCAGTTCTAGATGAGAACAATGAGAGGCCATGACACACAACTTCTAGACGACTAAGGGATGGTTGGGGGAGAGGAGGTGGGGGCGGAGATGATGGTGGAGATAGAGGGGATGATAGAGATGGATATGGGGGAGATGTAGGAGATCATGGAGTTGGAGATGATGATGGAGGAGATGATGATGGGGGAGATGGCCAAAAAGTGGCAGTGGTATTGATAGGCACTCCAAGAGCTAGCTATTCTAGATTTGCTAGAGAGGTGTATATGGATTGGATGACCCAGGTGGTCAGATGGAGGAGATCAAGTCCAGTGGATCAAGGGCATCAAGTTATAGATTAGGAGGTTCCCCAGGTTGAGCAGGTACTTATGAGAGTATCATAGGTTGAGAAGCCATAGGCAGAGGAACCTCAACGGATCCTCATTAGGATGCCATCTTATCAGCAACATGATCAAATTACTAACTTCCAGGTTCAGGTTCACCAGCTAAAGAGTCGACTAGAAAAGAGGGACTCTCAGATAGCCCAGTTAGAGGTCTAGATGACACAATTATAGGTACAAGCACAGGCATGAATGTCTTAGGTACAAACACAGGCACAGGGCCAGATTGTCAAGGTAGAGGCATGGATGGCCTCTCTCATGGATGAGAGAGATGTAGCTAGGGATAAGTGTCGGCAGACCGAGGGACATGTATAGATGTGAGGAGAGTCTAGTTAAGGGAAGGTTTCCCTAAAGATGATGTGTCAGGTGGTCTGGGAGGCTTAGTATTACAGGACCTTATACTATATTGTTGTTCCTTCTAATCAAAGGGCTCCATGATTTTCATAGTGCAATAGCAGATTGGGATAGATCCATTCCAACAGTCAAGGAGTGACAAGGCCACTTCAAAGAGATCCTCCAGGTGGGGACCCAAGTACAGTGGTATCAGCTAGTGTTAGCAAACCTTCCGCATCGAGATAGAGTTTCACTCCACGTCCTAGTGGTCACACTAATATGGGACATTGACTCATTCATGTACACCTCTTTTGTGATGAGATCATATTGATGATTCCTACAATGTGTATTTGTGATGTATCTCATATATTTTTGTCATATCATTGTACCTTGGACATTGATATTTTTGATGATATGATATGCAGTCGATGCTATTTGCTCTACATGACCTATGAGATTATGGATGCATTCTATGTATTATATGATTATGCTATGCAATTATTTGCATGATGTATGCTTTATTTTCTATATGCTTATGGATTCTAGATGATGGATGGATGTATGCTTGTTATATGATGATGCAGTATTTACATGATGTTATGCATTGGAAATGAAAATCTTTCTAATTGTATGATGTTTTTATGATTTTCTCATGCATGTATATATGAGATGGATGAAATACAATTGATCTAACTAAATGAAAGAATGATTGGATGTTCTTTATGAATAATATCTTAGTATGAAATGGTTACATGAGATGAAATGAACTACCTTATCATGCAGGATGAATGAATTGATTATTTTTGTTAATGTACTCAATCACTTAATAAGAGAGATAACACCACATTGAAGCCTTTGGTCTTGGAAAAGATGAGCTTTTGTGATCCCATGCAAAATGAAATGCAAATCTACTTTAAAAATGCAAATGCAAAATAAAATGCAATGTTGCAATCGGATCAGTCATTTGGTCATTTCTTTTTGTATGTCATCATTGAGCCTTTAAAATGTGGGAAGTGAGTGCAAACATTGATGGTATAATTGACCCATGACGACCTGAGCACTACTTTCCTGGGTTTTGATATTGCAAGTTAGCACAAGCATCGAGTATAATTGAACCAAGATGACCAGAGTGTTACTTGCATAAAACAGGTAGTATTAACTATTTCTATATGCAAATCCGAAATGTCTTGGATGATACTCTGATGATCATGTCTTGAGACAACTTTGCACATATTAACGATGAATTTATAGTTAGTAGACAAGAAAATATCATGTTCCTTCCTTGTTCCTCTAGTCAAAGAAATCCTTGAGTCACTTAGAAGTCATGATAGCGAAAATCAAGATAAAATAGTTGAACCATTATTATCAAAGTGTTAAAAGCATAAGTCAAAAGATATCATCCATTGATATGTGTTATCTATGTTTAGACTGATATGTGATAGTTTGATGGTTGAAAAATTTGATCTTGTGTTCAACGTTGGATGTGTCTCAGTTTACGCTTGACAAGTGTTGTGTAACTATTGTTCAACCTATTGGATTAAGCTCAAAATGATGAAATTTTTTGCCCCCAGTCTAGAAACAAACTTCATTATGATATATATGATGATCCAAACCATGGTGAGACATCACCTGCTATTGGCATTATACACTCAGATGAGAATAGTTGATGTTGTCATTCATGGCAACCAACTGGTAATATGGTTCACAGGTTACACCGGCAATAGACATCGTTTACCGGCACCGGCAGGCACTAAAGGTTTATCCTCGTCGGCATCCAGTCTGCACTGACGATAGATCATATCGGCACTCTAAGCCAACTTTGAATAATATTTTGTATTGAAAATTATATTTGTATAGCCGACTTGATGTATTGTAAAGACTCATATATGTATGAGATCTTGTAAGTCATTTTGTATGTAGAAAAGTGTAATGTAAAAATGCAATGTAATGAGTGATATATGAGATATTGTAGGATAGTTGTTTATGTTCTTTGATGTATCTATTTTAGAATGAATAAGAAGCAGAGCAGAGCGGAGGTTATATACTAGTAGGTTTTTGGTTAAGGTATTTGTTAGAGCTTAAACCGGTACTAAATCAAGCATTACAGATGCTATTGTAAAGCAGTACATTGTATTTGGATATAACCATCCATTTGTAGTCATTGGGACTCCTTTTTGTTGTTGAGCAGTGAGCTCTAAGCTGTTGGCCTTCCTTCATGTGTAGGCCCCTATTGTATAAGTAATATTTATTCATATTGGCCAGTGAGTAAATATTGTGGGTCACAAATCCCATTGAGGTTTTTCCTTTATTGGGTTTCCTCACCAAAAATATCTGTTATGGTGTGCATTGATGGTTATACTTATGTTTCTCTTTACTTCATTATTATTTGTTTACCAGTATATTAATTTGGGTTGTAAAGTTGCAAATAAGTTTAAATCTTTTAGGAACTGGTTAGACACAAATTCACCCCCCCTCTCAGTGTCTTCGGGACTGTCATATAATCTAACAATTGGTATCAGAGCCTAGTCCTCTATTTGCAAAAGCCTAACAAGTTGAGGAAGATTCTGAAACCGTTACCAATGGAAAGTTTGAGATAGCAGTTGGAAGGAGCTCTTGAAGATTTTGATGCAAAAAAATTGAACGATATCAAGCTGGAAGATGATCTTAGAACTGCCCAGGAATTCATTAAAGCACTTCAGGAGAACCTGGTTATGGCACAAAACAAGAGGAAGGAACTTTGTGTGTAAATACAAAAATAAGATGATGAAGAAAAGGAAACTCTTAGAGATATTGCAGAAAAATTGAGACAAGAGAACACTAACATGAAGAATGAGATGCAAGATTTAACCATGAGGCTATGTAAGGATATTGAAGATGGAAAGAGGGATCAAGAAGATTTGACTAGAAGATTTAATGAAAGAGCTAATGAATCTCTAAGGCTTAGTCATGAAAATGATATGCTTAAGACAAAATTGATTCACATGCAACATGACAAAGAAGAACTTGTGAGACAAGTTAGCAATCAGGAAAGTGAGTTGGTCACTGCGAAAGAATACAAAGAAAAATTCAAGAAAAGTTCAGAGAAGCTTGATGATATGCTGAAAAGTCAGAAACTTGATGGAGATACAATTGAACTTGGATTTGAACATGGAGAAAGTTTTGAGACTGTAAACAATCAAGATCATAACAAATCGGTAAGACAACCTAATGCTTATAAATTCAATGGAAAATGTTTTAATTGCAACAAATTTGGTCATAGTGCAAATCAATGCAGATTTAGGAATAATCAAAATACAAATATACCCACCGGTCAATGTTCCAAATGCAATAAAATTGGACATAACTTAGAAAATTGTAGAATGAATGTAAAATGCTATGCTTGTGGTAGATTTGGACATTTATCTAATCAATGCAAAACACAATCCGGTCAAGGTTATGGAAAAGCTATTTAGAGGAACAATGTAACTTGTTATGCATGTAACAAGATTGGGCATATTGCAAGATTTTGCAGAAGTAAGACTGCACCAATGAACAATAAAGGATCTAATGACAAAGGCAAAGAAAATATGAATGAAATCAAGCAAGAATTTTCTAAACAATGGATTAGGAAGAGAGATCAGAGAATTGATGAATCTGTCTTTGCGTCAGTAGAATAGGGTAACCCTCCACCGATAGGAGATTCTTCATCTAACTAAGGAATAATCCTTAGGGGTATGGCAACAAGTTGAAAATCATGCATTTACCTTCGGTTGATGGCAAGAAGTTATGATTCTTCTTTACTGGCAGATATGTGGATTTTTCACTTCACTGGTGAAGCATTTATTGCGGTTGTAAGTTAACCTTTTGGTAATAAAGGCACTATAACTTCTCATTTAAACTCACCAAGCATTCAAGAATTCGAAGAGAGTGAAATTGAGCAAAGGCATTCCAAAGGCGAAGCAACAAAGGTCTTTCAGAGCACTCAAGGTTTTCTCAGTTAAGAGGTATTTATCTTTCGCAATGGCTTCCTCATCCTCCGTTACTGAATTCATAGCAAACCCTACCATTATGGAGGACATAAAATGACCTAGACCCATTTTCAAAGTAATTCCTAAGATAGCAAAACTAGATGACTCTATTGGTGCATTCTCTAAAATCCCAAAGAGAGTCATGTTTGCTGAAGACCCTAGGGCATACATACGTTGTAATGTAGAAAGTTTAGGGATTGAAGCTCTGAAGAACATGTACATGAATGTAATCACTGACAAAAAATGGGGTAGTGAAACTAGAACACAAGGTTGTTGAGGATTTAGGTTTTATTGATATCCTCCATATACCGGAATTCTCAGATGAAACCGTCTGCTATGTCCTTAGCAAGGTTCATGGTGAATGTATGTGGTTGGACTTAGTCTTTAAGATTACTAAGGAAGCTATAAGGGTTGTTACTGGTTTACCATCCACCGGCACTAGGCTTGACAAGAAGAATAAAATCCCTAAAAAAGAGGTTATGAGCTTAACCGGCGCAACATCTAACAATCAGTCACTTAGGGTCAATGATATAAAGGATAAAAATGTTAAATTTGTGAGCATGGTCATTGGTTACAAAGTTGCTCATACTAACCGACTAAATTTTATGTCTAGCTTATGCATTCATAGTGCACATGAAATGATATTGAACAATGCAAAGATAGATATTTGTGAATGGTTAAAAGATGAATTGTTAGAAAATTTGGTTAAAATCAAAGGTGATAAGAAAGGAACCTTCAAATTTGGAAATCTGATTGTGTCTAATGCTTTACTTCTCAAAAGAAGTTCCCAGTATAGGACATAAGGTTTTTGCTTATGATATTTATATTGGAAAACATATAAAGGAGGCAACTACCGATATGGGATATGATGGTGATGAGTTGGTAAAATAATATTTCAAGGACTTCCAAGCCAAAATGAGACAAAGGGAAAGGATTCCTCAAAACATTGTGGATAAATATGACAAACATATATGCTTTGTAGTGAAAAGAGATGAAATTTGGATGGAAGCAGTTACACCCCGCACTCTCTAGATTACTGAAATGGGATATGAGCTAGATTCTCAAATCTTAGATTCATTTGCTAGAATACTATTAGATGCTCCACCAAAACCATCAAAGGAAATTTTTGGTAATGCAGAAACAATTGAGAAGGGAGTAGACATGCAAAAATAGAGGAAGAAAAGAGAGAAACTAATGAAAGATGCTTTTAAGTTTGTAAAAGATGTTACAGAGGGATTAAGGAGTCTTAGAAGTATTGTTGCAAGTGCAAAAGAAAGTCAATCAGAGCAAAAACCGGTAGCTCACATCTCTCCTGTGGCTACTTCATCTGATTCTGAGACTAATCAAGCAACAAAATTCAAGAGAGTGGATAGAAAGAAAAGAAAAACCCTTACCAGCAGCTGCTCCATCTCCCAAGAAGTCAAGGACATAGAGAAAGAAGAAACAAGCTGTAAGGGAGCTCAGTGGTCCAAAGAAGAAAGTGACTCCAAAGAAGAAACCTGAACCTAAGGCGCCGAATACTCTTTCACCAGAAGAGTTGATCAATGAAATCACCCAAGATGGTAACCTTGAGAATGTGAATGAATTTTATCATTATTTCAATGATTCAAATAAAGAAACCATAGAAGAAAGCATTATTTTATACCTAGATATCTACAAGAAAGTTCTCATAGAGGTCATAGATGTTTTGCCAAATGATTTATATTTAAGGTTAGAGGCTAAGAGAATGTTCATCATGGAACTCGATAAGAAAATAAAGGTACAAGCTCTATTAGTTGTGCATCATGTTAACTCCAAAAATGAAATTCATGATCTAATATCAGAGGCAAATAGAATAGTTTTCGTGAGTGGTCAATGACAAGTCAGTCTTATGGCTGGCAGAGTTAACGAAATAGCAGATGAAATGACAGATAAGTGGGATATACTTTTTGTTAACTTTCCAGAGTGCTAACTTGTCTCACAAATTCTTCTTTGACATGTTGCATGTGAATAATTGTATTCTCATTCCTCTATTTAATTAAATCTAATTTAATTAAATCATTCACATTCATCTATTTGATTAAATAAGTTATTCAATTTATTTTATTAAATTCACCTAGACCTTTCATATCATTTAATTGAATAAATCACTTTATTTAATTACTTCCCCCTTCTACTCTTTTGAATTAAATTTACATTTAATTAAATTATTCACTTCAAATAAATAAATCTAATTTATTTAAATCCTCCACTTGCATCTATTTTGTTGAAATAAAGCAATTTAATTTAATTAAAATTACTCTCCATCCACTTGCATTTTCCTATATCTCCCATTTGCCTCTCTAAACCCCTTCTAAATTATTCTAATCCCTTCTAAATTCTTCTAATCCCTTATAAATTAGCCTAACCCATCTACTAAATATTGTCACATCCCTAAACAAAGGGAAGTCACTTCTCAAACCCTTAAAGTCTTCAAGAACCATTAAAGGCTTTATGTCCTCAACAACTTAACCATTTAAGTCTCTTAGATAATCATTAATGGTTAACTCAACCTTCTTGCATGGTTGGAGAATTTTTGCCTAGCTCAACCCTCATCTAACCCAAGCATTCATTGCTTTGACCATGGTTATTCCTTTAACCCTTTCACAAGAGTTTATCCTTTGGGTAAAAGCTTTATCCAATGGGTTTTGTTAACCTAACCTTAACCTTAACCTTCTAAGGTAACCATGAGGTCTTCTCAAGCAGTCTTATGTTAACAATTGTCACCATTTCATTCGTAAGAATTGTAAACATGGATTGATAACTTTCAATCCTGACCCTTGATAGGATCATCCAATCTTGACCCTTCATTGCCCTATTTTTCCTATAAGTAGAGCCCTCATTATCTCATTCTTATATATCAAAAGTCTTTAGCATCAAACTTATAGACATTTTACTAAGAATCTAATCTAAATCATTTTAATCAAGAATTTAGCCTCTCTTTGATAATCTTCATAGCATCTTAAAATAGGCATTCGTATTATCACATAATAATCATCTCAAACTAGTATAGAACACTAGGATAGTTTTGTTACTAATCCTTTCATCTTATCATCATATTCATGCTAGTTTAGTTCATCTTTTGTTAATATCATGCACATTAGGATTGCATTCATGTTAGATTGATCTAAACATCCCTCATTCTCATGATTGTCATCCCTAAGTCAGTTTTCTCAGTGATATGAGAGAAAAGACATTAGCTTAAGGGGTCTTGTGAGATAGAGAAAAATGGAACATCCCTTGGGAAGTTGAGCTATTCCATACAGCTCCATAACTTGCACCAAGAGTCCCATTGGTGTGTGGACTAGTCCCGAATTCGCAATATTCATTTCATCGAGCCGCTTTTCCCACATACATTTATGGCCCCCACCATAAGGACATAACCCCATTTATCAAATCATTTTTGATGCAAGACTAACTTTGTAGGTATGCAGAAAATTGGAATCAGTGCCTTGATAACATTTTGCAGTGCATTCGGTCTGTACTTTGGCGCATATGGCTGACTGTTTAGCGTGTTGATACCATTCTGTAGCGCATCTAGACTGAACTTTAGCACATATCATTGCTTCTATTTCCTATAGGTCTCGACACTTTAAAACACTAGTGTAGCATTTAGACAACAATGTAGCACATCGAGACTCTTTGCTAGCACATAGGTTCCTTTCTGTAGCGCATCTGGTCTATAGATTAGCGCATAATAGACATAGGCAGAAAACAAAACTATAATAGAGACATGAAATTAGACTTGTAGAAGTCCACACTAAAAAATTTTGATCGCTAACTGGTTTTATTGCAGGTAACTAACATTTTTTTGCAGGGTTGGGGGAATTTTCTTTTACTAAGGTTTTAGGTTTTGGATTAAAATTTTGTATTTCTAACTTTGTTAAGTTAGTTATTTAAAGTTTTCTTCATTTCCTTATTAGTAAAATTGAACTCATTTTCATTTTTGAGTACTTAAAAAATAACAACAAAACAAACCTTTTTTATTCTTGCAAGTTAGGAAAAACTCTTCGATTTTGGGGTTTAAAAAGAACAAGACAAATCTTTATTTATGCAAAATCTTAAAAAGAACCTCACCATCCTTTGGTGTTTAAAAGGATCCATCTCATTTCTTGCATAAGTTAAAGAACCTCATTTTCAAAAGTTCTAGATAAGGTAAAAGAGGGAAATCTTTCCCCTATCAAATTCATTTTGTTGACCATCTTGAAAATTTTCTTTGTTGACCCGGATTTCATTACTTAGCTTAAAAAATCATTGATTTGGGAGTTAAAAAGAACACCATGCCTTTTTGGAGCAACATCTCCCACTAGAATTAGCAAATAACTGAATTGTGGGATTAAAACGAATCATTTTGTGCCTTGTCTTGAAAGTGGAAAGTATATGCTCTCCCCTTAACTAGGTGACCAAAAAGCCAAACCACTCTTACACTTTTAGTATTTCAAGTATTTACAACCTTTAGCAAGCCTGCGCTCTCGAGTTTCTCTTACAACACCATTTAAATGGTCGGTGAGAGGGGAATGACCTAAGTGGGAAACAACTTTATCGCCAAGTGTTCCAACCCACAATAATCAAAAGTGGAGGGTGACGAAAGTCCCTTTCAATGGTTTTGCCCAGCGATTAGCCTTCCCCCAGTATCTTTACGATATGTAAAGCCTTTGTTCTAAAGGTTGGGAAGCTTCCCGAGGGATTTTATCACTGACATCCAAACATGAAGCTTGATTACGAACCTTAGAAATATAAACCTTGAGCTGAGTCAGTATCTAGAAATCTTCAATATCATAGTGCAAGGATGGGGAAGAATTTGCCCCCAAGATTACTCACCATATATCTCCCAAGATAGCTACTCAATTGTGAAGCAATTCACTTTGGGTTAATTTATGGCAAAAGGCAAAAAAACAGGTGCCTCCTAGGGGGTGACATGGTTGTTTGAGCTGACGGAGTATTGAGACTAGTGGGCTATGATATTGTTGATGACCCTTGAATAAAGAGTCTGACTAAATTATATTATATGTATCCAAACCTGTGAAAACATTGGGGATTTGAACATATCCTCGTAGAACATACACTCTTTGCTTAAAATAGGCAAAAATGGTTTTCTTTTTTGTGTTGTGTTTGCATTTTATACTTTAAAAAATCATCTATCAAAGTTAAGAAAGTGTTAAAATTTCCAAAAAAAAACCCACAAGCAAAACAAAACAGGGCAATTTAGCGCATAGGAACAACATCCTAGCGCATCTAGAGAAAACTTTAGCACATAGAAGCCGAAACTTGGCACATTCATTCTAAAAAACATAGCATAACAATATGAACATTTGATAGCTAAACATTAGCGCTTCATAAAGATATATTAGCGCATTGAAGCATCAGCCTAGTGCATTGGGGGCAAACTATAGTGCTTTAAGTCTAAACTATAGCGCATACTCAGGATAGATTAGCACATAACCATTCCTAATATAACATAATTCAAAACATTGGCTTAGCACGTAACACACATAGTTTAGCGCATTGGTAGTTTTAAATAGCGGGTCTGAGTCAAACTTTAGCGCATCCAGTCTTTGTCTTAGCGCATAGATAAAACTGTGAAAAATAGAGAGAAAAACTGAACCTTCCTGAAAAATTTTAAACATCAATTTCAATACCCTTTTGGATCTTCAATCGACTTCATCAGGCAAAAATCAAGTCAGAACATTAGAACTATTCCAAACAGTCAACCAAGTCATTCTTAGAGAAAAAGTTGTCAAAACTCCGAGACTAGCTAAGGATAACACTTTCTCCTATCAAAATTTGGTAACATCATCACATTGATCAAAAGGTCTACCAATTAAACGAATGCCATCATCAAAACATACCTAGTTTAAACCTAAGCTATCAAATCAAGTTTCCATATCGGGAAGGCTCTTATTTCATGTCATTTGACACACTTTGTCGTTAGGAGGCATCTAAACCTTCATTTGATAAAAGTAGGCTTAAGTTTTCAAACAAAGTATCATAATCCAAACAAATCAAAGGAAACCATTAATCACCTATGTATGACCAATCGTCATATTTTGAGAAGAAAAAGTCTTCATCCCAACACTAAGTTGAAGAAATGACAACCTAGTTCCCAGAAACTTGCTAAATAGAATAAATCTCTCTACATCAATCGCCAACTCTTCAAATCTCATCACATGATTCTTTGTCATATGTATTTATATCTTCAAGATAGGTCAAATGGATTTGATGAAAAGCCATTAAAAATTAGAGCTTTTTGCCAAAAATCAGCATTTAGTCAACGCTTAAATCGTGGAGGAAAGATCAATCCAACTTTCTTCCTAGAAGTTTGCATCACTTATAGCATACCTTGATTTGAACCACCAACTCCTGAACAACACACAAAAGAGGAATTCATCACCTTTGTCACAAAAAGTTTCTATATTTGATAAAAGTAGGCTTAAGTTTTCAAACAAAGTATCATAATCCAAACAAATCAAAGGAAACCATTGATCACCTATGTATGACCACTCCTCATATTTTGAGAAGAAAAAGTCTTCATCCCAACACTAGATGCTCGTTGTCACTCGCTCTTAATGAAACAAGCAAAGAAAACCACAACCAGAGTCTAGTATGGGTTGAAGATTATCAAATCCTTTCGAGTATCCAAATCTAGAAGACAGAGATTTCTGAGGAGATCCTCCAAGAGTGTCAAGAAAGCGCTTCATTTCAAAAACTTATGGAAAAACTGATAGAGTCCGACAAAGAAAAATACTTGCTCATGCTAACAAGAAAAGGAGTTAGGATCCCTAAAGACTTCAACATTGACGTCTTTAGAACAAGGTCTTGAAATTATAATTATCAAGAACATCAAAGAGAAGAGGAAGCATGTGACCTAGAACAAACCATATCTAAACCAAACATACCAGAACACACGCATACCCAAACTAGGGATAACGAAAGGGATGAACTCTTCCCTCGGCAAAAAAATGCACCCTTGGTTTCTCTCACACAACAAATACAAATGTTGTAGAGACAAAGGCAGGACATGCAATAGGGGACAATATTATGGTATTCCTTAAACGAAATTTGTCCTTACCCTTTTAACAAAAGATTAAACATGATACCTTTTCCACCAAATTCAAATATTGCCAAATTTGACAAATAAGATGGTAAGAGTGATCCTCACGATCATGTTTGGGATTTTTATACCATGAGCCTTGAATTTTCCCATGATGACTCCTACTCAAATATCCATACTTGAGTTATTAAAACTTTCACCAAAACATAAAGACATCTTGGAACAAGTACTATTGGAAACAAATTTACCTCAAGATCTGGATATTTACAAGTTTCAAGCCATGGTGGCTCACATGATAGGGCCTCATCATCTCACCTTTTTTGAGCATGATAATATCTCATTGAACCATCCACATAATACTCCCCTTCACATTGAAGTCTTGGTCTACAAACATCGAGTTAAAAGAGTATTAATAGATGGAGGAGTTGGGCTCAATATCTGTACCTTAAAAATTATCTGTGCATTAGGCTTCTCTGTGCAATCTATTGATCCACACAAAAAGATCACCATCAAAGAATATGATGATGAAGAAAGATCATCCAAGGGAACAGTGATATTACCTATTCAGGTAGGACCGATACAAAGGGACACTATGTGCCAAGTCTTAGACATAGACCTCACATATAATATTTTATTGGGTCGTCCTTGGATACATAAAATGCAAGCGGTACCCTCAACTTACCACCAACATGTTAAATTCCCATATAATGGGAAGGAGATTTCTATATCAATAGATAATAACCCCTTTCAACATTGCAATGCTATGGGGGCAACCCAAGATAGCTTGGTTCCACATAACAGGGAAAAACAAAATTCCTCAGCGCCAGTTCATCATCAAGAAAAGCTCAAATCTTTATCCATTGATTTCAAATAGAAAATGAAAATCAAAGAGAAAGGCATGAGAGAATACTCTTTTAAACCCATGTGTCTAACCAACTTACCAGCATCACAAAAAGCTCATGGGCAACCTTCTGCATCAACACATCAAGAAAATTTATCCAATTAGGTACACTAGCACATGAATCAGAAGAAAAGGACATCCTTAGTTGGCTATACAAGGATGAAGAAGAAGTCAGAGTTGCTACTATGGAAGTGGCTATACCAATACAATAGTATGGGAAAGGATACCTGATCATGCAATGAATGGGGTACAATGGCAAAGGACCTATCAGCAAGCATCAAGAAGGCATTACAGAGCCATTGGATCCTCCTTCACATTTTTTTAGAGACAAAACAGGATTGGGCTATGGACACACTCTACCCCCAAAGAAGAAATGAAATAAATATCAAAAACCTCAATGGAAAGCAAAGAAGAAATAAAAGGAGGACTCATGGAAGGAGGCACTACATGAATCAACAGAAACAATAAGGAAGGAATGAGAACACCAAGAAAAGGAGAAACAACAAGAGGAGTTGGCCATTCAAAGAGAAGAAGCATCTTATGCAAAAGTACATCATGTTCAAGAACCTATTCCAAACAAAACCGAATCACCCCCTGAGGAAATCACTACTCCCTAAGAAGAAACAGTATATGAACAGATGCAAAAAGTACAAGTAGGATCTGATATGGAATTAGAGAAAACCATCAGATTGGTATCAATCATCAGGGACCTATTTTCACCCTACAACATACTTGTCCACAACACTGAAAGACTCTAGGACAACACTTCTGAGACTGATTCTAATGACTATGAATGAGGCAGCTATTCAAATGTTACTGAAGATATTCCTTAGGGTACTAATCCTACATTCCTTTCTCCAGAAGGACAAGGCACAAAGTCTAGACTACTTGAATTTGGTCCACAAAATATCTATGATGCCAAAGAAAATGAGAAACGACATTACTAGCAAGTCTACACGGAAGATGATACCATCAAAGACCTCGACAATATCATTAACTTATTCAATATCCCAGCCAACCTTGATGATACCTCTATCATGACACTTACCGTAGCCAAACCTGACCCACCTAATGACTCTTTTTCGCTTGTCTTTCTTGATCTCATAGACTGGGATGAACCTAAAAACCATGACATACCTATTTTCCCAAATGATGACTCCATTATCCATTACCTATGTACTATCAACTCAAAAATAGACTCTACTAGCAAACAAAGTAATGACATCTGCAATCAGGAGAGTGCCAAGTCTCTCAGTAGCAAAAATGAAAGAAATAAAGGATCTACTACTGAAAACTAGTCAATGGCAGCGCTAGATCACAAAAAAGTAAAAATAAAGGACACATATGAGGGTGCAAACCCTTTTAAGGCACCTAAGGATGGGAAAATTGACACTCTTCCTGAACACTACCAAGAGAGATCACCCATATTGATTGAGCCCACTCAATCAATCAACATTGGTACAAAAGAAGCAGCCAAAAACATACACCTAGCAGAATCTCTGACAGAGGAAGAAAAACCAGAGTTTATCAAATTCTTCAAAGAAAAGAAAATCAATTTTGCTTGGTCCTATGCAGATATGCCCAGGATTGATCCACACTTAATCATGCATCACTTATCTATTTCTTTAGGAGCTAAGCCAGTAGAGAAAAAATTGAGAAAGATGAATTCGCATGTATCACTAATGGTCTAAGCTGAACTAAAGAAACTATTAGATGTCGGATTTATTCGACCTATAGACTATGCTGAATGGATTTCAAACATTGTGCCAGTTTCAAAACCAGATGGCAGCATCAGGATATGCACATATTTTAGGGATGTCAACAAATCCTATCCAAAGGATGACTTTCCTTTGCCCAACATCGACATAATTGTAGACCTCACAGTAGACCATGCAATGCTATCATTAATGGACAGTTTTTTTGGCTATAATCAAATCAAGATAGCTCCAGAGGATCAAGATAAAACAACGTTCACCTGTTCTTGGGGAATGTATTGTTGGAATCTCATACCTTTTGGCTTAAAGAATGTTGGGGAAACTTATCAAAGAGAAATGACGATGATATTTCATGATATGATGCATACCTTCATTGAGGACTATGTGGATGATTTACTAGCTAAGTCATTTACCCGGGTAGAACATCTAAGCATATTAAATAAAACATTTGAAAGATTGGAGAAATTCCAAGTCAGGCTCAACCCTAAGAAGTGTGTCTTTGGGTTAACATCAGGCAAGTTATTAGGATACATGGTGTCAGCAAAGGGCATTGAAGTAGATCCAACAAAGGTACAGACTAACATGGAGATGCCACCTCCTAAGAACATTAGCCAACTCAGATCTCTACAAGGACAGCTCCAGTCAATCAGACGCTTCATCACCTAATTAGTAGATAAAAGTGTACCATTCAATCATTTGCTACATAAGAATGTACCATTCAAATGGGAAGCCAAATGTGCAGAATCATTCTATAAAATCAAGCAATATCTAATGAACCCACCAGTTCTAGTACCACCAATAGCAAGAAAGCCACTTATTCTCTACATATCAACAATAGACATATCATTGGGGGCACTATTAGCACAAGAAGACCAAGAAGGTAAGGAACGAGCTATCTACTACATCAGTAGAACTTTAAATGGATATGAGCTGAATTATACATTCATTGAGAAGGTTTGTTTAGTGATGGTATTCGCTTCTCAAAACTTCTGACACTACATGCTAGCTCACACAATCAAGCTAGTAGGAAAAAATGATCTTCTAAAGTATTTACTCAACAAAGTGGCTCTCACCAGTAGATTGGCTAAATGGGTCATTATTCTTAGTGAATTTGATATCCACTACACAAAGCATCGAGCTATCAAAGGATAGGTAATTGGAGATCAATTAGCTGAAGCACCACTACCAAATAAACAACCAATGGAGATTGAATTTCTAGATAGGGATGTACTATTATCACCAAGCAATGGACACTATATTTTGATGGTTCCTACACTCAACATGGCTTAGGTGTCGGCATCTTGTTCGTTAATCCTGAAGGACACACCATGCCAAGATCATATAGACTCATGTTCCCATGCACAAATAACATTGTTGAGTATGAGGCACTGGTCATAGGAATCAAAATGGTCATGGAATGGAGAATCATAGAACTAAAAGTCTACGAAGATTCCCAACTACTCATAAATCAGATCAACAATGACTATTAGACAAAAGATGACAAGCTGCTGCCATAAAAATGAATGGTGGATGATTTCAAGCAGTATTTTGTACACATCACCGTCGATCAAATCCGAAGGTTGGACAACTGAGCAGCTGATGCAATGGCTACTATAGCTTCACTACTGCAAATTCCAGAGCAACAGAGTCGTTATGAGTTTCTGGTAGAGCAACTATTTTCTCCAGCCTATGACAATTCCACATCCCATGTTATCTATGCTTTAACCGGTTCAAACTCTCCTTTATACGAACCAATATATGAGTACCTTAAAATCAATACCCTACCCATTGACCTATCTCAAAACCAAAAATGCAAATTTATCTCGAAAGCTGCCCGTTATACCCTAACTACTGATACTCTTTACCGTTGAGGTCTAGATGGTACTCTTCTTCATTGCCTTGATCGTAATGAATCTGACTCTACTTTACACGAGCTTCATGAAGGTATATGTGGCACACATTCAAGTGGTCCTACTCTTACTAAAAAATACCTAAGAATGGGTTATTAGTGGCCGACAATGGAAAAAGATTCTTATCAATTTGAAAAGAAATGTCCTTAGTACCAAATCCATGGCAATCTTATACATGCACCAACATAGGAATTACAGCCATTTACAACATCTTGGCTTTTCTGTCAGTGGGGACTTGACTTAGTAGGCAAAATAAACCCTTCATCTTCAAATGGACACAAGTTCATTATCACTGCAACAGAGTATTTTACAAAATGGATTGAAGTAGTCCCAATGACCACAGTAACTGGAAAACAAATTGCCTCTTTTATTCTCAATTATCTGATTTGCAAATACGGCATTCCCAGTTCTATCATCACAGATAACGGATGTCCCTTCAAAAACCAAGATGTGCGAGAACTATGTGAAGGATTCAAAATCCAACATCGGTTCTCTACACCTTACTACCCACATGGGAATGGTCAAGTAGATGTATCAAATAAAACAATATTAAAAATCCTAAAGAAAACAGTAAATGATGCAGGAAAGGATTGGCATGTGCAACTCAATCCGGCACTTTGGGCATACAAGACTAGCATCAGGACACCTACGAGGGCTACGCCATATTCATTGGTTTATGGATCAGTAGCAATTTTACCTCTTGAGGTAGAAATTCCATCACTTAGGGTATCTTTGAAAGGTCTCATTCCCAATGAGGAGTATCATGTAAACAGATTGCAAGAACTAGAGCTTCTGGAAGAAAAATGACAACATGCCTATAATCACCTCAAAGCATACCAGCAGTGCATATGTAGAAGCTACAACCACAAAGTCATCCCTCAGAATTTTAAAGTCAGTGATCTCGTACTCAAAGAAAATCCCATAAATCAATAGGATCGAGAAAAGAAGGGGAAGTTTGAACCTAACTGGTTGGGTCCCAATGTCATCATCTTGGCCTATGGATCAGGCACCTATCAGCTAAAAAATTTAGAAGGCGATGTGCTCAATGAACCAACCAACAACATCCATCTGAAGAAATACTATACTTGAGTGGTCTAATGCATGGAAAAAGTGAAAAATACAAAAAATAAAAAAAATCAGAAAAATACAAAAAAATCAAAAATAGGAAAAAGGTGAAATAAAAACAAATGGTGAAAACCTGGCAACAGGTGCTACTTGTGAGGGAGCAACTCCTTTGTCTATATTTGTTCATATCTTTTTATCAGAAGTCAAAAACTCTTGGCCATCGCCCAACACTTTATCAAAATAACATTACCTAGGACACACTTAGTGTAGTCACTGTCCTGGCTTATCTGAATATCAGTTCGTCATATCCCACCATGGCTTGGTAATCATTGTACATATCCACATCAATCGGTATCTATAACTAGGGGCAACATTATTCTGACTTCAAGGAAATTTCAACAAACAAGCAAACAAAAATCACAGCATGCCAAGAAAATTTTGTCAGGAAACACTCCAGCAGCCAAGAAAACAAAACACTGATTCACTTAAAAAATTTCAAAAACATATGATGGATGATTTTTTGAAGTAAATTTGTTTACATATTGCATGAATTTTTTACTATTTTCACACTTGAACATTTTTTTGAATTATTGGATCCCCTAAATTTTCTCAACGATGCATCGAGCTAGAGAAAGTGGCTAGACACTCCAATATTTTTTTTAGTTTTTTTAGTTTTTTGTCTGTGAGGTGATCACTTGTACTGTGTAAAGACTTGTCTCAAGAAGTGATTCAAAACATATCATTGAAGATATTGTTCCACTTTGGGCATACAAATAGTTAAATCTTGTTTGTTTATATGCAAGAAACACTCAGGACGTATAGGTTCAATTATACCTAGACGCTTGTGCCATCTTGCAATATCAAAATACATGTAAATTTTTCTCAGGTCATTATGGTTCAATTATACCATTATGCTGGTATAAATTTTCAACATATCAACAACTCAATGATGATAAACATAAAGAAAGCAAAAACATGTGACTATTCAGGAATGACAAATGACAAAAGGAGGATGATAAATTAGTTGCATATCATGTAAAATTTGCATTTAGTCATAGCATATCATTATCATACATCTCATTTTCAAGATACATCTCACATCATATCATTATCATACATCTCATTTTCAAGATACATCTCATAGCATATCATTATCATACATCTCATTTTCAAGATATGTCTCACAACATATCAATTTCATACATCTCATTTTCAAGATACATCACATTGCATCATGAATCATACAAATCATATCAACCAATATCAAATCAAATGCATTTATCTAAGCATTACATCATCATCATAGAACCATCACATCAATGCATAAATCATCATCCATATAAATGCATCACATGTGGATCGGAAAGTCGGTCTCGTCTATATATCTCAAAAATGGTCAAATATACAAAAGATGTCATGTATGTCAAAATACAACACAATGATCAAAATACAATGGAGAAAAGTCTCTCAGGTATGACTATCTCCTAAAGCTGATGGTCTCGCAACAGCTATCCCGGGACCTAGATCTCTGGGTGGGTCAAGTCGAGATGACCCAGTCACACCTCTGCTCTTCATCCCCGAATGAGTCTGCTTGGATCGACTGGATCTCACCGTAGTATAGCTAGGAGCTCTATGATCTCTAGGAACCACCTCCTCATATAAACATCTATAGTACTCAGCCTCCTTGGTTGCATATTGCATCTCTCTCAATGTGTCTCTCATAGAACCACCAGTTGCCACTCTCTCTAGGCTATCCGCTCGAGCCTTTGCTCGACCTAAGTGCTCTATCACTATATCCCGCTTTGCGGTAACCTGCATAATCGGATGTTGTTGAGCAAGTACCTATGCCTGAAGCTGTTGCATTGACAACTGTAGGGACTTAATCAGTGCATCCTCTTAGTGGGTGGGTACTCGCATCTAAATAGGTACTTGTGTCATGGTACCCCCTATCCCTGTCCCTATCCTAGGAGCCAGTGGAGGTAATACATCTAATCTCCTCCTCCGAGTCAACCACCTAAACTCATCCATCCCATCCACAACTGTTATAACCTTGCTCGCCCGACCAGCTCCACCAACTCCAACCACCAAATATCCCCTCCCTCCCTCACCAACTTCTCATCTGACTACTCCAACACTCCCTCCATCTCCATCTCCACCTCCTCTCCTCCCTCTATCTCCTCCATCCCCTCCTCTATCTCCTTGTCTCCCTCTACCACCTCCCCTCCCATCTCCCCCATCATCACCTCCACCATCCCCATATCCCTCCTCAAGCTCCTCTCCCTAATTTCTCTGTCTCCCTAGCCTCTCGGGCTGGTCATCCTCATCATCATCAAAAGTGGGAATCATCTCCACTGGATCAGATATCTATGCTACAACATGGGCCATGAAGAGCACTGAAAATGCCTCCATCATCCCCGCATCTACCACCCCGAACCCATAGTCCCATATTTGTCTGGCCAAATGCATGTACTCCTCCACTACTACTGCACTATCAATAGTCGGACTGCACTCTATCACATCCTACCTCCGATGAGCATATAAGCATGCTCCCTGCGGTATACCCTGTTGTCAACCAAACTACCGCTGAACTCGACTGTGCAAGAAACTATCAATGACAAAAGGTGTCTGCCCTATCAAGTATCATGACATATATATAGGGAATCTCTTGCCCATCCTTTGCCCACAACTCACACTCCATATATAGTCTCCAAATAACTGTATCAATATCATCCAGCACCCTCCTCTAATGCTCTAGCTTGCCCAGCTTATGCTCGATAACTATCCCTATATATCCATATGCATAAGCCTGACCAACTGCCCTATCCCTATCTGCAAGTGGCCAAGTTGTGGGAATGTGCTCCCAAGCCCACACCTGTAATAATATGACCCCGACCGATAAACTGATGTATCCTAAGTATACCACCTGATGCAAATCTCTGTACAAATGGGCCAACATGCAAGACCCCCAAGCAAACTGGTGACCCTGTGTCACCATATCCTCCAAAACCAATCCCCATCCCATTGCCAGTCCCTTCAACCTACAGTCGAGACATAGAAAGCCACCTATGAAACCTGCCAATACTGATGGTAGTGGGGCATAATCAAATTCTATGAACTCCTGCCATGGGATCTCATATCGGCAAATATGCTCATCATGGAAAATCTCACAAAGCACCTCTATCCCATCCTCTTCGGTCTACTCATAAGGCAATAATGGCCCTACCATAGGGATCCATAGAATCCAATATCAGTCCTCTAGAGTGACTATGATCTCACCCGTAGCCAAGTGAAAGGTGGTGGTGTCACTATGCTACCTCTCTGCCAATGCTATTAGTAAACCCTAGTTAATGATATACCGAGGCATGTCCAACAAAGAGGACAACCCACATCTCTCAATGATATCTCTATCTACCTATTTGAATCACGGAATTAGAGACCATGGCCTCAGAAATCGCTCTCACGACTGAAGACCACCAAGCCATTCCTGTAACAAACAAAATAGATCCAAATATCAGTTCCCACATCTATTTGATATATCTAATCAAAATTCCATATCAACTTGAAACAAATTCATATCAAAAATCAAATCCATATCAAAAGCGAAATTCCATATCAACTTGAAACAAATCCATATCAAACCAAGTTTCATATCGAAAATCAAATCCATATCGAAAGCAGAATTCCATATCAACTTGAAACAAATCCATATCAAATCAAGTTTCATATTGAAAATCAAATTCATATCGAAAGCAAAATTCCATATCAACTTGAAACAAATCCATATCAAATCAAGTTTCATATCAAAAATCAAATCCACATCGAAAGCACAATTCCATATCAACTTGAAACAAATCCATATCAAATCAAGTTTCATATTGAAAATCAAATCCATATCGAAATCACCATTCCATATCAACTTGAAACAAATCCATATTAAATAAATTTTCATATCAAAAATCAAATCCATATCGAAATCACAATTCAATATCAACTTGAAACAACGACAATCAAATCAAGTTTCCTATCGAATATCAAACCCATATCGAGAAACAACTCAAAAATCCATATCACACGACTCATATCAGGAACCATATCATAAATCATACATTAGAACTCATATCGAACATCACATTCACAATAGAAATCAAATATTCAAATCAACAAAAAATCAAGATCATCATTCAATCAATAGCTTGGAACTTTAATAGCAAAAGCAAATTGAAAAATCTATCAAAAAATCACACATCAGCACTGCCAACACAAAATTGGCTACAACACCCATCCAGGAACACTTGGCAGACACCTACCCACCCCAACCCATCTTACTTCATCTATTTTTCCCCCCAACATCATCTTTTCTCTCGTTTCTAGCTACATTTTCTGGCCACACACTAAGCGATCTCCCCCATGCGCTAAACTACCACCTATGTGCTAGCTAAAGTCAGCTACGCGCTAAAACCTTTACCCTATGCGCTAGATCTACCCTTTGCGCTACCCTGTTCCCCGCATGTGCTACCCTCTTAGCCCTATGTGCTAGGTCTACCCTATGCGCTACCATGTTCCCCGCATGTACTACCCTGTTATCCCTATGCGTTATCCTACCCTATGCGCTACCCTACACCTGCAATGCACTATCCGACGACACCTAGATGCTACCCTAGTTTACTAACTCTACATGCTAACTATTTTATCGTATGCATTATGCAAACGACCTGGTGTGCTAAACCGTGAGAATCCGACACAAAAAATAAAAAACGTGATCAAAATGGACAAAACAAAAAGCAAAAGGGGAAAAATTTAGATGACTTGCAGGTGGACCATACGTGGCAGGCCTCCAGTATCGATGAACGTGCTTGAATTGGTGCGAAGCATAGGGAATCAACATTTTGTCACGCTCCAAATGTCACTCTCACCAAAAGTCAAAAGGCACAAATGATACAAATAAAATCACTTTTCACCTTTTTATGGGGTAAAAGTAAATTAGGGTTGGTATGTGGGGCATGTATTTTGCTTGTGCTCTTGCTTATAACCCTAGCAAACATCATTTTTTGGAAGATGAATCAATTGGCACGCATTAAACACAAAAGGAAATTTCAAAATGTGATCAAATGTACAAACTATTATAAAATCGATCAAATTTTGGTTCATCTCTCGAGGGGGCATTATCAACACCATTTATCAAATTTGGGGCATGACATTGACATTTTGACACACGACATCACATCAATCAAATTTTGGTGACACGTCAATTTTATTTGAATCAACATGTGCACACACATCACTTCAAAGAGGGACAAAATGTAGACGTATAAAAATGACCACTTGTCTAAATGAATATTTAATGTTCATTTTATTCTCATTCCTCTATTTAATTAAATCTAATTTAATTAAATCATTCACATTCGTCTATTTGATTAAATAAGTTATTCAATTTATTTTATTAAATTCACCTAGGCCTTTCATATCATTTAATTGAATAAATTACTTTATTTAATTAAATCCCCCTTCTACTCTTTTTAATTAAATTTACACTTAATTAAATTATTCACTTCAAATAAATAAATCTAATTTATTTAAATCCTTCACTTGCATCTATTTTGTTGAAATAAAGCAATTTATTTTAATTAAAATTACTCTCCATCCACTTGCATTCTCCTTCATCTCCCACTTGCCTCTCTAAACCCCTTCTAAATTATCCTAACCCATCTACTAAATATTGTCACATCCCTAAACAAAGGGAAGTCACTTCTCAAACCCTTAAAGTCTTCAATAACCATTAAAGGCTTTATGTCCTCAACAACTTAACCATTTAAGTCTCTTACATAACCATTAGTGGTTAACTCAACCTTCTTACATGGTTGGAGATTTTTTTCCTAACTCAACCCTCATCTAACCCTAGGGTCTCATCAAGCATTCATTGCTTTGACCATGGTTATTCCTTTAACCCTTGCACAAGAGTTTATCCTTTGGTTAAAAGCTTTATCCAATGGGTTTTCTTAACCTAACCTTAACCTTTACCTTCTAAGGTAACCATGAGGTCTTCTCAAGCATTTAATGCTTCGTACATCTCCTCTCAAGCAGTCTTATGTTGATAATTGTCACCATTTTGTTGGTGAGAATTGTAAACATGGAATGATAACTTTCAATCCTGACCCTTGATAGGATCATCCAATCTTGACCCTTCATTGCCCTATTTTCCCTATAAGTAGAGCCCTCATTCTCTCATTCTCATATATCAAAGTCTTTAGCATCAAACTTATAGACATTTTACTAAGAATCTAATCTAAATCATTTTAATCAAGCATTTAGCCTCTTTTTGATAATCTTCACAACATCTTAAAATAGGCATTTGTATTATCACATTATAATCATCTCAAACTAGTATAGCATGCTAGTATAGTTTTGTTACTAATCCTTTCATCTTATCATCATATTCATGCTAGTTTAGTTCATCTTTTGTTGATATCATGCACATTAGGATTGCATTCATGTTAGATTGATGAAAACATCCCTCATTCTCATGATTGTCATCCCTAAGTCACTTTGCTCAGTGATCTGAGAGAAAAGGCATTGGCTTAAGGGGTCTTGTGAGATAGAGCACAATGGGACATCCCTTGGGAAGTTTAGCTATTCCATAGAGCTCTAGAACTTGCACCAAGAGTCCCATTGGTGTGTGGATTAGTCCTGAATTCATAATATTCATTTCATCAAGCCGCTTTTCCCGCGTACAGATATATCAGAAGGTTGATAAGGGAAAAGGGAAAATTGGTAGTGTACTTGATATCACGGACAAGGATAACCTTCCTCCACTGGCACAGGACACCCCACCAATAACTGTAGAGGCACTGACAAAAATAGATAGTCAGCCAACAAAAGAGAAAGTAGAGAAAATGACAAAAGATGACAATGATACAAAGTCAAACATTCTTTTTACTATGAATGTGGACACTCAGGACTTTAACATAGTAAAAGTAAACTGCTCGGCTTAACACTGACATACTGGTAGAAGCAGTAGTAGAAACAGGAATCAAAACTAAAATAGAAACTGAAGCAAGAACAAGACTTGATCAGAATATGTCTAAACCAGTAGATAGTAAGACAGACAGTAAGGTTGAAAATAAGGTTGAGGATAAAACAAAAGAAGTGGTTAAGGTTAATGTGCAGACATCCAGAGAAGATAAAAAACCAACTACAGAACCTAACACTCTGCCTAGCACTTCCACCATGGATTACCGACCATCAAATGTGACAAATGTACTTCTAGACTCAATAAAGAAGATTACTACATGCAACGCCTTAGCATTTAAGGCCATTGATGATTCTTTACTAATTTTACAATTGATTGCACCGGCATGCAAAGTTGATCATATTGTTGGATCTTTAATTAGGTAAATTGGACACATTGTCCAAATTCATTGCTTCAAATATTCTAACTATAGATAAAATTGATGAAGAAACTGTTAAGGAAACGGTGAATAAGGAGAAAGGTGAATTCTTTGATAAAACAATTAAGGATTGTATAGAGAAAATTGATTCTTTATTACTGACACTTAATTCCACCATTTGGAATATAAAGAGTTGTATAGGGAAGTATGCAAGCCTCACCACCTAACAGAGGACATTGATGAGGAGATAAGGAAAACACAAAAGGAGATTGATGATATAGCAGATAACATGATTGGTTCTTCAGAACTTACCTCAGCTTTAGATCAGAAAATGATAGTTTTTGAAGAAAAGAGTGAGAAATTAGAAAGGGAGAAAGCAAGGATAAGAATGAAATTTCAGGAGATGAAAAATAAACTTGGTCCTAGATTGGACAAATTATTGAGAGACCAAATTGAGTTATCTAAAGAAACTATTCAAGGGGAAAGATCACTGGAGCAACAGATCAATTATCTTATCGGGATGATCCGACAGACTGAGACAATAATATCTGACATTACTAAACTTATGCAGTCTTAATCTGATTGGCGGATATCTTTCAGATTGTACATAACCGGTTATAGACTTTGAGGTAAAATTTTGAATTCTTTGATTCTTTTTGACATCCTTTGTCATTGATGTCAAAGGGAGAGTAGTGTGTGAGAAAAATGTACAAAAGGGATCATTTTCTCAGGGGGAGCACTCTTATTCTTAGATTAGCTTTGGACTTCATTTTTGGATATCATCTTTTGGATTTTTCTCATGAGTGTTGCCATCAATGCCAAAGGGGGAGACTGTTGGCATTATACACTTAGATGAGAATAGTTGATGTTGTCATTGATGGCAACCAACTGGTAATATGGTTCACAAGTTACACCAACAACATACATCGTTTACTGGCACCAATAGACACTACAAGTTTATCCTCACCGGCATCTAGTCTACACCGACAACAAATCATACTGGCACTCTAAGCTGACTTGGAATAATGTTTTGTATTGCAAATTATATTTGTATAGTTGACTTGATGTATTGTAAAGACTCATATATGTATGAGATCTTGTAAGTCATTTGGTATGTAGAAAACTCTAATGTAACAATGCAATGTAATGAGCGATATATGAGATATTGTAGGATAGTTGTTTATGCACTTTGATGTATCTATTTTAGAATGAATAAGAAGCAGAGAAGAGAAAAGGTTATATGTCGATAGGTTTTTGGTTAAGGTATTTGTTAGAGCTTAAACCAGTACTGAATCAAGCATTGGAGATGCTATTGTGAAGCAGTACATTGTATTTGGATCTAACCATCCATTTGTAGTTAGTGGGACTCCTTTTTGTTGTTGAGTAGTGAGCTCTAGGCTATTGGACTTCCTGCATGTGCAGGCCCCTATTGTATAAGTAATATTTATTCATATTAGCTAGTGAGTAAATATTGTGGATCACAAATCCCACCAAGGTTTTTCCCTTATCGGGTTTCCTTACCAAAAATATTTTTGTTATGATGTGCATTGATGGTTATACTTCTGTTTCTCTTTACTGCATTATTATTTGTTTACTGGTATATTAATTTGGGTTGTAAAGTTGCAAATAAGTTAAAATCTTTTAGGAACTAGTTAGATAGTGATTTACCCCCTCTCTCAGTGTCTTTGGGACTGTCATAGCATCTAACACCTGTGATGCCTGCATATGTACAAAGGCTTCATTATGGATATAAACATCATTGATGAAAATAAATGCAAGCCGAAGGATGCATGAACTAATAGATGGAAGAGCTAGCTAATAGATAGCACCTATTGCCAGGTTTTCACCATATATTTTTATTGCACTTTTTCTCATATTTGATTTTTTTTATTTTTCACTATTTTCATTTTTTTTTTATTTTATGCTTTGTCACTTTTTTGGATTTTCTACTTTTAGACAAAAAACATTTTCAGGTGAATATTATTAATTCGTTCCTCGGGCTGATTCCCATCTAGTGTTGATTGGTTGATAGGAGCCTAACCCAAATGTTGTTGTGACCACAAATGGACCCAACTAGTTTGGTTCAAACTTCCCTTTCTTTTCTCGATCTGACTAGTTGCATGGATTTTCTTTTAGTACTAGTTCTCCAACTTGAAAGGCTCTTGGTTTGACCTTGTGATTATAACTTCAGCATATTCTTTGTTGAGACACCTTCAAATGATCAAAGGCATTTTGTTGACATTTATGGATTAATTCTAGTTCTTGTAGTCTAGATACTCTTTGTTGTTCATCTGGGATAAGACCTTTTAATGATACTCGTAGAGAAGGTATCTCTACTTCTACTAGCAATATTGCTCCTGATCCATAGACAAGACAAAAAGGTGTGGCACCCGTTGGTGTGCAGATACTGGTATGGTAGGCCCATAGAGTAGGGTTCAATTTAATATTCCAATCTCCACCAGCATCATTCGCTATCTTTTTGAGGATTTTCAAAAAAAATTGTTTGATGCTTCTGCTTGTCCATTCCCTTTTGGATAGTAGGGTGTGGAGAATTTTTGTTGGATCTGAAATTTCTCACAAAGCTCTTGTACATCCTAGTTCTTGAATGGTCACCCATTATCAGTGATAATGGTCATGGGTATGCCATAGCGGCATATGATGTAGTTCAAGATAAATGCAGCAATTTGTTTTCTTGTGATATTTGTGAGAGGTATCGCCTTAATCCATTTTGTAAAATATTTTGTAGAAACAAGGATGAATTTGTGACCATTGGATGAAGGAGGATTTATCTTTCCAACTAGATCAAGACCCCGTTAGCAGAAAGGCCAAGATGTTGCCAAAGCATGAAGCTCTTGTCCTAGTGCATGAATTAAATTTCCATGGATCTAACATTGTTTTCATGTTTTAGGTATCTAAAAAGAATCTCATTCCATAGTTGGCCAATAATAGTCCAAGCATATGAGTTTTTCTAAAAGGGTAAGACCACTTGAATGAGTGCCACAAATGTCATTATGAACTTTATTTAAGGCCTTCTCAAATTATTCTTTCTTAAGACATCTTAAGAGAGTACCATCCAGACCTCATTTGTAAAGGGTATCCATGACAAGAGTATAATGGTAGGATTGGCGAATAAAGTTTCTCTTTTGGTTCTTTGATAAGTCGAGAGGGATGATATTATCTTTTAGGTATGTATAAGTTTTTCCATAGTAGAAGGAATCATGCCCAACAAGGTGACAGATAGTTTGGGAATCAAGACAATTATGAGCAAGGTAAAACAACTTTTCCACCTAGAGTTCATAACGCTCTTGATTTTCCTGTGTCTGAAGTAGAGAAGAAAGTGTTTCCATGGCATGTTCTTCTTTTTTGTCATTCTTTGGAATCTACTCAAAATTGATCTCTACAAAGCACTTCTTGAAATCATCTACCATCTTTTTATAAGGCATTAGTTTGTCATCCTTTGTTTGGTAATCATCATTGATTTTGATTGATGACGAGCTAAGAGTCTCCAAAAACTTGTAATTGTGTGATGTTCCTATGACCATCTTAATTCCTGTAACCAAAGATTCATATTTTGTTGTATTGTTGGTGCATGAAAAACTCAATTTATATGCCTTTGGAATCATGTGACCTTGTGGTGTGATAAATAGAATGTATGCTCCTGATCCATGTTGTGTATATGAACCATCAAAGTACAATTGCCATGTCTTTGTGGTGACCGTTAGGATATTAGCATCTGTAAATTCAATGTGTAAAGGACGATCATCTTGAAGTAGTGCCTCTGCTAGTTGGTCTGCAATGACTTGTCCCTTGATAGATTTTTTGTCCACATAGTCAATATCAAACTCACTCAGGATCATGATCTATTTTGCTAGTCTTCCTATTAATGTTGCCTTGTTGAGCAAATATTTTAATGGATTGATTTTAGTAATCAACTTGATAGAGTAAGATAGTAGATGGTGTCTCAATTTTTGAGAAGCAAACACTAAAGCCAAGCATGCTTTTTCTAGTGGTGAATAGTTGAGTTCATATCCCACTAATGATCTTTTGATGTAGTAAATAGCTCGTTCTTTTCCTTCATTATCCTATTGTGTGAGAATAACCCCTAATGATACTTCTCGGACTGATAACATATAGTAACAATGACTTTCCTTGAATTGGTGACATTAGGACTAGTGGTTGCATGAGATATGCCTTGATTTTGTTGAATGCTTCTTCACATTGATTATCCCATTTGAAATGGACATTCTTGTGCAAGGGATGAGTAAATGGTTGACATTTATCTGCTAGCTGAGCAACAAATCTTTTGATTGACTATAGTCTCCTTGGAGTGATCTGAGTTGACTGATATTCCTAGGAGATGCCATTTCCATTATTGTCGTGACCTTGGCTGGATCTACTTTGATATCCCTTGCTGAAATAATATATCCCAATAGCTTACCTGTAGTGACATCAAAGGCACATTTCTTAGGATTGAGTGGTAGCTTGTATTGTTCTAACCGGTCAAAGATCTTTTCTAGTATTTCTAAATGTCCTTTCTGTTGTATGATTTTGCAAATATGTCATCCACATAGTCTTCCATGAATGTATGCATCATGTCATGGAATATCATTGTCATGTCTCTCTAATAGGTCATACCTATATTATTTAATCCAAATGGTATGATTGATGAATACTAAGAGGGGGGGGTGAATTAATATGTCAAAAAATACTGTAAGCAAACTCTTAAGCAATTTAGCAGATAACCGGTGCAGCAGATTCGCTAAAAAACCGGTTAAGATAAATGCAAACCAAATAGAAAACAAAGCATTCACCCACAAGAGTACAATCACCATAACACAAGATATTTGACATGGAAACCCAAATGGGAAAAAGCATGGGGAGTAGAAACTCACAAGTAACTATCTGTAGAATAGTAACCAAACCAGTTAAGGTCATACAATGTTCTTCACCAGAACAGATCTTGTAAGGAATCTAGATCTCTATTAGGAGATAAGTCCTATTAAAGACTACCCATTAGAGGATTTAAGATCCAGAGTTGTGAACCACCTTGTTAGAGGATTTACAAAGGCTTTGTTGAGTCTACCCGGTTAAGGGTTTTGGACTTGACAAAGATGTGAGTAATCAACAAGTGAATGATCTAGATAATAACACAGTATGCTTAATTAGATCCTTGACAGCTCCTTGTTAATGCATTTCAGCATTACTTCAGTCTTCTATATCTGCACACTCTATCTCTTCACACAGACCTAACCCTCTCTTCAATGAACGCACATAATAACCGTCCCTTTTCTGTGTCACATACAAAACCTAGACATGATGTCCTTATAAAGGAATATGATTTCAAGTCGGTCCAATAAGATTAGACTACAAATTCCTAGGTATAGTGCATCTAGACACATTTGGTAACACAACACAAAAACACTGCCAAAGTGTCAGTGGATGATAACTCATCACACATTACAATAATACTGGTTGGTAACTTATCACAGATATATATCAGTTAATACAATATATTGATTACCGGTTGTCAAAAATGAAGACTGGAAGATCGTAGTGTTCCGATCAAAAATTAACTACCGCTCAGGTCCTTCGTTTCGCTTGAGATCCTTGTATCTCTTGGGGTATTTATACCGCTTGGGGTCATCAGTCAATCTATGACCGGTAAGCCATCTTCTACAAAATACCGATAGTCTAGAGACTACACATTCAATGACATATAATACCGGTTGGAACAACTACCGATTGAGCATAACTCATCCATCAAGTAAGTGTGTGTCCATTAATGAAAATCAAAACATCATCAAAATACCAACAATCTCCCCCTTTGGCATTGATAGCAACACTTAGGAAAATTTTGACATCTAAGTGCTTTACAAAAAAAATGATGCCATAATCAAAATTACTCCCTCTAAGCATATATACTCCTCCATTTGTAAAAATTACAAGTAAGTGCATAAAATGGTAACATTCACCAAAATTCTAATGTACACTACTCCCCCTTTGCCAAAAATGAAAAAGTAATGCAAAGTATCCCTTTTATAAAATAAAATAGAGTAGATGTTCATCACAATAAGGAATGAAATTTCTCAAAAACAGATTTAAAGTTCTGCACAAAAGTCTTCATGTCCAATGTCCATGACTCAAGTAGCGAGGTAGAAATATCACTTCAATCTTCATCTAGAATTCCAATTCTTCCATTGCATCAATGGTACTCATCTCTTGAGTTACCGTGATAGCTTCCAAGTTGAGAAAACATCTCTGAAGAACCTACAGTTTTGGCAATAGGAGCAGTTGAAGCTCCTGCAGATCTTGAGTCTGGTTGCTGATTTCTAAGTCCATCTTGGTAGTCTGATGCTGAAAATGATGAACAGTTTTCCCATAGACAGTGAATAAATCATATGGCATCTTGAAGTTGCAGATGTATTCCTGCAACACCGATTGGAGTTGACCTTTTTGTTTGAGCATATCTTCACAAAATAGATGGGGTTGGTAGATTTTACTCAAAAGTAATTTACCCTCACCCATAGCAACACTGATATCATCCTTCTGCTTTAGTAGTTGTGTCTTGAGTTCATTCATTTACTTGACTAAGGCAATATTGAGTGCCTTTTCATGGTTCTTTCTTGCAGTTGCTTGAGCAACATCCTCCAAGCATTGTACCTGGTCCTCCACTATGGTACAAAGAATTTTGAGCTTGGATAGAGAGGAGTCGGTACTGGGGAGGTTAGTACTAGGAATTAGACTAGTAAGGGTGTCAACAACAAATTGTATGGCATCCTATTCTTTCTTCTTCCGCAATTCTTCCAGTCTCTTCTATGCAAGTTTAATGCTTCGTAGTAGCTCAGACTCATCTACTGATTGAGTCAGACATGCAAGAGTTAGATCAATAGGATTGGTGGAATCAACCTTCTTGGTTTGATCACTGGTTGCCTTAGGAGTCTGCCCTCCTTCTTTGGCCTTGATCTCCGCTTGTTTTCTCTTCTCTTCTTGTTTCTCCTCTTCCACTCTTTTCTTTTCTTCTTCTTTCTTCTTCTCTGACTCTTTCTTTATCTCCTCTTCTTGTTTCTTCTCCACTTCTTTCTTCTTCTTATCCTCTTCCTGCTTTTTCTTCTCTTCCTCCTTCTTCCTTTCTTCTTCCTTCCTCTTTTCTTCCTCTTTTCTCTTATCTTCTTCTTTCTTTTTCTTCTATTCCTCCTTCTTCCTTTCTTCTTCCTTCCCCTTTTCTTCTTCTTTTCTCTTATCTTCTTCTTTCCTCTTCTCTTCTTGTTTCCTCTTTGCTTCTTCTTGTCTTGCTTTTTCTTCTTGTTCTTTCTCCGCTTTCTCTTTGTCCTATTTCTCTTTCTCAACTTTTTCTTTGTCTGGAGTGACATCCTCATTATCTAATGCATCAACATCAATAGGGTCATTTTGTTCTATCACTCTTTCACCTTGACTATCAAATACCTCATCCAATTTGACTGAAGATAGGTCAGGTTCTTGATCAGCCTGCCTAGTGGCTTCAAATACTTGGTGCATTTTGACAGTAGCTTTAACCTATATATGTGTATCTTTTTCTACTTCAGAGGTTTTACCTTCTAGTAACCTGAGTCGCTGCCTTCTCATAAATAAAATGCCTTTGTACTTATCAATAATTTCAAATAACTTAGAATTTGAAGCATCAGGAAAGTACTGTGCAAATATTTTCTCCCTGATCTCTTGTTCTCTTTCAATGGCAAGGCACCATTTATTATCCAAAGAATCATACAAAGAATTTCGAGTAATAGATTTAATCTCAAAAGGTGACCAATCATTAATACATAAATATTTAATGACCTCTCGTTCTACATCCTCTTTCTCACTATCATTAAAGTCATCAAAATATTCCTTTAAGTCATCAAGCACTTTCCTCCTAATATTCTTTATTGTCCTTTGATAATGTGTCATTGGTTTATAAGAAGTAATATCTATATTTACCGGTGCAGAAGTTGCTGGTACATTACCTGTAGACTTCAACTTTTTGCTTGATTGCCTTGACTTCTTTATTTCAATCTCTAGTTCAGTGTCTTCTAACTCCGATGAGTGTGTCCTAGATTTCCACTTCCTCTCAAATACTTTTGCTGGAATAATCTCAGGTTTCTTTTTGGCTGGTGACTGCTTGGTCACTTTTGGACTGGCAGATGTAACCGGTGCTGATACCGATGGCACTACTTTGCTCTTTTTCTTCTTTGGTTCCTCAATCGGTGTGACCCTCTCCAAGTAGGTATCGGTTCTTTTCTTCTTTGCATCCAGTGGTGAGGCAAGTAGGGTAGAGGCATATCTGATCAATATGTCATTCACCACTTCATACCCCATAGGGTCAGCTACTTCCTTTCTAGGTTCCACCACTTCCATTATGTAGTGATCTGTCCTTATTGTGAAGCAGATGTCATCTTCATACTTCTTCACTAAATCACCAATTATCCTCATTCTCTGGTTCACCTTTAGTTTTAATCCATCAAAATACTTATTTAGAACCTCAAGATATGCAGTTCCCACTACTTGTAGACTTTCCTTAATCTGTCTAGAAACTGGTAGGTCAGTAGACCATTGAACATCACCAACTCTAGGGAAATAACCTTGAAAATAGAAGAATAGATCGACCAGAAGTTGGCCAAACTTGAACCTCAATAATTTGTCATGTTTCATGGAGTTCAGAGTCTCCAACAATTACTTCCATAAATAGGTACATAAGTCATATTTAGTGTCTTCCTTAATCATCCTGTAAGCAACATTTACTATAGCAGTAGGGATAGAATTCATTATGCTGGCATAAAATATCCTATAACCAATCACCATGCAAGCATATTTCACCAGATCATTATTAATGGTGTTGATGGTCATTGCCCATTGGTCACTCATAGAACCGATGAGCTCTGTCATTTAGTTTTGGTGATCTTCCGTAGAACTGGTACTTCTCCAACATTGCAGAATCCGGTGATGGCATGATTTGCTTCTAGTGTGATGTCATGGGTCCACGCGAGGTACATCTTGTCACCATGCACTCTGCTGAGGATAATGTGAATATGTTCTTCTGAGAATTCTTCCAGAAAGTATACCACATTGTGTAGTTTCATCTTCTCAAAGATTCTATACTCCAGTTTAATCTTCTTGTCATCTCCATAGAACAAACCTAGTTGGGAGTGAATTACTAGGGATCCTAGGTCTTCCAACTTACAGTCTATATACCCTGAAATATCTCCCTCGATAATAACTCCAGCGGGAATTTGAGATAGGGCAATTTATCTCATTTTCTTCTGAAGAAACTTAGGTGTATCTACGGGTGCACTAGAACTAGAGTGTGATGTATAAGCCATAACCAAATGCTAAGAATGAATTTCAAAAAATACCTTCATAATCTAAAATTTAGGTTTTGCCAATATCACACACAATACACCACTTTGGTTGCTAGTTCACCACTTAGTGTTCTTCACTGATTGCTTGAAAATGATTGCAAGATTTCACACAAGATTTATTCAAATGCTAAACAAATCGCTCTGGTTGCTCTTCTCTTGGAAATTCTTCTTTCGAAAATAGATAAGTAAAAATGATGATGAAAATCCCTTTTAAACAAACTCTCACCTACCATAATAAATGCATCACCGCTAGGGTACAAACCCTAATTTTGCCTTTTACCACTTCATATCTTCTACTGATTGACAAGTAACATATATCGATAAAGGTCTTTACCGATATAAAATGGGGGTTCAAAATATTTCACCGATATGTTCCCCCTAAGCTTTTCTAAAGCCCAGTTTGTCAGTTCAGAGACTTCCACACTAGGTATAGAAACAAGTTCATCTTGTAACTCTTCTTCTGATTTATTTTTCCAAGTTTTATTTACTTTTGCTTGAATGGTTTCAACATCAATCTTCCCTTCTGGAGTGATCGTTATATCACCTGATAGGTTCTTTCTCAGTCTGCAAGTTCTGACGGTGTGTCCTAGTTTGTTGCAATGATAGCATACCATTCCAGGTGTTCTCCATGGTCCATCATTCATACTTCCATTCTTCCTTCTGCATGTTGCAGTAGTGTGATCACTACCATGATTGATCAAACAAGTTTCTCTCCAACTAGTTGCCACTTGATAACCAACTGACCGATGGTCATAGGTATTGTCCTGGTTGGGATTCTGGTTCACAGAAAGTTTTGGGATAACTCCTTGAGTCCTTGGATGATATCTCCCAGTGTTGTGCAAAACCGACTTGCATTCAAATTCTCTATGCCCAAACTTGTTGCATGCATAACAGTTTCCATTGAATCTATTGGATCTAGGCACATTGTCTTGAAAATAAGGAAAATTGTTGTAGGCCTTGCTTCTACACACATTCGCAATATGTCCCTTTTTGAGACAATTAAAGCAAATAGGTTTAAATTTTTTCTTACCTTTACCCTTGGATGTTGGTTGCTTCTTTGATGCTTTAGCTTTTGTTCTAGAGGTCTCACCTTCCCTATACCCAGAGAAACCAAGTCCAGTGGTATCCTTTGCTGGCTTTGTCGATTCTAGCTTTTGCTCTAGCTTAGCAGTACACTGATTGAATTTGGCAAGTATCTCCTTTGACTCAGTAAGTTCCTTGGAAATAGCAACATTAAATTCCATCAAGGTTGCATTCTCAGAAATAGCCATGTTTAGTTCACCTTACATTTCTTCTTTTTCCACTTTACTCTCCTAGAGATGAGAAGTAAGGGTACTGATTTCTTGCTTCAGCTTGGAGATCTCATGATCTTTGTCTTTTACCAGATCTTCAAGTTTCCTTCTATTCTCAAGCTCTTGACTCATTCTGATCGTCAGTCCTTCCAACTCCCTTCTCAGATTGGCTTTAGATTCATTCAGTTTTTCAACTTCTTCAACTAGGGCTTCCATGTTTGCTTCATCAAAAGACCTATTTTTAGTAAGTTCAATCAGTTTCTCAGCATGCTCTCTTCTCTTGGCCAAAGAGGCTTTATACTTGACTTTGAGTTCATCATAGGCTCTCTCAGTCTAAGTGAGACGATGAGTAAGTTCCCTCACACTGTATTCCTCCATATCTCCTTCCAAGTGGTTAGACTTATAGAAAGGTTGGCTCTGATACCAATTGATGAATACTAAGAGGGGGGGTGAATTAGTATGCCAAAAAATACTATAAGAAAACTCTTAAGTAGTTTAGTAGATAATCGGTGCAGCAGATTCACTAGAAACCCAGTTAAGATAAATGCAAACCAAATAGCAAACAAAGCACTCACCCACAAGAGCACAATCACCATAACACAATATATTTGACATGGAAACCCAAATGGGAAAAACCACGGTGAGAAGAAACTAACAAGTAACTATCTATAGAATAGTAACCAGACTAGTTAAGGTTAGACTGGTTAAGGTCATACAATGTTCTTCATTAGAACATATCCTATTAGGAATCTAGATCTCTGTTAGGAGATAAGTCTTGTTAAAGACTATCCGTTAGAGGATTTAAGATCCACAATTGTGAACCACCTTGTTAGAGGATTTACAAAGGCTTTGTTGAGCCTACCCGGTTAAGGGCTTTGGACTTGTCAAAGATGTGAGTAATCAACAAGTGAATGATCTAGATAATAGTACAATATGCTTAATTAGATCCTTGACAACTCCTTGTTAATGCATTTCAACATTACTTCAGTCTTCTATATCTGCACACTCTATCTCTTCACACATACCTAACCTTCTCTTCAATGATCGCACATAATAACCTTCCCTTTTCTGTGTCACATACAAAACCTAGACATGATGTCCTTATAAAGGAATCTGATTTCATGTCAGTCCAATAAGATTAGACTACAAGTTCCTAGGTACAGTGCATCTAGACACATTTGGTAACACGACACAAAAACACCACCAAAGTGTCGGTGGATGATAACTCATCACACATTACAATAATGCTGGTTGGTAACTCATCACAGATATATATCGGTTAATACAACATACCAATTACCGGTTGTCAAAAAATGAAGACTGGAAGATCGTAGTGTTCTAATAAAAAATTAACTACCACTTGGGTCCTTCGTTCTGCTTGAGATCCTCGTACCACTTGGGGTCATTAGTCAATCTGTGACCGGTAAACCATCTTCTACAAAATACCGATAGTCTAGAGACTACACATTCAATGGCATACAATACCGGTTGAGAAAAACTCATCCATCAAGTAAGTGTGTGTACATTAATGACAATCAAAACATCATCAAAATACCGACAATGATGTTCCAGCAAAAAGTACCCTATGGACATGTGAAAGTTATCTTTTCTTGATCTCCGGGTGCTATTTTAATCTGATTGTATCCTGAGAAACCATCCATTAGAGAAAACATGGAATGTCTAGCAGTTAGATAAACAATGATGTCAATATTCGGCAAAGGAAAGTAATCCTTTGGACATGCATTGTTAAGATCTTTGAAGTCTGTGCATAGTCTAATACTTTTATCTAGTTTAGAAACTGGAACTATTTTTGATACCCATTGAGGACATGCTACAGGTATGATACATCTAGTAATTTCTTCACTTTTGGTTTAACAAGGAGAGCTATATGAGGATGCATCTTCCTTAATTTTTGTTTAATTGGTTTGGCTCCTGGACTGACATTTAAGTGATGCATAATAAGATTTGGATCCAATCCTAGCATGTCTACATATGACCAGGTGAAATTGATTTGTTGTCTTTTGAAGAATTCCATATATTGTTGCATTTCTTGTTCTAATAGAGAAGTTGTTGGATGTAGAATCTTTGGTTGATATGTTATCCCAATGTTAACTACCTTTGTTGGTTCAATCAATATGGATGACCTTTCTTGATAGTATTCAGGTAAGGTGTCAAATCTCCCATCTTTTAGTGCCTCGAGGAGGTTTTCACTATTAGATGTGTCCTTTCTTTTTACTTTTTCTTGGTCTAATGTTGCCAATAAATGGTTTTCAGCATTAGACCTAATATTGTTTTCTTTATTTTCACTTTTGGGATTGAGAGATTTCGCACCCCCCTGACTGGAAGATGCGTTGTTGAAATCCCTTATGAAATTCATTGTGGGTTCGATTGCATTAAGATATAAGGATATGGCATGGTCATTATGAAAGGTATCAATGGCAGTATATCTTTCATTTTCCCAGTCAATAAGTTTAGGATGGATTAGAGGTAAGGGGTCCTCAAGTTGAGATGCTTCAAATGTATTAAGGGTCATGATAGAGATGTCAAATTTTTGATATGTATATGAGTATATAGAATTATACTCTCATCAAAATGAGCTTTTGCAAGTAGCTCCTGGTCATCCTCAATTAAGTCCAAGTCAACCAAATGTGATTTTAATTCAAGTGGGCTAGTTGTTAATGTTTGTCCTGCATACGCATGAACTACATCGACACCTACATCTTCTTCAAAGCAAGTTTCTTCAGCTGATTGTTCAGAATGATAGGAATCCCATTCCCATTCATTAGAATCTATCTCACTTGCAGCTTCCAATTTGCAGATTTGTTCATATAGCATTTGATTTGTTTCTTCTATTTTTCTTGCTTTATCTTTTCTTCTCTCATATTCAACTTCCTCTGGGTTGATATTGAGTTTTATCAACCTTTCTATTAGCTCTCCTTGATTTGTACCAGCTTCTTGTCTATTTTGATTAGGAGTTAACTCTGCTTGGGAAGTGCTTTTAGTTTTTTTTTCCTATTGATTATAAGTTTTCTTCTTTTTCCATTTTATGTTTTCTTGTTCTCGTTGTTTGGCAGATGTTTCTTCTCTTTCAATTGCAATTTTCTCTTGTCTGTCATCATTTTCATCTTTGTGTTGCCTCGAAGAGGTCTCCTTTAGTATAGTAACTTGTCCATACCCTAAGCCTGATTTGTCTATAGCCTATTGAGTATGAGGTTGTATGGGTTCTAAGATACCTTCTTTTCTTTTTTTTATAGGACCCGTTCCAGTGTATCCCATTTTCTGAAGGATGTTAAATCCTTTTCCATATTTTTATGTAGGTATTATGACATTATTGATCTTTTGTTGGACTTCTTCATCCTTGTATAGCCATTGAGGCACATCTTTGTCCTCTATTTCCTCTGATAAGGTACCAGTACTAACAAATGCTCCATCAAATATTGGAAGATGTTTCACAATTGGTTGTTTTTTAGAGTTTGATGGTTTTCCATAGGATTTAGGAGAAAGTGGTAACTGTGACAATGAATATTATTTGTTCGCTCGATCTCTTAGATGCATTTATTTTTCCATACTTGACAAAATTGAGGCAAATGATTTTTCCTTAGATTGTGTGTTTGAAGATGATGCATCCCTATTATGAGGAAAAGTGACCTCTTGAGCCGGTTTTAGATTACTACAATATTGGAATGGATTTGAATCTACTGAGATCATGATTTCCTTCCCATTGTATGGAAACTTCAGGCACTGATGATATGTTGAAGGAATAGCTTTTATGTCATGTATCCATGGTCTTCCCAAGAGTATGTTGTATGATAAATTCAAGTCTAGAACTTGGCATGCTATGTCTTTCTGCAAAGTTCCTACTCTGATGGGCAATACCATAATTCCTTTGGAGGAACGCTCTTCTTCATCATATGATTTGATTGTGATCTTTTTTCGGGGATCAATTGCATCTTCAAAAAAACCTAGAGCACAAACAAGACTTAATGAGAAAATGTTTAAGCCATCTCCCCCATCTATTAGGAGGCATTTAACGCATGTCTTATGAATGAGGACTTTAATATGCAAGAGAACATTGTGGGGTTGTTTCAAGGACATATCATCTTCTTCGATGAATGATAAGTAATGAGGGGTTGTGAGGTGTCCCACCATGGTTTGGAATTGATCTACATCAAGATTTTTGGACACTGTCGTATCTACTAATTCTCTTTCAAGAATTTCTTTGTGTTTAGGTGAAAGCCTTAAAAGTTCTAAGATGGATATTTGTGCAGGATTTTTTTGTAGTTGATCCACTAAATTGTATTGTTTTGAAGTGGATGATGTGCTAGTTGTAGGACTCGGCAAAACAACTTTGGCTTTGCTTCTTGTTATAGCATGATAGGGTTTTTGATGTTGTTTCTCTTTGACGATAATCATGTTTACCATATTATCATATGCATGAGCATAGTTCACCTTTTCTTTACCTTTACTGTTATGAACTGTTGATGATTCACCCTTCTCATAGTTAGGAAGCAGAGTTTTGAAAGATGTGTGAGATTCATTTGCCATATGTCCATCTATCATTATCACTCCATTATGATGTGTGAGATTCATTTGTCGTATGTCCATCTACCGTTATCACTCCATTATCAATCAAATCTTGGATAAAATGTTTTAACTATTGACAATCATCTATTTGGTGCCTCTTGTTTTGATGAAAATCACAATAATGGTTGTCATTCCACCAAGAAAGTTTTACCTTGGGTTCAAAGTTTCTTTCTTCTTGCAAGATAATCAACTTGTTTGCGAGAAGCATCTTTAATGTTGACCCAAGTGGTTCACCAATTTTTGTAAATTTTCTTTGAAAGAAATTGTTGAAAGTTGATTTTTGGTGATTGTTGTTTTGTTGTGCTGCAACTGAGTGATTGGATAAATTGAAAATCGGTTGCTTTGGTTTTAAATTGTTGTTATCAACTATCCCATCATTGACGATATTTTGATTTGTGTTCCAAAATTTGGGATTATCATTGTTGTTGTTGCTAGTATTGTTGTTAGGAGAGTTAACTGTTGGAATCCAAGAACATTGAGAGGGGTGGAGGGGGGGCTGAATCAGTGCTCTACCGATATGATCAATTTTAACCTTATTAAAATTTGCATACACCAACTAATATACCGGTATATAAAGAATTTAAAGAAGTAAATATACCAATAAGCCAATCACATAAATGAGCACCATAACACATAGAATTATACGTGGAAAACCTCAAAGAGGAAAAACCATGGTGGGATTTGTGACCCACAATATCAATTCACTAGCCATATGAAGAGATACTAAAATATATAAGGGGCCTGCATTTGTAGGAAGGCCTACAGCCGAGAGAACATTGCTCAATCACAAAAGGAACCTCACTGACTACATATAAATCCAGACAAAAATCTTGAGAAATGAGTCAACAGCTAAGATAACATCTTTCTATGCCAGAATGCAGTTCTGGTTAAGCTTTGTCTGTTCTGATCTGAAACCCTAAACCCTTTATTGAAATAACCCTTTACAATAATATCCTCATAGACATGATCTCTTTGATGTATTTCACATATCCTTCATTATTTCCTTCCAATTACATATTCACATAATATCACATCCACATATTCCATATCAAAATGATCTAACCAACTTACCTATATATCCTATACAATTTATCATGCCTTGTGTCATCTTACAAAGATATTTACAATATGATTATACATGTCGGCTAGATAACATAAATACATGAATATCAAAAACAATTGTCGATGCTGGATCCAAGAGATGTTAGTCTCCAATACCTAAACCTTGTTGGCCTGCATTGTCGATAACTTGAGAATTCCTTCCATCCTATCGGTGTCGGTGCCAATATTGATGCTAGTAAAGTGCTTGTCGGTGCACAACTAACCCAAAATATGAAGCTGGAACAAGATATCATGTTTCCATCAATGAAAACATAGTGAAACCAACCAATTGAGTGTCAATTTCCAACAATCTCCCCCTTTGTCATTGATGGAAACACTCAAGTGGAAAATGATCATGGTTTCATTTGTTGTTTTCATCTTGCATGCTCCCCCTAAGCTGAATATTCATCAATACAAAATACTCCATACTCCCCCTAATGTATACAACTCCCTTTTTTCTTTTTCACATCTATATCACTCCCCCTTTTACATCAATGTCATCAAAATTTCCAAAAAAATGCCAAAGATCCAAAACCAGGACAAAGAATGAAAGATATTGTATAATGAATATCCCAAAATTATCATATCGAAGCTTAATATATTTGAAAATATATGGGTATGCCTTCTCCAAAAGCTCAAGATAAGTATCCCAACTAGATTTGAAAGTGCCTAAAATAGATGCAAGTCTATTTATCATATGGAAAAAGGACTCTTTCTCATTTAGCTCTACCGGCGTGGGCTTTCCAACCATATCTATACACTCCTTATATACATTGAGTGAATCCAACCAGGGACTCACCAAACCTCTCAAACTTATGGCTCTTCTTATGATTTTGTCTTTTTCTTTCTCAAGAACATAAATTTGGGCTTCCAAGACCAAAATTTGACCATCAGTGGATGTAGTCAATGAAGTCAATCCGTCAAAATAATTAGCTATACTTGCAATTTTCTTCTGGAATTCCTTAATCTTCTTATCCAAATTAAATGTAAAAGAATCTATGTTACAACATACTCTATATATATTTGTACACTTCTTCAAAGAATTATCTATTAATTTCAATTTCTCATCAATTTCCTTTTTCTCAGAGTCAATCATCTGATCAAATACAACTCTTTTAGCCTGTGTGAACCTCTCCAGTGCTTGTCGGTTTCAAATCTATTGCAAGGATTGAAAATCCTTTGAAATGTGTCATGTAATTGGCTTAAGCTTGCCAGATAGGCTCACTTCTCTGTCAAACTTGTAATCCGAGACTAGTTTGTGCAAAACAGTGATAGAGTGATCAATAATCCCTTTATCCACAAATCCCTCCTTCATTAATTTATGTGCAGCCATCATCATGAGTTCAATAGAATGCATCTCAGTTATGTTTTTCTTTACAATCTGTGAGGTGTCAATTGACAATAATGATGGACTCACTACTGGTTCCTTTCCAGATTCCCCTTTCTTCTCATTTGATGATTTATCCTTTATAGTTTCCTCACTTGCATCGGTGGCTTTGCCACTTGGTGCAGTCTCAGTAACTGTTGGTTCCTCTCAAGGAATTGTAACCTCATCTTGTATATTTGTATCTGGAGGACTGTTGTCCTCAACATTAGTATCTTATACATTATCAACCTTTACACTTTCTATATTTGTCAGTATCTCAACATTTTCCTATACATTTGTATCTATCGGGGGCTTAATTTCCACTATCTTAATGTTTTTCAAAATTGAGGGTGAAGTACCCATAATACCCTTTCTTTTCCCTTCAACCAGGATGTCTGTAGTGTCTATCTTTGATTTTGGTGAAGTAAAGAAACCTGGGTTCTCTTCAAAGAACTTAACCCATGCCTTGTGGGTCTCCTTTATTATCTAATTTACCCTTCCTAGCATCAGACTGGTTATTCTATGTTTACTGTTAAAGACTTTTCTATCTACCACCTCAAGTGTCTTATCCATTTCCTCTGGAGTAATAGAAACACAAATAGTTAACAACTCTTGTATCTTTATATGCCTATCTTCTTGCATTGTTGATAGTCTCCTAGCATCTAACATATTATACAGTTTTGTCTAATATTTGGTTTTCAATCTCTATTAAGGCTTTCTTATAAATATCCAAATATAACAAAATTTCTTCCTCTATTTCTCTTTGTTCATCATCCTCTAAATTTTCATAATAAAAATGTACATTCTTTAACATACCATCTTTAGTGATCCCATCAACTAATTCTGCACAAGTTTTTGGTGGAATGATAGTTACATTACCAGATTCAATTGCCATATCAATGTTAGCGACCTTCTTATTCCTTCTACCAGTACCAGATAGAGTTGAAGGTGTTACTTTTCATGCTTGCTTCTATATCGATAACTTGAATGTAACTTTCCTAACCGGTTTATTTTTAGCCTCTACCTTGGTTTCCTCTATTTTCTTCCTGATAACCCTTTTGAAAACTAGGGAAGTGTCATCCTCAGAGTCAAACTATGCTACAATAGGCTCAATGAACACTTTTGGTTCTTTTCTCTTCCTACCTTTCTCTGGGACAACATCAATCAATGCTTTAATGTCTTGTGAGACCTTCTCAACAATATTACTTGCCTTTCCTTCTTTCTTCTCTCTTTTCTTCTGGTTGAACTCTGTTTCAACCTCTTGTGTCTTTTTCTTTGAAGTATCACAGGGCTTCTCAGATTCATCAATAAAAGAATCAATCAACATTTTTGCATAAGCATCTAAAATCTGTCCATCAACTTCATATCCCATTTCCTCAATCCAGATCTTCTAGGGCTTAACCGCTTCCATGAGTGTTTCATCTTTCTTCACCATGAAGCATATGTCAGTTGAGTATTTCTCAACAATATGGTTTTGAAACCTCTCTCTAGATTTGTTAGAGTATTGGGGTCTTTACTTGATTAATTCAATAATATTTGTTTAATTATTTAAGTTCCCTTTATCTCTTTTACACTTAAGCTAACTTTAGGTGCATAATAATTAATTATTTTATTAATTATTATGTCCAAGACTAGGTTTTCCTTTTTAGGGTTTCTTAACCTATTAGATGTTTACTCTTTTCATTGTATTGTAAGGATTATCAAATTACACATTTTGTGAATATTGAGCTCTCTTCTTTTTGAGTAGATTTTTTGTGTATTGTTTTTTCTATTATTTGCTTCCTTGCTTCTCCTTTTAACAGGTTATTCAGCTTGCAGAGATCTTTAGGCTCCTGTGGTGTTGTATTTCTCAACTCTCACATGGTACCAGAGCTTCATATATGTAGCTATCTGTTCTTGTTTTGAGATTTTGTGCTTGGAAACAGATTTGGGGTTTAAGGAAGTTTTTTTTATGCACCTAGGGATAGGCCTTTTTTCTAAGTAATTTGGGCCTAAACAAACCTCGCCATCATACGCAGAAGGCCCAAAAACCCTTATGGTCATATAAAACTTGATCATTTTTGGCTTCTGAGCTTCTCGGAGTGTTTTTTTCTCTAGTACCAGGTCGTATGGCCCTAGCACGTAGTTCAAGAAAAAAATTTCAAAAAAAATGCCTTTTTATGGCATGCAGGCCAAATGATTTTTTGATCAAATAAATTCAAAAACAAACTCAAAAATCATTACAAAATGGCAAGTTGTTTTTTTTAAAACAAAAAATCAAAAAGTTTTTTTCAGGGCTACCCCATGGTACATAGGGTATCGTGGGGCCCCTTGACAGGTCGCAGGCTGCCATCATTGTCAAAGAGGGCCCTCACCAGCCACTAGCCTTCGGAACCCCACCTACCGGCCCCCACCTCTACGTTGTGCCCACTACCCGTGGCCTCCCTACACCACCTGTTGACGCCATTGCCGCCTTCCTTCGTTGTCACCGATGTGCTTCCCACCATCGGCGCCCTCTTCGTCGGCTACCACCATAGATCCACCCGCCGATGCTACACTGCTCACTAGCCACCATAGCACCACTTGCCCACCACCACAGCATCGCCCACGGGCCACCTCTGCCCGACCCTGCCCCTGTTGCACCTCCCTCTTGCCTCTTTTAGGGGGGGTTGGTTTTTTTGCCATAACTTGGGCAAATAGAGTTTTTTTTTTTTAAAAGAATAGGTGTCGAAAATCTGGTTCCAAGCTAGACCTTGTGATGTTGGAATTTATTTCCAATTTTGATGTTTGACTATTTTTTTTCCAATCAAAGTGGGGTCTCCTTTTTGCACTCCGGGAGCCATAAAATAAGCATCTGAACTCCATTTTTTGAAAACTTTATATTTCTGGAAATCTTGTTCTGTGTAATTTCCATCCATATGGGTTTTCTTTCTAGATTTTTCTCTAGGAATATTTTATTTATTTTTTGGCTTTTTAGCACTTTGGTGGATATCTTGGTTGTTTCAGGTCTTGGGATCTCTTCTCTGAGTAAGATGTCTCAGTTTTGGTTCTTCTTTCTGTTTCCAGTCTTATTATCATTGTAGCATTTCATTTATGCAACTGCACTGAGATAAAGTGCCATCATGCATTATTTACTTGGAATCTTACACATCTTGTGCCTTATTGTACATGCACTACTTATAAAGTGTCATGGGGGGGTTGATGTTTGCCTTTTATTTGCCATCTACCTTTGTCCAGTGAGTTTTCCTTCCACGACATTCACCTCATGTTGTGTGTCAAGTGAGTGTTCCTTCCATGACACTATGTACTTTCTCTGTGCCTTCAATGTTCCTGGTTCTTCATCGTGCAGTTCTTGTTGGCTATTCTTTTCAGTGTACCTATCCCTCTCCCTTTTTCAGCATTATGGGGAAGTTTGTCTTGTTGGTTATAATTCTTCCATGGTTTGATTGATCAGCTCTTCAGGCTTTGGTTTCTCATGCCATCTATATCTTTGAGTTCAGTTGTTTGCCTTTGTTTGCCTTCTGATTCAAGTAGTGTCATTTGAGGGCACTCATACAGATTACAGTCTTCTCTACCTAGTCATGTTCTATTTCAGTGGAGGTTCTTCAGATCAACAATTATTCTTCAACAGTGTTTGTAGGTTCTTCACACTTTAGTGATTCTTCTGATCTTCTCTTGTTCCTATATTTTTGGAACATTCTTGTTTGGAGGTTTTTTCAGTCCTTCTTCTTGTCTTTTCCATCTCTGTTTGGAGTAGAGTTTTTTTCCCATGTGGTTTTCTCTATTTCTCCGATTTATAGAGATTTGGTTGTATTTGGGTACCTGATCAGGCCTTGTTGCTCGGACCCATCCTTCTTGCTTTCAGTAGTTGTTCTATGTTTTAGCTTCTCTCTAAGTCTATCTTAAGGGGGGGTGTTAGAGTATTGGGGTCTTTACTTGATTGATTAAACAATATTTGTTTAATTATTTAAGTTCCCTTTATCTCTTTTACACTTAAGCTAACTTTAGGTGCATAATAATTAATTCTTTTATTAATTATTATGTGCAAGCCTAGGTTTTCTTTTTTAGGGTTTCTTGACCTATTAGAGGTTTATTCTTTTCATTGTATTGTAAGGATTGTCGCATTACACATTTTGTGAATATTGAGCTCTCATCTTTTTGAGCATATTTTCTATCTATTATTTTTTATGTTATTTGCTTCCTTGCTTCTCCTTGTAACAGGTTATTTAGCTTGCAGAGATCTTTAGGCTCTTGTGGTTTTGTATTTCTCAACTCTCATAGATTTCATAGACTTCTGGAATGCTTTAAAATATCCCCATTATTTATCATCTCTCTGATTGCCTAATGTAGAAATTGACTGTTTTAATTGCCTCCCTATGGGGATATCAAATGGCCATTGCCTCTTCCCAAAACTAGGAGCATCATTCATGAAAAATAGCATTAAACAGACAATTAAGTTTCCATACCATAAAGTTCCTTTCTTTTCTCCTTTAATCTTCTCTAGGTTTATCAATAATTCATCTAACATCCAACCACATAGATCCAATTTCTCATTTTATCTCATCATCTTGTAAGCTGTGAGAATGTAGGAGTTAGAAACAAAATTCAATCGGTTTGACTAAGTTACCTTATAACCAATGACCATGCTATTGAATCTGATGTTTGTGTTGGTAATAGTGTTGATTCTCATAGATCGTCTATTGCACAAGTGATTTTTTTGACATAATCATTAGAAACCTTCTTATCTAGACGTTGCCCAACCTGTGGCAAACTGGTGAATGCCCTAATGGCTTCCTTGGTGATCTTGTATGGTTTGTCCAACCAAATAAACTCCCCATGTATTCTTCTTAAAACATACCTAGCTATATTATCTTCAAATTATGGAATGTCCAGAATGTCAGTAAACTCAAAGTCTTCAATGTGCTTGTATTCAGGTTTGACCTCTCAAGAATTTCCCATTAGCTCACTCATGTACATACCCTTTATATTAGATGTCCCCAGATCCTCAATCTGATAGTGTATGTATGCCCTAACATCTTCAACATACACAACACCTTCCAGAACATGAGAAAATGCTCCAACCGGGTCATCCAGGGTAGCCACATGCGGATATCACTTGAAAGTTGGCTTGGAACGGTCCTTGATAGCAACAATAGTCAGTTTTGCAACAAAGATAGGAATAGATGATGATCCTACTTCCATGATTAAACAAAAGTAACTCTTAATCATTGTCGGTGAAATCCTAACAAACTCTTTTAGTCACTGATGAAATCACTCAAGAAGATATCTGATCGCACTAAATCACCTTTAATCGCTCTGAATCACTCTTAATTACACTGAATCAATCTGAAAGCAAGGTGATCAAAAATGAAGTACATTCAACCTTTTATCCTCCAATAAAAACCCTAATCTTTCATTGACATCAATGACTTCCGGTGAAAGATACTGACTCTTTGAACAAACATATCCATGTCAGATAAGCATCTCCAATGTCTGGAACATCTTCTAGAACCTCTTCCTAGGGCATATGCAACATCTTCATGAATGTTTGCCTACCCCTAAAGAATTTGCCTCAATTATCGGTTGAGCTCCCTGTCGGTGCAGGAGAAGCCTCCTCTGCTGGATAAGTAACCGGTGCATTCCCATTTGCAGATTGATCTTTAGTCTTCCTGACCCATCTCTGGATATGACCTTGTCGGATTTCATTAACCTTCTCTTTCCCTTTCTCATTTGATATTCTATTACCAACCAGTGGATTTCTGCTTCTACATAATTTAACAATATGTCCAACTTCATTACATGCATAACATGTAACATTGTTCCTTTGAATTGCTTTGCTAAAAATGGTATAATTGTTTGACCTGCACTAATTAACCATATGTCCAAATTTTCCACATGCATAGAATTTAACATTCATTTTGCAATATTTTGTCTTATGACCATACTTATTACATTTAGAACATTTACCAGGAGCAAAATCGGGGTTCTGATTTCCTCTGTTTCTAGATTGTCTAGCCATGTGACCAAATTTATTGCAAACAAAACATCTACCATTAAATTTATAAGTATTAAACTGTCTTACTGGTGCCTTATGGTTTTGATCTTCATTAGCAGTACCAAAACTTTGTCCTTTCTCAAATCTAAGTCCATTGCAATCTCCATTCTTCCTTTGTCTCTTCAATAACTCATCTAGCTGTGCTGAAATAATCTTGAATTTTTCTTTACAGTCACTTGCAATAGTTAGATCATCTCTCAAAATTGCCATTTGTCTCTAAATCTCTTGTTCATTACTCTGAGATTGTACTAAATTAGTTCTCAACATATCATTCTTCAAATTTGTTCTTCAGAGATACAACAAGATTTTCTTCCTTTTTCTTCCAGTCCTCAATCTCTTTAGACATTCTCATGGTTATACCTTGTGTTGGTGTAAATAATTATTCATCCTGGATATTATTATACCTTACTTAAGTTTACTTAGGAAATTCATTACATAGTAGTTTGGGTATGAGACACTTGGGTGTTTGTGCCACATTGGGATAGTGTGTGTAGGAGAATTTCCACCTTTTATGGTGTTGATCTTGTTGTTACACTCCACATTCAGTGGGTGATCCACCTCATGTGGAATATTATATTGTTTCTCCTACCTACCCACACCTATTTCCTATATACCCTTGTTTCTTATTGAGTCACATGTCATGTTTGTGTGCTCACATATTCGTATAGCCTTGCCTATATAAGCAAGCTTATCTACATTGTTTGTATGGGCATTCATTGAACGCTTGATGATCCAATTGATCAATATTTTCATCTTGATAGAATACAGTTTATTTCTATCATCTATTTTGTTCTCTCTTATTTGTGTTTACCATTGCCTCTTGATATTGAAAAAATCTCACATGGTATCAGAGCCATTAGAGTGTCATTGGTTTGTCAATTGAGAGAAATTTGATGCTATTTGAGGTTGTGTATTTTGGAGCTTTCTATTGCAGGTTATTATTGAAGCTTGATGGGTCAAATCTGAGGTTGCCATTGGATTGAGGAGGTCCAAGAAAGTCATTTTTTTTTTGTTTCATCAAAATCAAACTTCGGAGGCCAAATCTAGAGGCATTTGAAGTTTAAAGCTACGACAGAAATTTTCTAGAAATTATAATTTTGCAGACAATTTTCAAATTGTGATATCTTACTCATCCGGACTCCTTTTTTACAGAAATTTTTTTTTTTGGGGGGGGCATAGAATTTTGTGATTTGTACAATGGTGCAGGAATTTTCTATTTTTCGGATACAAGTTTTTCGGAAATCATGAAATCCCGATTTTTACAACTTTGGAGGCTTCATTTGGGCTCATATGGACTCCTTTTCAGGTGCCGTTTTTTTTTAGAGTGCATAATTTTTTGTCTAATTTCATAATATACCATTAGTTTGCAGTGATTTTAAGTAGAAATTCTACTTTCAGTATTTGGTCATTTTTGGCCTATTTGGTAGTTGCATTTTGCTTAGATCTCAGTTTAGATCACTAGCAGTATTTGTTGAAGTATCTTATATATCATTTTGAGAAGTTGTAAATTGAAATAAGAAGTCCACTTTGCCTTGTTTTGCAAGTGGCCCATTGTATATGCACTAAGTATAAAGTGCCAAATCACCATTTTGGGGGGAGGTTTCTTGATTGAGTATTTTGGGGGATGTCTTGTGTTGTGCCTCTCTCTATCTTGTGTTTTTTCATTTTGGTGCTATGGGTTCTCCTAAATTTCCACTTTTAACTCCCCATAATTATGCATCATGGCAAATTAAGGCATGGAGTAAACTAATGGAAAAACGACACATTCATTATGTAAATGAAACTATTACAACACCACCTGATCCTAAGGCTAATCCTAATGCTCAAATTGAATGGCTTACTAAGAATGCTATGGCACTTGGAACTCTTAGAAAGTATGTATCAGATGACCTCATTTTTCACATTGATAAGTGTACAACAATTAAAGAGGCTGGGGATATTTTTAAGAAATTGTATGGTCAAGTTGATGAGATTAAGGGCTACAAGCCTGATAGTGAACTCACAACTTTGGATCCCAAGGATTTTGATACAATCCAAGATTATGTCACAAAAGCTACTGAGCTAAGAGCAAAGCTAAATGATTGTATAATTGACAAAAAGGATGCTCAATTGGTTTTTAACTTGTTGGACAAGCTTCCTTCAAAGTATGCAGCCTTTATATCTAGCTTTCACACCCATAGGTTAGCTCAAGGTTCCTCATACACTTCTCCCTCATTTGATTCATTCATGGAGATGTTGATACTTGAGCAATCTAATTTGACCATAATGGGGATTCTCAAATCTTCAAAGTCACAAGCTTTAGTGGCTAACAAAGGGAATCAAAGTAACAAAGGAAAAGGAAACAATCAAAAGAAACCTAAGTCAAAACCACAACAAGATGGAGTACAATCTTCCTCTCCACAACAAGGTGATTTGCCATTCTCACCTAAGAGGAAATCATATAAGGACAATCTTTTTTGTGGATATTGCAAGAAGTCAGGACATGATGAACATCATTGTTATAAGAAGGATATTGATGAGTTGAAGAATCTTCTTGAGAAGAACAAAATCAACCTACCTTCTAGAATGTCTACATCATCTTCTTCTAAGGATAAGGATAAAGGAAAGGATCACTCTTTTGGGATAGATAAAGGAAAGGGACAAGCTCTTTGTGCTACTACAAGTCCTGATTCAGGGAGATGGATTCTAGATTCAGGGGCTTCTCATCATATGGAATCTTCGCAGTCTATGTTTTCTACATTTGAGCCTTGCCACATGCCACAGATTTTGATGGGCAATCATACATGCATGGATGTGATTAGGAAAGGATATATTGTCATTGGGGATAATTCCTTCAATGATGTGTTGTGTGTACCCCACTTGACAAATAATCTTCTTTCCATATATAAAATCATACATGGGGCAACTAAGAAAATTGTGGAGTTTACACTTGATTCAGTTATCATTAGATACTTGGAGAGTGGAGCTATCATTGCGACTGGGGTGGTTGATCATGCATATCAGTTGTACTCTTTTTCAGATTTTGGTCCTATTGATGAGGTTGATTCTTCCTATGTTGATGGTTCATATTTTGAGGAGAACTTTGGGCATTTGAACTTCGGGATTCTCACATGTGACCCCGTTCTTGAGCCTTGCATTTCATCTCTTTCTATTGATATCACACCACCTATTTCACCTAATGATGCACCTAGTGTGACAGTTTTGCCTTCTTATGATTCAGTGCAGCAAGATATTTCATGTCTTTCAGCTTCAGTTGATTGGCATGCCTACTTGACAGACATTGCAGGTTTGTTTGTGGAGTCCTACATTATAGATTTGGGAGACACCATTGATGGCATTCATCTTCTCTTTGATGAATATGATCATTCTTCGATTGTTATGAGGGATAACTCTGGCCCTCTTGTACATTTTCTACATGATCAATCTTTAGAGGTTGACATGATTGTGGATACTTTTGTACAACACTTGGAGGAGGTTTCTTTATCTTTTGAGGAGACATATGAGTCTTTGGACATTGTTCTACATTCATCTCCACTAGATCTTGGAGTGCCTTTTTCAACAGTGTGGCACAGTTTACCACCTTTGGAGGGGGTAACCTTCAGCATCAACATGGGGACACTTGAGCAATTTTCAGAGATTCCTTTCATCATGAGTATTTTTGCTTCATCTTCCCTTCATGGTTGGGGAGACTTTTTGGATACACCTTTGGTTTTGTTTCTTCCTAAGGGTATGAATGTGGTACGACATTCGTGATGCAGTTTCTTCATTCATCTTCGAGCTTCTATCATTGGTGCAGATTCCACATTGATGGGGGGCTTCCTAGTCTCTCTTATTCTTCTCTCATATGGGGGGGACTTTTTCCTCACATGGGGTTTTGTCCTTCACACACTTCTATGAGATTTCTTTGTATCTAGTTTTCATCTCTCTTTTGGGGGAGGGTTTTTTCCCATTGGGTTTTTCTCTCTTTCCCTGCTTTGTGACGGATTTAATTGCATTGGTTTGCATGCATTTGTATTTGTACATGGGTACCTAACATGGCCTTGTTGCTGGGACTCATCTTGCATTTCTTAGTTGCATTGTAGACTTTAGTGCACTCCCCTAAGTTTCACTTAAGGGGGGGTGTTGGTGTAAATAATTATTCATCTTGGATATTATTACACCTTACTTAAGTTTACTTAGGAAATGCATTCCATAGTAGTTTGGGTATGAGACACTTGGGTGTTTGTGCCACATTGGGATAGTGTGTGTAGGAGAATTTCCACCTTTTATGGTGTTGATCTTGTTGTTACACTCCACATTCAGTGGGTGATCCACCTCATGTGGAATATTATATTGTTTCTCCTATCTACCCAAACCTATTTCCTACCTACCCTTGTTTCTTATTGAGCCACATGTCATGTTTATGTGCTCACATATCCATATAGCCTTTCTTATATAAGAAGGATCATCTACATTGTTTGTACGAGCATTCATTGAACGCTTGATGATCCAATTGATCAATATTTTCATCTTGATAACATACAGTTTATTTCTATCATCTATTTTGTTCTCTCTTATTTGTGCTTTCCATTGCCTCTTGATCTTGGAAAAATCTCACACCTTTCATTTATTTTTTCATGACCATGTTCTATTGACTCAGCTTCTAACACCATTCTTTAAGTGCATCTTTCTCTTCATCATCCTGATTTTGTAAAATTTCCTTCCTCATAGCCTAAATAGATGACAACCTATCCTGTAGGACAAGAATGAATTCCTTAGCAGAATTCAATTGATCTTGTAGCTTTAAGTTCTTCATATGTTCAACATCATAATCTTCAAGTGCCATCTCAAGTTGCTTTTCCAAACCCATATCCATGGATTCTGGATTCAAGATCTCCCTCAATCTGTTAAACTTCGTTTGAGGCACAAGGCTCTGATACCAATTGTTGGAAGTCAAGAACACTAAGACGGGGGGGGGGAATCAGTGTTCTACCTATATGATCAATTTTAACCTTATTAAAACATGCATACACCAACTGGTATACCGGTACATAAAGAATTGAAAGAAATAAAGCAACCAATAAGCCAATCACATAAATGAACATCATAACACAAAAAATTATACATGGAAAATGTGAGGCCCTACCCCGATTCAGTTTGACATTTTCAGTTATTTGCATATTGAGACTATTATGGATGCTTTATTTTATGCATTATGCACTTAGAACTTATATGATCCCATGATTTGGATCACACTGACATATGTTGATGTTTTATTTCATGCATGATGATTATGAAGCTTTAGATATGATTTCTAGAATAGAATTACATTATGATGGTGAATGTCATTATTGGGAATTTGCAGGATTTTATTTTGATGAAAGAAAATGATGTTTATTTATGAATGGTTCAATTTTGGGAAATTATGTTAATTGTTTATGTGAAATTGAATTTGAAACCAAAGGAGATATTGAATTATTGTTGCCTAATGTATGAGTGTTTGATTTGCAATGGAATCCATGTATTTGATTATGAATAATTGTGATTATTTGGAGTTACTAATGTGTTAATTGAGATGTGCAGGAAATTATCCATGTGACCATGGAATTTAATGGAGAACCAAGCCTAGACCAATGTGCGTTTGTTAAGCCGGGAGTTGTCTATTTGGAGAGACAACACCCCTCCCCTTGTAATGTATTTTATTTGTGATGTGTTTAATGCTTGAATGTAAAATTTAATTTATATGTAATTGTGTAATCCTTCAAGAGACCAATTTTCCATGTGTGATTTTTATATTGTATTTTTGTTGTGTCACTTGACACATGTGCTAATTAAGTGTCATTGAGTTGACTTGTCTCTTGGAGGGAGTTTTGTTTCTACCAAAGCCATTCAAAAAAAAACTTGAGTGTGGTCCCAAATTTGTCTTGGGTAGGGAGTCTTGGGAGTGGTCAACTCAAGCTTGACCCGTAGGTAAACTTCAGTGGGATTTCCAAAGGGTTTAATGGACTCCTAGGGTAAGTTTTTAGGCTTTTCCAAAGGTCCAAAGGGTATACCTATGGGTTAGGGGTGTTTTGAAACATGTGGCTTCTCCCATGTGACTATGTAGTCACTTCAAAAAGTGATAATTCCAAGATGCACGAAAATTGAACTTAGAAAGTTCTCCCTAGGATAGAGAACCTTCCCTTTAGGAGTTAAACTCTCTTCCCCATCCTCTTCCACCTTTTCCCTTTCCAATTTTAGGAATGTGCAAGAGTTTGGGAAGGGCAACCAATGGGAACTCACACCTCACCCAAGGGGTTGGGAAGTGTGTGAGAGGCCTTCTTAGGCAAGAATTTTCAAACTTAGTGAGTAATCACCCACTCTCCTCTCTTGGAGATTTTGCTTGTTTTGGAAAAAGTTAGTAGGAGTTGGCATTTTTAGAGGAATTTTGGGAGAAAAGATAGTGGAAATTGGGCAGCTCATGCCCAACTAAAGTTAGCAAACCTTTTGGCAGAATAAGGTTGGTTACTCCCTTCTTTCTCTTGCTATGTTGTAAGTGATAGTTTGTGTTGTTTTGTGAAAAGGAAAGAGTTACTTGTAAGATGGTGTTTATGAAGTTTTTAGTTGAAGTTAATATGTGTAGTTTTCTTTTCTATGTATTTGTTTGTGTTTCTTGTGGTTTTTGGGAGTGTCCAAGATCTCCTATCCTTGGAGAGGGTAGGAAGATCTTGGGGTGGAAGGAGTTTGACAGCCATGGGTGAGAGGCTCTCCTTATGGAGAGTGTTCTCAAGGGAGTCCTTGGTGACCCTTGATGCATAGCCTTGTGTATGCATTTGGGGGTCATAAGGGGAGCATATATGGCCTTGAGCCTTTTTGGGGGGCATAAGGTTGTGAAAGTATTTGGGTTGCATTTGTGTTGCCATGAGGTGGCTAATGTAGTATTGTTTTTGGCATGCATTCTCCCCATAGGTACTTGGTCCACTTCCACCCTTGGAAGAGTCACCATGAAAGTGGTGAATGTGAAGCTTGGGAAGGGGAAGTTTGATTGTAAATGTGTTCCTATGTTTTGTAGTGGTTATGCATGTTTGTAACCCATCTAGTGCTTGGTTCTCCAAGCTCGGGGGTGGCTTCTAGTAAGCCTAGGCTGGGAGGTGAGCTTCCCATGGTCAAAATATGTATTATTGTAGGTTGCAAGGGAATGGGAAAAGATGGATTTAAGAGCTATGTGGCTGACTTTGTTGCAGAAAAATGTTTTAAAAAAATAGGGAAGAAATGGAAGCATTCAATGTTGTAGTATTCTCCTTCAAAAAGTTGTATTGTTTTCAAGTTATTATGTAGAGAAAAAAAAAAGTATTGTTGGGATTTCATCCCATTTGCATTAATATTTATTTTGTACCCTTATCAGTTTTGTATTTATATTTGACAAGGGATACTCATGTTTTTCCCCTATTGGTAGTCTTGCAAAAGAAAATGAAATATATGATGTTTTCCTATTTTATTTTTGTTAGTTGCAAATGAAAGAAATAGTATACTAGATAGTATAAAAGTTTTGTATTTAACAAGGAAGGAAAAGTAGTTGCATTTTATATTCTTGTATCCTACAAGTGAAAGAAGTTATGCTGCTGTAAAATTGATTTTTTTAAAAAAAATAAACAGTCTGTTAATTTGCTGTTTATTGCAGAAAATAAATCTGGTTATAATAGTTCATTTCTTTCAAAAAAAAAATATACATTTAGCAAGTAGTTTAGTATGTTTGTAAGAAAATATAAATACATGATCCTTTCTCATTAATAAATCTGCAGTGAATATAAGCATGGTTCTTATGTTTTTTTGTTTTTCTAAAAAAAAAAAAATGGTGCCCTAGTAGTTAAAATGGAAATACACAAAATATATATATATATATATATATTGCCCTACAAAAAAATCAGATAAAAAAAATACTGCAGTAATGTTTGGTTACAGTTTTAATATTACAAGAAAGGAAGGAAACCGTTAATAGGATAAAATAAATAAATAAATATATATATATATATATATATATATATATATATATGTATATATATATATATATGTATATATATATATATGTATATATATATATATATTTTATTTTTATTTTATTCCCTCAAAAAAAAAAAACTGCCAGTTTCAAACAGAACCCTCTTATACATTTTATGTTTACCAAATTATATATATATATATATATATATATATAAATATATATATATATACACATATATAAATATATATATATATATATACACACACAAAAATGTTATTAAACAAAAAAAAAAAAAGTTTTTTAAAAACACCTGCGAAATTAAACATCTATCAGCCAAGGTAGGCGCGGGGTTATCGCGGGCCGCAGCCTGCGGCGCCCCGCAGCCTGCGGGCGGCGACGCCGCAGTCTGCGAGAGCCGCAGCCTGCGGCGGCGCCGTCCGCAGCGGCGGTGCCCCGCGCTGCAGTGCCACCCGCACCCCCGCCTCCCCTTTTGCTTTCCGCCACCGTTTAATACAGCGACACCATTTGGTAATGTTGCCGCCCAATACAGTTTCTCCGTCGCAGTTTGGGGTTCGCTCCGCCCGAACGTTAAGTTCGCTCGGCCTCCCTCCACCGTTCACCCTGCACCCTTTCAAACACAAAAAAATGGGGGTGGGAAGGGGTTGGGCTCGTTCGGCCCTACGTGAAGCCACTCAGGCCGCCGCCCCTTCCTCACCGCACACACCCTCAGTGCCAAAAGTAAATCAGTAAGTAAAAAGTGTTAGGGTTGTTCGAATTAGGGCAACCCATATACATTGTTTTCTTTAGTGAGTATGATTTCGGTGGGAAGAAATGCTCAAGGGGTAATTTGAATTATGGAACTAAAGCCCCACTCCTTTTGGTAATATATTCATAGTTAGATTATAAAGTATGGGCAACTATATGTGCCTAAATATATATATATATATATATATATATATATATGTGTGTGTGTGTGTGTGTGTGTGTGTGTGTGTGTGTGTGTGTGTGTGTGTGTGTGTGTGTGTAGTTAGAAGTGGATTCTTTCAGTTCGTATTTGTAAATGAATATAGAAATTAATTTTTTTGAATGTTTTCTTTTATAAAAAAAAAAAAATAATGCTTACGGACATATGTAGAAGGATTTTAATACCTAGGTGGACGAGGCCTTTTAAAAAATAATAATAATAATTAAGTGGAATAAACGTTAAGTTCTTTGTAGGGCCAAGAGGGCCAAATCAAGAAAAAGATTATAAAGTGATTTTAAATATAGAGGTTTCAATTAACTAAAATGTTTTTTAAAATTACGAGGATAATTGACATTAAAATAGTGGACTAAGGGGGATAAGATAAATTTTAAAACGCTTATATTAAACGTTGTATTCAAGATTTAAATTTATTAATAAAGCTTAGTGATTACCCCTTTGGGGAAATATTAGCTCATTGGTAATTGAGTAAACCTAGTATCTAAATTGAATTTAATTACCCGATTGACACAAAAGTAATTAAGACCTAATCCAAAATGCATTATTATATTCAAATTAATCTCACTAAGTTGCATTATTTTAATTTAGTTAGTCGATAATTAGTTAAGTATTTAAAAAAAAAAAAAAATTTCCGTTCGTGCCCTGACATTTTGGTATCAAAGCAAGGTTGCCAACACTAGGGAACCTTACTCCATTACGTTTCGCTACAATTATTTAATTAATTAAATTGTATTTAATTTTATTTTTAAACTAGCTAAATATTTTCTCCTAAAAATAGTTATTTATTTCATTTTATTCTCTTAAAAAGGATGCCTCTAGCTACGCGACAAGCTCGCAAACGAGGTAGAGGCCCTAGGTGTGCACGCATGGCACGCGAAGAGGTCATTAGGGAGGAATCGGTTCAGGAAGTGGACCCAGCAGCTCCTCCCGAGCAACCAGTTGACCCAAACCGAGACATCTTGGTAGCTCTTCAGAACCTGATTGGCTTAGTTCAGGATAGGATTCCAGCAGTAGACCACAATGTTGAGAACCAAAACTCAGGAAGTCATAGGACAGTGGAACGGGAACGGAGTAGGAGTCCACCTCCTAATCCCGTAGAGAGTCAGGCTGTGCATGAGCCCGAACCCATTCACCTACCAGCACCACCTCCAGCCGTAGCACCAGTGTATATTGAGAGGGCACGTAGAGATCCAGGGGATCTAATCAGAGAGGTTATGCGACTTCAGCCACCATCATTTGGAGGATCTACCGATGGGGTAGAGGCAGAGGCATGGCTTTTAAGCCTAGATAGGTGCTTTGCATTGCGCTCTTATGAGAGCAATCTAAAAGCACGTGCAGCGGTTCACCTATTGCGAGGAACAGCCTCCACATGGTGGAGACAGGAAGAATATAAGTGTGGCTTAGAGATAGAGACCCTCACTTGGGAGATTTTCACAGAGAGATTCAGGGAGAGGTATTTATCAGAGCATTTCAGACAACGTAGGGTGGATGAGTTTCATGATCTCCAGCAGAAGGGTATGTCAGTGACACAGTACGAGAACAAGTTCTTTGAACTCTTACCTTATGTAGACTACCTGAAAGATGAAAAGCTTCTCGTCAACCGATTTATCAGAGGATTGAACTCCGACATAGCAGGACCAGTGAGGATGGCCGCTCCAGGGAGCCTTCGGGTTGCCGTGGAGAAGGCTTTGATAGCCGAGGAGATTCAGGCCAGACCACATGACTCGAAGGATCGGTTTCAGAACCGTAACCCTTCACCACAGACTTATGGGTTCCAGAAACCCCATTGGAAAGGTAACAACAGGCACTCATCGGGGTTCTCCAAACCCCCTCCTCCGCAGCAGTCACAGCAAAACCAGAGGCAAAAGCCTCCGCAGAATCAGCAGGGCACAAAGCCCAAGCAGTGGCAGTCACAGGGTCAGAGGCGAGATCAGAAATCTCAGGCTCCTTACACACCTCCGGCTAGGACTCAGCAGTCCTCTAGAGGTGGGTACAGTGGTTCTAGTAGGACAGGGGGACAGTCTTTCTCCAGACCATAGGGAGTACAATTTCAGGCACGAGGCCCTTGCTTCACATGTGGAGCCATGGGACACATAGCGAGAGAGTGTCCTCAGGGTCAGATGACAGGAAATCAGAGGATGGCAGCATCAGAGCTGACAGCTGGGGACATGGGCAAGTCCCACAGAGTCTTCGCAGCGGTTGACAATCGCCAGGCAGAGCATCAGGCCACGGTTATTGAGGTAGCAGGTATGATCAGAGGTAGCAGTGTATCTATATTATTTGATTTAGGAGCTACTGATTCTTTTATATCTCCATTGGTTGTGGAGCGTTGCGGGCTAGTGGCAACTAGGCAAGAGGTCAGTTGGGAAGTGGAATTAGCTTCAGGGGCTAGAGTGTCAGTGGAATCAGAGGTTAAGGGATGTCAGCTTCAGATTGGCAATATCACCACCTTAGTGGACCTTAGAGTTACACCACTTGGATCATATGGCGTCGTACTTGGCATGAATTGGCTTTATGCCCACAGAGCCAAGATGGATTGTCGCCTGAAAAGGATCGAGTGTGAGGATGATCATGGCTCTCCTATAGTGATCACTGGAATTCAGAGACCCGTGTCTCTTCGTATGATCTCCGCCATGCAGCTTAAGCGGAGCATGCGAAAGGGATGTCAGTTATTTGCCATCACCATTAGTGATAGAGAAGAAGAGGAAAAGGAACCATCTATTGACGACTATCCTATCCTTAGAGAATTTGCCGATGTTTTTCCTTCAGAGTTACCTGGTATGCCGCCCCGTAGAGAGATTGATTTTCATATAGACCTTGTTCCAGGAGCCGAACCAATTTCAAGAGCACCATATAGAATGACTACAAATGAGCTTAATGAGCTCAAGATTCAGCTTGAGGAACTCCTAGAGAAGGGCCACATTCGCCCTAGTGTATCCCCTTGGGGTGCACCAGTCATCTTCGTGAAGAAGAAAGATGGATCTCTCCGACTATGCATGGACTACCGTCAGTTGAACAAAGTAACCATCAAGAACCGATATCCATTGCCCAGGATCGATGATTTGTTTGACCAACTTCAAGGTGCCAAGGTATTTTCTAAGATTGATCTAAAATCAGGGTACCACCAGTTAAGAATAGTGGAAAGTGATATCCACAAGACCGCATTTCGCACTAGATATGGCCACTATGAGTTCACCGTGGTTCCATTCGGTCTTACGAATGCCCCAGCAGTCTTTATGAGTCTCATGAATGGAGTGTTCCGTACATTCCTCGACCGCTTTGTGATTGTGTTTCTTGACGACATTTTGATATATTCACGGAATGAGGAGGAACATGAGGAGCACTTGAGACAGGTTTTGCAGTGTTTGAGGGAAAATTAGTTGTATGGCAGTTTGTCGAAGTGTGCTTTCTTTAAGACTGAGATCAAGTACCTTGGTCATGTTATATCCGGTGATGGGATCTCAGTAGACCCATCAAAGATCAGAGCCATTATGGATTGGCCAGCACCTACCAGTGTGACAGAGGTTAGGAGCTTCATGGGCTTAGCAGGTTATTACCGACGTTTTGTCGAGGGATTCTCTAGAATTGCTCATCCTATCACTTCTCTTCAGCGCAAAGGGAAGAAGTTTGAGTGGACGGAGAAGTGCGAGAAGGCCTTTCAGGAGCTTAAAAAGGCACTTACTACCGCACCTATTCTTGTAGTACCAGATCCTTCAGCAGATTTCATGGTTTGCACGGATGCTTCCCTAGATGGGTTAGGAGCAGTACTTATGCAGAATGGCAGAGCTATAGCTTTTGAGTCTAGGAAACTCAAGACTCATGAGCTTAATTACCCCACTCATGATCTAGAGCTTGCAGCCGTAGTGCATGCACTTGTGAGATGGAGACATTTCCTCTTGGGTCACCACTTTGAGTTGCACTCAGACCATCAGAGCCTTCAGTACATATTCACTCAGCCGAATCTTAATGCACGACAGAGGAGATGGATGGAATTCTTGTGTGAGTATGATTTTGATGTTCACTACATCAAAGGGAAAGAAAATGTAGTTGCTGATGCTTTGAGTAGGAGACGTCACGAGGTATTCACCATGTCTATGAGCACGGATTTGAGAGATCGGATCATGCAGCGACTACCAGAGGACAGATGGTATTTAGAGGTTTGCCAGGCTATTCGATCTCAAGAAACCTTAGAAGGGAAATATGTGGATTATTCCTTAGAGCCCGATGGTTTATCACGCCATAGAGGGCGCATCTATGTACCTTTTTCCGGGGGATTGCGGGAGTTCATTATCACAGAGGCACATAGAGCTCCTTATGCAGCACATCCCGGGGTCAAGAAGTTGCATGCAGACTTGAGAGAGCTATACCATTGGCCAGGAATGCGACAGCTTATCGCCGAGTTGGTAGCCCGATGCCTTGAGTGTCAGAGAGTTAAGGCGGAGCACAGCCATCCAGGTGGGTTGCTCCAATCTCATGCTATACGAGAGTGGAAGTGGGACACTATAGCCATGGATTTTATCATTGGTCTCCCTATGTCATCTCGCCGCCACGATGCCATCTTGGTGACGGTTGAAAAGTTGACCAAAGTGGCCCACTTTTCACCAGTTCGTACCACCTTCACAGCACCAGCAGTAGCACAGGTGTTTTTGTGAGACATTGTCAGACTTCATGGTGTTCCACGTAAGATCATTTCTGACAGGGATTCCCTCTTCACTTCCTCTTTCTGGAAGGCGTTACAGGCAGCTATGGGTACCAAGCTCAATTTCAATATAGCCTATCATCCGGAAACGGATGGCCAGACAGAGAGAGTTAATCAGGTGTTAGAGGATATGCTTCGCATGTATGTCATGGATCACCAGACCAGATGGGAAGAGTATCTTCCCTTAGTGGAGTTTGCCTATAACAATGGGCATCACACGTCCTTGGGGATGCCACCCTATCAGGCATTATATGGCAGGCCTTGTAGGACACCATTGAGTTGGGACCGCATAGAGGACAGAGTTGCTATTGGTCCAGAGATAGTTCGGGATATGGAGCAGCAGGTGGATTTGATTAGGTAGCGTCTTAGAGAGGCACAGGATAGACAGAAGAAATATGCAGATGCAAAGAGGGTTGATCGTAGCTACTCAGTTGGAGATAGAGTCTTCTTGAGAGTGCGACCGCATAAGAGTCCAATCCGTTATGGAAGGGGTTCTAAGCTCGCACCTCGATTTGTAGGACCATTTGAGATCCTTGAGAGGATAGGGCCAGTTGCCTACCGTCTAGCATTGCCACCTAGCCTGTCACGCATCCACGATGTGTTTCATGTTTTAGTTTTGAGGAAGTATATCTATGATGAGTCTCATATTCTAGATTGGGATGCCTTGCAGGTGGACTCGGACGGGCAGCTAGCTTTGGAACCCATTCGCATTTTGGCATGCCGGATGCTGAGCCTTCGAGGGCGAGAGCTGGACCAGGTTAGAGTCCAGTGGGATTGCTATGATGAGGTCACAACCTCATGGGAGGATGCAGCACTTATGAGATCACAGTACCCCCACCTTTTTGATGAACTCCAGGAGGAAGTTCATGCCTAGAGGGGGAGGGTGTGAGGCCCTACCCCGATTCAGTTTGACATTTTCAGTTATTTGCATATTGAGACTATTATGGATGCTTTATTTTATGCATTATGGACTTAGAACTTATATGATCCCATGATTTGGATCACACTGACATATGTTGATGTTTTATTTCATGCATGATGATTATGAAGCTTTAGATATGATTTCTAGAATAGAATTACATTATGATGGTGAATGTCATTATTGGGAATTTGCAGGATTTTATTTTGATGAAAGAAAATGATGCTTATTTATGAATGGTTCAATTTTGGGAAATTATGTTAATTGTTTATGTGAAATTGAATTTGAAACCAAAGGAGATATTGAATTATTGTTGCCTAATGTATGAGTGTTTGATTTGCAATGGAATCCATGTATTTGATTATGAATAATTGTGATTATTTGGAGTTACTAATGTGTTAATTGAGATGTGCAGGAAATTATCCATGTGACCATGGAATTTAATGGAGAACCAAGCCTAGACCAATGTGCGTTTGTTAAGCCGGGAGTTGTCTATTTGGAGAGACAACACCCCTCCCCTTGTAATGTATTTTATTTGTGATGTGTTTAATGCTTGAATGTAAAATTTAATTTATATGTAATTGTGTAATCCTTCAAGAGACCAATTTTCCATGTGTGATTTTTATATTGTATTTTTGTTGTGTCACTTGACACATGTGCTGATTAAGTGTCATTGAGTTGACTTGTCTCTTGGAGGGAGTTTTGTTTCTACCAAAGCCATTCAAAAAAAAACTTGAGTGTGGTCCCAAATTTGTCTTGGGTAGGGAGTCTTGGGAGTGGTCAACTCAAGCTTGACCCGTAGGTAAACTTCAGTGGGATTTCCAAAGGGTTTAATGGACTCCTAGGGTAAGTTTTTAGGCTTTTCCAAAGGTCCAAAGGGTATACCTATGGGTTAGGGGTGTTTTGAAACATGTGGCTTCTCCCATGTGACTATGTAGTCACTTCAAAAAGTGATAATTCCAAGATGCACGAAAATTGAACTTAGAAAGTTCTCCCTAGGATAGAGAACCTTCCCTTTAGGAGTTAAACTCTCTTCCCCATCCTCTTCCACCTTTTCCCTTTCCAATTTTAGGAATGTGCAAGAGTTTGGGAAGGGCAACCAATGGGAACTCACACCTCACCCAAGGGGTTGGGAAGTGTGTGAGAGGCCTTCTTAGGCAAGAATTTTCAAACTTAGTGAGTAATCACCCACTCTCCTCTCTTGGAGATTTTGCTTGTTTTGGAAAAAGTTAGTAGGAGTTGGCATTTTTAGAGGAATTTTGGGAGAAAAGATAGTGGAAATTGGGCAGCTCATCCCCAACTAAAGTTAGCAAACCTTTTGGCAGAATAAGGTTGGTTACTCCCTTCTTTCTCTTGCTATGTTGTAAGTGATAGTTTGTGTTATTTTGTGAAAAGGAAAGAGTTACTTGTAAGATGGTGTTTATGAAGTTTTTAGTTGAAGTTAATATGTGTAGTTTTCTTTTCTATGTATTTGTTTGTGTTTCTTGTGGTTTTTGGGAGTGTCCAAGATCTCCTATCCTTGGAGAGGGTAGGAAGATCTTGGGGTGGAAGGAGTTTGACAGCCATGGGTGAGAGGCTCTCCTTATGGAGAGTGTTCTCAAGGGAGTCCTTGGTGACCCTTGATGCATAGCCTTGTGTATGCATTTGGGGGTCATAAGGGGAGCATATATGGCCTTGAGCCTTTTTGGGGGGCATAAGGTTGTGAAAGTATTTGGGTTGCATTTGTGTTGCCATGAGGTGGCTAATGTAGTATTGTTTTTGGCATTCATTCTCCCCATAGGTACTTGGTCCACTTCCACCCTTGGAAGAGTCACCATGAAAGTGGTGAATGTGAAGCTTGGGAAGGGGAAATTTGATTGTAAATGTGTTCCTATGTTTTGTAGTGGTTATGCATGTTTGTAACCCATCTAGTGCTTGGTTCTCCAAGCTCGGGGGTGGCTTCTAGTAAGCCTAGGCTGGGAGGTGAGCTTCCCATGGTCAAAATATGTATTATTGCAGGTTGCAAGGGAATGGGAAAAGATGGATTTAAGAGCTATGTGGCTGACTTTGTTGCAGAAAAATGTTTTAAAAAAATAGGGAAGAAATGGAAGCATTCAATGTTGTAGTATTCTCCTTCAAAAAGTTGTATTGTTTTCAAGTTATTATGTAGAGAAAAAAAAAAAGTATTGTTGGGATTTCATCCCATTTGCATTAATATTTATTTTGTACCCTTATCAGTTTTGTATTTATATTTGACAAGGGATACTCATGTTTTTCCCCTATTGGTAGTCTTGCAAAAGAAAATGAAATATATGATGTTTTCCTATTTTATTTTTGTTAGTTGCAAATGAAAGAAATAGTATACTAGATAGTATAAAAGTTTTGTATTTAACAAGGAAGGAAAAGTAGTTGCATTTTATATTCTTGTATCCTACAAGTGAAAGAAGTTATGCTGCTGTAAAATTGATTTTTTTTTTTAAAATAAACAGTCTGTTAATTTGTTGTTTATTGCAGAAAATAAATCTGGTTATAATAGTTCATTTCTTTCAAAAAAAAAAAAAACATTTAGCAAGTAGTTTAGTATGTTTGTAAGAAAATATAAATACATGCTCCTTTCTCATTAATAAATCTGCAGTGAATATAAGCATGGTTCTTATGTTTTTTTGTTTTTCTAAAAAAAAAAAAATGGTGCCCTAGTAGTTAAAATGGAAATACACAAAATATATATATATATATATATTGCCCTACAAAAAAATCAGATAAAAAAAATACTGCAGTAATGTTTGGTTATAGTTTTAATATTACAAGAAAGGAAGGAAACCGTTAATAGGATAAAATAAATAAATATATATATATATATATATATATATATATATTTTATTTTTATTTTATTCCCTCAAAAAAAAAAAACTGCCAGTTTCAAACAGAACCCTCTTATACATTTTATGTTTACCAAATTATATATATATATATATATATATATATATATATATACATACACATATATAAATAAATATATATATATATATACACAAAAATGTTATTAAACAAAAAAAAAAAATGTTTTTTAAAAACACCTGCGAAATTAAACATCTATCAGCCAAGGTAGGCGCGGGGTTATCGCGGGCCGCAGCCTGCGGCGCCCCGCAGCCTGCGGGCGGCGATGTCGCAGTCTGCGGGAGCCGCAGCCTACGGCGGCGCCGTCCGCAGCGGCGGTGCCCCGCGCTGTGGTGCCACCCGCACCCCCGCCTCCCCTTTTGCTTTCCGCCACCGTTTAATACAGCGACACCATTTGGTAATGTTGCCGCCCAATACAGTTTCTCTGCCGCAGTTTGGGGTTCGCTCCGCCCGAACATTAAGTTCGCTCGGCCTCCCTCCACCGTTCACCCTGCACCCTTTCAAACGCAAAAAAATGGGGGTGGGAAGGGGTTGGGCTCGTTCGGCCCTGCGTGAAGCCACTCAGGCCGCCGCCCCTTCCTCACCGCACACACCCTCAGCGCCAAAAGTAAATCAGTAAGTAAAAAGTGTTAGGGTTGTTCGAATTAGGGCAACCCATATACATTGTTTTCTTTAGTGAGTATGATTTCGGTGGGAAGAAATGCTCAAGGGGTAATTTGAATTATGGAACTAAAGCCCCACTCCTTTTGGTAATATATTCATAGTTAGATTATAAAGTATGGGCAACTATATGTGCCTAAATATATATATATATATATATATATGTATAGTTAGAAGTGGATTCTTTCAGTTCGTATTTGTAAATGAATATAGAAATTAATTCTTTTGAATGTTTTCTTTTATAAAAAAAAAAAAAAATGCTTACGGACATATGTAGAAGGATTTTAATACCTAGGTGGACTAGGCCTTTTAAAAAAAAATAATAATAATTAAGTGGAATAAACGTTAAGTTCTTTGTAGGGCCAAGAGGGCCAAATCAAGAAAAAGATTATAAAGTGATTTTAAATATAGAGGTTTCAATTAACTAAAATGTTTTTTAAAATTACGAGGATAATTGACATTAAAATAGTGGACTAAGGGGGATAAGATAAATTTTAAAATGCTTATATTAAACGTTGTATTCAAGATTTAAATTTATTAATAAAGCTTAGTGATTACCCCTTTGGGGAAATATTAGCTCATTGGTAATTGAGTAAACCTAGTATCTAAATTGAATTTAATTACCCGATTGACACAAAAGTAATTAAGGCCTAATCCAAAATGCATTATTATATTCAAATTAATCTCACTAAGTTGCATTATTTTAATTTAGTTAGTCGATAATTAGTTAAGTATTTAAAAAAAAAAAAAAAATTCCGTTCGTGCCCTAAAGTTGGGCATGACAGAAAACCTCAAAGAGGAAAAACCACGATGGGATTTGTGACCCACAACATCAATTCACTGGCCATATGAAGAGATATTACAAAATATAAGGGGCCTGCACTTGCAGGAAGGCTCAAAACCTAGAGCACACTACTTAATCACAAAAGGAGCCTCACTAACTTCATATAAATCCAAACAACAATCCAGAGAAATTAGTGAACTTCTAAGATAGCATCTTTCTATGCCATAATACAGTTCCGGCTAAGCTCTGTCTGTTCCTGTCTAAAACCCTAAACCCTTTACCGAAATAACCCTTTACAATAATATCCTCACATAAATGATCACTCTGATGTATTTCACATCTCCTTCATTATTTCCTTTGACTTACATATTCACATAATATCACATCCACATATTTCATATCAAAATGATCTAACCAACTAACCTATATACCCTATACCATTTATCATGCCCTATGTCGGCTTACAAAGATATTTACAATATGATTATACATGTCGGCTAGATAACATAAATACATGAATATCAAAAAAAATTGTTGATACTGGATCCAAGATATGTCAACCTACATTGTCGATAACCTAAGAATTCCTTCCATACTGCTGGTGCCAGTGTCGGTTCAGGTGAAGTGCCCGTCGGTACACAACTGGCCCAAAATATGAAGTCAGAACAAGATATCATGTTGCCATCAATGACAACATAGTGAAACCAACCAATTGAGTGTCAATTGCCAACATTAACTCCTTTGCATAGCTTAAACTTGCCCTTATTTATCATGGCTTCCTCCATCCTGATTCCATTATCAATCATCTTCTCAAAAATTTGATGACATTGTATTTTAGATGATAACTTATTTGTCTGTTTAGTTTTTCGATGAATATGTCCATTTTCTCGTATTTTGTCACCATACGAGGATATCATGAAGCTAGTCGTCTCCATCTCTATAGAAACGTCATGAAAGGTTCTCCACTCTTTTGTTTAGTATTACATAGGTCTAGCATTGTGACCTCATGTTGTATATTGTAAGAGTATTGTGAAACAAACTTATCCACCAATTCTGTGAATGATCTAATTCTGAGGGGGAGTTTGGAGAACCATTCCATATCTAGTCCACTTAAGCCCTTTGGAAATAATCTCATCAGGTATGTAGCCTCATGTGAAAACTCCATACTCATCATACAAAATTATCATATATGATCTTGGGGATCATGCTTCCATTATATTTATCATCTCTAGGAGTTTCACAACCACTAGGAAATGGTATCATGTTTAGATTTATGTCGAATGGGTAAGTACAAATTTCTTGAACTAAGTATCTTCTAACAGTTCCTCTTTGTATATCTTGAATCTATGTTTACAACATTTGTATTTGTTGTGTAAGAGCTGTGAGAGGATTATCCACATGATTTATTCTTGCATAACCATGAGTTCACGCTCTAGTATGATCTTGGTCTCTTCTCATATCATCCCAACTCTCTCTTGTGTCTTCATTGGATTTGGCATTGTTGATAATTTCTACGTCATCCTTTTTGGGAATGGAAGTTTCCTCATTAGTTCTTGTGTTATCAGGAAATTATGTGTTTTCCTTTTTGTGACCGGAAATCTCCTCATGTCATTCATTATCATGGAAAGGGTCACTTCTCCTTTGTCCTAAATTGCTCATATTAAAATCTTGGGGGAGTGTAGCACCATATTTTGTTAACATTAGGAACTATTTTTCTTTTTCTCCCTCCAAAATTTTCTCCATAAATTTATCAAATTTAGGACCTTGTTTGATTTCTCTAATATGTTGATCTATCAGGCCCTCTTCTTGTATCTCTCTTTGGTATGCCATGTTCTTATGATCTTCAGCTAGTTCAAGTGTTTCTACTTCCGCTTCTTTGATCTTACAGATCTACGCTCTAGTTAAAATGGGCATAAACGTGTGTTGAATGTTGTGTAGGGATTCGATTGTCTAAAAGGTGTTTCGATAAGTGATCGACTATCAATGCAGATATGATAAAATGATATGACACAAAAAGATAATTCAAGTATTTCTAGGTTTGTAAGTTTTTCAATCTTAGGTTGGAGTGCAATGTAGATGATTTTGATAAGACCAAGTCCAATAATAAATATATATCCTATGATATGGGATGAGGTTATCCTGATCAAACATTGTAGTTTCATGATAGAGGATGATAGATCATGATGAGAAACTATGTTTTGAGTGATCAGTTTATCAAAGAAAATGATGATGCACTTTGAGATTTTAGATCTTGAACTTGTTGGAGATGAATACTTGAGAACCTTAGTGTGTCTAGTTTTGAATCTATTTTGACAAAGGACAACCTGACTAAGTGACCTAAGAAGATGACCCAATCTCTATGTTTGACTGTCTGAGAACTGGGTTGCTCTTGTTTTCTTTTTTTGGTGTAGTTTACCAGAAACACTGACAAAATGACAGGAAACACTGCTATAATAACCAGAAGCACTACTATCATAACCTAAAATGTTGACAAACTAACCAGAAACACTGACAAACTGATCAAAAATGCTAACAAACTAATAAAAAATGGTGCTATAATGACCAAGAACACTGAAAGACAGAGCAAAAATGCTATTCTGCACTACATTGACTCTAAAGTTCAAAATAGTGATGTTTAGACTTAGAAAATTAGGTGCTTGAAGTTAGGAGATTATAATTTTGACCCAAATTTTTTATTTTCAAACTTAGATGACTAATGTATAGACCTAGCAAGTGTAAACTAGGAGATCTAGTATTGAAACATGAGCAATTTGACATTCAACCCAAAAGATTTGTTGTTTAGACTAGGAGAGCTGGCATTAGACCAGAAGAGCTACTGTTTAGACTAAGAGAGCTAAAGTTTATAAAAGAAGAGCTAGTGTTCAGACCAAGAACTTTGTTGTTTAGACTAGGAACTATGTTGTTTAGACCAAGAGTGTTGTTGTTTAGACCAAGAGAGTTGATGTTTAGACCAGAAGTGTTGTTGTTTAGACCAAAAACTCTGAAGTTAAAATAATGATGTTGAAAATTAGACAATGGTTGTTTTTACTCCAAGAGTTTATGCGTAGATTAAGAAAATTAATTCTTATACCTAGCAAGCTCAACCTTGGAGAGCTACTGTTGAAATGTGGGAAAGCTAACATTCATACCAAGAGAGATGATGTTTGGACCGTGAGAGCTACTATTTGGACCAAGAGAGATAATGTTTGGACCATGAGAGATACTATTTGGACTATGAGTGCTACTGTTTGGACTACGAGTGCTACTGTTTGGACCGAAAGAGCTACTATTTTGACCAAAAAAGCTACTATTTGGACTAAAAGAGCGACTATTTGGACTGAAAGAGCAACTGTTTGGACCGAAAGAGCTAATCTGTTGTGAAAATTGTAAATTTGACAATTTAAAGTTTAATTTTACAATGTTTATTGTATTTCAATGGATGATATCTTAACCTAACTTACAAACACAAAATTTAGATTGTCTTTTTGTCCCAAAGGACACATAAAGTGTATGTTCAAGAAGCTTTAAATAAAGCCCAAGTTTTCATGGGTTTTGAACAATTGAAAACACACCATTCAGTCTATCCTAAGGAGATTGTCTTCATTATTAGTTCTTAGCCTATACTTGGTACCCTGTCAGCTCACATAGCCTTGTCACCCACTAAAGGACGCATGTGTTTTTGCCTTTGCGAGAGCTAGTGGAGTCCTATTGTGAGCCTAGCAATAAGGTCTCAAAAGGGGAGTTCACACATACACTCAAGAGGGACATATGGTTAGTGTCTTAAGGAGAGATTATTCCCCGTCCATGCACTAAGAATTTAATAATGTTCAGAGGTAAATCGGGTAGCTTCTATTTTAATTGGGACTAGTAAGGGATCTATTCGGCACCTCGAGGTATAAACTCAATTAAGAGGTCTCCCAACCTTGAAAACCAAGGTTTGATATACCCAAAGGTACAAAGGAGAGCTATTCCCAAGCACTGTTGTGATTTTCATCAAATCATGTTTAGTTTATAGTGGGTTGGTGTACTTGGCATTAGTCATTCCCACTTGGCTTGTTCCCCTCTCATCGACCTTAATGGCTTTTGCCTTATAGGCTCATCGGGAGGGTAGGACCGTTGAAGATATGCACTATTGAAAAGAAAAGATGATTCTATCTTTTTTATCACCTAAGAAAGGTGAGAGCATACTCACCTATCATCAAAAACATATAAGACATGTTTGTTCATTTCCATTGTAATTAGTCTATGTGCCTAATTTATCAAAAATAAGTGCAAAATCTCGTGGGTGCAAACAAACTTAGTATTTTATATTGTAATCTTTGGCGTTGAAATGATTTGTAACTCCGGTCTTTCATAGTGAAATAAGTACCTGTAAAATCAACAAACTACAAATTAGGTTCCGGAAAATGACAGTCCAGAAGCAGAAATGAGAAATGCAGAATACAACATTAGAAAAATCAATGAAAATATGAAAACACTATCAAATTGACCAAGAACGCTATCAAATGGACCAAGAATACTATACAATTAACCAAAACCACTATTCTGAACACAAATAATGCTTCTTAATCGATCGAGAATGCTACCAAACGGACCAAGAACGTTGCTAAACCGACCAAGAATGCTATCAAATAGACCATAAATGCTACAAGACATACCAGAAATGCTAAGGTATAGATTGAAAATGCTAAAGTATGGAAAAACATAAAAAATCAATTGAGAAATCTCTCATAAATGCCATTTGAGGTGTTAGGATGCTACAATGGAGACTAAGAACGCGAATCGGGAGCCTAAGAGAGATAAAATGTGCACCGAAAGAGCTAATCAACCTGTCAATGAGATTTCCTGCAAGAAAATTTGTTAAAGATCAAAGGGGCTAGGCCCAACAGTGGGTGCCAATTAATGAGATGCTAAAAATGTGGTTCAATGAAAGAAAGCATACACATAGATGAGACAACATAATGAAATTATGAAGGAAATAGAAAGCTAAACAAATGCAAACCAAATACTTCTTTGAGATGTCCCATCTTCCTCTATTCTTGAGGACCTTGAAGGTTGAAGAATTGTTGGCTCTCAGCGGAGCAATGACCTCTAAAGTGGCAACTCAAGAGTTGAGTAGCTAATTCATGATTATGCAAATGGTATGAAAAACATGATTATTATGCATGATTAACTTAATATACTAATTATGCTAGATGATTGAAATAAAAATGCCTAGAGTATTGATGCTAAAACTATTAATGCAAGGGATTCTTATTTCTCCAAAATGAGGGGTATTTATAGGAATTTCAAGGCCAAAGTTGAGGTGGCAAGAATCGACGGTCCAAATTTGCTCTGAAGATATCAAGGGTAAAGATTGAGGAAGTTAGAGAAGAGGTTGGAGGAAGGGACACTTGTCATCTTTGTGGTGAAAAGTGTCAAGGAGCCTTTCTCATGAGAGGTCAAGTGTCCAAGGGAGGGGACATGTGACAAAAGTTCCATGTGTCTCAAGGGGAGAATATCCAACCCATAAGAAGTTAGGATAAAAGAGGTTAGGTTGTGCAAGAGGATGGGATTAGTTAGACCCTAGGATTAGATAGAATGGGTTAAGTTAGGGGGTGGTTAGGTTAGGTGGTTAAAAGTTAGGAGCCATGTGCTCATTTGAATTTAAAAATTCAAATATTTAAAAAAAGATAATTAATTTCAACAAATCAGGATTTGATTTGTTTTAACTAATTATGAGATTAAAAGAATGAATTTAAATGGGGGGGGGATTAATTAATTAATCAAAAGGGGATATGAAATGAACTATATAAATCAATCATGTAGATTTATTTACTAGTAGATGAATAGAGAAATTAATCAAATTGCTTGTGAATTCAATTCATTGGGAAGGGGGATTGATTAAATAACTACGTATTTAATTAACTATCTTCAGACCATTTTTAGGTGTATACACCTGCTACTCTAAAAGAATCTGCTCTTAGGTGGTTTATGAGTTTAGGTAGAGATGTAATAACTACCTGGGATGAAATGAAGGAAAAGTTCTTGGAGAAGTATAAAGATTACTATAGAGGAATTGATCGACATGGTGATGATATCTTCCAAATGACACAAAAAGAAGATGAAAGTCTGGAAGATTATCTTGAGAGGTTTTTGTTCAGTGTCAAAAAGTCTAAGCATAGCACCCTGAGTGAATAATCCCTAAAATTGATTTTTCTAAGGGGAATCCATGAGGACTATATTGAAGCACTACACCTCATTGGAGGAGGAGACATTACTCAAGCTCAATGGGATGACATCAAGAAGATCTATTAAAAATACTTCAAAGCTTTTGCCAAGAAAGGTAGATATTATAGGCCTGGATCTTCAGCAACAAAAGCATCTACAATAGTCTCAAGGATGGAGCTAACTCATTTGCTAAATGATTTTAAGCAGGATATTATTAATAACATGGCTACTCAGTTGGATACACTTCAAGAAAAGAAGAAGCATGAAGAAGCAAAGGCAATGCTTGCTGAATTTTGTCCTCATTGTAGGCAAAAGAAAAAGAATTGCAAGTGTAAGCTCCTTCCTAAAATTGACAGTCAACAGGCTCCTCCAGATTTCAAGCCAGCCTATGGAGATGATGAACAACTCTTCTATATTGCACAACAAAGTCCATGGCCCCCAAGACAAGGTATGCCACAAGAGCCATTATCTTTTTCTAGTTATTATATGAATTCTTATGCACAAAACAATCAATGGAGACCTCCATATTCCCAAAACTTTAGGAATTATACTCCTCAGTCTTGGAATAACTCCCAAAATCCTTGGTCCAACTATCAAAACCTTCCTTTCAGTGGTAGCAACCATAAGGGAATTGGTCACAACCTCAGAGTAACTGGCAGCAGTGACCTCAATGGAGGAGAGGTCGGCAATGGTCAAACCAATCCTCTGGTTTCTTGCAGCCACCCCAACAGTCCCTACAACCAGCTTTAATGCCACGAACTCCTAATGCTACTCCACCCAAGCCAATTCAACTTGTAACTCAACCTGTGCCAAATCCCATTAATAAACCTCAGCAACAACAACATGTTTATTCAGCTGATCCTAATCAATATCTTGCATACTCTCTCAGTATAAGTGATATTCACTTACGGCCAGGAACAACTTTTCCTACCCCATCTCCTCCATTTATAACTAAATTACCCTCTGAGGAGATTGCACAAGATACTACACCTGACTGACCTATAGATCCTTGTTGGCAATTGACACTCATTGGATTCATATATTTTCATTGATGGCAACAAGATTCTATAGAAGGCATATACTGATAGATGCTGGCATTGGAAGCATACATAGACAGATGCCGGCATTGGAGTAATCAGGGTCATCACCAACACATGCACTGGCACTGGCATCCAACACTTCAATGAAGCCGACATTTTTTTGGGATCTAAAAGGGTTTATTTGTAAAATCATTTTGAAATTATTGTATAGGGCAGACATTGCATATCTTTTGTAATGTATTGTAAGCTGACATGAGGCATATTGTTTGTAAAGGGAATATAAGTCAGTTTATTAGGTCATTTTGATATAGGACAAGGAAGTAGAATAGTATGATGTAAAAGATATGTATGTAGGTCATTTGTATGCAAAATTTATATCATTCAATGATTAGTAGATGGTTTGTAAAACATTCTTGGAGGAAAGGAGATACCGATAAAAGGGTTTAGGGTTTATGAACCGGTACAGAACAGAGCTATAACTGGAACTCTTTTTGGCATTGTCGATGTATTTGTCAATTCACCATTATTGTTTTATCTCAGCAAAAGCTTGTAGTCAGTGAGACTCTTTTGTGTTGAGCAATGTGCCTTTCTACATGTGCAAGCCCTCATGCTATGTAATATCTTTCATATGGCCAGTGAATTGATATTGTAGGTCACAAATCCCACCGTGGTTTTTCCTCTTTGAGTTTTTTCATGTATAAAATCCAGTGTGTTATGGTGTTCATTCATGTGGCTATTTTATTTACTTCATGTTATATGTTTCTTCATTTGTCAGTTTATATGTGTATGTTATAATAAGGTAAAATCTTATATTACTAGCAGAACACTGATTCACCCCCCCCCAGTGTTCTTGGATTCCTTCAATTACAACAATCCTAAGCAGGTAGCTGAATCTGAACTACAGGCACACCTGTCAGACCACCCCCATTTCCTCAAAGATTGCAGGTACAAGTGATTAGGCAGTAGGATGATATAGCTTTTGATCTTATTGATCAATTAAAACATATATGTGTAAAGATTTCAATGTTCCAAGCTATTAATAATGTTCCCATATATGGAAAATCTTTCAAGGAGGCATGTTTAAAGAAACCTAGATGGAAGAAAAAGGACCCACAAATAGTCCATGTAATGGGACAACTGGTTGATATTATGTTAGGAAAAGTTGTTGTCCATAAGTATTCTGACCCAGGCAATCATGTTGTGAAAGTAGTCATTAATGAAACTCAAATAAAGAATTGCCTAATAGATTTATGAGCAACTATAAATGTTATGACCAAGGATGGCATGCAACAACTCAATATTACTAGTCTTCAGTCTACACTAATAGTCCTGCAGCTTGCAGATAGCTCCACTGTTCTACCTGATGAGATGGTTGATGATATTGATGTTACACTATATTCTTGGGAATACCCAGCTGATTTTATGATACTTTCTCCTAAAGAAATATTGGGGGGATATCCAATCATTTTGGGAAGACCTTGGCTTGCTACAACTCATGCATACATAGGGTGTAGATTAGGGGATATGACCATTTCAGATGGTACCACTACTAAAACTCTTGCACTTTATTCTCCTACACAGCCTCAACTTGAACAAGAGAAATTAGTGTGGAAAGATGTAGGGGAAGAATCAGATGAACTTAGTTATGTTCAATAGCTTATGATGTTGGCCAGAGAACCATTCATAGAACTGCAAGAAGATGATAAGGTACTCTCTAATATCATCGAAAATCATTATGGTGCAGCTCAGCAGTTACCTAGTTTGCCAACATGTCCTTTGCATACTCTCCTTCTATCTACAAGTTCTTTGGATTCTCCTACAGCCACAGATATATTTCATACCTTACTGCCACAGGAAGTCCAAACCTCTTGTTTACCTAAAGTATCTGAGATTGAGTCAATTGCTCAAGTAGAGGTTGCTTCAGAAAGATACTTGAATATCAATAGTCATCTTACAACATACCAAATATTGTCCTTGATAGAATTACTAAAGACCCATAGACAAGCCTTTGCATGGGAGAACTTCCTTGACTCAAAATTATATTCAATACCATAACAATTTCATCATATTAATTCTAGTATAGTTTGGGTTTCTCTCCGGCCTTAGCTTCTTTTCTACTAGCTTCTAGGGACATTGGGCCTTCTTTCATCTTTTGGTAGATTTGGTTGGAATGAAAGTGTAGAATTTTCCAAGATTGCAAGTGTACAGTTTTACAAGTTTGGTTTAAAATAAAAAAAATATGATTACGGAGACAACTGAAGCAAATTTAAATTTGGAGGAATCCCTTATTTTATTCGACTAGCAAATTGTCAAAAGCTTGGAGATTTCTAGATGCCTTTGTCTAGAAAGAGAAGTCAAGGCTCTATGAAAGTAAATAGATTTGGGAAATGACTCCTCCACCTAGGGGAGTGCTTAATACTAATACAGATGAATCCTTTGGAGGAAATCCTATTAAGGCTATTATTGAGGGAATTAGTTGGGACATAGAAGGTTTGATGCTCTTCTATTTTTCTACTTTTTGGGGTTCTCACTCCAATAATCATATGGAGCTTGGGTTGTTCTCAAGGCTTTAGAGAATGCTTATACTATAGGTTGGAAAAAATACTCTTAAGTGGAATATATTCAATGTTGTTTGTGTGTGTGTGTGTGAGAGAGAGAGAGAGAGAGAGAGAGAGAGTATGCCCCTAGAAAGTAAGTAAAAGGAAGTTGATTTTTCCCCAAAGTAAATTCAAAGGCAAAGTAGACGAACATTGTTATAAAACAAGATGATTATAGTTGAATTATGTCTAAAGAAAATAGTAACAATGAATGAAATAAATCCATGTGTACCACATAATTCATAATAGTACAATAGATAAAAATAAAATATTAGAATAAAGAAATAAATGGAAGGGAAAATCAATCAATAATAGAAGTGAAATGGTCTAATAACATAACCATGTTTACCCCACAAGGAGAATAAGGAAGATAAACCTCCATATGGTGGGGTGTAATAGGATTGAATAATAGATTATTGAAAGAACGATGACTTAATTAATTAAATATTTTTATTTAAACTATTAATGAAGATGTGTTGTGGGTTGACAATGATAACATGCTCTTTGATAATATTTTTGTTTAAACTATTTAAAATATTAAAAAGGAAATTTAGGAAAGAGTTACAGTTCAATTAAAGAGAATGATATCATACTCTTTGATAACACCATCTACTAAGGCTCAAATCTCTCAAAGATGTGATTGGGATAAATTGAACCTTTAAAAGACTTTGACAAATTAAGTTACTCTAACTCATAACAATTTTGAAGGACAATTTCTAAATTAAATGCATATTATCTCATAATATTACACTCCACTATATAAAACTGGAAATATAAATATCTTTATAATCATTATTTACATAAATTATTTTATGGTGGTATAAAATTTTAAGAGAATATTTTACACCCAAAAAAAATTAAACAATAGCTTCCATTAGAAGAGTGAATTAAATATGCATTTTTAATATTTATTTACTGTGTTGCATTATAATTAACTGGACAGTTAGTGTCTAGAATTAATAATATTACTCCAATGGTTCTCATAACAAGTTGTGATCTAATCCGCAGTGATCCATTCCTTTTTGGAATGTTGTGTGCAGAAAACTATCCATATGCACTTACCACCCTCTATTAGCCACATTGAATATGCTTTCCACCTGTTACAAAATATGAATAATTCTTCTGAAGAAATAATACAATTTATAACAAAACAAAATGGAGAAACTCATCTAAATCAATTCTATATGATATTGGAGAAACTCATCTGAATCAATTCTCATTCAACCTGTCAAACCCAATGTCGTTTCTTGTTGGTTTGGTTTCGCTTCAATCGTGGTCTTGCAAAATAGAAGGTGAATTGCTAGCTTTTTTGTGCCAACAATATCAGTTCTTTAGATAACAACATTGTGGGAAATCTTCCTTATCTTGATAAGCTCAATCTTTAAAACAACCAACTAAAAGGTTCTCTACCACACCAGATATTTAATAATTTTCATTTGGTGGACTTGCATGGGAATAGATTATATGGTTCTCTTCCTGCTCTTGACTTTGTTTCATATGCTTTAGATCTGTCAAACAATGGGTTTAATGGATCTACCCACGTAACAATTGGCACTTATCCTATCTATCACTGTCAGGGAATAATCTGACTGGAGAAATTCCAGCTTCTTTATATGTAATGATTCAAGTTATTATGAAGTTTTGGACTTGTCAAAGAACAAGTTGACAGGTAGGATTCCTTCAAATATTGAGCAGTGTTCTGAATTAGTAATTTTAAAATTGGCTCAAAATGTTTTGCAAGGGGAGATTCCAATGTAGTTAGGAAATCTGCAGAGTCTTTGCACATTAAATCCCAAAGGTAACAGGTTGCAAGGTATTACTCCACCATCTATTGCAAAATGCACAGATCTTCAACTATTTGATTTAGGAAATAACAATTTTGAGGGTAGAATTCCTATTTGGATTGAGAAGTTGAGAGATTTGAGAATTCTTAGCTTGGCTTCTAATAAGTTTAATGGTAGAATTCCGTTCCAGCTATTCAGGTTGCAAAATCTTCAAATTCTAGATTTACCTGGCAATCATTTATCAGGATATGTGCTTTGGTCACTAATTCACAAAGTTTCCATTTACAATATTCTTCAAATTATTTTACAATATTCTTCAAATAATGAGGAGGGTGCATCTTGGGATACAATTTATGGACTCAATTTTGCAAATGAAGTTACTGTTTGGATATAAGGAAGGGCAACTCTATACTCAAAAATAATTGGAGAAGACAAGTTCGTGCATTTGTCACATAATAACTTGTCAGGTAATATTCTTTCAAAATTGGGACTCCTTACATATCAAAAAATAATCTGAATGGTGTAATTCCAGAATCTTTGAGAGCCATGGCTTACTTGGAATCTTCTTTCAAAAAACAAGTTATCAGAAAAAATTCCCATCCAACTTTTAAATCTCGCATTCCTTGCTATGTTGAATCTTTCCAACAACATGTTGTCAGGGTTAATACCACAAGGGAAGCAGTTTTCAACTTTTGATGCTTCTTCTTTTCTAGGAAATCCTAATCTTCATGGACCTCCCCTTGGAAATAGGACAATTACAAAGAATTCAATAATACAACCATTGAAAGTGTAGCTGCAGATGTAATGGATCAATGGTGGGAAGTGGGAGTGAGATTTGCTACTGTGATTGGAGTGTTGTGCTTCCACATAAAATGGAGATATATATGCTTTTCTTTCATGCATAATTTTATCTATGTTCATTGTGCATGGAGAATCCTTAACATTGCTTCACTAAAGATTCTACCAGCCTTTGCTTGAAATATTTCACATTTGGTTTGTCTCTCATATTATGTTGGTTTATTTTCATTGTCATGTGTGCTAAAAAAAATATTTTTGGAAATGAGTAGCACTACAAAATGTGTTCTTTAAATATGGATTTTCTTCTTATTTTGAGCCTTCACAAATAATGATTGGAATTATAAAACACATCACAAAGTTCTCAAAGTGTTGTCCTTTTATTTTTAAATTATTTATTTTTTTATTTTAGCAAAATTAAATATAATAGTTGCAAAGAAAATTTGATCTATGAAAATGTATATATAATACTATTTTACGGAATAAATTATTTATTTCTACACCTTTCACCCATGCAAAATATAATTTTTTCTTTGTTGTATAATAGTAAATGCCAATACATATAAAATATATTGCTTTGTTCATTTTCTACTCTTTTGTTTTCTCATAATGAACAGTAACAACTAAGTTATTTTCTCTACTATAAATATGTGGATATAACCATAGAGTATATTAATAAGGGTCAAGATTGAAGATTGAAGAATAATAGAATTGCTTAGCTACTTCAAATGATGTGGCAAGTAGATACAACTAATAATTTAGGTCTAAAATTTGATATTGGATATGATGTAAAGGACCATGAACATAAATTAATAGAACTTGATCTTACATAGACAAGTTTATGTTATACATTCTAGACTCAAATTGAATCATGCCATGTAGTTTTCTACTTCTATCACGACACATATTGTAACTCATTTGAATTATGAAATTTTATGTGTACATGTGTCTTTTATGTCATTCTTGATAATGTGGTTAAACCAAAAAATATAATGGGACTTACATATAAGGCAAAAAATTTATAACCCTAGTTTGTCTCAACAACAATCCTCTAAGGATTTGGTATATAAAGTCCACATACAAATGAAACAATGCAATGTGTAAGATGTTTAAAGATGTAGAAATGGTGTTTTTACTATTTTATAGTTGATTATACTTTCAATTGATCTTGTCAATTTTTAGATTATTCTATAAAATTTGGTTAATAAACAAAGACTATTGATAAAAACATGTTTATACTAGTCCAACATAAGTTATTTGTTATATCAAGTGGTAATGAATACCTTCCATAAATTTAGCTTGAAATTTTTAGATTTAAACTTTGAATTAAGCAACCTTGGCCATACCATATTTTATATTATAAGCTAGCATACGACTTAAACGTGTTAGGAAATAAAGCATCAATGCCCAGTTCATTTGATTTGTTTCCTACATAACCCATGAGAGACAAGAATGGATACAAGTGTAGCATCCTAAAATTGCGACACTTGCAATTTCGACTGCATTTGGGTCTTCACGATGGCGACGCAACACTGAACCTGAATGGAGACCCCGAAACCTGTTTATGACATCAAAAACTGTATTTTTCAGCACCCTGGTCTGATCCTCCTTGCACCTTGTTGTCCCTGGAGGTGGGACCATGGCACCCAGTGCCCTGGTCCCTGGCCCTATTTTGGGCCCGGTCTCTTATGGGGCTTCAGGTCTTTAAGTTTGCAAATTGGAAAATAAGGTTGCTATGTCGGCCCAAGGTCGGAAAAATCAGTCTTTCAACCCTAATTGGAAAGTATATAAACTACATTTCCTCTCCCATTTTGGAGAGGAAGGATATATGTATACAAGACGCGGAAGCGATATTCAAGCATTCAAGCATTCCTTCAAGCAATTGAGCATTCTAAGTCTCCATTCAAGGCTAAGTGTTGCATTCAAGACAAGGATTCAACCATTGAAGAGGAGATCACATACAACATACAACATACAACAACAATTACACCTTCGCATGTAAGAATACAAACATTCTTACAACAAGGTATTGGTACTTTATTACATTACAATCATTTACATTTACAACATTCTCATTTCTTGGTTAATTCCAAAACCGGGGTTTGACCTAAGGGCAAACCCCTAATCCCTAACCCCCCAATCGTCCTCACTTTTCTGTGTGTAGGTTGCAGGTACGCGGCTGTAATTGAAGATCTGGAATCCTTGTGCAGAGACGAACAGATCCTCCTTCATTTCGTGGATTTTTTGGAGGACCGTGTGCACGCCGAGTGCCATCGTCCTATCAACTTTCGCTCAAATTTGTAGGACAGTGCCGTCTCGACATTTTACTGCTAATTCCAGGTCCGCAGCTTCATCCTATATTCCTATCTCTATTTATAAGTGAATCTTTCTCACTTTACATGCATTCCTAGCTCAATCCTTCTATCTACATTCTTTACAAAAGAGGGTAGCCTTGCTATCTTAACCCTTGAAACTCATTTAAAATCCAGTCTTACATTGTGTGAGATTGGATCTTGTGGGTTTCAACCCCTCTTTTGAATGTAAAGTCTCCCCTAAGTGAAAACCGTCAACCCTAGTGACCTCCTTTCTCTCTCCTCGGAGTGGTGGGGGGAACACTTGGGGTTCAACCGTGATTTTCCACTTTACATTTTGGTGAACCCGGTGTGAACATCCTTTCTGCTTATTCATGGTTAGATCTGAAAATTGGATGCCTTGATTACATTTCCATGTTTGATCTTTTGCAAATTTTAGAGGTTAATTACATGAAAACCCAAAATTTCCTTTTTTGAGCTTGTGAAATATCTAAATGTTAATGCTTGTTTCAGATCTACCCTTCTATTGCAAACTATCAATTCATATTTGTGCTTTAATTTTGAAAATTAAGTGGTTAAGTGTCAAAACCCTAATTTTTAAAACCCTCTTGATTCAACCTTTGACCGACAATTTCACTGATCAAAACATCTCCAAATCAGCTGTAACTTTGGATTCTGCAACAAAATCATAATATCTTTCATCTCTAAAAATTTGGAAAAAAGTTGCGAGGACCGTGTGCACCCCGATCACCATCGTCCTCGACATTTTTTTCGAAATTTCGGGAGCTAGATCTTACTGTATTTTTCTGCTAAAATCCAGAATCTTGGCTGATTTCATCAATTCTAACACTTTCAAAATTAAAGTCAAAGTTGGTCTAGTGATTGCTTGGATTAAGGCTCCTAATCATTCAAAAATTGTTGAAATTGAAATTTTGTGTCAAAATTGTGTTTCTTACTATCCTAAATCTGAAAAGTGTGTTGGCATTCATTCAAAATTTCAGTGCTTTATTCAAATTCTTGCAATTTGTGACTTTTGAAATTAAGTGTTTAATTGCAACAACTTTGATTTCCGCTTTCAAAATTGAATTTTGCATGAAATTGAGTCAACTTTTAAATTTCAAAGCCTGCATTGCTTTTAGTATTCCCTCTAAAATCATAAAATTCAAAATTTCAGTTTCCCTCTCTTTTTCAAAATTCAAATTTTGCATTTTTCAACAATCTTGGTAGGGTTCAATTTTGAGATTGCAACTTTAATTTGGCCTATCTACAGATCATAAAATCACTCAATTTTTTCAGATTAGCTTTAAAATCATCATAACTTTCATCCTTGAAAATTTTGAAAAAAGTTACGAGGACCGTGTGCACTCCATTCGCCATGGTCCTTGATATTTTTTTCGAAATTTCGGGAGATTGTCGTGATTGCATTTAACAGCTTAAATCTAGGAGATTGGCTGATTTTATTGAAATTTGCTACCTCTAAATTCAAAATCTTCTCTCCCTCTCTAGTGCATGAGTTTTACAACAATAAGTCCTACTTACACTATTCCCATTAGATGAAGCACTAGAATTAAGTCTTTCCAAGGTTTAATTACTGAGGAGATGGAACCTAATTTGAATAGCCTTTTTAACGAGGACACGGGTAATTCCTCTAATCCTCCTAATGATGAAGAAGCTCTCCATGAGGTTTCTGTAGAACAACTTTTGAAATTGGATAACCAATTTGATGATTTTCAGCAATGGATGTCTCAAGAGTATCCCGATAGTCAAGCTCTTTCATTAATTGAGGGTCTAAAATGTATGGTTCAAAGTGATAAGAATGGAATTGATATTTTGCGTGGTATTGCACACATTGTGGATTCGAATGTGATGCCTATGAAGAGTTGTGTTGAAACTTTAGGTTATACACAACCTCCCACTCAAGTCAATCATTCTATTCTGTTGACAACTTCTATTGCTAGCATACCTACCTTTACATCAAACATAATAACTACTTCTATACAAGACATTCTGCCTATGATCACTAGTCATGGGGGCAATCCTTCCTCTTCAATTAACCCTCTTCCTTCATTCAATCCAACTTCTTCATTCATTCCTTCAATAAGTGTTCCTATTACATCTCCACAAATGAACATGACGCAAGGGGGCAATTCATTCAACCATTCCATTCCTCCTTGTAGTGCTCCTCTTTTCCAACCATCTCCTATGACTAACTATCATAGTGTCCCACCACCTTACTCTCAATCAATACCTTCTTTCAATAACATAATACCTCCATCACAATCTAACACGTCTAATATGAACTCCTCGACTGAAGCGACCATTAACAATCTTGCACAAACTGTCTCTTCTTTACAGCAACAAATTGCCTCTATGAATCAATCTAAGTTTAGTGTGCCCACATTTGATGTTGCGAGCCCACTTTCTCTTGACATTGTTCGAGCTATTCCCCCTAAGCATTTTGAAATCCTGCATTTGGAGCTTTATAATGGTAAAGGTGAGGTGATCCTCTAACACATGTTAAGACTTTTCAAACAATATGTACCGATTTTGCTTATGACCAAAGGTTGCTTGCAAAACTGTTTACTAGGACATTAAGAGATAAAGCCCTACAATGGTATTGCTCGTTGCCTTCTTATTCTATTACTTCTTTCAAACAACTTGCAAATGCTTTTATTCAACAATTTCAAAACAATATAAGTCCTAAAGTTACTTTGATTGATTTAATGTATTGTAAACAAAGTGTTAAAGAAAAAGTGACTGATTTCATTGGTAGATATAAGCACTAGCGTGCTCAAATTTCTTTTCCAGTGCCTGACAATGATATTCAAAGAATCTTTATTTCTAATTTACAAAAAGATATTAGAGAAAAACTTCTATTTTCTGAGTTTACTTCTTTCCAACAGTTGTGTGCAACTCTTCACAATTATCAACTGACTGTGAGTCAAATGGAACAAGCAAATCCTATGGCTCCAAGTGATAAGGGTGATAGTAGTCAACAACCATTTGGAAAGTTTAAACCAAACAGAGAGTCCGTTAAGTTCAATGAAAACATCATCAACAACAATGTGAATGCAGCATCAGGTGTGCCTCCTATTTCTAAGTTTTTCAAGAAAGAAAGAAAGTTTACTCCTTTGAATGAATCATTGCATAGTATTATGAATAAGTTATTGGAACAAAATGTGCTTACTCTCCCTCTTATAAAGCAAATAGATCCTGCAAAGATTAATTCACCCTATTTTGCTTTAAAGGGTAAAATTCAAGATTTGATTGATAATAATACTATCTCTGTTTCTGGTATGAATGATAAAGGCAACACATATGTAGCTCCTCCTAACCAAAATCTTAAGATTTTTACTGATCCATTACCTTCTCATACCTCTAATGTGATTGAGACTAATGATTCCTCTTTCTCATCTGATGGTCTTGTGTCTATGACTCCTAATGTGATTAACTTTGTAGAGCAGTAGAAACTCCCTAAAGAACCTTCCATCACATTTGATTCCAGTGAAACTATCAGGGCACCTGATGGTCCTTTATATATAGTTGCAAAAGTCAAGAATACACCTTGTCGTGGAGTGCTTATTGATCCTTCTTGCATGGTTAATGTTATTACTAAAGAATTTCTCTTTACTTTGCAATTGAATCAAGTGATTTACGACAAAACAGATGTGATTGTGAAATTATTTGATGCATTTTCTTCTCCTGCAATTGGTTCTATTACATTACCTATTGAAGTCCATAACAAGTCCCTTGATGTGAGCTTTGCTATTATTCCTTCATCCGAAAAATTTCGTGTGAAGCTAGGCTATCCTTGGCTATCTTCCATGAAAGCTATTGCTTCTCCTATTCATAAATGTTTGAAATTTCCCCATAATGGTGAAGTTGTTACTGTCAATCATAGTCTCTTTAAACCAGCTGAAAGAACTTCTAGCATTCCTATTGATTATTTTTGGCCTAAACAATTCCAATCTCTTCCTCCGCGAAGTGATCATCTTTTCAAATCTTATCAAAAGTGGAAAACAGATATGATCCTATCTCTAAGTGAACCTAGAACACCCAAACTTGATATTCCTATCGTTCTTGAGAAGGAAGTTCTTCCTTTGAAAGATAAAACTAATGTCTTTCCTCAAGAAGATTCCCAACCCATTCCTATGGATGTGACTATGTCTATGTCTAACAAACTTTCTAAAAGTAGACCTATACCTCCTCGTCATGATGGACTTGGTCTCCTTCCTAAACCAAATATTCCTCCTTTATATGGAGCAGTTCCTCCTCCTTCCTCTTATAGAGAGAAGAGACCTTCCTCTTCTCCTATTATCCAGCCTAAGAGACCACAACCCAAACACCCAAGTGATAAGGATGAGAACATTCCTCCTCCTCAATCTTCTCCACTTCCTACTAAGACTAGATGAAATCGTTCTGCGCGTGAACGCCGACGAAAGCGTCGTCTTAGAGCTCAAGTAGCTGCTTCTCAAAATTTGCAATCCCCAAAAACACCTTCAGCTAGTATTCTTCCATTTTCTCCTCAGCCGAAAATTGAGCCAAAATCTCCTAAACATAAGATGCATGATGGTCTTGATCCTGTGCGAGTTAAAGATCCTATTTTTATAAATCTTGATGATGATATAGATGAAAATGTTATTCATGATGAAAATGTTACTTCTCTTGCTTCTGATAGTGAATATGAATTTGTTGATATTGATAACCATTTATCTAACGAATTTTCTAAAGCACTTATCCTAGCTCCTAGACAAGAACAACGTGGCTTGGAACATGAACATAGCCCTTGTTTGGATCTTTTGATAGCTCCATCTGCTGTGTTGAATATTCCTCCTCTAGTGTGTTTCCTGCCTTCCCGAAATATTGATCAACAAGATCGGGGGGTGGATGACGTGCTAGACTAGTTTCATTAGCATAGCAGACTCTCTCCTCCTCTCTTTTGTTACTTCTTCTATGTGTTATTCTCATTCTTCTATTTGTTGTCCTTAGTGTTGTCTACTTGAGGACGATGCAAAGCATTGAGATCTCTTTTGGTCTCTCTCATGTTGACTCAAAAGACACATGTATCCCCTTCTTCCAGGTGACCTTCCTTGATTGGGGAATGAAGAACAATTATGCATACATACATATGATATACATGAATTATCATACAGCATACTGACCCCGAGGAAAGCGAAGTCACCTCGTGCTTTATGTTTTGTGTCTATTATCCTTGGGTTTATCTCACACTTGGGGGCTAAATCTTTGTGATAACGTGCTCCTTTCCCTTCTCATTTCTTATGTGTATCACTACCTTAAAGCAATCACCCCCATTGAGGCATGTGCGATCGCTTTAACGTAGGGGGGCATACACCTCGTCTATCCCTTCAGGATACTTGAAAATTTCTTGGCAAACTTAGCTTTGCCTTGAAAATTTTTGGTATTTTTCTTACATGACTCATAGTGAGGGAACCTTACTACTGACACTCATGGTTCTCCCTTGTGATCTTCCCTTTTACTTTGTCAATCGAAGTTATAAGATCCTTAGTCCACTGGGGGCTTGGTGTATCTTGCCTCCTTGACGTGGTGAAAGTCTTTCAATGTTGTTTCCTTGTACTTTACCAGAAGTATGAGTGTATGCTTATACTCCCGCTAAAGTGGGGGCTAAATGTAGCATCCTAAAATTGTGACACTTGCAATTTCGACTACATTTGGGTCTTCACGATGGTGATGCAACACTGAACCTGAATGGAGACCCTGAAACCTATTTATGACATCAAAAACTGCATTTTTCAGCACCCTGGCCTGATCCTCCTTGCACCCTATTGTCCCTGGAGGTGGGACCATGGCGCCCAGTGCCCTAGTCCTTCAGGACTAGGGCGCCTAGCGCCCTGGTCCCCCAAGACCATGGCACCCAGTGCCTTGGTCCCCCAGGACCATGGCGCCCAGTGCCCTGGTCCCTGGCCCTATTTTGGGCCCGATCTCTTATGGGGCTTCAGGTCTTTAAGTTCGCAAATTGGAAAATAAGGTTGCTATGTCAGCCCAAGGTCGAAAAAATCAGTCTTTCAACCCTAATTGGCAAGTATATAAACTACATTTCCTCTCCCATTTTGGAGAGGAAGAATATATGTGTACAAGACGGGGAAGCGATATTCAAGCATTCAAGCATTCAAGCATTCAAGCATTCCTTCAAGCAATTGAGCATTCTAAGTCTCCATTCAAGGCTAAGTGTTGCATTCAAGACAAGGATTCAACCATTGAAGAGGAGATCACATACAACATACAACATACAACAACAATTACACCTTCGCATGTAAGAATACAAACATTCTTACAACAAGGTATTGGTACTTTATTACATTACAATCATTTACATTTACAGCATTCTAATTTCTTGGTTACTTCCAAAACTGGGGTTTGACCTAAGGGAAAACCCCTAATCCCTAACCCCCCAATCATCCTCACTTTTCTGTGTGTAGGTTACAGGTACGCGGCTGTAATTGAAGATCTGGAATCCTTGTGCAGAGACGAACAGATCCTCCTTCGTTTCGCGGATTTTTCGGAGGACCGTGTGCATGTCGGGTGCCATCGTCCCGTCAACTTTCGCTCAAATTTGCAGGACAGTGTTGTCTCAACATTTTACTACTAATTCCAGGTCCGTAGCTTCATCCTATATTCCTATCTCTGTTTATAAGTGAATCTTTCTCACTTTACATGCATTCCTAGCTCAATCCTTCTATCTACATTCTTTACAAAAGAGGGTAGCCTTGTTGTCTTAACCCTTGAAACTCATTTAAAATCTAGTCTTGCATTGTGTGAGATTGGATCTTGTGGGTTTCAACCCCTCTTTTGAACGTAAAGTCTCCCCTAAGTGAAAACCGTCAACCCTAGTGACCTCCTTTCTCTCTCCTCGGAGTGGTGGGGGGAACCCTTGGGGTTCGACCGCGATTTTCCGCTTTACAACAAGCTTACATAATAACCATTATGCCAAGATCAAATAGACAAGCCATGTCATTATAACAAAAGATATACTATGGGAAAGCCCTCATGAGAGAAAAACCTAGCCTCCAAAAGCATCCATATTCAGTCTTATTAATCAAGAATTAAGAAATGAAAAGTTGTTATAGAATTACAATGAATAATTCTGAAACATCAATCCCTTCAATGCATCTTCCATGTATCCAAGTATGAATCCACACATCCCATACCATACTTCACATGTGCACTCCTCAAACAGATGCAATGCAATGACATCCCACTCACCCAACTAACCTTCACCACTACACATATGCTTGCTTATATATAGACTCAAGATCACACAAACACAACCAAGTGGTAAAATAAAACCATTTGAGCACAATACCATTGACCTCAAATTTAGTATTGGGTACTAAGATTTTACTTTATTAATGTTTTCCTAATATTAAATTAAATTTACTTCCCAATGTGAGACCCACATTAAATATGCTTTCCAATGTTATATGCAACACATAAAGTGGACATCATCATAGTATCATCATGTTACATGCAACACATAAAGTGGCCAACATAGTATCATCATGAAGTAATCAATAAAATGATCATGTACTCAATACAAAGAGAACCAAACAAGATCAATTGTTAAAGTTCCAACAGTAGAATAAGGACCATAAACATGACATCATGACCTAATCATCTCCCCTCCTACGAGATCACATGTAACAATGCAAACATCATGGTCATAAGAGAACCTATATCATGTCAAAACTTTAACTACTATATCCAAAGTATAACAAGATACAATACCAACATGCTCTAAACCAAGAATTAACATCTACAATCACATGAAGATAAGCATCTCCAAATAGTTTCCCAACAAATGTGAAAGAACCCTTCTACAACAATAGGATATAAGAACTCCTCCAAATATTTGCAAACACTAAATTAGATTATCCACCATCCAATGTTGAATCCACATCTCTAACAACAACTCCCACAAAACCGTGATACCAAATTACACATGGCATAATGATTATAACCACTCCTAAATGAATATCATCTAGGTCTACACACACACAATTCAAATGTCAATAACATTAATTGAAAAAAATCTCCAACCCAAGAAGATACAACCACCAAAAAACCATTAGGGATCAATCCTACACTACCAGTCTATCACTATCAAAAGCTCCCACTAAAAAGTATAACCAATAAAATATCCAATAAATCATGAAAAGGTGATAAAAACATTATGCTACGAGTCCCAAAACCAACTATCAAGGCATTATAACCATCATTCATCATATCATCTCAAAGAAACCATACCAATGTACTAATTACTACATACAATGCCAACTAGAAAAGCCCATATCAACACTAAATCAACCTGGTCGATATAGAATAGTCCACCTTTGATTCATCCCACTACAACCAAATAGGTTGTGCACACCTACAAGTTGCATAACTCATAGATCCAAACACTAAAACATGTAACTTCATCATCACATTAGTAATTTACAAATTGAGATATAAAAGTGAATAATCCCATAGACCACATGACTCAAACACTACATCAACATATAATATTATTTTGCAAACATGTCCACATCTAAGTATCATAGTCAAGGAACCAAAAAAGAATAAGAGAGACAAGAAACAATATCCTCACATCAGTCCAAATCACCACCAAACCACCACAAACCTATTTATGTTGTGCCAATACAAAAAGTGTACCTGCATAACCATGACACCATAATAATCACCAACATTGTACCTGCACTCAACTATCTCATATACAACACTCTGATTCTCAAATCATGTCTAACCATATCCTCAAAACTGAAGACAGCTTATGTCCTTAACACCATCGAATTCAAACTCTAAAAACACTTAAAAACCTATACTAGTAAGCACAAAAAATATCAAAATTAGCTATACCATCATGAATATCACATACAAAAAATAACTCCCTCAAGTTTTCACATATTTACTTGTTCAAATGCTCATACAATCACACCTTAAATCTTAGGCACCTACAAGTGTTCAAATAAGAACTAAACTAATTATGCACCTCAAACCGAAAAATATACATAATCCACTGTGTATACTCTCCAGATTCTCTCCAATATGCCTATTCAAAATTAAAAAACTGATTTCATATGCAGAAGTTATGACCATAAACATACATCTAGGAGAAAAATCTAACTTTAAAGTCCTAAAAATTAATCAAAATATCAAACTCAAGAGACCAAACATATACTATTGTGTAGTGCTCAGAACTAGATTTCCAATGTCAATAAGAAGTCAAAAAGTGGACATTGTGGGCAAAATTTATGCCCCCAAAAGAAAAAAACCTCATTATTCTTGCAAACGAAGCAAAGAGGCCATATAGTCATCCATACATGCTGACACCAGTGTGACATCATGTTGACATTAGCATGATGTCAATGACACTAGGCTAGGTTTGAAATTTTTCTTAATTTTTGGTAGACTTTTGAATTTTAGTTTAAAGTGGTTTAATTTTTTATTTTAAGTACTCAACTTTATTAAATATGGTGGATAATATTTAATATTTTGTTTTGTTTTAAAAATTGCTTTTTTATATTAAAACCAATTTTGGTGTTGTGTCTGATAAGAGAACCCTTCAAATTGATAGTATTATTGACTTGGATATCAGATATGCCACTATGAGAATTTAATATAGTGTGTTACAAGAATCATGAAGATTCATATTCATCCATAGTGGTATATGTGGCCTATCAAATGGTGAATATGACCTGTGTGAATTGTTGAGGTGGCAATTTTTGGATAACCTTTGGTTGATGAAGACTGAGTTTTACCCCTTTCAGTATGGATCACTCATTGTGTGCTTGGTATTTTATGTTTCCATTGGTGCTCAAATTAAAGAATATTTGGATAGTTTGGATGATTGTGATGCTTTTTGTCACAAATTCTATATGGATATTTGAAAATAGAGGAATCTAATAGATGCAGAGGAAGGACTGAAACTGAGGTATAGTAACCAAGATTCACAAGGAATTGACCAATCTACCCAACATTCTACTTAGACCTTCAATTCTAGGCATTTACTATTAGGTATATTTGATGTATTATGTGCATTCTTGTACATAGGGTATCCAAACCGTATATGATAACTTGTTACCAAGATTTTGAGGTCAGAAACAAACTTCCTTCCCTTCCAAACAACTCAGACAATCATTACAACACTATGAATTTTCACTTGTCTTATGTAAGGACTGCCCTCTAGGCATAGAAGACACACTCGCCCTATCTTGATTCAAAACAAAAGCTTATCAAACACTCCACCACACACTTGCATGTCTCTTCCCACCATTCCACTACTTCCCTAATCAAAATAAGTCATTATGTGACAAAACCCTCCTTTTTACCCAATCACTTGACTGGTTTTTAGGGCCTGGAGACCGACAGGTGAAGATATCTCCTACAAATATAAACTTTGAGCCTTTCCCCTTGGAGGAATTTTAGTTTAAATACATACAATCCTTCCCCCCAATTTTAATGGTTTTCCAATAGTGGGAAGGTAACATATTAATTAAAAATGTCTACTAGAAACCTTAGGTAGGGTTCTAGACTATTTATAGCAAAAACACTATACCTTCTTCAAATCTTTATGAAATCAACTCAAACCAAAATCAAAAGAAAAGTGATTCACATCTCCAACATTACAATCATGGGTGGGTCATTACATGGATGTAAAGTCTATACAAAAATAATTTTTTATTCTGCAACATGGGAAAACACATAGAGAAAGATGCTTAAACAACAATATTATATTCCTTCACTTTATCCAACTCTTGAATTCAAGTTTGGAGTACATATTTATCCATTCACAGCCATTCCAACTGTCCAAACTGACCACCAACTACCCATAATAAAAAAAATCAACTTGATAATTTTTGACATGACAACTTTTACATTTTTTAACAACTTGTCATGAAACTTTCCACAATGGATAAAAATTACCTCAAATGGTCTCAAATGACCTTATTGGGCCTCATTGGACCCAAACACACCCAAAACAACCTAAAAACCAAAAGAGACCAAATGTATACCATTTATGCCCCTGCATAACTAATAGATCTAGCCTTGCAAGACCAAGATTCTGATTAGATTCTTGGTTCCTTGATTGAAATTTATCCTCCTTAAATTTAACTGAATTGAATTATTGAAGATTAAGGCAAGATAGTGAATTGTTGAAGCAATCTGATAGAAATAGTGAGCTATAGAGTAAGGAGGCACCCACTTGGATCTGAGTAGAAGAAGATGATTCAAATATGTTCCTAGAAGCTCGGCTTGATTTTTTGGGACTAGGTAGTATCAATTCGCCATGGTCCTCCGAATTTATCGTAGTCAAAAGTTGAACCTATTCATCATCTTTTCGATCCTCCTGAATGTATCTATATAATTGTTCTTGGACCCAATGAAAAGGGGAAATATGTTAGGAACAGGGGTATTTACATATATGTGTGTGTGTATGAGGTGATACACACACATACATGTATTAGTTGGTCCAAACCTTTTGGTTCTACCAAAATGTTTGAAGTTATCACAGGAAGAATATGCAATAGCTGATGATTCTAGGTGACATATCTTCTCCAACATTGCACAGATTGCCACTCAGGTCAGCTAGATGTCATCTGATCGTGTTGGGATATATTTGTTGTGGTCGCAGACTACCATTTTGCAGACTGCAGATGCGACATCTAGCAGTGGCACTAATCCTTATGCCTGTGTAGACATACCATCTCCACTTGATGTTGTATGGTTGACAGAGGTTAATCCTTTACAGTGGATGAGTGCATTGTTGTCTAGCGATTTATTGGATTCTTACGCATTTATTTCTTCTTATCTTGTGATCCCACTCGAGGATGGACTGGCACAAGTGAGACAACATGTACACGAAGGTGGATCTAGAAGCCATGGTGTTGGAGCATCTTAGGGTGATATGAGGAGAGAGGAGGGAATTCCAATGCATCCTATAGACCCTCTACCACATACATCAAAAGATCCCACACCTCCTCCTCACCCTACACTAATCGATCCAACACTTGAGCCACCACGACCTACACCATTGTCGAATGTTACTTTTACACCTCCTACTCAATCTCATGGTCATTATATCAATCTTCTTGTTATATTAGATGATGCATTGCTAGATATAGGTGTTGACAATGTGTCCTTCCATTCATCCAATGTCAGCAAGATCGGGAGAGCCTTCCAGTCTCATGAGGCACACATTTTTTTTTTCTGTAAGGTCATATTATTTAATTGATTTTAAATAATGGATTTCAACTTCAAAATTGTTAACACAATTTTAAATTTGAATTATATACAACATCCTAGTCCATTGGAGACATTAGGATATTTGTAGCTTCCTTCTACGCCTACACATGGTCAAAGTCAGGTATTTCAAGGTTTAAATAGATGTACCTATCTTGAGAGCTCATTCCAGTTTAAAGACATGCATGTTAATGTTTTATTAACATATATATGATCCAAATTAGTAGTCCTCATTTGAGTTTTTCATCTCGAATAAATGTGGCCCATGCATGCCCTAATGGTGTAGATGATGCATCAAACCAGGTAAAATTTGCATGTACTTATGTTGAAGTAAAATTTGCATACTTATAGTTAGATAATATTTGCATGTACTTATATATACGTGTGCTTACGTGTACATGTACTTTCTTGTGTAGGGACAACATTCAGGACATGGATCAATGGAGGGCCCACGGACTTGGTTTATATGATCATTGTTTGATGAGATTATATGCACACTGCATGTACTTTTTTTTTACATATATGTATCTAACACTTGATTGATAAGATTATATACATATCTGACACTTGTACATGTTATTATGTCATAACCCTCTTTTTTTATCTTGATTGGACTTCTTGTTGTTGTTATTATTATTATTGTTGTTGTTGTTGTTGTTGTTGTTGTTGTTGTTATTAATCTTATGAGTAATGTTAGTTAGAGATGAAAAATTGATTAAGTATGGAATTATTTTAAATAGAAGAATTAATAAGTGGTGACTCGCATGTGAGGTCATAAATTATTTGGGAAATTGTTTATTCTCTCAATATTCTAAATTGAGCACATGGTGTAGGAGAAATAAGAACATTCTAGAAGGGATTTTCAAATTCAAAATGCATGGTCAAATGTAACTGCCACTATGACAAGTTGTAAGAAATATGTCTTGCATGAAATAGTTTCAAATTCAAAATTCAATATGCATATAACCCCTACTTTTGCATGGAAAAAAAGAATATGTGAATCAATTAATTCCTTTAGTAGTGGGAAAATGACTCCCTTTCTATATAATGGATTTCAATTTTCAAAATAGTAGTTCATGTTTTTTGGATGAAAAGTATTATGGAATTCTTCATGTTAGTAGTAGGATTTTGTGAAGACTTTGTAAGGTATAAGATACGATTTTAAAGTCTCTCAGAGGAGATTCTATCAAGCCACAAAGAAGTGTTGAAAAAGATTAGCTGAGAGATTGAAGTTGACTCCTACAACAAGTTCTTCGTCCAATCTAGGTTCCCCCTTTACCATTCACTTGTTACATGTATGAATATTGTAATCTTCAAAAGAAATCTCTTTTTAATCTCTTTTAGTTATTTATTTATTTATTATTTGAAATCTTCCTTTTTAAAATAAATTATCTCTCAATTATTTCGATAGAATAATAAGAGAAATCCTTTTTCCTATCCTTTTTAGTTTCCATGTAGGAAAATATTTGATATTAATTTTTTTTCTAAATATGCAAATCTCATTTAAATCTTTTTCAAAGAGAAAATAAATGATCTAATTTTTTAGGAATAAAATAATATAAGTAAATACATTTGTTTTATTAAGAAGAAATCAAGATAGAAAGAGGAAAAATCATGTGCTTTTTCCCCTGTGTGAAATCTTTCCTCAAAATATGCATTGTATAATTTCTCTTCTGAGAAATCTTTCTCTAGGTGAAAACTTTACCTCAAAATATTAATTTAGCCCAAATATTTTGTACAATTTATTTCTCTGGGAAATTTTCCTCTCTATGAAAGTTTACCTCTTTATTTCAAATGCATCCTATAAACTATTTGTTTGAGAAATATTTTCTCATTATGAAAACTTTATCTGGTTATCTCAAATGGATTTCATTTCTCTGTGTTTATTTCTCTGGAAAATTTGTCTTCGAAAGGTATACTTTGTGAAAAGCTATCTCTCTGTGAAAATTTTCATTTCTCAAAGTAAAATCTATGAGTTCTACCTCTCTGTGAAATATTTACCTCTCAAAATTATGATTTGTAAAATTCAGCCCTTTGTGTACAAATATCTTTGTCCATTTATCTCTGGAATACTCATCTACCCTTGTCTATTATCTCTGGAATACTCATCTACCCTTGTCTATTATCTCTGGATTACCCATCCCTATGTACAATATCTCTGTAAACAAGAAATTTTATCTTTGTTTTTATTTAACAGGAATAATAATAATAATAATAATAAACCACAAAATCATTAAATTTATTTATTTGAGTTATTTAATAAAAAAAAGTATTTTATTAGTTGAAGATAACTAAAATTTATTAGTAATAATTAAAATTGTTTTATTAAAGGTAAATGAAATAATCATATCTTTTTAAGATTATTTAGTCAAAATTTATTTATATTTAAGTTGTTAGCAAAGATTTATTTGTATCATTAGGATTAATTTGCACATTTGAAAATTAAAAATTATTCATATTAGTTGAATTGATTTATAGTTAAGCATTACAAATAATTTTAATTGTTAAAAATTTGTTCAATTTATTTAGAATCTAAGGATTTATTCTTAAGTGTAAACTATAGTATTAAAGAAAAAAAATTAAAGTGGTAATAAATTTCCTAGGGAGGAGGATGACAAATGTAACTCATGATAAAAGAGTTTGATATAGAAATTTAAGTTGTAAATTTGGACCTTCCTTTTAATAAATACTTTATCTATAAAGATCTCACTATCTCCCTCAAAGATGGGAAAAGAGCCTTTGGGGGTTTTAAAGGATAAATATTGCATAAGGAAATGGTCAAATTACACTTGTGGAATTCAAATAGATAATTGAACATTAAGAGATTTATTATAATGAATTAATCCTTCTTAGGATGTAGATAAAACGGTTAAATCTCCTTATTAAATAAAATAGTTGACTTAAGGAAAACAAAAGAAAGGGAATTGACATTGCTCTCATGCATCTTGGGAAGCTTTTGCACCAATGAAATTATTCCAAGTATTGGATTCTCCCTTATTAGTTAGTCTCAAATGGAACCTAGTAGTAAATGGATTTCTCCAAAACATTCAATACATTTCAAATATTTAATTTCTTTGTTTCGAAACTACCCCTTTGTGTATTTAAATTTGTGTAAGTATTAAGGGATAAAATAATTTACCTACTATGTAAATGTGCTTACATTCGTAGCACTCTTCATGTATTTCGATCAATATGAATTTCCTTCAATCCAAGAAGTCGAATATTTGATTCGTCTCTTTGTTATATTTCAAGGCATAGAGGATGGTCATTTCTATTAATGGTTAAATACATCTACCTTCTTGCTATAAAGAAACATAGGGCTAGTAAAGGAGAAGTTACTTTTATATTGCAAGTAATTAGTATAGATATATTTGATTAACATTTAAGTTTCGAAATGATTTTCATACAATCTAAAGGGTATAATCCATTTTGGAAGAATAGTAGTATTAATCAAGGTCTAAAGAAATTTTATTTGAAAACCAAAATAGTTTAGTAAATGGGTGTGACTAAGGTTGAAATTTTTTATGTGAGATTATTAAACCTGACTTACCTTGCGGACCTCAAATTTAGTACTTATCTCTAATTTATAAATTATCTAATGAAACTTACCTTCGAAGCCGAATAAAGTTAGGATTTGTTGTTATAATATTATTGGGTTCTATCATTATTAAGCAAATGAGTTTTCAAGAAAACCACCCCATGATCACTTGGAGAGTAATATAATAAATTTTAATTGAAGTACATTTTAGGAGCAAGCATTAGCTCACTTCTAAGAATTTGGAATTGGAGAGATTGTTATATGTAGGAAATATCTAAGGATAAAGTTAACATTACTTCAAGTGGAAGAAACAATTAGTTATCTCTTGTAATTTCCCAAGGAATTGACATTGGTTCTAAAGCAACTAGAAGAAGATTGATTCAAATTGCTTAGGTTCTTTATTTTTAGCAAGTATTAGACTCTGTTCTAATCTTATTTTCGAACAATTAGTGATTAAAAGTATTGTGGTTATTAAAGAATATTGCTAATGGTTATTTTCTTTTTCCTTCAAACAAGTGAATATCAATTTTATTTCCAAGTAATATTAGATAAATTAACTTTTTCTTTAAGCAATTTAGTACCTTTGGAGAAATATTTCAATATTTTTCATAAGTTATAATTTTACAAGTTTTCAAGTGAAAATTCCTTGTATACTATAGTTTTATTTTCATGATCGTATTAGTATGTTGCTTTACAAAGGATTTTTGAATTCAAAATTAGATTCCTAGTTAGAAAACTAAACAAGAGGAGATGAAATCAAAACCTTAGTAGCATTCGGTATCTATGGTGTCTCTGGGTCATGCTTACAGGTAATGTCATCGTGTTGAACCACTGCACTTAATGCCTAATAGAGCTGCAACAACGACGTATGTGGCATCATCCCTATAAATCGCCGGGGAGAAATAAGGCTCATATGGAAGTTAAAAAATTCAAGGGGTGAGTAATCCCCCTTGGATCGATAATCTAAAAAGATAATTTATAAAATGAATTTACATCCGCTCAATTAAACCTTAGAAAACCCCATTAGGGTTTGGTGGTATGTGATAATTTGGAATTTATCTATCTTGATGATTTTTTCAAAGTATGATAATTGTAGTACCCCTACCCCAGTCTATTTCTAACCTTGGTTAATCTTGATTAGTTTATCGTATTATTATGTGATAGTCAGATGTTGATTTTACGCATAGCTATTGATGTGGTTTTCTCACTAGTTTTATGCTAGTTGTTTAGTGTTCTTATTCCATGGTATTCATCGAGCTAACGCATTCATTAAGTTATTATATATGTATGCATGTATGATCGTTGGTTGCAGGAGATTTCAGGTACGAAGTCGCATGAGTGCAAGGTTCGTCGTCACCTGGTTTGCAGGTTTGAGCATACCTTTTTAATCCTTAGAGTTGGATTAGGTGGTCGTAAGACCCTAGTCGACCTTAGTCATGCTCAAGGGAGCATCGTCAGTCGTCGTCGGTTACCCCTTTTTGTTGGGTTTGCGAGTCGTCTGTTTGGTTGACCTTCTCGGTTTGCGTGCCTGGTGTGTTTGGTTAATTGATTTAGAATTCGTTATGCGATTTTCGTTGTTAATGAATTGCCTGTTTTAATTTGGGAGTAGATTCGATTTTAATGTCTGTTTTTGAATATTAATGCATTTATATATGCTGTTGAAAAGAACGTTTTAGATTTTATCGCCATAGAGTTAATTGTGTTCTGTTGGCTTATTTGAATTGAAAGGTTAAATTTGATTATATGAGAAATCGACTTTTGATTTGAAAAGCAAGTTATTTTGTTGTTATAAATAGAAAAGAATTAATTTGTGAGTATTTTTTTTTTTAAATAAAAATTTTTATTCCAAAAATGGAATTTTTGGGTCAACTCTTCCATATAACCCAATTTGGGGAAAAAAAGAGAGGGATTATAATATGGTGAATATTATTGTAATTTTAGTGTTAGTTAGTCCTTAATTTTGATTAAGGAGGCTTTAAACTTGGCAAATGTTAGTTGGTAGGGATTAACTTTATAATGGCGTTATAGGCTAATTGTTTCGAACTTCATTTTGTGATTTACGCCTTCTTCCTAATTAAGTTCTACAACGGTAATTTCGCAATTGGATATTGTCGATTATTTTCTGATTGATCTTGTTCTAGTAAAATTGTACCTTCCCTTCTAGCTGATTAGGGAAGATGGCTATTTGATGTAGTATTGTTTAAAAATAATAGAGAATAACATGTTATTGGAAATCGTTGGAATACGATGTAAATTCTACTTAATGATGTTTTGTTGGAGATTAAATATCTTATTTTAGTTGATTAATGGTTGTCTGAATTTTGTTAATATGAATTGGTTAAAAACTCTTTATGGCTTAATTTTGCCTGTTCGATGCTTGAACCTTGACGAGTTAGAAAAAAACCAAGTATAACTTATCCCTTGATGAGGTAGATAACTGTAGTTGTTTTAGATCTTGTAGAAAACTCGATCGATTTTAATGTTTAAATCAATTTGAAGAAATATTGTCCTTTCTGATTATTGCCTTGCGAGTTGAATTACTGTATTCGCTTTAATTTATGAAATGACATGTTTTTCTTTGTTTAAAAGGACCCTGTCGTATGGATGATTTGGTGTTCCTGTTTCAGTCCTCGAATTTTGAGTTGACTATGGATTGTGACGTTGACTTAGTTGGTTATATCCTCTTTGTGTGAGTCGAATGCTGATTCATGGCTAACCTTAGTTGTCAGGTCTCTAGTTAGAGTACCGTCAGTAAGTGATTACCCTTGAGTTGTGTTTGACCAAATGATTTTCTCTTCTTGAACTCCGTTCGTCTTGCCATGTGTATTCTGTGGTTTGAGTTCGTCTGAGTATAGTCTAGTGTCGTATGGGAAAGTGGCTTTCGATTGGGGGCCGCGCCCAAAGTGGCTGCTGGGTAACCCGTCGAAAGTGAGTCTAATAAGTGATAACCTAAGTAGATTAGAAAATAATCTCTAAATAAGATAATGTGCCTCACACATGGGACGAATGCTATCATAGATTTGGCATGCTGTGAGAAGGCCTGAAATGGCAAACCATCTTCCTTGTCTTCACGAGAGGATGTGTGGGTCCACATGAGGCTTGGATGGGCCGGAATCTCGGATTAGGTTGCCAGGGTGACCCAGTGTATGGGGTCGGGACCTATGAAGACTTGCCATGGTATCCATACCAGGTTGTGTGATGACACTTGTCCCTGCGTTCGCTAGTGTGTTGTCGTTTTGTGTCCTGTTAGGAGTACCTTGGTGAGTCGTCCTTTTGTCTCTGCCCTTGTGAGTGTCGGTTTCATGTTAGACCTTGGGTGGTGATGGCTCAATTTTATGGATGCTCTCATGGACCTCTTGTTTTAGCTTTGATTATGTGCAGCTGGATCCTCTTCTTTTTAAGGATCGTTTATGTATTAATAGACCGATGTGGTCGTTTGTATATTGTTTATGTATCGCCTTGATGGCTGGATTGTATGGTGTAACCTCTTGTACTCTTAACCTTATTATTTATCCGAGGGGGTCTTGCAGTTGAGCAGACCCGGAGATGTAGCCCTTTAGGGGTGAGCTCCGAGATCATTATGGTGTTATGTGGTGTATTCTCTTATGTTTTCCTTTATTCAGTTTATCATGTAGGATTAATTTATGTTGAATGGTTAAGTGGATAATTGGAATTAACTATAAATGCTTTTATTCAGTTCTTTCTTGAATGCCATGTGGATCGAATGCATAATTGGTTGAGATGCGATTTATCGTAATGCATGTGTGAAATCGTCCTTTTAATGCAATAAGTTGGTATATGAATGAATGTAACTTAGAGTAACGAATTATTCTTGTTGTTGTTAAGGAATTTAAATATGCTTGGAAAGATCTCATATGTTATGATGAAATCCTTGTGAATTAGAATGTTGATGTATGGTTTGTAATTTTAAATGAAAAGCTTGAATGGGAAATTATGAATGGACCTTAATGGATGAATCCTTGCTTGTGATTTATATTTCCGTCTTTTGAAAGAAATTGTCTTGATTATGAATTATCTCGTTGTTAAGATAATCAGCTTAATGGATTAATTGTGTGAGTTAAATGAATTTTGAAATTAAGTAATCTCGTTGGGAAACTCTTTAGGAGATTGTTGTTAATGTCTTCCGCTATGTAATCTGAATCTTTGATATCTTGTTGCATCTTTTGTGTTGTAACCTTTAAGAAAAAAAAAATTGTTGCACTCTATTCTCGTAATTGTGGCTTATCCCTTTGGAGTTTCCTGGCGGGGCATTACAATAATTGCTTTGAGGGTGACGTATTTAATAAGAAATAGGACCTAGTTGTTTTAGGCCACAAGCATGAGGCCACCTTGAGTCTTTTTGCTATAGAGCTACCATCGTGGGTAGCAACCGTAGAGAAACTATCTAGGACATTGACCCTAGAAAGGGTTGTGTACCCACCAAATAGTTTACATTAAACCATAGTTAGAAACCAGAACTCCATACTTTATGCCTTGATCCCGTGCTGAAACGGGTATGTAGGTAGTCTAGGGACGAAGTTGTCCCTTCTACTTAGGCGTTTGGAGATGGGGGTTAGGATTTGGTTATGGGTGAGTAGTTGGTTCTTGAAGCTCCTTTGTCTTTTAATCAAATGGTGCAAATAATAATTGAAATGTTAAAATTAATTCAATGCATACTCAAAAGGAATCCCATATGGATTCGCTTGACTTCCCAAGGCTTTAGGCCGAGTTTCGAGGTGGAACTCAAGCTTGTTTATGTAGTTATTTTTATACTCCTAAGGATGGCAACCTCGGTGCACTCCTAGTAGGGGAGTGTATTCTTTAGAGAGTAGCTCAGGACCCGAATGGTCCCGATGAGTCTAAAGTCTCTAGCCAGAGCATGTCCTATTCATATGAATAGATGCCTACCCCGTTTGGGTAGATGCCTATCCCGGATTGGATAGATGAAACCTCCTGTCTCGTATGGACAGATGTCTAATCCATATGGTTAGATGCCTAACCCGTATGGTTAGATGCCTAGTCCCATATGGATAGATGCCTAACCCGTATGGTTAGATGCCCATCTCGGTTGGATGGATGCCTATCTTGTTTGGATAGATGTACTTGAGTATGTGATTAAATCAAAAATAAATAAGAATAAGTAAGAATAAGAAATCAATATTTTTATATATTAAAAAAAAAAAACCAGTTGAGTTTTTGGATTAAGTTCAAGTGGGTTATTACATATTACATGTTTGTTTATGTATTTGACACTTGTTTGATGAGATTACTTGCTTGTTTATTACATGTGTTTATGAGCCCAAGTTATATTTTTATAATTAGTTCAAGTTACATAAAATTTATCATGTTATTTCAGATGATAAATCTTGATGTTTATTTAGTTGAATTGTTGATTTAATAAATTTAATTATCTTTTGAAATTAATTTAATCAATTAAAATCAATCATCTTTTGAAATTAATTTAAACAATTAAAATCAAGTTAATTAATTAAGAACAAGTTAATTACTATATAAATTAATTAAGTTAATTTACTGCAATTCAAAAAGTGATTCAAATCAATTGAATCCAATCATCTTTTGAAATTAATTTAATTAATTTAATCAATTAAAATCAAGTTAATTAATTAAGAACAAGTTAATTACTATATAAATTAATTAAGTTAATTTACTGCAATTCAAAAAGTGATTCAAATCAATTGAATCCAATCATCTTTTGAAATTAATTTAATTAATTTAATCAATTAAAATCAAGTTAATTAATTAAGAACAAGTTAATTACTATATAAATTAATTAAGTTAATTTATTAAAATTCAAAAAGTGATTCAAATACTCAATCAATATTAGAAGAGATATTAAATAGATTAATTATAAATTAAAACTTATTTAAATATTATTAGAATCATAATTAAGACAATTTAACTATTGAAAGTTTAAATAGAGAAAAAAAGTAAAGATAGCATGCAGCAAATTAACTCAAATTTATCAAATTTTGATTTCAAAGCAGTTGCAACAAATTAACTCAAATGTACATGTGTACATATGTATATATTGCAAAAAATAACTCGAATGTATATGTATATGTGTACATGTGTACGTATGTATATATGTATAGCGATCCAAAAAATAGCTCGAATGTATAGACGTACATACGTATGATGATCCAAAAAAATAGTGCATACATATATATGTATATATATACATGTAGAGATATATATATATATATATATATATATATATATATATATATATATATATATATATATATATATATATATATATATATATATATATATATATTTATCATGGTCAAAAAAATACATGAGTTCACTTGTTCTAATGAGTTAAGTGAGCTCATGGTACATAAAATCTAGATCCTCTCTGTCTTTTACAATATCTAATATCCTTTCATGATCTTCGATAGGCAACCTCCACTTTTGGGGGCCACAACCTCTTTTTTGTAAAGTTTCAAAATGTAATCATTTTGCTATAGCTAAGTGACTATAATGCAAAACTTATTGGCCAGGCATGTATTTAGTAAATGTAACACCATTGTTATATATCTTGGTTTTTTGATAATAAGTACCTTCAACAACAACTAATCCAGTGGGATATTGTTGTCCATCAGTATCTTCCACCGATTTTGAAAATTTTACATTTTGGTTTTGTGCATCTTAGTAGGTAATAGTCAACACCTTCTACATTGTTAGGATCTACAACCACGACAAAAAATATCACCTTTACACCACAAATTAGAAACAATTAAATTATAAAGTGTATGGTAGACAAAAATTAAAATTTAAACAAAGTACAAATAAATATGTAAGGATATTTAAATAAAATGCAAGTGTACCTAGCACAACTAAATCAGAAATGCATTCATAACCAGTTGAATATAGAGGATCGTGAATATCTACAATGTCACTATCTTCATAAGGAGGCATTGCAACTAATCATTTCATCTCCCATTGTGAAACAAATCCATGTCTAATGTTCTAACATTGTTGAATATTTGCGTTGTTTTCAGTGCAATCAACACAAAAAAATGGTTTTTCTCTTACCTAAATCACAAGAGGTTTGTGAAGTTTTGTAGACATGACTTATTTTCAATGAAATTTCAATAGAAAAACAAGTTCTAAGTTCTCTTACCTGAATCACAAGAGGTTTTCTATGTCTTGTAGTCATCACTTGATCTACAAACTTCTAATACCATTAATTGTTTGGCAATTATAAGGATTGGATCGATCAATATCTTTAACTTCCTAGAAATAGCATTTGTTTTATGTCATGTCACAAGCACCAAAATGACTTTTGCACCTTTGTACTATCTTACTTGAATTTTATATGTCGTTACCTGCACATTAACTTATTTTAGCAATTTAACTCTGACCCACAAGATACATACTCAAGTAAATAGAGATTTCTTCAACGAATTATACAAATATACGTTGAACATGTACCTCCAAGTTCATGTTGGCAAAGTGAATGCTTCACACAGGCTCCTTCTCCATCATGCTCTCCTTTTCCGTGTCCACTCTCAAAAAAGTTCCAAAAAAACTTTAGACCACGTTTATCATGTTGTTGTGACAACCAATTGAATGCTTTTGCAGATTTAAATTGTCCTGTGAAGTTACAATCAAACCTAATATATTAGTTTAGAAAACTTAATTATACTAGATAATTAAAAGACTACAGGAAATTTAATCAATTCTTACACTTACCAGCATATACATCAAACCAAATCCAATTTTGTGAAGCATTTATCCGACGATGTATGATATTTCAAAAAAATCTCAAAACAATATGCTACATCCTGTCATGACAAGTATCATCACTAATATTAAAATGAACTTCCTTAATGATAATGTGTTCATCTTCACCAGATTCTACATTGTCCACATGACACTCTGCATGTCTATACAAAACTTGTACATAAATTACAACCTGCTCAGAATGATAGTATTGACTTTGAATCTCTGTGTGAGGACTGAATGTATAGTTCTCAGAAAAGTAAACTATTGAAAGAATACAACCTGGAGAAAAGCAATTTTTTGAGATACGAAACTGTTTTGATTGCCATCTTGCACCATGACAATGTAGGATATATGGAAATATCATATTCTGAAATCTACACATAAACTCTTTGTAAGGTAATTCATTCTCTTTTAATAGAATTTTTTTCAATTTAGCTCCTTACTTTGTCTAATATTTTTCATATTCAAATCTCCACAATCAGCAAATGTATTTTTTATACATTGTACATTGTACTCATTTGAACCTTCTAATCTATCACATAAAATAGACTTCACAAATTATGTTGTACTTGCAGGATTGACTACATTTGGATTATTTTCTGCCATTTCCTTTTTATATGGCTAGAGGTGAAGCTCAAATTCAACATGATTTTGACAACAACAAGTTTCACGTACCTTGTTGATACGCACAAAACATGGTCATAATCCCTCAAACATTATTTGACATATCTTAACATCTGGAAATTCTTGTTTGAATGCTTCAAATAGTTTTCTCTATGTTGTGTCTATAAACTATTTTGGATGTACAATTTTTGTACCATCTTCATCTCTAATCTGTATAGTGTCTCTTCTATTGGAAGAAACATGAGTGACTAGTCTAGCATTCAATAACAAGTCTTTTTACATCTTCAGCAAATCTATCTTTTTGAGGAACCCTACAAATATTGACCCAATTTTTTTCAATATTCTCATCCAACCTATTTATTTTCCTAATATATCTATGGACAATTCTTCTAGACACATTTAATAACCAAGCAATTGCTTGATTTTGTCTTCTACTTACTAGAAATCATAGTCATTAATGCTCTTCAAGTAGCACTTAAATCAGCAGCTCGACTCATGCTCTCAATACATTTTAGAGCTTCTTACATATTTTCAACCACTATCTAATTTACTAATTCGTCTAATGATTTCTTCTTGTTATCAACACCCAGCGACTCCAAAACAGGAGTCATTTCTTTTCTCCTAAATAACTTTGCAAACAATTGTGCTCTTCCAATTAGAGATTTATCTTGAAAATATTCATCCCAAATTTTTTTGTTGTGTAAATTTAATGTGCTTTTTGATACCATATCCTCAACTGAAATCTCATTGAAAAGAGTGTCTTCATCCATCTCCATCAAATTGGTCATACCAAAGAAAAAATTTATGGATTGACTAGGACCGATTTCTTGTTTTTCTTGAATTGGGACCACTTCATCGTCAATGCAAACTTGTTCTTGAGTAGGTGTTGTAACCATTTTTTTGGTCTCTTTTATTCGATCATATTTCCATAATCTAGTCCTTTTATTTCCCATTCGATAAATTTCTATTGAGAAGCAATCCAAATCTGCAAACCCCTAAATACACATACCCATATGCACATATATGTCAAGTGAATTGGACCCAACTTTAAATATGCATACATGTTTAAGTTATTTTACTTGTCAAGTCCACGTACAAAATGAACATGAATGGTCCACTTAAATAATATAGTTAGTTGATAATGACCCTCTTGTTAACCAATAATGAATGGTCCACTTAACTAGTCTAATGAGTCCATACATTGTATGAGAACCATACACATTACATAGATGCACATACATACGTACATACATACATACATACACACATACAAACATTGATACACGTACACACATAAACATAGAAACAAACACACACACATACACACACACATACAAACACATACATACATACACACATACATACATACACACATACACACACATACACATACACATACACATACATATGTACATAGCATACACATACATACATACACACATGCATGCATACACATACACATACATATGTACATACATGCATATACACATACACATGCATATATACACATATACATAAATCTACACATACATGCATACATACATGCATACAAAATAAACATACATACACACATATACATATACACATACATATACATATACACACACATACATATACATATATACATATATATACATATACCCACACATACATATACATATACACATATACAAATACACATATACACATATACATACACACATATACATATACACATCTACATACACACATACACACACACACATACATATAGACATACACATACATACATACACACATACACACACACATAAATATAGACATACACATACACATACATACATACACACACATACATAGACATGTACACATACAGATATACACACATGCATATACACATACACACACAAATACATACACATACATATACACACATACACGCATAGATGTAAATACTCACATACATATAAATACTCACACACACATACACATATATATGTTGGCATTTAGCATTATAATAGACAAGGAGAGATTGTTGGCATTTCAATAAGGATATTGAGAAGGTTGTTGATGATTATGGATAAAACTGATTAAGGATGTTTTACTGTCTTAATATTATTATTTTGTCATTGATGTCAAGAAATTGATTTTCTAATTCAGTATGATGTTGCCATATCTTGAGAAGTATGATTTGATGAGTATAAAGATGTCGGTAAAAGACACAGAAAGAATATGATGAATAAGGGGAGGAATAAGTTATTCAATGGGAAACTATTACTAAGTTAGACAATGATGAGATCATGATGTTTAGATTGTTTTGATATCATACATATGTTATTGATTGTAAGGTTAATACTATACTATGTTACCGAGCAAAGAACCCAGTCAGTAAACCCTAAGGTTATTGCTATCGATTAATGAAGGTGGAATGTCTACCGAGTGAAGTTTAGTATTTACCGGGTTGTAACTGAGTAATAACAGAATGCATTGAATGAATAAAAGAATTATTTAATGAAGGAAGCTAATGAGCTGGCTATGATTAAATGATTGGTATGCCATGAATGAATTTTGTTAAAGAATCTATGGCAAAGGAAAATCGGCAGGAAGATCTACAGCTTAGATTGACCCGCAATACCCTAGCACAAGTTCCAAGAAATGTATCTAAGTTCCTAGGTGGGGTAAAATGTTTTCAGATCGAAGGATACATTGAACCTAGTCAAGTTTGAAGATCTGATGGCTATGATTGATCATGGTAAATGTGATAAAGGAGATTAAGTGGTTAGATATTGTTTATAAATAAGGAACTATTGATAAACAATGTATGCGGGCAAGTGTATGCATAGGGATGCTACATAGTGATTACCGAGCATAGAAGCTTGAAGACCTGTACTAAATAACAGAGTATAGAGCCCAGCAGATGGACAAGATTAGTTCTATGTCTATATTGTATTGAGAAAATAAGAATCTGCTTTAGCATTTTAGTTGTGAAGTTGTAGATAGATTTTTATTACTGTTATTTTGTAAAGTGACAAAAAATCTCTTAACCGAGTGGACTTAACAGTCTTATTTGTAAAACCCTCTAGCAAGGTGACATTCTGATTGAGTGTTTGAAATCCTTTAACAAGGTCACTTCTAACAAGGTGAAGATCCTAACAGATCTAAGGGAAATCCCTTAACCGGGTCACATCTAGCAATGTGTTTGTAATCTTTAACAGGATTTGCTTTTAACCGAGCATACTCTAGAAGAGTATATTTCTTAGTGGGTCCAAAATCCCACAATGGTTTTTCCCTATTTGGGTTTCCACGTTAAATCTGGTGTTATGAGTGTTATGATGTTTATATGCTTTTGAGTTTGCATGTTTAGTAGTTTTGGTTATATTACTGATGTATAGGTTATCGAGGTTGAATCTGATGCTTTTATGGAAGATTAAGTTTCTATTATTCACCCCCCCCTCTCATCTTATTAGTTTGGCATCTGTACTTAACATTAAGTATCAGAACTATCAATTGGTATCAGAGCTTTGGACTCCGGAAGAAAAAAAGTTTAAAGGTACTTGAGGCAAAGATCCAAAGATGTATAAGAGGGATGCACCGAAGTTGAACAAATCAAGTTTCTCTACATGGCAAAAAAGGATGAAGCTGCAACTATCAGGAGTTGGAGAATATGCTATATATTATCTGGAGAATGATTTCATCACACCGAGCACCTATCCATTGACAATGGAAGAGATAAAGGCAAAGAAAGAACATCTGCATTGACTGATTCAGAGTTTAATGATCTAGAAGGTTGCAATGATGCAAAGGCAATGTGGGACAAGCTCATATCTGTGTATGGAGGTGATGAACATGTTCAAAGAGAAAAAGTGGACTATCTAAAAGGACAACTTAAATCTATGAGGATGAATGAAGGTGAGAACATAACACAGTACAGTACAAGACTAAAGGAGATTGTCAATCAAATCAAAGGAGCATGTGGAACTATTGAAGAAAAGGATATAACAAGTAAGTTGTTAAGAGCCCTTCTACCAGCTTATGCAATTTGAGTCTTTGCAATCAATGAATTAAGGTCAGTACCCAATATGCCAGTCTCTTTAGATGATACTATTGGTAAGCTACATGCATTTGAGTTAAGTAACCTTGATAACAGTGGGTCATTGGTAAATAAAGTTGAATCTGCATTTAGTTCATTTCATCTTGATGAATCTAATGATTACAATGAAAGAAAGTATAAGTACTCTGAAGGAGATCACAGTGGAGCAAGTGAAAGATTTCGCAAGAACATGGAGGAAGTACACAAACTGTATGAGGAAATCAGAAAGCAAGAAGAGTTTGAAGCACTATTAACTAGAAGGTTACCGAGAGGCAAAGGTAAGTATAAAGGAAAACTACCTTTGAAATGTTTCAATTGTGATAAGATAGGACATATGGCTTCTAATTGTCCTGACAAAGATTCTACTGAAGAGAGATTACCAAGATGATAGACAGAAAGATAATCATTACAAAGGATACCAAGACTTTAGAAGAAGAGATAGAAAGACATACTTAATAGCCAATGAGGAATCCAATGATGATAAATTAGATGAAACTAATACAGAGGAAGTAGTTTATGTGTCTATCAAAGATGGATCAGATGAAGAAAGGTATGAAGAAAAAACCATAATATCTCCCATAAATACTAATGATTCTTGGATCATAGACAGTGGATGTTCACATCACATGACAGGTGATAAACACAAGTTTGTCATGTTAGAAGACTATGATGGAGGCTATGTAAGATTTGGTAATGATGCACCATGTCCGGTAAAAGGTAAAGGATCCATAACACTTCTTGACAATGCAAGATTCAATGATGTTTATTGGGTTGAAGGTTTGAAATATAATTCTTTGAGTGTAGCACAGTGAAACAATACAAGATACCGAATAGAATTTCAAAAAGGAATTGTCAAAGTTCATGACAAGCATGGAAAGTTAGCTACTACCAGGACACAAACTAAAGGTAACACATTTCACCTTGACTCAACTCAGAATAAATGTTTGTATGCAAAGATAGATGATACCTAGTTATGGCATAAAAGGTTTTGTCATGTAAATTTTGATAATCTGATCAAAATAAGCAAGAAGCACCGAGTAAGAGGTCTACCGAGTTTGGAAAAACCTAAGAATGCTATGTGCCGAGGATGCCAGATGGGTAAAATCACAAGATCAAGCTTTACAAGTAAGTCTTATACTTCTAAGGGAATTTTAGATCTTGTGCACACTGATCTTTGTGGTCCTATGAAAGTTCAAAGTTATTGTGGTAATAAATATTTCATATTATTTGTGGATGATTATTCAAGGATGATGTCAGTTATGTTTTCAAAAGAAAAATTAGAAGCTTTTCAAATGTTTAAATTGTACAAGGCAAGAGTTGAAAATGAAACAGGAAGACAACTGAAATGTCTTAGATCAGATAGAGGAGGAGAGTTCACATATGATGAGTTCAACTTATTCTGCAATGATCATGGTATAAAAAGACAAATCTTTGCACCGAGAACTCCACAACAAAATGGAATTGCTGAGAGAAGAAATAGATCTATTGTGGATTGTGCCAGAACCCTGATGATTAAAAAGAAAGTGCCACAAACATTTTGGAGAGAAGCAATAAGCACAGCAGTTTACACCCTGAATCGAGTAAAACTGAAGAAAGGTACTTTGAAGACACCATATGAAATCTGGTATGACAAGAAACCTAATGTAAGTTATTTTAAAATCTTTGGAAGTAGATGCTATGTACACAAAGATGATAGAAATGGCAAGTTTGATCAGAAAAGTGAAGAAGGAACATTTCTTGGTTATTCTTCTAGAAGTAAAGCATTTAAATGTCTGATCAAATCATCTAACAAAATAGTAGAAAGTGCAAATGTGAAAATTGATGAATTTGAAGAAAGAAATGATGAAGGAAACTCCAAGGAACCAAAAGATTATGATGAATTTGTCTATGTTCAACCGAGAAGTCTTACCGAGAAAACTGCAGAAGGAAATGAAGAGAATATTCAGTTACCGAGTGATGAAGAAGATCATACAGAGCCTACCGAGCCTGTATTAGCCAAGTATGTCAAAAGACATCATGCATCAAGTCAGATTATAGGAGATAAGGATGATCCAGTGATGACAAGGAACAAACTGAGATAGAACACATGTCTGATATCTGAATTTGAACCGAGAATAGTGAAAGAGGCATTTAACAGTGAAGATTGGATAAATGTTATGACAGAAGAGATTGATCAAATCAAGAAGAATGACACATGGACACTAGTCCCAAGACTGAAGGACAAAAATGTAATCAGTACAAAGTGGATTTTCAAAAACAAGCTAAATGAAAAAGGTGAGGTCATTCAAAATAAAGCAAGACTAGTTTGCAAAGGTTATGCTCAAGAAGAAGGAGTTGATTATGGTGAAACTTTTGCACCTATGGCTAGACTTGAAGGAGTAAGAACATTGTTGGCATATGCTACTTTCAAAAATTTCAAGGTATATCAAATGGATGTCAAATCTGCATTTCTGAATGGTATATTAGAAGAAGAAGTTTTTTATTGAACAACCTGAAGGATTTATTGAAGACAAGAATAAAGATCAGGTATGTAAATTGAACAAAGCTTTATATGGTCTGAAACAAGCACCTAGAGAACGGTATGAAAGATTTCACTCTTATTTAATCAAGATTGGTTTTATAAGGACAAGTGAAACAACAATATGTACATGAAGAATGATGAAAATGGAATACCGATCTCAGCCATATTTGTTGATGATATTATCTTTTGTGGAAATGACTCTCTATGCAAGAACTTTGGAAATGAAATGAGCAAAGAATTTGAGATGTCATTAATCGGTGAGATAAAGTATTTTATAGGTTTACAAATACTGCAAATGAAAAATGAGATTTCCATTACTCAATCCAAGTACATAAAGGAAATCTTGAAGAAATTTGGAATGGAGGATTCAAAACCAGTAAGTACTCCTATGACTCCCAACTGCAAATTATCAAAGAATGATGAATCTGCATCTGTTGATGAGACACTTTATTGATCCATGATTGGAAAGTTGCAATATGTTGTTCACAGTAGGCCAGATATAGCACATGCAGTAGGTATAGTTGCAAGATTCTCTGTAGATCCTAAGGAAACACACATGACAGCAATCAAGAGAATTTTTAGATACTTGAAAGGCACTAAGGATTATGGCTTAGTATATCAAAAAGGAAATGACTTTGATTTAAAAGTTTATACTGATGTTGATTGGGTAGGCAACATTGATGACAGGAAAAGAACAAGTGGAGGAGCTTTCTTTTTAGGAGAAAGACTAGTGAGTTGGCTTAGCAAGAAACAAGGATGTGTTTCACAATCAACAACAGAAGCTGAATATGTTGCTGCGACATTGAATTGTATTAACATAGCATGGATCAAACAACTGTTGGAAGGTATAAATGAGAAAGTTACCAAGCCAGTAATTATATTCTATGACAATACTAGTGCCATTAACATTTCAAAGAATCTTGTTATGCACTCTAAGACAAAGCACATCTCTATCAAATATCATTATCTTAGAGAAGAAGCTCAAGAGAAGAAAGTGGTGTTGGAGTGTGTTAGCACAAAGGAACAAATAGCAGATATCTTCACCAAGCCACTGCCAAGGGACACTTTTGAGTATCTTAGAAGTAAGTTAGGGGTCCTACCCCTATCTTCTACTCACTAACTGAGTTCGGTGAAAGCATCAATTCGATGACTCTACAGAATATCTTTTAGGAGTTGATGTTGATTTACACACTTTAGGATGTTTTCTAAAGGTGTACAGGAAACAATACATGGAACAAGAATTGAAGACAAAATGCTATGACTGAGACTAAATTGACACATAACAACAGGAATTCACTTCTCAGCGGAAGAAATTATGTTTTAGTTCTTTACTTTTTGGCATTGTTGTCAAAGGGGGAGACGACTGAAGAAAAGCAAGACTAAAGAGAAAAGAGGAGAAGACTAATGTATGGGGGAGAATTCTGATGACAGGGGGAGAGCATTTCAACATTTCAGAATCTCACAACAATTCGAATCAATTAGGTCAAATCAATTGGTTTTGCCATCAATGCCAATGGGGGGAGAGTGTTCGCATTTGGCATTATAATAGACAAGGAGAGATTGTTGGCATTTCAATAAGGATATTGAGAAGGTTGTTGATGATTATGGATAAAACTGATTAAGGATGTTTTACTGTCTTAATATTATTATTTTTTCATTGATGTCAAGAAATTGATTTTCTAATTTAGTATGATGTTGCCATATCTTGAGAAGTATGATTTGATGAGTATAAAGATGTTGATAAAAGGCACCGAAAGAATATGATGAATAAGGGGAGGAATAAGTTATTCAATGGGCAACTATTACCGAGTTAGACAATGATGAGATCATGATGTTTAGATTGTTTTGATATCATACATATGTTATTGATTGTAAGGTTAATACTATACTATGTTACCGAGCAAAGAACCCAGTCAGTAAACCCTAAGGTTATCGCTATCGGTTAATGAAGGCGGAATGTCTACTGAGTGAAGTTTAGTATTTACTGAGTTGCAACCGAGTAATAACAGAATGCATTGAATGAATAAAAGAATTATTTAATGAAGGAAGCTGATGAGCTGGCTATGATTAAATGATTGGTATTCCATGAATGAAGTTTGTTAAAGAATCTACGGCAAAGGAAAATTGGCAGGAAGATCTACAGCTCAAATTGAACCACAATACCCTAGCACAAGTTCCAAGAAATGTATGCAAGTTCCTAGGCAGGGTAAAAATTTTTAGATCAAAGGATACATTAAACCTGGTCAAGTTTGAAGATCTAATGGCTATGATTGATCATGGGAAATGTGATCAAGGAGATTAAGCGGTTAGCTATTGTTTATAAAAAAGGAACTATTGATAAACAATGTATGCAGACAAGTGTATGGACAAGGATGCTACATAGTGATTACCGAGCACAAAAGCTTGAAGACCTATTCTGAATAATACAGTATAGAACCTAGCAGATGGATAAGATTAGTTCTATGTCTATATTGTATTGAGAAAATAAGAATCCGCTTTAGCATTTTAGATGTGAAGTTGCAGATAGATTTTTATTACTGTTATTTTGTAAAGTAACAAAAAATCTCTTAACCAAGTGGACTTAACAGCCTTATTTGTAAAACCCTCTAGCAAGGTGACATTCTGATTGAGTGTTTGAAATCCTTTAACAAGGTCACTTCTAACAAGGTGAAGATCCTAACAGATCTGAGGGAAATCCCTTAACCGGGTCACATCTAGCAATGTGTTTGTAATCTTTTACAGGATTTTCTTTTAACTGAGCATACTCTAGAAGAGTATATTTCTTAGTGGGTCCAAAATCCCATAGTGGTTTTTCCCTATTTGGGTTTCCACGTTAAATCTAGTGTTATGAGTGTTATGATGTTTATATATTTTTGAGTTTGCATGTTTAGCAGTTTTGGTTATATTACTGATGTATAGGTTACCGAGGTTGAATCTGATGTTTTTATGGAAGATTAAGTTTGTATGATTCACCCCCCCCTCTCATCTTATTAGTTTGGTATCTGTACTTAACATTATGTATCAGAACTATCAATATATACACACACATGCACACACTCATACACACACATATACACATACATATACACATACACACATGCATACACATACACACACACACAAATACTCATACACACATACACATGCACGCACACATACACAAACATACACACATACTCACACATACTCACACATACATATATACATGTACATGTACGAGTGCACACACATATATACACATATACATACACACACACATACACACACACACATACACACATATATACACACACATACACACACACACATACATGTATACACATACATATACACATACACACATGCATACATATACACACATACATACATACATACACACACACATACTCACACACACATACACACATACTCACACATACACACACACATACATATATGTACATGTATGAGCACACACACATACACACATATATACACATATACATACACACACACATACACACACATACACACACACACACACACACACATACATAAATATACACACATACATATACACACATACATATACACACATACATATACACACATACACACACACATATGCACACACATACACATACATACATATATACATACACATACTCACACACACATACTCACACATACACACATACATGTACATACTCACACATACATACACACACCCATATACACATACACACATATACACACATACACACATACATATACACACATACACATACACATACATACACATACAAATGCATACACATAAACATACACACATACTCGCATACATATATATACCTATAGAAACACATGCATATTTCTTTTGTAGCCATTTAGATCAAACATCACAAACAAGAAGACAATGGTTGTTACAACTACTGATAGTATAAAAATTAACATCAATGTGCATGTTCATAGGCCAAATTCAGCCCAATTTCCATGGGTCTAAACACAATTGAAAACACATCAAACACTTTGTTATCCTAAGGTCAATGTTCTCATGGCAGTAACTTTATCCCACAACCTAGAATCTTCATCAACTCAAGTGTAGGGACACCTTGAGGGGTGTATTCACTAATTTTTCCTTTTTTTATGAGAGGACATTTAGGCGCCTCCGAGACTGGAAGGATGACCCAATCACCCTTTCCCCAGAAATATACAAGTAGCTTATGCTGAGCCAAGGATTTATACCCCCTCTCACAGGAGCCTTATGGTGAGTATCTTGGTGGGGGGGGGAACTAGTTATACCCTTGCACTGAAATTATTGTGATGTTCAATGAAAAAAGGTTGGGCCACTACTCTAAGGTGTCTAGTGGGGGAACTTCAATAGTTCTTGGTGCCTATCAATGTGGGGGTGATCCACTTAAGAATCTATCCATCCTCGTAAGAGGATTTTTATGCATCTCACACACTTGTGTGGATACTAAGGGAATCGTCAAATAGGTCAACTTCACCAAGTCATCACAGATTTTGCCTAATGTATTAATTTATATAGCAAGCTAAAGAAGTGTTTCTTGGGTCATTCCCCTCTTAGCCAACCTTATGGGCTTCTCAGGAGGGGAGGCTCTTCTACCTAAAAAGAAGATGATAACAATTTCTCTTACACCCAACACCCAATGGAAGACGAGGGGAGTTCAGATACTCTTATCATCATCTTTAGGGTTCTATATAAACATAAAACATGTCAAAGGCACAAGACACTTCAAACAAGTTAATTAACCCCAAAATGAAATAAAGATATGAGCCTAATTAAACTAGAAAGGAAAACCAAACAGACATGTAGACAAATTTTTTAATTTTTTAACATTATTTAAAAGAAAAAATAGGTAAAAACTCAATGATGTGTCACTTTTATCCAATTTAATATTTTTACATCCAATTACACATGTAGTATAAATATTAAAATATTATTTATATTAATAAATTAAAATTAACATAAAAAAATACCTTTTAAAAGTCGTCCACAAAAATATGTCCAAATGACCTTCAAATTAACCCTGATAACCTAGTCGGTTCACTTTGTAAATAAGACAAAAAAAAACACAAAAAATTCTCATTTTGTCCCCTAGTCAAGTGGGGACCAATTTTAGTGCCAAGTAGTTTGGTTGGACTTAGTCTGGCCAAACTAGCTTAGGTGTCATGTGATGTGCCACCAAAATGCTCAAAAACTCTATATTTCAAAAAAAATTAACTTTTGCCCTATTTTTCGTTAGACAAATTTTTTTTTACAAAAATCCAAAAATACTCTTTTGCAAAGCTTGAAGTAACAAATCCGGTCATATATATTTTTTAGTATTTTGATTATTTTTAATATTTTTTATTAATTAAAAATTGCGAGTAGATTTTTAAAGTTCAAAAAGAAGCTCATTAGAAATTAAAATATATATATTAAATGATATTGAAAAAAAAATTTAAAAATATTTTTCACTAGATGAGAGAATCAATCCTCGAATAGGGTTTTTTTTTTTTTTAATGATAAATTTCATAGTAAAAAGATGACGCCGAATGAAAACTGACAAGTTTAGCTATGTTGAACTTCAAAATATTATAACAAGAAAAATATACATCAAAATTTATTTTTTATTTTTTTAACACTGCAGATATATGTTCTCTATTTGGAAAAAAATAAGAAAAAAATAAGTTCATTTTCATTTTTTTTGGTGACGCTGACTAGAACCCTTATTTTCAGCATTTTTCAACAATGAAAAATCTATCTTTGAATCTATCAAAAAAATCAAATTTCTTTCAAAACAAATTAAAAAATAATAGACTTAAATTTCATTAATAATATTTCTACATTTGATAAATCACAAGCGATCGAGCTCTGCAATTTTTTGCGCGTCATGGGCGGCAAGGGAGGTGTTGGTGCATGGGCAGATGTGGGTTGGGAAGACCTGCCACATGTTCCGCAATGGGTTTTCAAGAAGGGAAATTGGGTGGACATGGCAGTAACGGCTGGCTGAAGAGAAAATGCAAACTTTTTTAGGCCATCTTCTAGGTATTTTCGGTGCTTTTGGAAGAAACCAGAGGGTTTTGGTTTTCGTCAGTCAAGAATTTGGGATTCTAAAAACCATGGTGGTACTCATGGTTTTCACAGTCACTTTCGGCAAGGGTTTCATGGGCACATTCATAGCTATGACGAGAAGGTTCTTAATCACAAGGTTTTTCGGAATCATTTTGTAGGTCGCTTAGGAATGAGGTCTGTGGCAATGGGGGGTCAAGTTTCTTTTGCTGAGATTGTTAAATCCTCGAAGGCGGGTGAGAAGGTGGGGGTTTTACCTCCATTGAAAAATGAAGAAGAATTATTATCGAACAAGGTAGATAAGGTTCTTCCGGCGGTTCCTTCTGATTTATGTCTGCAGGGGGATAAGGTATGTGAAAATGTCACTGATCCTAATCCGGCTAATGGTTCCAATCCTCTAGTTTGGGCTCCTATTCCTTGTTTGGATCTTGTTGGGTCTTATATTTCCAATAAAGCAATTAGCTTGCATTCGATTGCCATCTCTGGGGTTTTTTGGGGACATCAGATATGTTTGTCTAAATTGCTTCATAAATTGAAGAAACGTTGGTCAGGTATGTGTTATTTTCAGTTATTATCTACTAATTTGTTCATGATTGCTTTTTATTCTCCTTTGGTTAGAGACAAAGTTCTTATTTCTTAATATCACTAGTTTGGGAATAATGTGATCTCTGTTTCGGCTTGGAAACCTTTTTTTGTGCCTAATTGGTCTAAACCTAAAGTCTATCCGGTATGGTTTGGTTTGCCTAATTTTCCATTTGAATTCATGGATTTAGAGGTGTTACAAATGATTGATGATAAGTTTGGCTCTTTTTTAACTTCTAAATCAAATATGGTGGATGGGGTGGTTTTGGTAAAAAAAATTGTTCTGATTAGTCTTGATCGTGTCTGCTCTAGGACTTGTAATCTTAAATCTAATGATGGTATTTGGCGGAAACCGATTGATAAGTTGACTAATGAGCTCCCTTTGGGTTCTTTAATTGTGGATGTGCCTTTGTTTATGGATTTTAAGGAGGCAAGTCTAATAGCTTAGATACAGTGCTCAAACTAGGGCCAAAGATGTTGGTCCTAAAACTATTGAATACTTATTGAATTCTCAAACCTTGACTTCTACTCTCCCAGAGCTTGATGTTAACATGTTCAAACATCCTAGGTCTTCTCTGAATCTCAATGGTGTGGTGTCTCCCATTAAGTGCAACAGTGTTAACTCTATAGAGTTTCTAGATAAAATCCCTAATATGAAAAATGATACTCTGGGGTTAGGACTTAGGTCTGCTAATGAGTATAAGGAAACTTACTAAAATAGTTTTATGGGTTCTCCAAATGAGGAAGATCTGGTCCATCAAATTCAAGATTTAGTAAAAGATAATGATAGGAAGGGTAATGATTTGCCTTCAAATGATTCGGTTATTATCCCGGATGTTAATATAGTTCTTCAGGTTAATGAGCTTTGGCATTCTCATGATCTCCATCTGAATGAGCATGTAACTGAATGAGTTGTTAATTCAATTGAGTGTGATTTGGATAATATTAAGAAGTCCCTCCCTTTATCTGCTTTTGTGAATCCTTTTGAGGTGCTAGTTTCTAAAGATTCTGAAGAGATTGTAGGAGAGATGGTGTTGCCTAATTCAAGTAAGAATTTGTCAATTGTCCAATCAAGTATGATTTTGTCATCTCCAGTGGTTTCTCCTCGTAGGGGGAGACCTCTGAAGAATCGTAAAACTCAAATGGAGATTGATGCGGGTATTCAAAAGACCCTATCTGCATCTCCTATTGATAGGCTAGGGAAGCATTCTTCTTCTGTGGGTAGACCTAGAAAGTTAGGTCTTTTTTCTGAAACATTGGCAAAAAGGGCTAAGAATCTAGCTTCTAGCCCCCTAGTTACTAGGTCAGTGGCTATTAAGAGGAATTTGTAGTCTTCTTTTGGAGATAGTAAAATTTCTCCATCCTTTGGGAAGAGGGGAGCTTCTGCCTCCCCTCGAGGACAATGAGGATCATTTCTTGGAATGTTAGGGGCTTAAACACCCCTAACAAGTGATTCTTAATTAAGTCTCAAATTGACTTAATTAAGTGTGATGTTTTTTTGCTTCAAGAAACTAAGTTTTCTTTAGAATCTGTAGATATGATTTTTTCTTCTTGGAAAAGGTGGAATCATGTTTTTGTTTCTTCCTCAAGGGCCTCAGGTGGTTTGGCTCTTTTGTGGAATAGTTATAATATTGATCTAAAACTTGTGGCTTCTGATACTAATTGGATGTTGACTTTTGTCAAGAGTAAGGTCTGTAGTGTAAAATTTTGGCTTTTTAATATTTATGCTCCTTTAGGCATTCAAGATAAAAGTAAATTGTGGAGGGAGCTTGGAGGATCTCCTCTCCTTTGAGACAGGGATCCTTTGTTGTGTTTGGGGGAGATTTTAATGCTATTACTGATTTAGGGGAAAAGAGTGGTGGTATTCTTCCTAACAATAGGATTATGGATGTTTTTAGGGCCTTCATAGCTGATGTGGGTCTTTTTTAATGTAAGACTCAGAATAGCATTTTTGCATGGACTAATATGAGAAGGGATTTTTCTCAAATAGCTGAGAGATTAGATAGGTTCTTATTATCTGAGAATTGGATTGATTTGGATGTTGATTTCTCTTCTTCTATTCTTCCCAATCCAGGGTCAGATCACTTTCCAATCTCCTTCTCCATTCTAGAAGACAGACCTCTTCACAAGTCTCCCTTTAAGTTTGAGCCTATGTGGTTCATAGATCCCTCTTTTCTTTCATTGCTTAAAAAATGGTGGGAAACTGCTCCTTTTTACTCTGGTTCTAGAATGTTTCAAGTTGTTAGAAACCTCAGTTTTTTAAAATTGAACATTCAAGATTGGAACTTAGTTCATTTTAAGAATATTTTTGAAGAAAAGCAGAGAATTCAGGATATGATAGACAGTTTGAATAACCATGTGATTCAGTGTGGAATGGTTCCTACGGTTTTTGATGAATTAAAGTCTCTCGAATCTCAGCTTGATGAGATTTTGGCTAGGGAAGAAATTTATTGGAGACAGAAGTCTAGGGAGTTATGGATTTCAGAGGGGGATAGGAATTCAAAATTCTTTCATTCCTCCACCAAGGTGAAGAGGAGCAGGAATAGGATCACTTGTATTTAGGAACAGCAAGGTCAATTATTGGCTAAGCAGGATGATATTGTTAAGGAGGCTGTAAGGTTCTTTAAAACCCTTTTGTCATCAGAAGTAAGAAATGTTAGCAATTTTGATTCTCATGTCCCTTCTCTGGTATCCATCAAAGATAATAAGATGTTAATGGCACCTTTTTCTCTAGAAGAAGTTAAACAGGCAGTTTTTGCTATGAACACTAATAAAGCTCCTAGTCCTAATGGTTATACACCTTTGTTTTTTCAGAAATGTTGGGACTTTGTGGGTAATGATGTTTTATTGGCTCTTGAGGAGGCTAGGCAAAATAGGTCTATTTTGAAAGAACTGAATACTACTTTGATTTCTATTATTCCTAAGAAAGAGGATGTTAAGTCTTTTGTGGATTTCTGGCCTATTTCTCTATGTAATACCTTATATAAGATATTCACTAAGGTAATCTCTATAAGGTTAGCAAAGATTTTACCTAATCTTATTTCCTTGGAGCAAGGGGGTTTTGTTCCAGGGAGGGAAACTACTGAAGGAGCAATTGTTGCGTATGAGGTGTTTCATTCTATCTCCTCCCAGAAGTCTTCAGCTATAATACTTAAGCTTGATATGATGAAGGCCTATGATAGAGTAGAATGGAAAGCTTTGTGTAAAGTTTATTGAGGTTGGGTTTTTCATATGCTTGGGTAAAATGGATTCGCTCTTGTATATCATTTACAAGATTTTTAGTAATCCTTAATGGTTCTCCCTATGGTTTCTTTTCCTCTTCCAGAGGTTTGAGACAAGGAGATCCCCTTTCTCCTTTTTTGTTTATTCTTCTTGTTGAATCCTTTAGCTGGGAAATTAGGGCTACTAGATCAGAGGGTTTTTGGCGAGGTATTAAGATTCAGAATTTTCCTCAAGTTATTTCTCAATGCCTCTTTGCTGATGATACTTTGTTGTTTCGTCATGCTTCTTTGTCAGAGGCTAAGATTATTTCAGGTATAATTTAGGAATATGCCTCATTTTCTAGTCAGAAAGTCAATATTGATAAGTCTAAAATTTTCTTTCTTAATACTTCACCGATTGTGCAGAAGAGGTTGCATTCCTTCTGTGGTTTTTAGATTGGTAACCTGCCTTGCACCTATCTTGGGATTCATTTTTTTGTTAAACAAGATAAGCTTGGTTTTTGGGATAAGGTTACTTCGGCCATTTCAAAAATATTTTTTTCTTGGAATCATAAATGGTTATCTTTACCTAGTAAATTGATATTAGTTAAATCTATTCTGAATTTTGTTCCTATTTATTTAATGTCAGTTTTAAAGTCTCCTAAATCCGTTATTTTAAACTTGCAATATACCCTTCGATCGTTTCTTTGGGATAACAATAAGGATGGCAAAAAGAGCCTACCTTTGGTTGCCTAGGATAAAATTTGCCTTCCTCAGGATTTAGGTGGTATTAGTATTCATAATTTGGAGAATCAAAATTTAGCCTTAGGGGCTAAGTTGGTTTCAAGATTGTATGAGAGGCCCAACTCTCTTTAGGCTCAGATTATGTTTGCTAAATATCTAAACAATGGTCCCAAAGAGAGTATTTTGAAATTCTCAAATTTACCTTCTAGTTTTGTCATTTGGAATTTCTTATGTAAATGTAAAGTATTTATTATTCCCCATCTCTCATGGGTTGTTCATGATGGAAGGAAAGCTAGGTTTTGGGATGAATCATGGAATGGACATTTCTCTTTGATTAGTATTAGAGATCGGTCTCCCTTGATTGGTCTCCTTATCTCTCTTTGGGGTGTGTTTGTGGCAGATTATTTTGACATTGTTCAGGATGGCCCTCTAAAATTAGCCAAATGGAAGTCAATTGTTTTCCTTGATGTGGATCTGCACTTGAAAGAAGAGTTTGATAAGATTGTGAGTGAAAGGTTTATTACTCTCTCAATTTCTGAGGATGAACTTATTTGATCTGGGAATGCTTCTGGTAAATACTCTGTTAAGGAAGGTTATATCTCCCTTTTACCTACAACTTCTGGCTCTTATTGGCCTTACAAGTTGTTCTGGCACTTGGCTTGTTTACCCAAAGCTGGCACTTTTTCTTGGTTGGTTGTCCAGGATAGAGTTCTAACAAGTATGAGGTTGGATAGATTAGGCATTACTATGGTTTTTCCATGTGTTCTTTGTAATAAGAACCTCGATTCTTCCTCACATATGTTTCTCCATTGTGATTTTGCTTATGACTATTGGAATTGGTTGCTAAGTAAATTGGGCTTATCTTTGGTTATTGGTAAGGATCTTGCTTCCCACTTTTACTCTTGGCCTCTCATGTTTGCCTCTTCTTTCTATGCATGCCTTTGGGTTATCTCTCCATCTATTGTCATCTGGAATATTTGGCTTGAATGGAATAATAGGATTTTCAAGAAGGTAAGTTCCTCTGTATCGGATGTTCTGCAAAAAATAGAAGCCTCTATTTCAGAGGTTGCTATGTCTTGTATCTATAAGAAATTGCGTAGTCAATCTTCTTTTTCGCATTGGGATAATAAGATTACCAAGGTCTAGGAAGCCCTCTCAATCTTACCCTCTCATGGATCAATCTCCAAGAGTAACAATTCTTTTGCGAAAAGGGTGTTGGCTAAGTGGAAACCTCCTCCTTGGGGTCATTTTAAACTTAATTTCGATGGTGCCTCCTGGGGAAACCAGAGGAAGGTGGGGGTGAGGATGGCTATTTTTAATCATAATACGCAACTCATCCTTGCTAAATGTCATGATATTGATTTTAACACTAATAATTTTGTAGAGTTTCAAGCTTTATCCTTGGGTTTGGATATGGCAATCTCTTTAAAGATCAAAAACATAGTGATTGAAGGTGACTCTATGGTTATTATTCAGAGCGTTATGAAGAAGAAATCAAATTGTTGGAAGTTGTAGTATTTGCTTGATCATATTTTACAAAAATTAGATTCTTTTGATTCCATCCTAATCTGCCATTGTTATAGGGAAATTAACACAGTGGTAGATTTCCTGGCAAATCTTGCCATTGACAGTAAGGCCCACTTCCGGTTGGTTGATTCAATTGAAATTCCTTTTAAAGTTTGGGAAGGAGTTCAAAATGTTTTAATTCTTTGCATATCGGTTGGATGGTTGTCTTCCCTCCTTGATTTGTTAGTTTTATGTTCATTTTCACTTTATCGGCTTTGTACATGTCTAATATCTGATGTAGAAATTATATTTCTATTTTATGTATTTGTCATATATGATGCCATTTATAGGGTGAGGAAGTGGGTAATCATGATACATTCAGGGGTGGCGGCATGTGTGATTTTAATGGTTTTGTTTCAAACTTTCATGGGAAATTGGCATGAGCAAGAATTTAGTATACAGAATGTACTTGGGCTATTATTGTTTGTTGATGTGTTGTACTACCTTGAAGCTCGTTATGTGTGATTTTTTGGTCGTGACAAGTTTTGTATTGTTCTATGATCATTTGTTGATGGTTGTGTCCTCTCCCTCTTGGCTTTCATTGATGATTGTCAGGTTTTAAATGTTTTTATTCTGTGTGAAATATCATATCATGGCAGTTTGTAAATGATATTGTATCACAATTCTCTTCTCGCTATTATGGTAAGTTGTTGGCAGCCTTTTATTACTTCTTTCATGTGTTTTCTTTCATTTATTTAAAATGGGGAAGGCTGCATTTTGTGTTTCATTGTTTGTGGGATTTTTTGGAGTATTTGTCTCTGCAAATGTCATCTATCCTAACTTCTGGTATATATAGAGTGTTGCTCGAGCCTGGGGTTTTGGGGGATGATAATTTGGATAATTATGACAAGCTTGGTAAGGTTTTTAACCTGTTTTATCCTAAGGTGGCTTTTGAATTCGGCAAGCTTTTGGGGTGTCGTTGGTTGGAAATTTTCCCTCATATTTCTTATTCTGATCTTTTGTCTCGATTTGTTACAGTCTGCTATGATGTTTTACTTGATATTGATTTGGTTTGCCTCCTAGTTTCCACGTTCATTTTTTCGTCAATATGTAATCGGGATATGGTTTTTTCTGCATTGGTTGATTATCATTTTGATGTGGGGTCTTTTTATTATGGTGGTTTTCTTCCTCATCGTGAGCTCATGGGTAATGGTTGGTTTGGTCAATTACTATTTGAATTAAGAATGGGGCTGATATGTGATACCAAGGAAGATACATGGGCTATGGATTTTCTTTTGTATCTAGTTCCTGATCAGTTTGTGGACAAAGCTTGGGTTGTTTTTGAGGCTTTGCATTTTTTACTCTCTTTGAGTTTCTTGTAATCTACTCCTACTTGGTTGGAATTTACCCTAAGGGTTGTTCCTCCTCTAGATGCAGCTCATGATCCTCTAGTGGAAAGCACTAGTTTTTGGTTTTTACATGTCTGATTGCTTTATCTTGGAGTTGTGGTATGGTTTTTTGATGTAGATATGGACATTTTTGGCTTCCCACATGCTGGAGATTTGGCTCCTTCGTACCTCTGTATGTTCCTCTTGAGGATTTTTCCAGATATTCTCTTTATAATTAGTTGATGCTCCCCAATTGGCATATGTATATGGGCTCCTTAGTGTTGCTGCACGATCTTCTAGTGGAGTTTTTTGTTATACGGCTCTTTATTTTGCAGCTAGCTGGATTTGTATCTAGACATGTCCTATGTGACCTCTTTGTATAGTTTCAGATGTATGGGTTTGGGTGGTTTTTTTGGATATGCATCAAATTATGTAAGGGTAGTTTTAGTTTTTTATTCAAGGCTATAACCGAAGGTTTTCTTGCGGGTTCTTTCCTACCGGTATGCCGTTTGAACCCGTTGTAAAAATTTATGAAATATAATTATAAAGTTTAGTGGTTTGCCCACTTTTAATTGAAAAAAAAAAGAAAAATCTACATTTGATCAATTTACATCATTTCAAAATTCAATTTAGAAATGTCACTTTTATGCGGTTGAAGTTAAAGAGTTTTAGTTGTGTTGGTCACTTCCTTTATAAAAGTGTGACACAACATTGTGCTTTTACTCATACACCTTGGTCCTAATTTAGGACTAGGACAAGGAACATCCCGGTCCTGATTTGGGACCAAGGTGTGGTACACCCTATTCCTACAAATGAAGACCCCAAATAGGGGGTAAAGATGGAAAATTGCTGAAAATTAAAGATAAATGAGTGGTGTGAGTAGAATCAGTGTTGTAATCAGGCCTTGAAGGATGGAATACCAAAGTGGAGCCTAAGTGAGGACAAAATTGTAGGTAAGTACAATTTAGGATGCTACATTTAGCTCTACTTTAGCAGGAGTATGAGACTAAGCATACTCATGGTAAAGTACAAAGGTCTACATTGAAAACATTCATCAAGACATTAAAGAGATAAGACACACTAAGCCCCCAAGGACTTTAGGATCTTACTACTCCAATATCAAGATAAAAGAGCCATCATTAGAAAGAGGAGAGAGAGGGAGAGGGAGAGAGAGAGAGAGAGAGAGAGAGAGAGAGAACATGACTACTGGACTTGTAAGGTTTGCTTAGTATGAGTCGTGAAAAAGAAAAATACCAAAATTACAAAACAAAAGACTCAGTTTGCAAAGCAACTTGAGTATCAAAACATGTCATGGTGTGTACATAAAGTGTAACATTGAGTGGAGTCTATGCCCCCATGTTAAAGTAATTGTAGATGCTTTATCAAATACAATTGCTTCAAGGTAGCATGCATCCAAAAGACAAACATGTTACCACATTGAGATGCCCCCAAGAAAGGACAAATCAAAAGATAATGGTCACAAAAAATAAAAACACATAAGGGATCCACCAACTCTAGGGTCAATATGATAAATAATGTATATCATGAATATTTGTATTGAATTGACCTCATCCTCCAAAGGTAGTGGACCCACAAGCACAATGGAAGAAGGGAACATGTGTCTTTTGAGCCAACATGGAAGAGACCATTTCAAATAGATATCAATGCTTTGCATCATCCCCAAGTAGACAACACAAGGGACAACATATAGAAGAATTGAGAAACAAATAAAAGTGTGTCACAATAGATTTGGCTTCTTTATTACCTTGCACCAATGGAGTAACAAGGGTCATCTAAAGAGAACCTAACAAAACAAAAAAACACATCATGAGGGAAACACATTATAAATAGGCAAGACAGGATCTACGACATGAATGAAGTTGATCAAGAAAATCATCTACCTCCCAATCTTGCTAAACATTGTATTGGGAAGGTGGACAAGATGCAATAGGAGCGACTTCAAGCATGGTAGATGGAGCTACTAAAAGTTCCAAACAAGGACCATGCTCTAATGATGAGTCACTTTGTTTGTCACTAAAAGCTAGGGTTAATGCTTTTTAAAAATGTGAAGATAGATCATTATTAACATCAACAAGCTCATACATATCATCAAAAGCATTAGAATCAACATTGTTAGCATGAACAACATCATCATCTAGATTAATAAAATACGATCTCTTACACAAAAAAGAGCTTGAACCATAATTTTTCTTAAGCATTTTTAATCTTGGTGATTTAGGTTGAACTTCCTCCTTAGGGTTAGGTGAAGGCTCGAAAAATGGGACCAAGTCAACATGTGGTGTCTTCGGGGAGGAAATGGTTTGGGAAGAAAGTTCATGAGACTTATCATGATGTCTTCATTAGAATTCTCTCGCACAATCATTTCTTTTAGTTTTAGCCAAAGGTTGTGAAGGTTGAGGATCAATGGACATAGGTTGCTTTTCTTCCTTTGAAGGTGGAGGAACGAGAGAAGCCACATTAGGTTGAGACATAGAAAATTCCAAGCGCTCTCCTTTGTAATATCTAGGAGGTGGGACTACAAGATATATAGGAGGAATAGAATGTATAGGAAGGATAGCAAGTCCATCATGAGGAGGAGGAATAGGTCTAGGGTCTTTAGTCTTACTCAAAGATAAGATCATCTCATTCTTCCACTTTTGATAAGATAGAAAAGGGACATCATTTCAAAGATTTAGAAGTTCAAGTTGTATAGGCCAAAACTAATCAAGGGTGAAATTGCCACGCTTTGATGTGGGTTGATACATGTTATGTTTAATTAGTATGATAGTGTTAGGACCCAGAGGCAACTGAGAGGGGGGGGGTGAATCAGTTGTCTATTAATTTTTACCCAAATATAACTTAATCAAACTTGATGGATAATACCGATAAACCAAACTTAATGTCGGTTGACAGTTTAACAGTTAATAACAATATCGGTGAAACTTAATGCATGAAACAGAAAGAGAAATAACATCCACAACACATAACATAGATATTTGTACTTGGAAACCTTATAAGGGGAAAAAATACGGTGGGAAACCTTACCCACAATCAGATGATACTACTGCAGATAGTATGTGTGTACAAATGGGGTCTGCACATGCAGAAAGGCCAACTACCTAGAGCTCACTGCTCAATCACAAAATGAGAGTCACACTAACTAAAATAGGATGGTTAAATCCTGGATAAAATACTGCTCAAAATAGCATTTCATATGCTAGATTCAGTACCAGTTAAGCTCTGATTATCTCCTTCAAACCTTCCTTGAATCTTCAAATACTGTCTGTGTGAGTAGCTCTACTTATATTAGCATATGCCAAATATCACAACCTTATTTCATCTCCTATCCTACATCAATCTCATAATTGAGATCTTACATATATACCAAAACCTAAGACCAAATGTGTAGGTCGGCTCACTAAGAATATTACAATAAAATCAATTACAAATTAATCAATATGTGATGCATCATGTCGACTCAATGCATTTACAATAATAACCAATCAATAAATCATCTCCATAACGTGTCGTGCTAATCTGGAATAGATAACACATGTTGGTCCATAACCTAGACCAATTTGTCTGTAACAACAAATATGCCAACTCGATTAGACCAATAACCAAATCACCAAAACCAAGTGTCCAAACCATGTCTTTGACATAACCAAGTAACCTCCAAATGATAACAAGTCATCCTCTGTATTGGTGAACCAAATACCAGTGATTGTGCATAAGTCACTGAACATGCTGGTGAACATAATGTGTCAGTTCAACATAACCAAAGATCTCCAGAAAGATAAGTGTTGATAAGTGTTGACATCAATGACAAAACCAATGCAGCACATCCATAATACCAACAATCTCCCCCTTTGGCACTAATGGCAACACAAGATGGAAAAACCATCTAAGTGCCAAAGCAGAAATGCTAATAAACCAAAAACCAACAATCTCCCGAAGAGATCAATTACCAGAAATCAAAATACAAGTACAGAGAGTAAAAATCTCCCCCCCAATGAATAATCTCCCAAAAGATAATTTTTTTTTCCATAGATATCTCTCCCCCTTTGACATCAAATGCCAAAGCAATACAAAAACTAGATACAACCAATTCATAGAACTAATTACAAATACCAACTATTCCCCCTGAGAAGTAGCTCTCCTCCATCAAAGCCAAAAAATGGTTTCTCTATTAATTTATGTCGGTCTGATGCCAATCTCCAACTATCTAAGTCTCTACCGGTGAGGGTATTACCCCAAGCTACTCTTTAAGATATTCAAAAGTTTCCATAGGCAAAGGCTTAGTAAAGATATCTGCAATCTGCACTTTAGTATTCACATAAACCAATTTCACTTCTTTTTCTTCAACATTCTCTTTCAGAAAATTGAATTTGATAGAAACATGTTTAGTTTTAGAATGAAATACTAGATTCTTAGATATATCAATTGCTGCCATATTATCACAATTAATAATTATAGGCTCTTTGCATTTTACCTTTATGTCCTTCAACATTTGCTTAATCCATAATACCTTAGTACAATTAGTTGTTGTTGCAACATATTCTGATTCTGTTGTTGATAATGATGTACAAATTTGTTTCTTGCTCAGCCATGAAATCAATCTGCTACCAAGAAACAATGCCCCAACGATGGTGCTCTTTCTGTCATCTACATATCCTACCCAATTTGCATCAGTGTATTCACATAAATCAAAATTTTCATCTTTAGGATACCATAAACTAATATTTGTTGTGCCTTGTAGATACCAAAAAATCCTTTTTACTGCTAATTCATGATTTTCCTTAGGATTACTCTGAAATCTTGAAACAATACATATTGCATTCATAATATCAGGTCTTGTTTATGTCAAATACAGTAAACCTCCAATCATAGATTTATATCTTGTCAGATTAACAGGTGTTGAATCATCCTTCAATGATAGTTTATCCGTTGTAGCCATAGAAGTACTTACTGGCTTAGAGTTTTCCATACCAAATTTCTTTAGTAGTTCCTTCAAGTACTTTGATTGACATATGAATATACCTTTATCAGTTTGTGAAATCTGCAATCCTAAAAAGAATTTTATCTCCCAAATCATAGACATTTCAAATTCTTCATGCATCTTATTAGAAAAGTCTTTACACAATTCATCTTCTCCTCCAAAAATTATATCATCAACAAAAACTTCAATAACCAAGATGTCATCATTAGTCACTTTGAAATATAAGTTGTTGTCAACATTACCTTTAGTGTAACCAAGCTTCAAAAGATATTTGTCCAATCTACCATACCAAGCTCTAGGAGCTTGCTTCAATCCATATAAAGCTTTCCTTAACTTGCAAACCATATCTTTGTCATTTGTCAAAGAAAATCCATCAGTTTGTTCAATGTAAACTTCCTCTTCAAGATCACCATTCATAAATGCACATTTAACATCCATTTGATATACTTTATAGTTCTTGTGTGTTGCAAATGCTAGAAATAGTCTAACTGCCTCAATTCTAGCTACCGGTGCAAAGGTTTCATTGTTATCTCTAAATACCCATTTTGTTCCAATTACATTTTTATTTTTAAGTCGGGGAACTAGTGTCCATGTATTGTTCTTTTCAATTTGTTCTAATTCATCTTCCATAGCCTTAATCCAATGTTTATCTTCACATGCCTCATTAACTGATGTTGGTTCAATTTGAGAAATTAAACATACCTCTTCATTTTCCAGTCTTCCTCTTGTCATAACTCCTTGATACTTATTCCCAATTATCTGACTTTCAAAGTGATTCAATCTTATATACCTGGGTGTATTCACTTGCTGCTATTCTTTAGTCACTATGGAATTCTTTGATGATGTCAGTGTGATTGGATCAACATTCTGTATGAATTCATTTGTGATTATCTCAATTGTCGGTTCAGAGTCCATTGAACTTGAATCTCTTCTAAAGTGTTCATCAATCTTTACATTTGTACTCTCAATGATTTTCTGTAATCTTTTATTAAAACATCTATATGCCTTTCTCTTAGATGAATAACCAATAAATATTCCTTCATCACTTCTAGGATCAAATTTACCAATATACTCATCTCTTCTAATTTAACATTTGCTTCCAAATATTCTGAAATATTTAAGAGTAGGAGTATTACCAAACCATAGTTCATGAGGTGTCTTACCGGTTTCACCTTTGATGTGAACTTTGTTGAATGTGTAAACTGTTGTATTTACTACTTCTCTCCAATACACATGAGGTAGGTTTTCTTCTTATATCATGCTTCTAGTTGCATCTAGAATAGTTCTATTTTTCCTTTCCACAACTCCATTTTGTTGGGGTGTCTGAGGTGCTGATAGCTATCTTCTAATTCCATTCACTTCACAAAATGCATTAAATTCCCTAGATGTGAATTCACCTCCTTGATCTGATCTTAAACATTTGATTTTCTTACCGGTTTCATTCTCTACCATTGCCTTGAATAGTTTGAATTTCCCAAAAGCTTCTGATTTCTCCCTGAGAAAAGTAACCCAACACATTCTAGAATAATCATCAATGATTAGCATAAAATATCTATCTCCTTGTAGACTTCCAGTTCTTGTCGGACCACATAAATCAATATGAATTAAATCAAGAACATTATTGGATTTCTTTGGAATATTCTTAAAATTTGTTCTAACTTTCTTTCCAAATTGACATTCCTTACTGTAGATAGGAATTTGGAAATCATCAAAGCAAATGGGAATTTGGTCTAGTTCAATCACAAAACTCAATTGCAATGACCAATCCTAATTACATCCATTGAAAACAAGAAAACAAGACATTCAAAATGAAAACTAAGCAAACCAAATGTAGATGTCTCCTTCATGTGGCTCCATTGTCCTTCTTTCTCCTTCAAACAACTTTTGTTTTGTGGATCTCACCAACAAGTGCATAAGTATAATAGGAAAGCAAGATTGACAAGATGAGACGACAGCATAAGGGTACTAGAAGTGTGATTGATTCGACCAGGGATTGAAGAAATTCATCCAATTTATAGACAAATTGGAGAGATGACAAGATTAGCATGAATTTGATTTGAATGGAAATTTCAAATCAAGAATGACGAATATGACAAATTATGACAAATTGACACTTTCTATGCAAAATTGATTGATTGATAATTTTGACAAATTGCTATGTCAAAATTGATTGATTGTCAATTATGACAAATTATGACAAATTTGCTATGTCATTCCCATGAAATTAGGAGAAATATAGGAGAAAATTGAAATTAGATGAATTAGAAATTAGGAAATTAGAAAATGAGGAAATTAGGAATTAAGTGAATTAATTAACAATTTTTCATTTATTAATTAATTCACAAAAAAGGGAGGAATTAGTTAGCCAATTAAATAAACATTTAATTATGACAAGAAGACTTAGGATAAATAAATAAATTATTTAACCTAGAGGGAGAAATGACAAACCAGGTTAAATGAATAAATCATGAAACCCTAGAAGATGAATTAGAAAATGCAAGAATGACAATTAGGTCTTGACAAAGGATAATTGATATCGATTCGATTTGATCATGATTCTGACTGACAAAGGACCAATGTTGACAAACGATTTGATTGATAAATGCGCCAATTGACAAGGAACAATGACTAATTAATCCAAATTGACATGATTGAGAAAGACGATGATCGATGACAAATCGATTGCAAAATGACAAAATTGACAAGAGGACAAGGATCGATGACAAAATAGATTGCAAAACGACAAGATTGAAAATGACCATGATCGATGACAAATCGATCGCAAAATGACAAGATTGAAAACCACAACGATTGATGACAAATCGATCGCAAGATGACAAGATTGATAAGAGGACAAAACCCTAATTCTATCATCGATTAGGATTGACGATGTCAAAAATGATGACAAATGAGCACGCACATTGATGCGACAGGATAAGATCGACCAAAATCATGACTGAAGATTGTTATTAACAAGACCAAATTCAAAAGCAAGATAAATGAAGAATACAAAAGAATGACTCGATGCTCGCAAATGATAAAGACCAAGTGTGAATCATAGGAGAAATGTTAATGTGACACAAAAACCCTAAAATAAGGCAATGCGTCAATGTTAAAGTATGACTCCGCAAGCATTGACCATTTTTAGACGTCTACATTTTGCCCCTCTTTGAGACAATGCAATTTTAAGCGTTGTTTCAAAGAATGATAATGAAAATGCCCCAGATAATAACAATGACATATGCATGCCCCCTCGAGGAATTGGCCGGAAACATCCAGAAAAGAGGCCAATTGATTGATAAGAATGATAGAAAATGATAGGTTCGAACGGACTGCCAAGACTGATGGAAGAAATGTTAGTAAGAAGAAATTAGACAGAGGACAGTTAGAGATGAAGAAAAACATGCTTTCACAAATGCACATAAGTACGTGAGAACCTTTATTTAATGTAGCAAATCGGATGCAGAGCATCATGGCATTGAAGGCTAGAGCTGAAACGCAACCCTTTTTGCGAAAGACAGACACATCGCACACAAGGAATGAGTGAAGCATCCTAGGGTGCATACATCAAGGGTTGAGGTATGTGCGGTGTTCACAAAGCGAATGTACTTATCATAGACACCCAATGATATAGTTGCCCCAGATTGTAACAAACATTCCACAAACAACAAACACAACAAAAAAGAAAGTGACGATGAACCATCCCGGTCACTCTAAATCACTCAGTGACATCATCGAGCAACATAGGAACATGATCAAAGCCAAAAATAAATCAGTAAAAAGATAAGACTCACAAATTTGACCAAGTCAAACAAACAGTCTGATTGTCATTGTCAAAAGGTGGAAAACAGGAACGATCATGCCGTCTGGTTTCAGGGAATGCGGTACCCTGTCTAAGATAGGACACAGTCTGGTTTCGAGTATACCACACCCTGTATAAGACCCATGATAGTAGTGACAAGGACCAATGGTAATGTTGATGCTATTTTGATTGATGTGACAATTTTAATTAGTTTGAATGTCTGTTTGATTGAAAAAGTTCATCTGTTAATGCGTGATTTCATTAAAGCACAGTGTGTGATTGCGTGTCATTGGAGGTATGCTCAGCGATCTGTCTAGGCACAAAGGGATCATTTATTGACAAAATGCTTGTTTTGTTTTTAGGATTTTAATGTTTTTGAAAAAATTTCGTTCATTTTTTTCAAGACTTTATTTGACTTTTTAGGGATGTATTTCAAGACATTTTTTTGATTTTTTTATGATTTTTTTATGATTTTTTTATGATTTTTTTTTAGGACATTATTTGATTTTTATGATTTTTTCAGGACATTATTTGATTTTTTATGATTTTTTTTCAGGACATTTTTCAATTTTTAGGGATTATTTCAGGACAATTTTCAATTTTTATGATTTTTTCAGGACATTTTTCATTTTTTATGATTTTTGCCCCCAGTGTCTAGCAAAGCAAGGAATATGACAGGTGAATAAATAGGCTTGCTGAAATGATGGTGGATAGAGGGAAGACAAAGACCTTTTATCATGGAGACAATGCGAATGCAATTTTCAAGGGCTATTGCATGATGGGACAAGAGACTGGATATGACAATGTAAAGTAGTGACATGGCATGAGGGACATGTCAAGAGGTTTTTGAAACCATGTTTAAATTTTGCATCCTTATGTCAGATCAAGATCAAGGAATGAAAAAGAGTGTATGGATAGTGATAAGATATGGATAGGATAAGCAAGACCAAGAATGGATAAGGGACATGGGCTGAAGGTCGGGGTAGGCTAAGGGATAGTGGCAAAAAGTTGTAATAAGACAGGGAATATGGATGAAAGGTTATAATAAGCAAATGGATAAAGACCAAAAGCTATGATAGACTGAAAGTTGCAAACAAGATGCATGATGCTCATGAAGATCCTCAGCCTTGTCAAGATCAAAGGTGGAAAGGGAAAATGGACATGAGAGACAATAGGATATGAAGGGTAATGACATGGTATGATAGGATAATGAAGGGCAATAGGATATGAAGGAGGAAACTTGCCCCCAAGTACAGTATGCAAGAAGTTCATAGATTACACATGATGCATGTTTGCCAGGTTTTCATCACGATACTTGCCCAAGGCACCTGTTTGCCAAGTTTTCACTAGTGGACGAATTATTTTTCTTTATTTTTTTCTTTTGTCTTTTTTTTTTTTTTTTTTTTTTTTTTGTATTTTTCAATAGAAGATGGACACATGATAGGGGATGGAAGAAGGACTCAAGCATCTTTTTTGGGGGGGGGGATAGTAGCTTTGAAAAAAAAATGGACCATGACCTTTAAAAGTATGCTCAAAGATGTTGGTAGGATAAGGACATGGAAAAAGAGATGAAACTAAGGCAAAAATTTATGCAAAGGATTGGACCAGAGGGATGGAAGGATGGAAAATATGCATTGGATAATGGATAGGGTATTGGAAGAATTGGGCTTCACTGGATGGAAATGAAGGCAAGATCAACATTGGCACACACCTTGACAGGTGATGGACTAATGGAGAAAGAGTGGGTTTTGGATATGGAGATTTTGATGGAGGAGTAGCTTGGGATTTTGAGACATAAGGGCCCAAAATGGATGAAGAAGGTGATGGAGGAACAAATTTGAGAGGTTTGGATGGAGGAATAGCAATTTTGGATGCCAAGTTGGATGTTTCTTTAGGCTTTTGTGCTTCAAGGAGCCGCTTAGGGATCCACATGGTTTTTGATTTTTCATGCTTTTGTGGTTCCTTGGAGTGCTTTGCTTGCACAAGGGATTTAGGAACCCATATAGATTTTCACTTTGCTTTATCTTGCTCAGTGGGCCTGTGTGACCTTTTGGATATTTCTTTTTCTTTATAGATCATATTGTTCTTTGTTTTGACATGTCGATTATATTGGACATGTTGATCCTTGAATACATGTGGATTGCTAGACTTATGACATTTATACTTGGCATCCAAATTGCTTGGAGGGGGAAAGGAATGCATGGATGGATATGAATGAAGTGGAGTTCTTTTGGATGACTAAAATTTACTCAAGGATGTGTGCCTTTGCTAACCTTGCATAGATAATGAAGGAATATAAGGACCTAAGATGGATGGAAGGGATGATGGGGAAGGGATATGTTTGGATTTTGATGGAGGGATATAAGGACCTAAGATGGATGGAAAGTATGATGGGGAAGGTGTATGTTTTGATTTTGATGGAGGGATACCAACGTCTTGAGAGTGAGTTGTGTAGACATGACCCTTAAGATCTTCTTTAACATGCAGGGATGCTTGCTTATGGAGATCTAATCCTTTGCCTTTATGAATATCTTGACTTGTAGGATACTCTTTTCTTTGGGAAGAAAACACGAGTCCATTATGAGGTGGATATGATATGAGAGAAATAATGAGATCTTGAAGTGGATCGGATTGCACCAAAGTGGAAGAACCCATTATGCATGTTGAGGGTTCATGAACATCTTGCACTGACATGTTAGAATCATGAGGGGGATTAGGATCATGAGGGGGACTAGGATTGTGTAGTGGATAAGGTTCAATGACAGGTTCTTCAAGAGATGGAATGGGAGAAATAATGGGATCATCAAAAGAAATGCGATCTTGGAGTGTATATGGAGCATTAAGACAAGGAGATGGAGGAACAAAAGGATCTTGTGGAGGATCTGAAGGAATGATAGGGTCTTGTGTTGGAAATGAATTTGGAAGGATACTTTGATCTTGACAAGGAGGAAGATCATCGGATGGAGGAATGGAGTGTCAATAGGACTTTGGATAGGATGGACAAGAATATGGGAATCATCATGAGTTTCTGGGAAGATGAGATCCTGGTCAACAATTGGATGGGATGATAAGGTTTCAGGATCTTGATCTTGATCTTTTTTAAGACACATTTCTTCATGCTCTAAATTATCCTCTTGACATGGGGTTGGACTTTGGATATGCATGGAGGATTCTAACAAGGGATCAATGTTTTGGCATGAAGGAAATGCACTTTGAACATTTGTGATGGATTCTGGCAAGGAATCAATGTTTGAATATGAGGAAGAGGGACTTCGAATGGGGTCCTCTAAAACAGGTAATGGCAATAAAGTGCATGGTTGCATTGGGTCTAGTATTTCTGAAACATGACAAGGACGTGCATCATGAATTGGATTATCTTGGCAATAAATTATGGATAGCCCTTGGGTAATTGCATCCTTGGGTGTATTGTTTGATGAGGACAATATGGAAGGTTCTTGTGAAACTTCTAAAGGTGTAGGGATAGATGCCACTAGAGAGTCAATTTGTTTATAGGGGGATGAGGCATTGCTAGACATAATTGTATTATCTTGATCTTCCTCAAAGAAATCACTTGGTAATTTCCTTAAGAGCATTGCAATAAAGCCACCTTTCTTTCAAGGTTTTGACATAGTTGTATCTGGAATTTGAACTTGTTTGGCAAGAATTTGGTCATGGTCTGATGTCATGTTTCGATATTGGACTTGGTTCAATTGTTCTAACATGTTTGAAACTTGGGTTGGTGTGTGTTGCAATCTTTGTTTTTGAATGTTTGGTTGTGGTTGTTGACATTGATATTCCACCATTGGTTGAACCATTTGTGCACATTGTATAGTTGGTTGGACATATAGTTGAAATTGGACCATTGGTTGTATTGGTTGTATATGTTGAACAATTGGTTGAACCATTGGCTGTATTGGTTGAAAATCTGATTGATAGTAAACACCTTCTTGTTCTTGTTGTGGAGGCACATAATGTTGAAATTGATGTTGTCTCTTTTCTTGAAATTGTTTCATCATCTATATTTGGGAGAGGAGAGCTGGTATGTCTGATCGTTCAAGAAGAGATCTTACATCAATTGGCTCAATCTTTGGATTTCGACTTGGAAATTTTTGAAACATTTTGGACATTTGTGATCTATTCTTCTCAATTTTTTTCACTCTTTGTTCCAAAATCTCATTTTCTTGAGCTAGTTTCTCCTCTAGTTTTTGTATTTGGACATTTACATCATCATGATAAGTTTGATCCAAGTTTTGAGACATGTAGAGATTGGATTGACATGATTGATTGCTCAATTGTGATGACATGGCTTTGTAAGAAGGTTGAGACCTCATTTCAATAAACATGTCACTATGCAATGCAACTAATGGGATTGACAAATGCAACCTAAAAGGATGACAATGCAACCTATGTTTTTGTTGTTTTTCAAGATTTTGACAAACTCATGAATACAATTCTAAAAATGAGACCCTTAGGAAATTGAAATGATGCCTAGACCTCCAAGGACAAAAGGACAAAATGACAATGTCTCCCCTATATGCTTGGATACTAAGCTAGGTTTGACCAAATGACATTGATGACAAAAAGACAAAAGTTTGATAAGGTCTAGACTTCCTAACAATAAATTAGGGTTTATCAAAGATTTGGATTACTCAAGTATGACAAAACCTAGATTTGACACTATATGCAAAGGGACAATTACTATACAAATGACCCTAATATGATATGATAATGACCTAAGCTTAATGAAGAGACCTAGGGTATGCAAATGTGACCTAATGTTGTGAGGACAAGGATGCAAATGTAAATGTATGACAATGTCAACCTAAGACAAAACCTAAGGTTGAATTATGAAATGGTGTTACTCTAATGCAAGAGGACACATGCAAATGGATGACCCTTATTGATATGCAAAGGAGTATGACCTAGGTGAAACCTAACCTTGGTAATTGATAATGACTTTGCAAAATGCAAACCTAGGATGAACCCAATGTTGGACATGCAATATGACACCTAAGTGAGGACCTAATAATGACATGCAAATGGACACCTAAATGAAATGGACCAAGTGGAATGCAAGAATGATGCTCTAAGCCCTAAGTATGGACAATGGAGGACCTAAATCTAAGTGACATGAATGTTGAGACAAGATTTTGAAAAATGTTTTGACAACCATGTTTGAAGGTGTTTTGAACTTTGTTGAATGAAATACTCTTGTGTTTAACCTTGTTTTGAATCAACTTGTCTTGTTTTTGAAATGAGACACAACTCAACTTTTGACAAACAAAGAAGACAAGATATTTCATCTTAGACTCAAGAAAATCATGCTCATTCACACATTTCTTATGGTAGGCAAGGACAGTAGGTACTTGAGAGGTAGACTCCTTATGAGATTCAAGGAGAATACATAGATGCTTGACCCCACGGGCTCCCCTCCATGGCACTCACTTCTCAGGGCAGCCAAGCATCAATCCCCATGGAAATCTCCCCATGGTGAACTTAGTATCTCTTCCAAGTATCCGAACTTGTCCTTCTCAAGCAACTAGAAGGATTTTTTTGGCCTCTAAATACAAGGTGTTTAGTAAGGATTTGTATTAAGCGTTACTCCTTGGTGTCACGCAAGCATGATTGAGACATTAAGCCCACCAAGATACCAAATAAATGTAGTCACACAAGCATGATTTAGACCTTGAGGCCCTACTTAGATGTTGATATGAGAAAGAGTCCAAGGGTCATCACTTCCCAAGTAACTACAATTCCCACGTAACCCTTCCTTCAAAGCTTTCGCCCATCAGGTATTTATTTATAGTGAGTTAGAATGCCAAGGTATTCTAGCTGTACTCACTTTGGGTCATTCCCTTCTCATGATTGTCACTTGCTTGCAAAAGAAAGCAAATGGTCGGGAAGGCAGACCCTCTAAAGGTAACAAACAATCTGAGCCAAGAGAATGGTATCGAAGATCTGGATTTCTGATCACCCTAAGAAGGATGAGAGCATACTCTCCTACTCCAATGTCAAACTCAACAATCAAAGCAAACACACATTCGTTACATCCTATTTAGCAATCATACTAGGTGCCTAATTATGAATTACAAACACAAAGTTTAGTTGGAGTACAAGGCAACCTACAAAATCACCAAGTCAAAAGTTTGATTTGTTTGATCTTTGACTAGCGAACCTGCATAAAATTTGTTAGTAGTTCCATTTTTGTCTTTGCCATGCATAATGCCAAGGTGCTACACAAAGAATCAGTACCAAAGAAAAACCAAAATGCAGAAATAGAATGCAAAACAAAGCAATTTGCAAGTAAAAACACTACTTTTTACCTCTGTTTCTGGCCTTACACAGGCGCAGAATGTCCTACATAGGCGCAGAATGCAGTAACACAAGCGCATAATAAAGTAGCATAGGCATAGATCCCTTTGACATAGGTGTAGAAGTACTTGACATAGGCGTAGATCCCTTGACACGGGCGCAGAATGCAGTGACATAGGTGCAGAAGTGCCCAGAAAGCCCTGAATTACCCTGTTTCTTGGGTTTTTCACCTGCAAATCAACTCAAAAACACTCAAAAGCGTGGTTAGGGGGTTAGTTTATGTCGGGTTCACCAATTAATGTAGATAGGAATTCAGAAATCATCAAAGCAAATGGGAATTTGGTCTAGTTCAATCACGAAAACTCAATTGCAGTTACCAATCCTAATTACATCCAATGAAAACATGAAAACAAGACATTCAAAATGAAAACTAAGAAAACCAAATGCAGATTTCTTCTTCATGTGGCTCCATTGTCCTTCTTTCTCCTTCAAATAGCTTTTGTTTTGTGGATCTCACCTACAAGTGCATAAGTATAATATGAAAGCAAGATTGACAAGACGAGACGACAGCATAAGGGTATTAGAAGCGTGATTGATTCGACCAGGGATTGAAGAAATTCATCCAATTTATAGAAAAATTGGAGAGATGACAAGATTAGCATGAATTTGATTCGAATGGAAATTTCAAATCAAGAATGACAAATATGACAAATTATGACAAATTGACACTTTCTATGCGAAATTGATTGATTGATAATTTTGACAAATTGCTATGTCAAAATTGATTGATTGTCAATTATGACAAATTTGCTATGTCATTCCCATGAAATTAGGAGAAATATAGGAGAAAATTGAAATTAGATGAATTAGAAATTAGGAAATTAGAAAATGAGGAAATTAGGAACTAAGTGGATTAATTAATAATTTTTCATTTATTAATTAATTCACAAAAAAGGGAGGAATTAGTTAGCCAATTAAATAAACATTTAATTGTGACAAGAAGACTTAGGATAAATAAATAAATTATTTAACCTAGAGGGAGAAATGACAAACCAACTTAAATGAATAAATCATGAAACCCTAGAAGATGAATTAGAAACTGCAAGAATGACAATTAGGTCTTGACAAAGGATAATTGATATCAATTCAATTTGATCATGATTCTGACTGACAAAGGACCAATGTTGGCAAATGATTTGATTGATAAATGCGCCAATTGATGAGGAACAATGACTAATTGATCCAAATTGACATGATTGAGAAAGATGACGATCGATGACAAATCGATTGTAAAATGACAAAATTGACAAGAGGACAAGGATCGATGACAAAATAGATTGCAAAACGACAAGATTGAAAATGACCACGATCGATGACAAATCGATTGCAAGATGACAAGATTGAAAATGACAACGATTAATGACAAATCGATCGCAACATGACAAGATTGATAAGAGGACAAAACTCTAATTCTATCATCGATTAGGATTGATGATGTCCAAAATGATGATAAATGAGCATGCACATTGATGCGACAGGATAAGATCGACCAAAATCATGACTGAAGATTGTTATTGACAAGACCAAATTCGAAAGTGAGATAAATGAAGAATGCAGAAGAATGACTCAATGCTTGCAAATGATAAAGACCAAGTGCGAATCATAGGAGAAATGTTAATGCGACGCAAAAGCCCTAAAATAAGGCAATGCATCAATGTTAAAGTATGACTCCGCAAGCATTGACCATTTTTAGACATCTACACTTACATACCGGATTGTGAGGTTTTTCAATCTTAGGTAAATCCCTTACTGCCTTAGTTGTACTAATCTTCACAATGCAATCAAAATTCACATGACAAAGTCTCTTATGCCCTAACCAACTTTCATCAATATGTGAAATCAAGCATGTTTTCTCATTGTTACTCAAGTGAAAGATATTACCTCTAGTCTGATTACCGGTTGCAATTTCTAAACCAGTTCTATTCATGATTTTGCATTTTCCATTCTTGAATTGTAACTGAATTCCTTTTTCAACTAATTTACCAACACTTAAAAAATTATGCTTCAAACCTTCAACATAATAAACGTTGTCAGTATTGTGCTTACCATCAAAAGATATAGTGCCTTTTCCTTTGATCAAAAAAGCTTTATCATCCCCAAATCTTACTAGGCCTCCATTGTATTCCTGAAAAGTTAAGAATTTACTTTTATCACTAGTCCTATGATGTGAACATTCGGAATCAATGATCCATTCATCCTTTTCTTCAATTTTAGCTATCAGGGCCTGGTCTACCTATTGTACAGTAGGTGTGGGTTGATCTTCTGTTATTGCAACAAAATCCCATCCATTGTCTATCGGTTTATCATTAGAATCATCAGTAACTCCTTCATCAACATAGTAACATGATGTCTTTATTCTTCTTAAATCTGTATCTCTGATATTCAGGGTTAGGCTTATATGTTCTTTTAGCTTCTTCTCTCAATCTTGCATGTCTATCCGGACATCTAGATGCCATATGACCAATTTTATTGCAGTTAAAACATTTAAATGGTGTTTTACCTTCATACTTAGGCATTTTTCTTGCAAATAGTGCTTCAAGCTCTTCAAGTTCTTCATTTTCTCTTCTGATGTCTTCAAGTTCTTTTGCATAGAGTGCTTTCCAATTAGATTTCTCAAATGATGATGCTGCAGATGATGATGATTCTTTGAAAGCTAAATCTATCTTAATTATAGCAATGAGACCAAATTCCTCAAGTTCAAAAGCTGAAAGTTTTCCAACCAAAGTATCTCTAGATACTGATGTATTAGGCATTGTTCTTAATTCATTAATAGCAATTACTTTCATTTTTTATGTCAGTGGCAATGCTCTTTAAACTTTAGAAACAATCTCATCTTCACTTAAGGATCCTCCACAACATTGTATACCCAAAACAATTTCATTAACTCTTTCCATAAAAGAAAAAATTCTTTCATCTTCTTCCATTTTTAGATTTTCATACCTGACTCAGAAGCATTCCAGTTTTGCAATTTTGACAGTGGTATCACCTTCATTCAATGTCTCCAATTTATCCCAAATAGCTTTAGCAGTGGATCGGTCTGATAATCCCATGATTTGTTGATCTGACAATGCGCTCAAAAGTGCTTCTCTTGCTTTGCAATCATTCTCCCGATCTTTAGCCAAGTTTGGTGGATTAGGTTGACTCTGTGTAGGACCAACATAACCATTCTTTGTAACATCCCATATGTCTCTTCCAATGCAATTCAAATGTGTCTCCATTCTGATCTTCCATATACCATAGTTAGTTCCATTAAGTTTTGAATTGTCCTTCCTGAAATAGTTAGTTGCCATAGAATCTCCTCAAGTTGTTAAACTTCTGCAAAAAGAGGACTTAGCTCTAATACCAATTGTTAGGACCCGAAGGCATAACAATGCCAGTGAAACTTAATGCATGAAACTGAAAGAGAAATAACATCCACAACACATAACACAGATATTTGTACATGGAAACCCTGTAAGGAGAAAAAACATGGTGGAAAACCTTACCCACAATCAGATGATACTACTGCAGATAGTATGTGTGTACAAATGGGGTCTGCACATGCAGAAAGGCCAACTGCCTAGAGCTCATTGCTTAATCACAAAAAGGAGTCCCACTGACTACAAAATTGGATGATTAAATCCAATGACAATGTACTGCTCAAAATAGCATCTGCAATGCTGGATTCAATACCAATTTAAGCTCTGTCAGATACCTCTACCATAAACCTTGCTTTGCTCTGCTCTGCTCTTATTTTCTCATAAAATAATTACATCATAATGCATATACAGTTATTCACTCTCATATACTGCTTACATTCATTACCTAATTACATTTTCTTGCTTACAAAATGACCTACAATATCTCATACATATATGAGTCTTTACAATACATCATTTCATCAATACAATATAATTACAATACAAAACAATATTATTTCCATGTCGGCTTCGAGTGTTGGTAGTGATCTACTATCGGTGTAGACTAGATGCTAGTGTGAATAAACTTGTAGTGCTTGTCGATGCTGGTAGATGATGTCAGTTGCCGGTGTAACCTATGAACCATATTACCAGTTGGTTGCCATCAATGACAACATCAACTATTCTCATTTGAGTGTGTAATGCCAACAATCTCCCCCTTTGGCATTCATGGCAACACTCATGAGAAAAATCTAAAAAACTGAGTGTGCTCCCCCTGAGCAAATGATCTCCTTCTATACATTTTTCTCATACACCACTACTCCCCCTTTGACATCAATGACAAAGATGTCAAAAGAATCAAAGAATTTAAAATTTACCTAGAAACTTGTAATCGGTTATGTACAATCTAAAAAATATCTGCCAAAACCAAGTTAAGACCTTGCAAAAACTTAGTACTGTCAAAAATTATGGTCTCAGTCTATCGGATCATCCTAGTCAAATAATGCATCTATTGCTCTGGTGATCTGTTTCCTTGAATAGATGCCTTGGTTAGATTATTCTAGCATGTTAATAAGTTGTCCAATCTAGGACCAAGCTTGTTCTTCAACTCCCAGGTTTTCATTCTTAGCCTTGCTTTCTCTATTTCTAATTTCTCAATCTTCTTTTCATAGGTTGCCATTTCCTAATCCAAAACTGAAGTAAGTTCCAAAGAACCTATTATATTATCAGCTATATCATCAATTTCCTTTTGTTTCTTCTTTATTTCCTCATCAATATCCTCAATTAGATGGTGAGGCTTGCATGCTTCCCTGTACAACTCTTTGTATTCCAAAATGGTGGAATTTAGTGTTGGTAACAAAGAATCAATCTATCGAGTCCTTAATTGTCTTGTCAAAGAATTCATCTTTCTCCTTATTCACCCTTTCCTTAATGGTCTCTTCATTTATTTTATCCATAGTTTGAATATTAGAAGAAATGAATTTGGACAATGTGTCCAATTTACTCACGGACCCAATAGTGTGATCAAATTTACATGTCGGTGCAATCATCTACAAAATTGGTAAAGTATCATCAATAGCCTTAAATGCTAAAGCATTGCATTCAGTGACCTTTAATTTCTTGTCAAGCTCCATGACAGACATTCTCTTAGCCTCTAATCTTAAGTATAAATCATTTGGTAGATCATCTACAACTTCAATAAGAACTTTCTTATAGATATCAAGATTTAAAATAATAATTTCTTCTATAGTATCCTTATCCGAATCCTTGAAAGAATGATAGAATTTATTTACATTACCAAGGTTACCATCTTGGGTGATTTCATTGATCAACTCTTCTGGTGTAAGAGTATCTGGTGCCTTAGGTTCAGATTTCTTCTTTGGAGTCACTTTCTTCTTCTGACCAATGGGCTCTCTTACAACCTGTTGTTTCTTTCTTTGTGTCCTTGACTTTTTGGGAGATGGAGGAGGTGCCGATGAGGGTTTTCTTTTCTTCCTATCCACTCTCTTGAATTTGGTTGCCTAATCAGTGTCAGAATCAAATGAAGTAGCCACAAGGGAAGTGTGAGCTACTGGTTTCTGCACTGATTGACTTTCTAACACACTAGCAACAATATTACCAAGAGTCATCAACCATTCTTTAACATCCTTTACCATCTTAGAAGCATCTTTTATAAATTTATCTCTTTTCTTCCTCTGCTTCATCATAGCAACACCACTTTCAATGGTTTCAGCATTACCAAATATTTCCTCTGTTGGTTTCGATGGAGCATCTATGAGTATTTTAGCATATGAATCCAAGATTTGTGAATCCACCTCATATCCCATTTCAGTAATCTAGATAGTTATGGGTCTAATTGCCTCCATCCAAATTTCATCTCTATTCACTACAAAGAATTTTTTATATCATACTTATCCATAATACTTTGGGGAATCCTTTCCCTTTGTCTCATTTTAGCTTGGAAATTCTTGAAATAGTCTTTCACCAATTCATCACCATCAGATCCCATACCGGTAATTGCCTCCTTTATCTATTTTCCAACAGAAATATCATAGGCAAAATCCTTATGTCCTATACCGGGAATCTCTTTTGAAAAGTAAAGCATTAAACACACAATCAGACTTCCAAATTTGAAGGTTCATTTCTTATCACCTTTGATTTTGTGCAAATTTTCTAACAGTTCATGCTTTAACCATTCACAGATGTCAATTTCAGCTTTGTTTAATATCATCTCATGAGCACTATGAATGCAGGAATTAGAAATAGAATTCAACCTATTAGTATGAAAAACTTTATAACCAATGACCATACTTGCAAATTTAACATTGTTATCCTTTATATCATTGACCCTAAGTGACCTGTTGTCAAATGTAGCTTCAGTTAAGCTCATAACTTCCTTGTTAGGGATTTTCTTCTTCTTGTCAAGCCTAGTGTCGGTGGATGGTAAACCAGTAATAGCTCTTATAGCTTCCTCAGTGATCTTAAAAACTGAGTCCAACCATATAAATTCACCATGAACCCTGCTAAGAACATAGCAAAAGGTTTCATCTGAGAATTCTGGCATATGGAGGATGTCAATAAAACCTAAATCCTCAACTACCTTGTGTTCCAGTTTCACTACCCCATTCTTGTCATTGATAACATTCATGTATATGTTCTTCAAATCTTCAAACCCTAAACTTTCAATGTAGCAATGTATGTATGACCTAGGGTCTTTAGCAAATGCAAATCCCTTCAGGATTCTAGAAAATGCACCAATGGAATCATCCAGTTTTGCTATCTTAAGAATGATTTTGAAAATGGCTCTAGGTCGCTTTATGTTCTCCACAATGGTAGGGTTTGCTACGAATTCAAGAACAATGGATGAAGAAGCCATTGTGAAATATAAAAACCTTTTAGCTGAGAAATCCTTGAATGCTCTGAAAAACCTTTGTTGCTTCACCTTTAGAATGCCTTTTCTCAATTTCTCTCTCTTCGAATGCTTGAATGCTTGGTAAGTCAAAATGAGAAGTTACCATGCTTTATAACCAAAAAGTTACTTATAACTGCAATAAATGCTTCGTCGGTGAAGTGAAAACTCCACATATATGCTTGTAAAGAAGAATTATAACTTCTTACCACCAACCGAGGGTAAATGCATGATCTTCAATTAGTTTCCTTACCCCTAAGTATTATTCCTTAGTTAGCTGAAGAATCTCCTGTCAGTGCAGGATTGCCCTGTTTTGCCAGTGCAGTGACAGATTCATCAATTCTATAATCTCTCTTCCTAATCCATTGTTTAGAAAATTCTTGCTTGATTTCAGTCACCTTTTCTTTTCCTTTGTCATTAGATCCTTTATTGTTCATCGGTATAGTCTTGCTTCTATAGAATTTTGCAATATTCCCAATCTTGTTACATGCATAACAAGTTACATTGTTTCTCTGAATAGCTTTTCCATAACCTTGACCGGTTTGAGTTCTGTATTGATTAGATAAATGTCCAGATATATCACAAACATAGCATTTCACATTCATTCTGCAATTTTCTGAGTTATGACCATTTTTATTGCATTTGGAACATTGACCGGTGGGTAAGTTTGTATTCTGATTATTCCTAAATTTGCACTGATTTTCTCTATGACCAAATTTGTTGCAATTAAAACATTTCACATTGAATTTATAAGCATTAGGTTGCCTTACCGGTTTGTTTTGATCATGATTGTTTGCAATCCCGGAACTTTCTCCATGTTCAAATCCAAGTCCAATTGTTTCTCCATCAGGTTTTTGACTTTTCAGCATATCATCAAGATTATCTGAACTTTTCTTCAATTTGTCTTTGTATTCATTTACAGTGACCAACTCTCTTTCCAAAGTGCTAACTTGTCTCATAAGTTCCTCTTTGTCATGTTGCATATGAATCAAATCTGTTTTAAGCATATCATTTTCATAACTAAGCCTTTGAGATTCATCTCAATCTTTCATTGTCTTCGGGCCAAATCTTCTTCATTCCTCTTTCTATCTTCAATATCCTTGCATAATCTCATGGTTAAATCTTGCATCTCATTCTTCATGTTACTATTCTCTTGTCTCAATTTCTCTGCAATATCTCTGAGAGTTTCCTTTTCTACATCATCTTGATTTTCAATTGCACATGTAATTCTTTTCTCTTATTCTTTGCTATAACCAGGTTACCTTGAAGTGCTTTGATGAATTCCCGAGCAGTTTTGAGTTCATCTTCCAATTTGATATTCTTCAATTTTTTTTGCATCAAAATCTTCAAGAGATCCTTCCAATTGTTGTCTCAAACTTTCCATTGGTATTGGTTTCAGAATCTTCCTCAAGCTGTTAGGCTTCTGCAAATAGAGGACTAGGCTCTGATACCAATTTTTAGATACTTGATCAATCCCAAAGACACTGAGAGGGGGGGGTGAATCAGTGTCTAATCGGTAACCAAAATATTTAAACTTGTTTGCAACTTTATAACCCAAATTAATATACCGGTAAGAAAATAATAGTGCAATAAAGAGAGACAAAAGTATAACCATCAATGCACACCATAACACAGATATTTTTGGCAAGGAAACCTGATAGAGGAAAAACCTCGGTGAGATTTGTGACTCACAATATTTACTCACTGGCCAATATGAATAAATATTACTTATACAATAGGGGCCTGCACATGCAGGAAGGCCAACAGCCTAGAGCTCACCGCTCAATCACAAAAAAGAGTCCCACTGACTACAAAATTGGATGATTAAATCCAATGATAATGTACTGCTCAAAATAGCATCTGCAATGCTAGATTCAATACCGGTTTAAGCTTTGTCAGATATGTCTGCCATAAACCTTGCTTCGCTCTGCTCTGTTCTTATTCGCTCATAAAATAATTACATCATAATGCATATATAGTTATTCGCTCTCATATACCGCTTACATTCATTACCTAATTACATTTTCTTGCTTACAAAATGACCTACAAGATCTCATACATATATGAGTCTTTACAATACATCATGTCGGTTATACAATACAATTACAATACAAAACAATATTATTTCCATGTTGTCTTAGAGTGTCGGTAGTGATCTACTGTAGGTGTAGACTGGATGTTGGTGTGAATGAACTTGTAATATCTATCAGTGTCGGTAGATGATGTCAGTTGCCGGTGTAACCTGTGAACCATATTACCAGTTGGTTGCCATCAATGAAAACATCAACAATTCTCATCTGAGTGTGTAATGCCAACATGCATATCTTTGAGAAGAATTTGTAAGTTTCTTTTTGTCACTATGGATTAAATAGGTCTATAGGGTTATCACTCTTTTCAACCTGATAAGGGAACTCGAGCAAGGAAAATGAGGATTCCAAATTATCTCCAACACATACCACCTATGGAGCAAAGGAAAAGAATGTCTATCTATATCAGAAAATCCAATAGGTTATTTGTCTATTTCTAGTTAGGGCATTACCTAAAATTTGTTACTATAAAAGGCCCAAAGCTTGTTGAATCCTCATTTTCTATAAGAGGATAATCAAGGCCTTATTTTTAGGGCTTCTTCCATGAGACAAAAAAGAAACAATCTACTTAGTTTAGATAAGCTTGTGTATTGGTTTATTCACCAAGGGTGAATGGTATGCAACAATGTTCATAAATTTTGTAGTGCAATATTGTGACTCAGTCTCATATCCTACTTGCAGTAAAAATTTGCAAAGGATATGTGCATATGTTTTTCTTTTTATATATATACACATCTTGAAATCCAATTTGATGATTTCTAATTTGTTTCTTTATGCTTGTTATCTAGAATCTTATATGAATCAAGGAAATCAAGGGTTTTTGGTTCATATCTCTTCATTGTGTTGATGAATTTGAATGAATTTCAGCTTATTCTAAAGTAGAGGATTAAATTTTCTATCTTTATTCAAAGGGGTTCTATGTAGAGAGAAAGTATTGAGATGTAGTTGTGAAATTCATTTCATGTTGTGATTGATATAAGGTATCAATCATATTAGGCAAAGAGATGAAGCAGAACTTGAAAATATTATATTGTAATATCTATCCCAATGAACAAGGCATTGATCATGGTGCTTTCCTATTTATTATGATAGAGAGAATTTTTTATCAAACAATATAGTAACTCTTTTAATTTATCATTTTTTTATTTTCAAGTATATAGGATAATTAGTTCTCATTGTGATCAGAATTTTATAAGGATGAAGGCCACATCCTATAAGCTTTAAATTTTACTGAGTCATATAATATTCTAAGAACATATATGTTGTAGCATCACATAAGCTTGAAAATATTCAAAGATTCTGTTGTAAGAGATATCCACCTTGGTTTAATAGAGCCTAAAGTGCAGAGAGTGTGACTAGCTCCTTATCCCGGGTCATTACTTTATCAGTTGGTCCATTGATCCAAGGCCTTGAAGATTAAGATTGTCCTCTCATAGAGGGATTTTGGAGTAATCAATTGGAAACTCAAAAAATATCAATACCAAGGTTATCAGGAGAGAAGGCAAGAGACTCAGACTCAACAATATTTGTAAAGTGGGAAGGGAAAGAATTGGTGAAGATTTGAAGATTTTGATTAGGAGGAGCTCAGGATTTGTTTCCTCTATCATTCACACTGGCTATAGATATGGTATTATTATCAATGGAATCTTGAATCTTACTCCTTAAAGTATCACACTTCTCGGTATCAATGTTGGGTTGACAGTGATATTGGCAAAAGGCTTTGGGATTATGATAACATGAAAATGTTTGGAGGTATCAATTGTCTTGATGGGATGAATTTTCAACATATTAGTATTTATCAATGTCGTCATTATACTATGCAAAGACTCAAAAAGAGGTGTAAATTCTTTTCTAAAGTATATGGAAAAAGGGGCCATACTTGATGTCATGTTTGCCACTTGAGTATTGATGTTGTCATTTCTCTTGATGTATCCTTTGTTTGGTTTAATATTTGAAAAATATTGTTGAGCACTCTTGTTCTTATCAACCAGAGCTATTGAAGGAGATGAATCGAATTGACTCACTTGAAGGTAATAATTATGAAGCACTACACACAATTGCATAAAGGAGGTAAACTTAGAAAATAGAATTTTATCCCTAATGTCTTTTTTATAATTTAGTAATAAAACTTATTTAAACATCAATGATTAGGCATATTATAAGAAATTTGAGAATACAAATGTTTATATCTACCAATACAATCAGTCACTTTCTCCTTAACACCTTGTTTACAATGAATTAAATCAGTCAAAGTAATTTTAGGACCAATATTATTGTGAAATAGTTGAATGAAAGAATTATCTAATTATTGAAATGATGTAATATAATAAGGAGGAAAAGAACAATACCATTGCAAAGCTTTATCCCTAAAGGTTCGAGTAAATATTTTAGCCATAAGTCTTTGGTCATGAGAAAAATCACTACACAAAGTTTGAAATATTTTTGCATGAATCAAGGGATCGCCTTTTCCATTGTACAGCTCCAATTGAGATACTTTCATATGTTTGGGAGGGACAACATGGACAATGGCATCATATAATGAGTTTGCTATATCAAATGTGGGCACATTAAACTTGGATTTGGTAATGTAAGCCAATTTTTGGTGTAAGGATGTAATAGTTTGGACAAGGTTGTTAATAGTTGCTTCGATAGATGGATTTAAATTGGACATGTTGGATTGTGATGGGGAATAACATTGTTGTATGTAGGTGGAGGTTGAGAGTAAGAAGTTGGAACACTATGGTATGTGGGTATGGGAGATGACTAGGATACAAATGGAAGACTCACAGAAGGAGGTATGTAATAATATTGATTAATCAGATTGCCCCCATGACTAACATGTGTAGGATTAACATTTTGTGTGGAAGTAGTCAAGATAGAATATGTAAATGTAGGCACACTAGGCAAGGATGTAGGCATAGGAATATAATGGTTAGATTGACTAGTGGGTTGAGAATAACCAGGGACTTTGGCACAACTTTTGATTGGAATGATATTAGTGTCAACAATATGAGAAAGGCCACACAACAAATCAACACCAATTTTACCACTTTGCACCATTCTTTTTAATCCTTCAATCAATGGGATTGCATCACTTCCTAGGTATTGTTGACTCATCCATTGTTATAGATTTTCAAATTCATTGTCAATCTTCTCCAATTGGTCAACAGTAACCCTAGTTAGTGATTCATCCTCATCATGAGAATTATGAAGAAAATGGGGATAAATTGCATCATTTGTTGGGTTGGAGGAAGCACCAACATTCTCATGAAATAAGTTATCCAAATTAGGTTCCATGTCCTTAGTAATTAAACTTTGGGAAGACTTAATTCTACAGCTTCTTCTCATGGGAATATCGTAGGTAGGACTACTGGTAACAAAACTCACGGACAAAAGAGGGAAATTTGAATGCACAAATTGAAAATTGTGATTAAACAATACATTTTTTTGTAAAAGTGATTGATTAAGAAATTAATTAAGAAATTTGATTTGTGAATTTTAAAGATAAATTCCTCTAAATCATAGCATAACATGTCATAAAGATCAAATATGAAAGTAGACTTGAAAAATTATACAACCCACAAGTAAATTTTAGAATTACAAATTAGGGTTTTTGTGAATTTAACCTCTAAATTTATTTAATTCAATTAAAAATAAGATCTATGAGTGCACATTTGAATTTTCAAATGCATAAACAATCAGCTATGTGATAATGAATCAAATTTATGCAATCCACAAGTTTATATTTAGAATTATAAATTAGGATTTTTGTGAAATCAACCTCTAAATTTATGTAATTCAAATGAAAATTAAACTTATGAATGAAAAATTGAATTTGAAAATGTTGGAATCAATGAACATTGAGAGGGGGGGTGAATCAGTGTTTTATAATTTGCAAACTTATTAATCTAATTGTTACACTACCAGATGCTCAAGAGTGAAAGCAAAATGCAGAAACATAAAATAAACAACCACACAATCATAACACCAAGATTTTTACATGGAAACCTGAAAAGGGAAAAACCATGGTGGGATTTGAACTCACAATATTATTATACTATGGCCAAAAGTATGATAATATTACATGAGGGGAATGCACTTGCATTCAAGCACACTGCCTAGAGCTCACTGCTCAATTACAAAAAGGGCTACAACCTGGAGGAAGGTTCACTACCTTATAGGCTATTACAAATGACTACAATGATGAATGAACTGAAGTGTAGCATCTAAGTATGCCAAAAATTAGTTTGGGTTAGGCTCAAATTGTCTCCTACAGCTAATTTGTCCTTCTGCTCTGTTTTTCTTCTCTGTCTGTCACCAAACCACCAAAATCTTCAATCACATTTACCAGAATTACAAATATGCTCATATAGACTCTCTTCACTCATCACACATGTCTCAAAATGATCAACCAATTCGATCTTATATATCCACGCCAACAAGAAGAATCATTTACTAAGTTAGCTTCCAAAAACCACATGAAATGTGTATCACCAAGTCAGCTCAATCCGCCCACAAATCTGAATGTGGACCAAAACAAGATGATAATAAGCTTCCCATAAGTCGACCTAATCACCTCAAACATGGAACTGATCACTGAAATAAAGCCAACAAATCTGCAACTTGCGTTACACCATAATAGCTCTACCCTAACTAAATTACTAGATACCAGACCTCTAAACTTGCTCACAAATCAACATCGGATATCAGAATCACAAGATAATTTGTCTCAAACTTTGAATCAACTACCTTGATCACTGCAACCAAAAATACATCACCAAAATCAAGATATACACAATGGTCTCATGCTCTATCAGTTACTATGTTCCACCTTCCATACTTATGACTCATGAACAATATGACTTCTGGTAAATCAATTCTACATACACCGGATATGATTTGTGAGATAAGTTTCCATCAATGAGAACCCCTCAGAATTAATCATGCACGAATCTTCACCGGATCAATGTCTCTTGCCAACAATCTCCCCCTTTGGTATTAATGGTAACACTGTGAAAAATGAACTGTACACTCGAGATTGCAAAACTTCAAAATTCCAAACTCACTAAGAAGGTACAAGCTTTCCTTGAGAAATAGCACCATGTTTCACTCTACTCTCTCCCTCTTTGATAGCAATGCCAAAGATAGGAATCCACCAAAATCTATATATAAAGATATGTACAGTTGCTCACAAAAACTTGAATATGTCTACAAAAATTGTTCTAAGTGATAGTGAATGATTATCCCATGCTTTCTTTAACTTCTCCAAAATTCTTATCATCCCGCTGAAAAGGTAGGCATGCATCTCTACTCCTCTTTTGTCTGTTGGAATAGGATTATGTAGTGCATCCTTAGAATCTTGCATGCTACTCATTAATGAATCTATTCGGGTAGTAATAAGACTCCTCACTTTTGAAACTCTACCCAAAACTCTTTCCTTTTCTTGATTTAAACTTTTAATCTTGTCTAATATTCTCAAAACTTGGGGTTCAAAACTGCTAGTCAAGATTGATTGGGGTGTGTATGACTGTGATATGTTTGCTAACTGCCCTTCACATTCCCTTATTTTCTTGTCAATGTCTATAGTGAATTTTAGTAAAATAAGGCATGACTTGTATAACCGACCACCTTCATCAAGAGAATCCCAAATACTTTTCATTGCAGTCACTAAACTGACTCTATCATCCTCAATCATCTTCAAAAATTATTTTAATCTCATAGCATTGAATTGATTCAAAATTTTAGTGTCTATATCCTTCTCTAAGGACTCAAAATGGGAACCTACAACATTCAACAAACCTTTGAGCTTACCAGAGGGATTAGATGAGTCTGGTTTGAAAGATGGCATTATTTTCTCCAACAGGTCTCCTGCCAATGATATCAACTCTTTGTCAGCAGAATGGGACTTAAGTAAGTCCTCACTAGCTTTGGCTTACACAAGAGTTGCCAATTTTAGTGCTTGAATCAGAGATAATGAGCTCAAGTCAATTGGCCCTTGACAAAAATCATTTTAATCTATATCAATTTGTTTCCCTTTATCAGGTACAGTTTCTCTTGCCACTGCCACTGGAGCCTGATATGCCTTCTCCTCTTCTTTCCCCTTATCTACAACCTCTGCACTCTCATCTTTTTCACCTTTCTCACAATCATCCTTATCCTTATCAACACCAACTATCTCCTCAGCTGTCTTTTCTAAAACAACTTCAATTACCAAAGGTTCTTGTACAACATCACTAGAGATATCAACATTGGAATTTTCATCTTCAACTGTAGTATGCACCCTGTGTTGTTCTTCCGGAATATCTTTCTCAGATGTTTGGTCCTTTTTCTTATCATCAACTTCAGGAATAGATGTGTCCTAAGATGGTTCTTCTAGATTCGCATCAATTCATTGATTTATCAAAAATTGTTTCAAAATTATCTCTGTCTCTTTGGTTACCTCATCTATCTTGTCGAGCATAAGCTTATTTACCCTCTTTTCGCTTTGGAATCTATTCTTTGGAAGATTTAATAATCTAATAAATTCATCTTTACAAATGATTGATGATAGATTTACTAGTACATACTCCTTTATTCTCTCATCCTCTAGACTAGTTGTAAGCCTTCTAGCATTCAAAATGTCATACAAGCTTTTGGGGATCATAGATGAAAATTCTATCAATGTCTTACTATAAACATCCATATATTCAACAACTGCTTACTCAATTGACCTATGATCATTACCATCAAAATTTTCATAATATATAGGTACGTTTTTCAAATTCCCATCCTTGATAATTTCATCAATTAACTCTTTCAAGGTCAATGGGGGCAAAAATTCAAATGTACCTTCAATTTTACCAGATTTGAGAGTTGCATCCAATTATGACTTCTGCTTCTTGATTGCTCTAGTTTTTCTGGATGACTCAAATTTTGCTCTTGGACTCTTTGATTATTGGAGTCCACCGATTTGTGGCTTCTTCCCCACTCTAGCGTAGGTTGTTGCTTCTTCACCTCTTTTACTGCTTCATTAGATTCAGTTTCTATGTCCTCGGTAGTGGCAACAACATACACTATTTGGGGTTTCTGTTAGTAGCAACTAAGAAGGAAAACTGAGAGGGGGTGAATAAGTTTTCACTGGATTATACAAATTAAGCACAATCTCATATCTAAATAATTGCAGGAAGAATAAAGATAAAAAAAATGATACAATAACACATAACACTAATATTTTGACGTGGAAAACCTGGTTAAGAGAAAAACCACGGTGGGAACCTACCCATAATAAGATGATACTCTTAAGTACTATGTGTAAATATTACAATGGGGAATGCACATGCATTCAGACACATTTCTTAGAGCTCATTGCTCAAAATAAGATGACCCAAAAGGCTCTAACCCTCAGGGAAGGTTCACTACCTTACAATAAGATTCAGACTACAATCTAGATTACATGAACTGCAAATATAGCGTCTCCTTATGCCTGGTAACAGTTCCGGTTAAGCACTTTTGTCTGTCCTGCAACAATCTCTTCTCAATCCACAACACTGGAGGATAAATTTTATTATGGACACATAAACCTCTCTCTGATAATGCAAACACAACATCGACAACTAGATTCATGACTATACTACCTATTTATACAATTCCTCAACCTTGGCTACAAGGTCAGCCAAACCCTCAACCCTCAATTAAAAAATTACATCTCACAATACATAAATAAACTATCAGACCAATATGATGACACATATGACATAGCATGGACCTAAATCAAATCTCCAAACATGCATCACCACTTAAAATCTCGCCAAGATCAACTGCAACATGTTACAGCAACAAGAATACCGCATAACATGAAAAATATCACCAGACCCATAAGATCTTCAAGAATGTATACAAGGATAAATGCAGACCACCAAGACAAATAGGGCACAATTAGGGAACACCAACAAGCACATTATAACCATCCGCAAAAGCTGCACCAACACCACTTATTCAAATCTTCATTGATCAACACGCTAACTCATAGGAATACTCAACAGTAGCAATTCAGACTAAAATGATAGCTTGCGGAGCACCAAATCATGAACCATCTGAAACAAAGATACACAAGAACATCTAAAACATCTTCCCAATTCCACAACCAAAGATATGATCATACTTGAGCTCACCGGATCAAATACCAAACTCTGCCAAGCACTAGACAGAAAGATTGAACTACAAACCAGATCAAATAATATGATCAAGTAAAGTTTTGAATCACTAAAAAAAATAAGGAATGAAGTATTCTAGCATCCCAAATAGATAAATAAACTATATCAATGCAATGCAATCACCGGAACACCAGAAAAAATCTCTCCAATACCAAAACACAGGAATATGTTGACATCAATGACAACAACATATCCTAGCAGTAGCAATATCCAACAATCTCCCCCTTTGGCATTGATGGAAACATATGAATGTGAAAGATAATCAATGCAAAGGAAATAGATCAACACTAGTAAACTCCCCCTAAGATCATGCACACAAAATTGCAAAGATAAAGCAGTTTTTCACATGACTCTCTCCCCCTTTGATAGCAATGTTAAAGATGGAATACATAATATGCTCTCTCAAAAAAGGACAATCACTCCCCATTTGGATCAACTAACTCCCCATTTGGATCAACTAACAACTGAACATCTGAACAACACACTAACTACTCTGGCTAAGTAGCAGCACCAATGTATCAACCTAGATAAGAAGATAAGGCTCTAAAATCCACCGAATTGATGCAACTCCATGCATCTAGTTCTCAGCGGGAGGGGCAGGGACCCCTAACTTGTCTCTCAAATAGACAAATGTATCTATAGGCAAATATTTAGTGAAAATATCTTCAATCTGGTCCTTTGTAGATACATATTCCAATCTAACTTCTTCATTAGTGACCGTCTCCCTCAAGAAATGATACTTTATTGATATATGCTTTGTTTTAGATTGCAACATCGGATTCTTTGAAATATTGATAGCACTTGAATTGTCACAATATATAATAGTAGGCTCATCATAAATGACTCTAATATCCTTCATCATCTACTTCATCCAAACTACTTAAGTATAGTTACTAATAGTATCAATATATTTAGCTTCAGCAGTAGATAAAGATATAGCATATTGTTTCTTACTGGACCATAAAATTAACTTTTCCCAAAAAGACTGCTCCACTAGTAGTTCTCTTCCACTCATCAACATCACCAACCCAATTAGCATAAGTATAAGCACAAAGCAAGAAATCATCATTCTTCAGATACCATAAGCCATAGTCAACAATTCCCTTCAAGTATTTTAAAATCCTCTTCACAGCAGTAGCATGAGTCTCATTAGGATCTGCTTGAAATCTAGCACAAAGACAAACAACATGCATAATATCTGGTCATTTCAAAGTTAAGTATAGCAATCCATGAACCATAGATCTATACGAAGTCTGATTAACTTTCTTACATTCATCATTCTTAGACAAATTGCATCGAGTTACCATAGGAGTTCCAACATGCTTAGAATTAGCTAATCCAAACTTTTTCAACAATTCCTTCACATACTTAGATTGAGAAATAAAAATACCTTTACCGGTTTGAGTAATCTATACTCCTAAAAAGAATTTCATCTCACCTATCATAGACATCTCAAATTCCTTTTGCATATCATCAGCAAACTTCATACTCAAATCATCATTATCGCCAAAAATGATATCATCAACATAGACTTCAACAATCAAAATGTTATCATTCTCAACTTTGAAATATAAATTAGTATCAATAGTACCTTTACAAAATCCCAACTTCAACAAATACTTATCCAGTGTTGCATACCAGGCTCTAGGGGCTTGCTTCAGTCCATATAGAGCTTTCTTCAATTTGCATACCATATCTCCTTCATCTGATAAAGAAAACCCATCAGTTGCTCAATCTAGACTTCCTCTTCAAGATCACAATTTAAAAAGGTTGACTTGACATCCATCTGATACACCTTGAAGTTATTATAAACAACATATGCAAGCAACAATCTAACAGCTTCAATTCTAGCTACAAGAGAAAAAGTTTCTCCATAGTCTGTACCTTCCATCTAAGAACACCCTTTACATACCAGTCTAACTTTGTTTTTGACAACCTTGCTAGCTTCATTTAGTTTATTCCAGAATATCCATTCAGTACCAATCACATTCTTGTCTTTAGGTCTCAAAAGATGCTCCTAAGTGTTATTCTTTTCAATTTGATTCAGCTCTTCTTCCATTGCTTTTATCCAATTCTCATCCTTACGTGCTTCTACAACATCTTTAGGCTCAATCTTTGAAATTGAACATATCTCTTCAGTAGCAATCCTTCTCCTAGTCATTACACCTTTATTATTGTCACCAATAATCTAGTTCTTTGAATGATTCAATCTAACATACCTCAGAGTCTTCTATTTTTTCTGATTTTCAGGCTCTTGCATTTGTTCACCAGAAGCAGCAATATCCAGATTAACTTTCTCCACCAGATCAATCGGCTTCAAGATCTCAGTCTGCACAGGCTTAAGAACAACATCTTCATCATCAAGATCATATCTGTGTGCTCTGATTTGCTTTCCAAGACACTCATCCACCTTCACATTTACACTTTCAACCATCTTCTTCAACCTCTTATTGTAACACCAGTAGGCCTTTCTCTTAATAGAATATCCCAAGAAGATTCCTTCATTACATCTTGGATCAAACTTTCCTACATCCTCATCTCTTGATATAACATTTACTTTCAAAACTTCTGAAATATCTAACTATAGGAACATGACCAAACCATAGCTCATAAGGAGTCTTACCGGAATCACCTTTAATATGCACCCAATTGAATGTGTAAACAGTAGTGCTAACAACTTCTCTCTTAAAGGTCTATGAAACATTTCCTTCAATTAACATATTCCTTGCAACATCCAAGATAGTTTTATTTTTCCTTTCAACAACTCCATTCTATTGAGGGATTCTAGGAGCAGAAAATTGTCTTCTAATTCCATTCCTCTCATAGAATGTATCAAACACTCTTGATATAAATTCTCCTCCTCTATCAGATCTTAGGCATTTCAGCTTCAATATTGTCTCAGTCTCCACTCTTGCTTTGAATATCTTAAATTTATCCAACACTTCTAATTTCTCCCTTAGACAGGTCACCCACATCATCCTTGAATATTCATCAATCAGCAACATGAAATATATGTTACCTTGCATGCTTCTTACTCTAGTAGGACCCCATAAGTTAGTATGAACAGGATCTAGCACTCCATTAGATGAATACGGCTTACTCTTAAATGAAGTTCTTGTTTTCTTTCCCATTTCACATTCCTTACATACCGGATTAGCAGGCTTTACAATCTTAAGAAAATCTCTAACATCTTGAGTAGAACTTATCCTTACCATGTAATCAAATTTGACATGACACATTCTCCTATGCCACAACCAACTTTCATAAATATGATCAATCAAACATCTTTTCTCATGAGCATTCAAGTGAAAGATATCACCTTTAGTCTTAGTACTTGATGCAATCTCTATACCATAGGCATTTAGGATCTTGAATTTACCATTCTTCAATTGCAAATCATATCCCTTGTCAACCATTTGTCCAACACTCAAAATATTATGCTTCAAACCTTCAACATACAAGACATCATTAGTATTATGCTTACCATTGAAAGATATAGAACCTTTACCACAAATTACACAAGCTTTGTCATCTCCAAATCTTACTTTTCCACCATTATACATTTCCATACTTATAAATTTGCTTGTATCACCTGTCATATGATGTGAACAACCACTGTCAATCACCCATTCATCTTTCTCTTCAATTTTTGCAGCCAGATATTTCTCCTCAATAATGTAGCTTGTAGAATTCACTGATACCAGATCATCTTCCTTGATATCAATAAATACAAATTCATCTTTTGAATTCCCTTTCTTTGATTCTTCATCTATCACACCACCATCATCAGCATAGTAGGATCTCTTCTAATTTTTTTACTTTTAGTAGGGCTTGTAGGGCTTATCATTCTTATCATGCTTCTCATATCTATCACTCTTATCAAATCTATCATATCTTTCATGCTTATCATATCTAGACATTCCCTCGGGACATCTAGAATCAAAGTGTCCAATCTTATTACAAGAGAAACATTTCAAAGGTAAATTTCCATCATACTTACCGGCTCCTTTAGGAAGTCTATGAGCAATAAGGGATTCAAGATCATCCAACTCTCTTTCTTGTTCTTCCATCTCTCTCTTTTCTCTTTCAAATCTTGCTACCCAACAAGAACTTTCTCCTAGATCATACTTTTGCATCCCAGATATAGAGGCTCTAAATGCAGTCTCATATTTACCATGTTGTAATGGTGGAAAAAAGGTGAATGATGGAGAGATCAAGAGGAAATATTTTCTTCCCTCCGAGGAGAGATGAAATTTTCACTGCGGATTTCTCTTCAAACACTTTATCCATATTACATTTAAAAGAGGGGGTAAATTCAATAGATCCAATCTCTTAAGGAAGAAATTGAATATTAAATGAATTGATAATGAGATAGAAATGACAAGCTAACCCCTCTTTTAGAATGGAAAATGATTGAATTATATGTTGTAGTACTAAGTGTAAAAGTAGCAAAGAATTGATTATAACTCAAGATAGAAATGTGAGATGAAGTTGTGCACTTGGATCTGGCTATAATATGTTGAGATGAAGTTACCCTATGAATTTAAGGAAAAGTTGTCGAGACCATTCTGAAAGTGTCCACGGTCCTCCGAAAAATCTATGAAACAAAGAGGATTTTTCCACCTCTACAAATGGAGTTTGAATCTGCAAACATAGTTGCACACCTACACACAAAAAATAGAGGAAAAGGGGTTGGGATTGGGGGTTTGCATTTAGGTCAAACCCTTGTTTTGGAATTAACCAAATGATGAAAGAAAGTACTTGCAAGTAAATGTAAATGAAAGACTGAAATGTAAGTCACCTCAAGAGAGGTTGTAGATAGAATGTAGGTCGATTTTCTTGTATTGAATTTAATGTTGAAAGGGATCTCCTCTTCAATGGTTGAATCCTTGACTTGAATGCAACACCTAGCCTTGAAGGGAGACTTGAGAATGCTCAATGCTAGAAAGGAATGCTTGAATGCTTGAACTTATGCCTACCTTATCACTTATCACACTTTTTGCTTGTTGAACTTATGCAAATGAGAGGGAAAATGAAACTTATATACTCATCAATTAGGGCTAATTGACTAATTTTTTGTCACAAGCCGACACAGGGAAATTTTTCCCACTTTATGCAAAGTCTAATGCAAGGATAGGACAAAGGGGGGCCCAAGATAGGGCAAGGAAAAGGGTTCCATGCCCCTATCCTAGGAGGATAGAGGCACCATGCCCCTTTCCTAGGGGGGACAGGGGCACCACACCCCTGTCCTACCCTTATCTTAGGACAAGAAGCAGATTTAGGAAGTGCGGAGGGCAGAACAAGTAGGAGTTCTGGGGGTTGAGCATGTCTCGGGTCTCTAATCAGGCTTGGGGATTCAAATCACCAACATGAAGACCCTAATGTGATCACAAATTTCAAGGGTCACAATTTTATAACACTACACGTGTGATTCTTCAAATTCACTCAAATCAAATGTAGCAAGATTCCTAACCAGCACGTCTCTAGTTACAGTAGTCACAATCTGGATCTCATCAATAGAAGCTACGTTATGTTTGTAAGAAGGAGGCAATGATCTCACTACCTAAGCAAGAATCTCATCTTCTTCAAGGGTTCCACCAGCACATCTAATATTCATGACAATCTCATTCACCTTAGCCATAAAGGTTGTTATATTTTCATCTTCTCCCATCTTAAAGGCTTCATGCTTTCCTTTCAAACTTTGGAACTTAGCAACTTCCGCGTCTCCTTCATACAAGGTCTTCGGCTTCTTCCAAATCTCATGTGTATTCTACAAACCCATCACATTAGTCATCTTCAAATCAATCAAGGCACTAAGAAATGCTTCCTTGGCTCTTATGTTATGTTCAGCATCCTTGATCTCAGCAACAATAATCGGTCCATTCTGAGGTACATTGTAAACATTCTTTGTTGTCTTCCAATACTCATCTCCAAAAAAATTCAAATGAACTTCCATTTTGTCCTTCCAAATAGTATAATTGCTTCCATCAAATCTAGGACTCTCCTTCTTGAACACATAAGTTGTCATCTTGGATCTCCTCAAGCTATCAAGCTTCTTCTAGAGCATCTAGCTCTGATACCAATTGTTAGCAGCAACTAAGAGGGAAAATTAAGAGGGGGGCAGGGTGAAATAATTTTCATTGGATTATACAAATTAAGAACAATCTCAGATTTAAACAACTGCAACAAGAATAAAGATAAAAACAATGATAGCATAACATATAGCACCAAGATTTTGATGTGGAAAACCCGGTTAAGGAAAAAACCATGATGGGAACCTACCCACAATAAGATGATACTTTGTAGTAGTATGTGTAAATATTATAATGGAGCATTCAGGAACACTTCCTAAATCTCACTACTCAAAATAAGATGACCCAAAAGGCTCCAACCCTCAAGGAAGGTTCGCCACCTTACAATAAGATTTGGACTAAAATCCAAATTAGATGAAATGCAAATATAGAATCTCCTTATGCCTGATGGCATTTCTGATTAAGCACTTGTGTTTGTCCTACAACAATCTCTCCTCAATACATAGCACCTAAGGATAAATTTTCTTATGCACACATACACCTCTCTTTGATAATGCAAGCACAACATCGACACCCAAATTCATGACTATACTACCTATTTATACAATTCATCAACCCTAACTATAAGGTCGGCCAAACCCTCAACCCTCAATTATAAAATTATATCTTGCAATACATAAATAAACCACCGAACCAATATGATGATATATATGACATAGCGTTGACCTAAATCAAATCTCCAAACACATATCGACACCAAAAATCTTGTCAAGATCAACCGCAACACGTTACACCACCAAGAATATCCCATAACACAAAGAATGTCACCGGACCCATAAGATCTTCAAGAACACGTACAAGGATCAATATGGAGCACCATGACAAATAGGACACAATCAGGGAACACAAACAATCACATTAGAACCATTTGCAAAAGCTGCACCAAAACCACTTATTCAAATCTTCATTGATCAACACGCTAACTCACAGGAATACTCAACGGCAGTAATTCAGACTAAAAAGATAGCTTGCGGAGCACCAAATCATGAACCATATAAAATGAAGATACACATGAACATCCAAAACATCCTCCCAAATCTGTAACCAAAGATATGATCATACCAGAGCTCATCGAATCAAATACCAAACTCTGCCAACCACTGCACAAAAAGACTGAACTACAAACCGGATCAAATAATATGATCAATTAAACTTCTAGATCACTGAAACAAATAAGGAATGAAGTATTCCAGAATGCCAAACAAATAAATCAACTATATCAATGCAATGCAATCACTGAAACACCAAAACAACTCTTTGTAACACCAAAACACAGGAATATATTGACATCAATGACAACAACACATCCTAGCGGCAACAATATCCAACAATTTCTCCTTCTTCTTTTTCTTCGCTCCTCTGGATGATGTTGTTTGTGACATGGGTAGAGGAATGGGCTTCTGCACACCGGAGGTAAGTGTAGATTGAGACTGTCTAGAATTGGCTTGCTTGAGAGGAGTGGTAACAGGTTTTGACTTCTTGGGCTTTTCCATGTCCTCCTCCTTTAGTATGTTTTGTTCTCTTTCCCTTTGCATAGCCTCCTTCGATAGACCCATTTTTCTGCCATCTCCTCAACCTCCTTTCTTACTTTCCTCTTCCTTTCTAGTTCAATGAATTTCTTATGCAATTCTAAGTCCTTTTCCTTGTATGTTCCGAACCTTTCTTCCTTATCATCCACCAGTTGACTCAACAGGTGTTGAGCATATGCATCAAGAGTGTTTGCATCATCTTCATACCCCATGGGCATGATCCAAATAGTTCTTGTCTCAACTTCCTCCATGTGAAATTGGTCCTTATCAACCATGAAGCAAATAGTTTTTTCATATTTCTCAACAATTTCTTTTGGAATCATCTCTCTACTTTTCATTGTTTCTTTAAATGATTTGAAATATCCCCACAAAGAATATTTATATGCAACTGTATCACCTAAACCCTGCAAACCTTCCTTTATTTGAACAACCACTAGTCTATCATAAGCCCATTGAATCTTCCCAATATTGGGGATCTCATTCAGGAAGTATAGTGCTAAGAAAACAATCAAGGAACCAAATTTGAAGACAGGTTTCTTGTCTTGCTTTATCTTCTTTACATTTCTTAATAACTCACTAAGAAGAACTACACAGACATCATAAATTTGTCTTCCTTAAGAATCTCATAGGCTGCAAATATAGTGATGTCGAATATAGAGTTCTGCTTACTGGATTGATATACCTTATATCCAATTAACATTGAAGAAAATCTTACATCATGCTCTATGATATCACTGATTATCATTGATTGACTATCATGTTGGTATGCAGTAACCTTTGTTACCATTGTATTATGAGCTTTCCTTAATATGGGGATCTCATTGGTTTCATTTAAATAGGTAACTACTTGAATGGATTGCTTGGCGATCTTGTGAGGTCAGTCTAGCCATATGAACTCATTGTGGACTCTTCTCAGAATATATCATACCCATTTGGGTTCATCAAACACCAAGAAATGTACAAACTGGATGAAACCCTTGTCCTGCAATTACTTGTATTTTGGCTTTAGATTTCCAAATCCATCCATCATATGCTTGGTATTTAGGGATAGCATGTCTGCAATTCCAAGGTTTTTAATGTTGTAGTGGATGTATGCCCTAATGTCCTCATCATGAAGCACACCATATGGAACAGAGGAAATCTGGATCATCTTCAACATATTTAAATGGATGCCTCTTGAATATGAGCCTTGCCATCTTTGTAATATCTACCACCAATGGGGTTCCAACAATGGATGCAAATGTCATTTAAAAATTAGGGTATGAACATATAGCCTCGAGAACAGATAAATATCTTTTGATTCTCAACCGGATGCAAGGGATCTCTGTCAAATCACTACAAGCTCAAATTTTGCTGCTAAATCTCTTTTGCTCTGCTACTTAACTCTTTACTCTTTGTTCACAATGTGAGGAATGAATGACTGATATGCCTTTTTATCTCCCCAAAATCTAACTTTAAGTTGTAATAAATGCATATCCCTAAAAGTTTTCGGATACCCTACATCTTTATAAATTCATCACTAGGTACTCAAACCACCATGAAATCTACCGAATATCAATCAACACAGCTAATCTCCATCATCTACAACCATCCTTGACCAGTTACAGATCTCTAAAAGGGGGTTTTAAAGATTTGCATGAAAAACTTCCCCTAGGGCCAATATGCCTTAGTTATCAAATGAGGTCCCAACACCAAAATTAGGTGTGGAACCATTCTGCATATTTGAATCCTTTTTCTTCACCCAAATCTTCTTATGTTGATCTCTAATCTCTTCCACCTTATCTTTTCCCTTTTCATCTAATTTATTCTTGTCTACCAAAACATTCTAGCTTCTACAATATCTAGCAATATGACTGGGTCTATTTCATGCATGACAAACAACACTTCTTTGTATAGGCCTCAATTTCATCTAATTTGGTTTCATCCTGCATTGGTTAGAAATGTGCCCAAACATTTCACAATCATAGTATCTCTTATTCTGAAAGTTATTTATCATTGTTCTGCACATGTTTGATTTATGACCAAAATTGTTGCATATGAAATATTGACCGGTAAAGGTAGAGCCATTATTCATCATGTTGTTCATCATCTCATTATTCATCTTACTTCAGCATTTACTTTCCATATGACCGAATTTATCACAAATAAAACATTTACCATTGAATTTATAGGCATTAGGCTATCTTACCAGGGGTTTCTTGTTCTTCTGTCAATGATTTCTTTGTCTAGAACTGGAGGATTCTCCTTTCTCAAATCCAATTCCTCGCATGTCTTTCCCATGTCTCTGGCTTTCTAGCATCTCATCTAACCGAGTTCAACTTTATTTGAATTTTTCTTTGTACTCATTAGAAGTAGAAAGTTCATCTCTCATAATTATAATTTGCCTTTGAAGTTCTTGTCCATCATTCTTGCATTGCACCAATTCTAACTTCAACTAATCATTCTCATTTGTCAATGTGTAACATTCATCAAATCTATCCTTCAATGACTGAGTCAAGGTTTCTTCATTTTTTTTCTAGTCTTCAATCTCCTTTGTCAGCTTCATCACAATAGATTGCATCTCATTCTTCAGGACTGCATTCTCTCTAGCAAGCTTCTCACACTCATCTGTATTGTCTTGTAGGGCTTGATTATCAACACTTTGTTCTTCTTTCTCCTTTAGTTTATCCATCAGCTCCTTTCTCTTTTCTCTAGAAGTGCTCACTTGATCTTTCAATGTCTCAATGAATTCTTCAACTACATTCAGATTTCTTTTTAGAGAACTTACTATGTTTCTTGTTGCATCAAGATCATCAAGTGCCATACTAAGTTGTTTCTACAAACTAGAGTCCATTGATTCAATCTTTCAGATCTTCCTCAAGATGTTAGGCTTCTTCCTAGGCACAAAGCTCTGATACCAATTGTTGGAATCAATGAACACTGAGAGGGGGGTGAATCAAGTTTTTTATAATTTGAAAACTTATTAATCTAATTCTTACACCATTGAATGCTCAAGAGTGAAAGTAAAATGCAAAAACATAACTTAATAAGCAACCACACAATCATAACACCAAGATTTTTACATGGAAACCCAGAAAGGGGAAAACCACAGTGGGATATGAACCCACAATATTATTATACTAGTGTCAAAAGTATGATAATATTACATGAGGGGAATGCACTTGCATTCAGGCACACTACCTAGAGCTCATTGCTCAATTACAAAAAGGGCTACAACCCGGAGGAAGGATAACTACCTTACAAGAGATTACAAATGATTACAATGATGAATGAACTAAAGTATAGAATCTAACTATGCCAAAAAGAAGTTCTGGTTAGGCTCAGATTATCTCCTACAACTAATCTAATATTCTGTATTGGGATGCTTTGCAGGTGGAGTCGGGCGCGCAGCTAGCTTTGGAGCCCATCTGCATTTTGGCTTGTCAGACGCTATCTCTTCGAGGTCGAGAGTTGGACTAGGTTAGGCTCCAGTGGGATTGTCATGACAAGGTTACAACATCATGGGAGGATGCAGCACAGATAAGATCTCAGTACCCCCATCTTTTTGATGAACTCTAGGAGGAAGTTCATGCCTAGAGGGGGAGGGTGTGAGGCCCTACCCCGAGCCATCATAGCATTTCTGTTATTTTCATGTTGGACCTACTTTGGATACTATATTGTGATGACATTTTGGTATCAGAGCAAGGTTTCCAAAACTAAGAACCTTTATCCATTACGTTTCATTTTTAGTAATTATTTTCTTTAAAGAATTGTTATTAATTTTATTTATTTACTTTATTTTATTTTATTGATCATTAAGGATGTCGCTAGTTACGCAACAAGCTCTTAAGAGTGGTAGGGGTCCTAAAAGTGTTTGCATGGAACATGAGGACATTATGCAAGATGAGCTAGATCTAGAAGGGGATCGGGAAGCTCCTCCCGAGCAACTGATTGACCCCAATAGAGACATTTTGCTTGCACTCCAGAACCTGATAGGCATAGTTCAGGATAGACTCCCTGCAATAGATTGACAGGTAGAACACTAGAGTTCTGGGAGTCATATATTTGTAGCTAGAGAGTAGAGTAGGAGTCCAACTCCTAACCGTATAGAGGTTCAGGCTGAGCATGAGCCTGAGTTAGTCCATCTACTTGAGGCACCCCCAATAGTGGCACCAATTATTTTCCAAATAGTATCCCGTGATCCCAGGGATCAAATCAGAGAGATTATATGCCTTCAATCACCATCCTTTATAAGATCTACCGATGGGGTAGAGGTTGAGGCTTGGCTTTTGAGTTTAGATAGGTGCTTCGGATTGCGTCCCTATGAGACCAATTTGAAGGCACATATTTCCATTCACCTTCTAAGAGGAATGGCTTCTACATGGTGGAGGAAAGAGGAGTACAGGAATGATTTATCTAGGGACACTATTACTTGGGACATCTTTAGAGAGAGATTTAGAGATAGGTACTTGTTAGAGCATTATAGACAGTGCAGGATAGATGAGTTCCATGACTTTCAGCAGAAGGGTCTCTCTATGTCCAAGTATGAGAGCAAGTTTTTCGAGCTCTTACCCTACGTAGACTACCTGAAAGATGAGAAGTTACTCGTCAACTAGTTCATTAGAGAATTGAATGTCGGGATAGCAGGACCTATCAGGATGGCAGCTCTAGGGAACCTTCAGGTTGCCATGGAGAATGCCTTGATTTCAGAGGAGATTCAGGGTAGATCGCAGGACATGTGGGATCAACATCAGAACTGAAACCCTGCACTGCAGTCTTTTGGGTTTCAGAAATCCCACTGGAAGGGTAACCACAAGAATTCATCTGGGTCCTTTAAAGCCCCTCCTTCGCAACAGTCACAGCAGAATCAGAGGCAAAGATAGGGACAACAAGGCATTAAGCCCAAGCAGTGGCATTCATAGGGTCCTAGGTGCGACCAGAGATCACAGGGTCCTTACACACCTCCAGCATAGACTCAACAGTCCTCTAGGGGTGGTTTCAATAGTTCAAGCAAGATAGGAGGACAAGGATTCCTTTAGGCCATAGGGTACATAGTTCAAGACACGTGGTGCTTGCTTCACTTGTGGGGCCATGGGGCACATGGTGAGAGAGTGTCCATAGAGTCAGATGGTAGGTAATCAGAGGATGATATATCCTTCTGCTATGTTTTCATGCTTTGTTTGTCACCAGACCACCAAAACCTTCAATCATATTCACCAGACTTGAAAATATGCTCATACAGACTCCCTTCGCTCATTACACATATCAAAATTATCAACCAGTTCGATCTTATATATCTGCACCAACAAAAAGAATCATTTACTAAGTCGACTTCTAAAAACTGCATAACACGCAACATGAAATGTCTGTCACCAAGTCAGCACAATCTGTCCACAAATTGGAATGTGAACCAAAAAAAAATGATAATAAGATTCCCATAAGTTGGCTTAATCACCTTGAACATGGAACTGATCACCAAAATTAACCCAACAAATCCGCAACACACATTACACCAAAATAGCTCTACCCTAACTGAATTACCAAATACCAAACCTCTAAACGTGCTCACAAATCAACACTAGATATCAAAATCACAAGATAATTTGCCTCTAACTTTGAATAAACTACCTTGATCACCGCAACCAAAAATACATCACCAAAATCAAGATATACATAATGGTCTCATGCTTTATCGGTTACTGTGTTCCACCTTCCAAACTTATGCCTCATGAACACTATGACTTCTGGTAAACCAATTCTATGTACACCAGATGTGATTTGCGAGTTGAGTTTCCAAAAATGACAACCCCTAAGCATTAACCATGCACCAATCTTTACCAGAACAATGTATCTTGCCAACAGAAAATACATAAATAATCAAATCTAAGATCACAAATAAAAAATTAAGGTGCAACAAGTCAAGTTCACCAAAATTTAATGGTGGAAATTAGGTCTAGGCTTAAATCAAGATATTAAAACCTCTAACAAGCCTAATTCTCCAATACATCAAGGGTGAGAGGAATCTAATAGATCTATCATTGCAAGACCAAGATTCTAATTAGATTCCTAGTTCCTTGATAGAAATTTATCCTCCTTAAATTGAATTATTGAAGATTAGGTCAAGATAGTTAATTATTGAAACAATAAAATAGAAATAGTGAGCTATAAATATCCTATGGAGCCACCAACCTGGATCTGAGAAAAAGAATATGATTCAGATATATTCTTAGAAGCTTGGCCTAATTTTCAAGACCAGGTAGTATCAATTTACCATGGTCCTCCAAATTTCTCACATTCAAAAGTTGAACCTATTCATCTTTGTGAATCATGTCAATCCTCTTGAATGCATATGTATACCTATTTTTCCACTTAGTGAAAAGGGGAAATATGTTGGGAATAGGGGTTTGTCTTAAGTCAAACCCTGGTTTTGGAATTAACCATGAAATTGAATTGAAAATATAAATTATTTATTGCAGCAAAATGCTTTCCTTTTGAGGGAGAGGTTGAGAAGTAATGAACCACTCATAATATACCTTTAATGAAGTTTTTTTTGTCTTCTCAAGGAATTAGGGTTTCATGTAGATTCTCTCCATAAAACATAGAACATGAATGTCCTCTTCAATCCTTGAATCTTGACTTCACTTTACTTCAATGCTTGATAGAAGATTAATTTCTTTCTCACTTGAATTCATTAGGTTTCAATTAGAGGGCTAGACCTCCTTTTATAATTTCTTTTGAAAAACCCAATTAAATTTTTGATCTAAGCCAACATAGGATCTAATTTCCTACTCTCACTAGGTGCTAAGAGGGGCCAACTTGAGGCTTGATTAAGGGGCCCAAAGCATGGTATGTCCTAGTCTTGATTTGCGACCAGGGTGTGGTATGCCTTGGTCTTGCAAATCAGGACTCCAAATAGGGGGTCAAGCTAGAAAATTGGTGAGAATATGAGGTAAATGAGTGGTGTGAGAAAAACCAGTGTTGTAATCAAGCCTTGGAAGATGGAACACCAAAGTGAGGACAAAATTGTAGGTGAGTACAATTTAAAATGCTACAACTATATATGTTGATTCACACCCCCCGTGCCTGCTCTCAGCTTCTAGTAGTGTTCAAAAATATACAAAGTTGTCATTCTCCATAACTAGGATAGACATGTCTTAAGGACATGAATTAGTTTTGAAAGGGGGTTGTTGTTAGCAGGGAACACATCAATGAACAAAAGAAAGTTCAAAGATCTTATTGTAAACCGTAAAAAGAGGGTTGCAAAGCTATTGGATGGAATGTCACCCCTTAGAAGAGTCATAGAATTTAAGAGACATTTTACACTAATAACTTATATTTATAAGATAGAATAAGATGTAATAGAGGGAGAGGAAGCCATATGGATAAAAGAAGGATGTATGATGTAAATATAAAGAATAATATTGATGAAAGGAGAAATATCAAAATAAATAATGGAAATATAATATATGCTATAAGAGTATATAGAATTTGATCAATGTATATGATATACTTTGAATGTCATTTAATTTTTTTTACATATTATTCTACTAACCTATCTATTTTTCATTGTACATTAACCTCATTTCCCTCTTCTACTATTAAGTATGGGGTATAAATACATCTCGTAGAGACTACTTGGGGCTCAGAATCCCAACCTATGTTCTCTCACTTTTCTTTCTAACAAGGGTGTAAACAAGACCACATAAGACTAACTTGGAAGAGACTATCTTAGTCATTCTACTCCAAAACCTACTACTACCCTAGCATTTTCTACCTCCTTAGTCCTTTAAGCTTTCTCAAAAAATTTATCTACTTTCTCCTTTTTATGTAGATTTTACTTTGTCTCTATTATACACTAGAGAGGGATCACTTTTGACCTTTTCCTCTTCTTTCCTATCCTTTTTGATACTATATCTAGCCAAGAGAATAACTTTCTACATTCTTGTTGATTTTATCCAAGTCGTTTTCTTCTACAATTGACTATTTGACAAGTGGATAGGCATGTTATCAACATTTTATAGGTCATTAGTGAGATTCAAGGTGTTTTCATCATCATTTATGTCTTCTAGGAGGTCTTCTCCCATTCCTATGTCTTTTATTTGTTTGATGGTAAGTCAAAAAAATCCCCTCTTCCTTACCTCCAATTGTAACAGTAAGTCCAAAACTCTTTTGTAGTTGTTTGATGCTTAAAATATGACTAAAATACTTTCTCCATTTTAACATATAGGTTGTAGCTAATCATCTTATCATACTAATTTGAATTCAAAAAGGAGAGATCCTCTTTGAATTCTCTTACACAAACTATATTTTGTCATGTATAGTATGCTCGAATAAAAGGAATTTGACCTTATTATTATGTTTTTCTAGATGGATTTATTATGGATCTCCCAATTTTGCTAGATATATAATAGTATTAATTTCTCACTACAAAACTTTGGGAGCGAAAAAGGTGCTCCTAAAAAAGACATTTTGATGTATGTTGACCTGGGAATTGAATGAACCATTGTCTTCATATTGATAGTAGATGTTTTTCTCCATCAAATATCTTCAAAATGTCATCCCTAATAACTTGTTAATGAGTTGGTAGATGAAAGCATCATTTACCATTTTGAAATGCTTCTTAAATTCCTTAAGTTATAGTTGTGTATAATTCTTGCACACTCTTTTCTCTCCATCAACTTCACCTAGAATACTATTTTTTATCAAGCTCAAGGATTTGTCTTGTCTTTCCAATAAGTAAACAATGTAATAAGTCATATAAAACTTCTTTGTAGCATAAACATGGATTAGTTATTCATGTAGATTATTGTTGACCATTTGGTACCAATTAAAATATTCTTGATCTTTTAGAATTTCATAGTTCTAATCATATATCCAAGTGTAGTGTGTTTGGGACTCTGACTTTCCCATCACTATGCTTAGAAGAGTTATAATATCCCATATTTCCATATGGAAATATTCACTAATGAGATTCTTTGGGACTTTTGTGAAGGTTTTCCTTATCTTTTTTAGCTAGAAATTATTAGATGTTACACACTTTGCTTCTCTTTCTCCTCAAAGGATTTTAGGTTGTTGTATTTTGTCAATTTTTTAACAAAAACTTAAAAGTTATAGTGAGGACATATACTATAAGCTCTAGCCTAATGCTGAGAAAAATATTTCCATCTTAGTCCCTAGGAGTCTTGGTTTTAGATTTGTTTATTACGCATGCCAAGTTGATTATGGGCACCGAACAATGGTTGGAGATCTAGCTATATGAGTTAGGAAAAAATTATCTATGATCCAAGATCAAGATGTGATCCCTGTTGGAATCTAATAACACTGAGAGGGGGGAATGAATCAGTGTTATATCGGGAAGTCCAATTTTAACCTTATTAAACATGCATATACCAACTGGTATACCGGTACATACAAAATTGAAAGAAGTAAAGCAACCAATAGGCCAATCACATAAATGAGAACCATAACACATAGAATTATACATGGAAAACCTCAAAGAGGAAAAACCACGATGGGATTTGTGACCCACAATATCAATCCACTGGCCATATGAAGAGATATTATAAAATATAAGGGGCATGCACTTGCAGGAAGGCTTACAACCTAAAGCACACTGCTCAATCACAAAAGGAGCCTCACTGACTACATATAAATCCAAACTACAATCAAGAGAAGTGTTGAACTTCTAAGATAGCATCTTCTATGCTAGAATACAATTCTGGTTTAAGCTTTGTCTGTTCCAGTCTGAAACCCCAAACCCTTTACCAGAGTAACCCTTACAAAAATATCCTCACATACATAATCTCTCTTATATATTTCGCGTCATATTACATCCACATATCCATAATCTCCTATATCAAAAATGATCTAATCCAACTGTCCTATATACCCTATACAACTTATCATGCCTTATGTCGGCTTACAAAGATTATTACAATATCAAATTACATGTCAGCCAAATAACATTAATACATGAATAAAAAAACAATTGTCAATGCCGGATTCAAGAGATGTCGGCCTCCAATACTAATAACCTTATTCAAAACCATGTTGGCTTGCATTGTCGGTAACCAAAGAAATCCTTCTATCATGTCGGTGTCGGTGTAGTGTCTGTGAAATGTCTACTGGTACACAAGTGAACCAAAACATTAAGTCGGAACAAGATACTGTAATGCCCATACCCTAGTCGGACTTTTAAAACCCGTTTAACCTTGATTGACTTCCTATGTGGCATTCTGGAATGGTAAATTAACCGATATGCAATGTGTAGTTTAGATAATATAAATAAATTGTGCATACTTATTATTGTGCTTTTGCATCGATTCTCATGTAAATGTAATTGTTTCCTAACCCTTGAGATAAATCTTGAGCTAACGCCTTCATTGAATATGTATTTGTATATGCATGCTTGTATGAATTCATGAGTGCAGGAGATTGAAGGTACAACACCGCTTAGGGCAAGGTTCATCTCCTTTGGAATTTGCAAGGTTGAGTATGCTTCTTCATCTTTAGAATTCGGATTTAGTGGTCATATAACTCTCGTCTTGCCTTAGCCATGGTTAGGTGAGCATCGTGTGTGGATTCGTGGGGCTTGCTTTTCATTGGGATGCGTGTCGAGAGATTTGGGGGACTTCCTCGATTTGCATGCCTTGCGCGAGGTAAGTGAGGTTTGTTATCCTAAGTATTAAATTCAAAATTTATGAGTAGACGAGCACATTAGCAATTTAGAAATTTAAGGGGGTAGCTTCCTTTATATGATTGATCATTAATTTAAGAGATCGCTTTAAATTATTATCGTGGCAAGCTTAAGGTATTTAACTGGGGTTAGCGTGCTCATTTACACATTTGTAACATTTACGCATATGTAGTTGGGAAATTAGAATAAATAAGACTCTTGTACTAGATTAGTCATGTATTTTAAAATGTCGCTTTATTTCGTTGTAGCGAGTTAATTTAATAGTTAATTTTAATAACGACGATTCTAATAAATTATGCGTTTTGGAAAGGAAAAATTTAAAAGTCGATTGAGAAAAAGAAATAAATTAATCATGTTCGCATGTTGGGGGAAAAAGGGTAAAATTTACTATTTAAAAGAAATTAGTTCCATTTTACTTGTAAAGTGGATAAAGTATAAAAGTTCGATTTTTAGAAAATTAAATTAATCAAAGTATAAAGTGTTGGCTAAAGTGATATGAAGAAAATTTAAAAAAATTAGAGTTGAATAAGGAATGGAAGCTTTTAAATTTTAAAAGAAAAATGAATAAAGAGGAAATGAATGACTCCCATTTTGATTTTCATCTATTTTATTTTTTTTAAATAAAATGCCTAATTTTGAAATTGAAAATTAGGGCAAAATTAGAGTTCTCTTTTTAACCTAGTTTTGTAAGCATTTTGGGGGTTCTTTTGCTTGGGAGTTTTTTGTTGAAAAAATGGGGGATTTGCATGGAGCAACAGATTGGGGAAGCTCTTCATCAAGATTCATGCCCGGAATTGCATTATGAGGTAGGAATTCAAATCTATCCTTTTATTTCTTGTTGGATTAAAAAAAATAAAATAAAATAGGTTGTTCTTGATCAAAAAGATTGGTTGTAAAGGATTATGGGTTGTTTTCTTGACTAGCTGAGAATATAGTTCCCATACAGCTGTTTTGGAACAAACTGGAACTTATTTTATGACTGTTAAAATGGGGTATGGGGGGATTTTGTACTCTTGTGGCCATTTCATTTGGTTTTAATCAAAAAAAAAATTAGAAGAAAAACAAAAAAAAACATATTATATTATATTGGACTTGCGCGTTGCTTTGTGTTAACCCTGTGTTTGGGGTTTTCGTTTGTTTTTTTTTATTATTTATTGAACTGGGTGAGTTGTTTTTGAATAAAAATGAAGCTGGTGTTTGGGGTTGGAGGGCGGGGAGCGGAGCCCCACCTGCTCCTCCTCCCCTCCCCCGCTCGCTACCCCGTGTTCCCCTCCCCGCTCGCTTCCCCGTGGAACTCCCCGCCTGCATGCATTAAAACCAGTGGCTGCAGGGGCCGCGGTGGCCACAGGGCGCCGCGGGCCTACGGGCACCGCAGTGGCGCCGCCACACAAAGTTTACCTGCATGTTGTTTAGCGTTCTTCCCAAAAGCAAACACAAAAAAAGAAGTTTGCGATATTTCTTTGTAATTGTTTTAAACAAAAAAAAAATTTATATTATAAACATTGCCTTGGGAATGTATAAAAAAAAAAGAAAGGGGTTTTTTGTAGTATAATGAGGAAGGGTTCAGTTTATTGGAAATTAGTTTTATTCTATTGTTATTTCGCTAAATATTGTTTATATATATATATATATATATATATTAAATACGAAGTTTGTGTATATATAAATTTGTGGATTTATTTAAAAAAATAACATTTTATTAGTCATGTATTGATTAAATTTATTTTGATCACGTTTAATTTTGGAACCAAATCTAATCGGAAAGTATACTTGGAGAAGAGATCAAATATTGACTGTATTTGAAGACCTTTGAAAAGAAACACCATTGCTAACATCATGAAATATATCTTAATAAGACGTTGTTCTTCTTTTAAAAAAATAAATCATCGTCTTTCGAATTTAATGATTAAGATCTCCCGTTAATTTTACAAATGAAAACTAAAGTATAGGAGAGTATGCAATTTGAATCGAAATTATTTTCGTATATTTTGTAATTACTTCGTCAGTATGTTAGTAGTACGCATGTAAATTTGATATCGTATCGATATAAAAAGGAAAATGTTGTAAGTATAAGTTCCGTATTTGCCATGTTTGGGGTGGCGTCATACCTGGGTGTATTTTTTTTCAGACCTTGTTATCTAGATAATTGTGTCGGTCATAGCCGAAATATGCCCTAGTCAAAATATCGTCAATCTTTAGAACTTGTAATTTGCTTGAAGTGTTTCAGTTGGAGCCACTCTAGAAGGGACCATTATGTAAAACCCGAAGGAGGTGTCTAATGTTTATTGATTGTATTCGCCTAAGTGGCAAGATGTAAAAGACTTATAAATTTTGTATTCCTAACGATATAATACCAAAAGGGGTCTTGCAGTTGAGCAGACCCGGAGATGTAGCCCATCCGGGGTGAACTCCGAGATCATACATGTGTTATGCGATGTTTTTAGCATACTTTGTTTTATGTTTTAAATTATCATGAATGATTGTATTCTTGCATAAGTGTATGGTGAAAATTTAATAAATTCAAATTTAAGTGCATAACATTAATCATCTGGATAAATGAAGTTATTTAAGTTCATAAAACGTTGTGAATTATGAATATGGCAAAGTATTTAAATATTGAAATTAAAGTTGTGGAAAAAGTAATTTGATAATGTTAATTTAAATTGTAATAGCGGAAAGAATCTTGCTAGAATACTTTATTGGATTAACTTGTTATTAAGTATATAAATGGGATGAATGTGAAAAAAAAAAGAAACAAAGTTAAAATTTATGTCACAATTCCTAGATTGAAAACTAAAGAATGAACATCATATAAATATCTATCTTTTTACCTTAGTAAATGAATCACGCCATGTCAATTATGTTTCATTACATTGAATGAATTTGATAAGTTATTTCATGTTTTAATCTTAACAATAATCCTCACCAGATTAATTTGATAATCATGTGGACTCAATTAGGTAATCATGTTGTATATTGAATGAATATACTTAGTAATTTATGTTGTAATTATAACCAATATACCCTCACCAGATTTATTTTATAATTGGGTGAACTCAATTGGATATCCATATTTTAATCCCTTATAAAAGGAATCCCTCATGATTGCTAAAATTAATCTAAAATGGGAAAGTAATCGATTTGTTGTTTATACATTAAATCTTAGTAAAAGTATCTCTCGCATATTACTTTCACTTTAAAAAAAAGAGATATGCAATAAGATAATTGTATTTTAATCCTAAAAGAAGAACGTCATTATGATCTTATTACTCTAATCTTGAAATGATGAATGTCATCTAGTTAACGCTACCTTAATTTAAAGGGTGTTTCCGTTGTCCTAATGCATATCCATCTTAATGAAGTTAGTCCATCTCTTTGCATTATTAAAACTTCAGATGAATCCTATGGCTACTCACATTTTACCTTCATAAAAGAACTTCAACTCATCAATTGGCTATGCATGAAACCAAATGAAGGGATCTCACTCTAATTGTTGTAGTTAATCCCTAAGGAACGAATCCTTCCTATTAACCATACCTTTTAATATTTAAAAAAATAATATATATCAAATGTGAGTGAATACTTTAAAACCAAATGATGGAATCCTCATTTTACTAATCGAAGTTTAACCCTAAACGAATGAATCTCGTTAGGCTTGTTTATAGCATTAAAGGATGACGTCAAGTGTGGATGGTTATCTTAAAAACCTAATGAATGAACCTTGTTGTATTTAAAAATGATTGAACCTATTGGGAGGCCTCCTAATGAAATTACGAATTAAAGTACATTGAGTAATTAATCTCTCGATGGCCTCCTCACCAACCAAAGTAATTGAACGTTCCCTAAAGTTATAAGATGTCAAACCATTGAACACATATATAATCAAGATCTATGCATTATCTCGTAATTAAGATATCCAGTTTAATGGATCTAATGATGCAAGTTGAGATAGGTGTAAGGTTGTGTAATCGCGTTGGGAAACTCCTTAGGATCATTTTAGCCTTCCACTGTGATATCTAAGTTGTCAGATAACTCCAATGTATCTTAATGTCGTGTCTAATTATGAACAGAGTTAACTTCAAACTATCTTAATGTTGTAACTTTTCATTACGCTCTTAATTATTAAAAAAAAAAAAAAAATTACACTCTAATTGAGTGTTTTTAACTTAAACCCTTAGGGTTTTCCTGGCGGGGCATTACAGATACTATGTTGCCATCAATGACAACATAGTGAAACCAACCAATTGAGTGTCAATTGCCAACAATCTCCCCCTTTGGCATTGATGACAACACTCATATGAAAAATGGTCAAGGTTTCATCTATCGATTTCATCCTGCCTACTCCCCCTGAGCTAAATATTCATCAATGCAAAATACTCCATACTCCCCCTAATATATACAACTCCTATTATTTTTCACATCTTTATCACTCCCCCTTTGACATCAATGACATAAAAAATTCTATAAAAAAATGTCAAAGATCCAAAACTGTACAATGAGTATCCCAAAAGTATCTTACCGGAGCTTGACAAATTTCAAAATTTCTAGATAAGCCTTCTCTAATAGCTCAAGATAAGTATCCCAACCAGATTTGAAACCACTTGACATAGATACAAGTCTATTCAATATATGTGCAAATGACTCTTTCTCACTTACCTCTATCAGTGTGGGCTTTCCAACCATACCCATACATTCCTTCTTATGTACACTGAGTGAATCCAACCAGGGACTCACCAAGCCTCTCAGGCTTCTAGCTCTTCTAATGATTTTGTCTTTTTATTTCTCAAGAGTAGAAATTTGGACCTCCAAAATCAAAATTTGACCTTCAATGGATGTAGTCAATGAGGTCAATCCATCAAAAGAATTAGCTATACTTGCAATTTTCTCTTGAAATTCCTTTATCTTTTTATCCACATTTTTATATCTATGTTACAACATGCCCTATAAATATTTGTACATTGATTCAAAGAATTATCTATCAATTTCATCTTTTCTTCAATATTCTTCTTCTCAGATTCAATAACCTAATCAAATGCAGCTCTTTTAGCTTGAGTGAATCTCTCTAGTGCTTGTCGGTTTTAAATTTGCTACAAGGATTGAAAATCCTTTGAAATATGCTTAGTAATTATCTTCAGCTTGCCAAATGGGCTTGCTTCATTGTCAATCTTGCAGTTCAGGACTACTCTGTGTAAAACAATAATTGACTGATCAATAATCCCTTTATCTGTAGATCCCTCCTTCATTAATTTCTGTGCAGCCATCATCATGAGTTCAATAGGACTCATCTCGGTTATGTTTTTCTTTACAACCTGCAAGGTTTCAATTGACAACAATTATGGACCTACTACCAATTCCCTATCGGATTCCCCTTTCTTCTCCCCGGATAATTTATCCTTTATTGCTTCCTCACTTGCACCGGTGGCTTCGCCACTTGGTGCAGTCTCTATAACTGTCATTTCCTCTATAGGAACTATAACCTCAATGTGTACATTTATATCCAAAGAACTATTATCCTCAATATAAGTATCTTGTACATCATCAACCTTTTCACTCTCTGTATTTGCTGGTATTTCAACATTTGTCTGTACACTTCTATCTACCGGGGGCTTGATTTCTTCTATCTTAATGTTTTTCAAAATTGAGGGTGAAGTGCCCATAATCCCCTTTCCTTTTCCCTCAACCGAGGTGTTTTCAATGTATGTCTTTGATTCCGGTGAAGTAAAGAAACCTTTTTTCTCTCCAAAGAACTTAACCCATGCCTTTTGAGTCTCCTTTATTATCTCATTTACTCTTCCTAGCATCAGACCGGTTATTCTATGTTTTTTATTAAAGAATTTTCTATCTGCCACCTCAAGTGTCCTTTCCATTTCCTCTAGAGCAATAGTAACACAAATATATAACAACTCTTGAATTTTAATATGCTTGTCTTCCTGCATTGCTGACAATCTCCTTGCATCTAACATATTATATAATTTTGTCGGTATTTGATTTTCAATTAATATTAAGGATTTCTTATAGATATCCAAATATAATAATACTGCTTCCTCTACCTCTCTTTGTTCATCATCCTCTAAATGTTCATAGTAAAAGTATACATTTTTTAACATGCCATCCTTAGTGATTTCATCTACTAACTCTGCACAAGTTTTTGGTGGTATGATAGTCACATTACCAGTTTGAATTTCTAGATCAATGTCATTCTTCTTGTTCCTTCTATAAAGTTCTGATGCCAATAGCTAACAAGATGAGAGGGGGGGTAAATCATACAAACTTAATCTTCCGTAAAATCAACAAATTCAACCTCGATAACTTATACTTCAACAATATAACCAAAAACTACTAAACATGCAAACTCATAAACACATAATCATCATAACACATATAACACCATATTTAATGTGGAAATTCAAATAGGGAAAAACCACTGTGGAATTTTGGACCCACTAAGAAATATACTCTTCTAGAGTATGCTCGATTAAAAGAAAATCCTGTTAAAGATTACAAACACATTGCTAGATGTGACCCGTTTAAGGGATTTCCCTCAGATCTGTTAGGATCTTCACTTTGTTAGAAGTGACCTTGTTAAAGGATTTCAAACACTCATTTATAATGTTACCTTGCTAGAGGGTTTACAAATAAGACTGTTAAGTCCACTCGGTTAAGAGATTTTTTGTCACTTACAAAATAACAGTAATAAAAATATATCTGCAACTTCACATCTAAAATGCTAAAGCAGATTCTATTTGCTCAAAACAATCTTGTCATAGGACTTATCTTGTCCCTCTGCTGGGCTCCCTAATCTATTATTCAAATAGGTCTTCAAGCTTCTATTCTCGGTAATCACTATGTAGCATCCCTGTGCTTACACTTGCCCGCATGCATTGTTTATCAACAATTTCTTATTTATAAACAATTTACTAACCGTTGAATCTCCTTGATCACATTTCCCATGATCAATCTTAGCCATCAGATCTTCAATCTTGACTAGGTTCAATGTATCCTTTGATCTGAAAAACATTTTACCTCGCCTTGGAACTTGCAGTCCTTCTGAGGAACTTGTGCTAAGTTATTGCGGTTCAATCTATGCTGTAGATCTTCCTCTTGATTTTCCATTATTGTAGATCCTTAACAAACTTCATGCACGGCATACCAATCATTTATTCATCTCTAGCTCATTAGCATCCTTCATTAAATAATTCTTTTATCCATCCAATGTGATCTGTCATAACTCGGTTGCAACTCAGTAAATACTAAACTTTACTCGGTAGACATTCTACCTTCATTAACCGATATTGATAACCTTAGGGTTTACTGACTAGGTTCCTTAGGGTTTACCAACTAGGTTCTTTGCTTGGTGACATAGTATAGTATTAACCTTACAATCAACAACATATGTAGGATATCAAAACAATCTAAACATCATGATCTCATCATTGTCTAACTCGGTAATAGTTGCCCATTGAATAACTTATTTCTCCCCTTATTCATCACATTCTTTCTGTGTCTTTTACCGACATCTTAATTCTCTTCAAATCAATCTTCTCAAGATATGGCAACATCATACTAAATCACAAAATCAATTTCTTGACATCAATGATGAAATAATGTTATAAAGATAGTTATCATCCGTTTTTAGTTATATCAATAATCTCCAACAACCTTCTCAATATTCTTATGAATATCAACGATCTCCCCCTTTGGCATTGATGGCAAAACCAACAATTGAATGGCAATACCAACAAGATATTCAAATTGATTTGGATTCAGATTGTTGTTAGACTTCTCCTGTTATCCTTGAGTTGTTTTCATCTTCTGAAGTCTTCTCCCTTTTTCAGTAATCTACTCCCCCTATCATTAGTCTTCTGTTATCTTCCATTTAGTATTCTCCCCCTTTGACAACAATGCCAAAAATTAAAAGAACTAAATCATGAACTCTTCCCCTATGAAGTGATTTGCCTTGCTGTGTTACACATGTATCATCTCAGTCTCGGTCAGAGCAACTTGTCTCTATTCACTATTTCCTGCACACCTTTAGAAAACCTCCTAAAGTGCGTAAATCAAAATCAATCCACACATAATATTATGTAGATTCATTGAATTGATGCTTTCACCGAACTCTTTCAGTGAGTAGAAGATAGGGGTAGGACCCCTAACTTGCTTCTGAGATACTCAAAAGTGTCTCTTGGCAGTGGCTTTGTGAAGATGTCTGCTATTTGCTCCTTTCAACTGATATATTCCAACACAACTTTCTTCTCTTGAACTTCTTCTCTGAGATAATGATACTTGATAGAGATATGTTTTGTCTTAGAGTGCATTACTAGATTCTTTGAAATGTTAATGGCACTAGTATTATCACAGAATATAGTTACTGGCTCGGTAACTTTCTCATTTATACCTTCCAACAGTTGCTTGATCCATGCTATATTAGTGCAATTCAATGTTGCAGCAACATATTCAGCTTCTACTCTTGACTGTGAAATACATCCTTGTTTCTTGCTAAGCCAACTTACTAGTCTATCACCCAGAAAGAAAGCTCCACCACTTGTACTTTTCTTGTCATCAATGTTGCCTGCCCAATCAGCATCAGTATAAACTTTTAAATCAAAATCATTCCTCTTTTCATATACTAAGCCATAATCTTTAGTGCCTCTCAGGTATCTAAAAATTCTCTTAATTACTGCCATATGGGTTTCCTTGGGATCTGCAGAAAATCTTGCAACAATACCTACTGCATGTGCTATATCCGGTCTACTATGCACAACATATTGCAACTTTCCAATCATAGATTAGTAAAGTGTCTCATCAATAGATGCAGATTCATCATTCTTTGATAGTTTAAAGTTGGTAGTCATAGGAGTACTTACAGGTTTAGAATCCTCCATTCCAAATTTCTTCAAGATTTCCTTTATGTACTTGGATTGAGTAATAAAATTCTCATCTTTCATTTGCAGTACCTGTAAACCTATAAAATAATTTATCTCACCGATTAATGACATCTCAAATTCTTTGCACATTTCATTTCCAAAGTTCTTGCATAAGGAGTCATTACCACAAAAAATAATATCATCAACAAATATGGCTGAGATCTGTATTCCATTGTCCTCATCATTCTTCATGTACATATTGCTATTTTCACTTGTCCTTATAAAACCAATCTTGATCAAATAAGAGTACAGTCTTTCATACCATGATCTAGGTGCTTGTTTCAGACCATATAAAGCTTTGTTTAATTTACATACCCGATCTTTACTCTTGTCCTCAACAAATCCTTCAGGCTATTCAATATAAACTTCTTCTTCTAGTATACCATTCAAAAATGTGGATTTAACATCCATTTGATATACCTTGAAATTTTTGAAAGAAGCATATGCCAACAATGATCGTACTCCCTCAAGTCTATCCATAGGTGCAAAAGTCTCACCATAATCTATTCCTTCTTCTTGAGCATAACCTTTGCAAACTAGTCTTGCTTTGTTGCGAATGACCTCACCTTTTTCATTTAGCTTGTTTCTAAAAATCCACTTTGTAATGATTACATTTTGGTCCTTTGGTCTTGGGATCAATGTCCATGTGTCATTCTTCTTGATTTGATCAATCTCTTCTGATATATCATTTACCCAATCTTCACTGTTAAATGCCTCTTTTACTATTCTCGGTTCAAATTTAGATATCAGACATGTGTTCTGTCTCAGTTTGTTCCTTGTCATTACTAGATCGTCCTTATCTCCTATAATCTGACTTGATGCATGATGTCTTTTGACATATTTAGCTAATATAGGCTCAGTAGGATTTGTATGATCTTCTTCATCACTCGGTAACTAGACATTATCTTCATTTTCTTCAACAACTTTCTCGGTAGGACTTCTCGATTGAACATAAACAAATTGTTCATAATCTTCTAGTTCTTTGGAATTTCCTTCATCATTTCTTTCTGCAAATTCATCAATTTTCACATTTGCACTTTCTACTATTTTGTTAGATGATTTGATCAGACATTTAAATGCTTTACTTCTAGAAGAATAACCAAGAAATGTTCCTTCTTCACTTTTCTGATCAAACTTTCCATTTTTGTCATCTTTGTGAACATAGCATCTACTTCCAAATATTTTAAAATAACTTACATTAGGTTTCTTGTCATACCAGATCTCATATGGTGTCTTCATAGTTCCTTTCTTCAGTTGTACTCAGTTCAGGGTGTAAACTGTAGTGCTTATTGCTTCTCTCCAAAATGTTTGAGGTACCCTCTTTTCTATCATCAGGGTTCTGGCACAATCTACAATTGATCTGTTTCTTCTCTTAGCTATCCCATTTCGCTGAGGTGTTCTCAGTGCAGACACTTGCCTTTTTATACCATGATCATTGCAGAATAAGTTAAATTCATCAGAAGTGAACTCTCCTCCTCTATCAGATCTAAGACATTTCAGCTATCTTCCTATTTCATTTTCAACTCTTGCCTTGTACCATTTAAACATTTGAAAAGCTTCTGATTTTTCTTTTAAAAACATAACTAACATCATCCTTGAGTAATCATCCACAAATAATATGAAATATTTATCACCATAATAACTTTGAACTTTCATGGGACCACAAAGATCAGTGTGTACTAGATCTAAAATTCCTTTAGAAGTGTAGGACTTACTTGTAAAGCTTGATCTTGTCATCTTACCCATCTGGCATCCTTGGCACATAGCATTCTCAAGTTTTTCTAAGCTCGATAGACCTCTTACTCGGTGCTTCTTACTTATTTTGATCAGATTATCAAAATTTACATGACAAAACCTTTTATGCCATAACAAGGTATCATCTATCTTTGCATATAGACATTTGTTCCGAGTTGAGTCAAGATGAAATGTATTACCTTTTGATTATGTCCCGATAGCAGCTAGCTTTCCATGTTTGTCATGAACTTTGACACATCCCCTCAGGAATTCTATTCGATATCCTATATTGTTTAGTTGTGCTACACTCAAAAAATTGTATTTCAAACCTTCAACCCAGTATACATCATCACATTTAGCATTGTCAAGAAGTGTGATAGAGCCTTACCTTTTACCGGACATGTTGCATCATTACCAAATCTTACATAACCTCCATCATAGTCTTCTAATTTAACAAACTTGTGTTTATCACTTGTCATGTGATGTGAGCATCCACTGTCTATGATCCAAGAATCATTATTATTTATGTGAGATATTAGGGCTTTTTCTTCATACCTTTCTTCATCTGATCCATCTTTAATAGCCACATAAACAACTTCCTCTATGTCAGTTTCATCAGATTTATCATCGTTGGATTCCTCATCAGCTACTAGGCATGTCTTTTGTCTCTCCTTCTGAAGTCTCGGTATCCTCTATATTGGTTGTCTTTCTACCTGTTATCTCGGTATTCTTTCTTTTCACTAGATTCTTTGTCAGGGCAGTTAGAAGCCATATGTCCTATTTTATCATAATTGAAACATTTTAAAGGTAGATTTCCTTTATACTTACCTTTTCCTCTCGGTAACCTTCTAGCTAATAATGCTTCAAACTCTTCTTGCTTTTTGATTTCCTCATATAGTATGTGCACTTCTTCCATGTTCTTATGAAATCTTTCACTTGCTCACTGTGATTTCCTTTAGAGTACTTACTCATTCTATCATTGTAATCATCTAATTCACCAATATGAAAAGAACTGAATGCAGATTCTACTTTATTTACCGAAGACCCACTATTATCAAAATTACTTAACTCAAATGCATGTAGCTTACCAATAGTAGCATCCAAAGAAACTGGCATATTAGGTACAGACCTCAATTCATTGATTACAGAGACTCGAATGGCATAAATAGGTAGAAGTGTTCTAAGAAACTTACTTGTTACATCCATTTCTTCAATAGTTCCTCCTGCTCCTTTGATTTGATTGACAGTCTCCTTTAACCTTGTACTGTATTGGATTATGTTCTCGCCTTCATTCATTCTCATAGATTCAATTTGTCCTCTTAGACTATCTACTTTTTCTCTTTGAACATGTTCATCGCCGTCATACATAGATATGAGCTTGGTCCACATTGCTTTTGCATCATTGCAGCCTTCTAGATCTTTAAACTCTGAGTCGGTCAATGGTGATGTTATTTCAATCATAGCTTGAATATGTTCTTGCTTTGCCTTTATCTCTTCCAAGGTCATCGGGTTGGTGCTTGGTGGTATGTAATCATTCTCCAAATAATATGTTGCATACTCTCCAATTCCTGATAAATGCAGCTTCATTCTTTTCTGTCATGTGGAGAAACTTGACTTGTTTAGCTTTGGTGCATCCCTTTTATACATCTTCGGATCTTTGCCTCAAGTACCTTTAAACTTTTCTTCCAGAGTCCAAAGCTATGATACCAATTGTAAAGTTCTAATGCCAATAGCTAATAAGATGAGAGGGGGGTGAATCATATATTTAATCTTCCATAAAATCAACAGATTCAACCTCAGTAACTTATACTTTTGCAATATAACCAAAAACTACTAAACATGCAAACTCATAAACACATAATCATCATAACACATATAACACCAGATTTAACATGGAAACCCAAATAGGGAAAAACCACTGTGGGATTTCAAACCCACTAAGAAATATACTCTTCTAGAGTATGCTCGGTTAAAAGCAAATCCTGTTAAATATTACAAACACATTGCTAGATGTGACCTGGTTAAGGGATTTCCCTCTGATCTGTTAGGATCTTCACTTTGTTAGAAGTGACCTTGTCAAATGATTTCAAACACTCATTTAGAATAGAATGTTACCTTGCTAGAGGGTTTACAAATAAGACTGTTAAGTCCACTCGGTTAAGAGATTTTTTGTCACTTACAAAATAACAGTAATAAAAATATATCTGCAACTTCACATCTAAAATGCTAAAGCAGATTCTATTTGCTCAAAACAATCTTGTCATAGGACTTATCTTGTCCCTCTGCTGGGCTCCCTAATCTATTATTCAAATAGGTCTTCAAGCTTCTATTCTCGGTAATCACTATGTAGCATCCCTGTGCTTACACTTGCCCGCATGCATTGTTTATCAATAATTTCTTATTTATAAACAATTTGCTAACCATTGAATCTCCTTGATCACATTTCCCATGATCAATCTTAGCCATCAGATCTTCAATCTTGACTAGGTTCAATGTATCCTTCAATTTGAAAAACATTTTACCTCACCTTGGAACTTGCAGTCCTTCCTAGGAACTTGTGCTAGGTTATTGTGGTTCAATCTGTGTTGTAGATCTTCCTCTTGATTTTACATTGCCATAGATCCTTAACAAACTTCATGCAAGGCATACCAATCATTTATTCATCTCTAGCTCATCAGCAACCTTCATTAAATAATGCTTTTATCCATCCAATACAATTTGTCATAACTCAGTTGCAACTCAGTAAATACTAAACTTAACTCAGTAGACATTCCGCCTTCATTAACTGATATCGATAACCTTAGGGTTTACCGACTAGGTTCCTTAGGGTTTACCAACTAGGTTCTTTGCTTGGTGACATAGTATAGTATTAACCTTACAATCAACAACATATGTAGGATATCAAAACAATCTAAAAATCATGATCTCATCATTGTCTAACTCGGTAATAGTTGCCCATTGAATAACTTATTTCTCCCCTTATTCATCACATTCTTTCTATGTCTTTTACCGACATCTTAATTCTCTTCAAATCAATCTTCTCAAGATATGGAAACATCATACTGAATCAAAAAATCAATTTCTTGACATCAATGACAAAATAATGTTATAAAGATAGTTATCATCCATTTTTAGTTATATCAATAATCTCCAACAACCTTCTCAGTATCCTTATGAATATCAACAATCTCCTTCTATTGAAATGCCAACACCTTCTTGAGTACCGGATGGAGCTGAAGTGGTTACCTTTGATGCTTGCTTCTATTTTGGTATTTTGAATGTAACCTTCCTAACCGGTTGGTTTTCAGCTTCAACCTTTGTTTCCTTTGTTTTCTTCCTTACAACCCTGTTGAAAGCTAATGGTGTATCATCCTCAAATTCAGACTCTATTGTAATAGACTCAATGTGTACTTCTAGATTCTTCCTCTTCCTGCCTTTCTCCGAGATAACATCAATTAATGCTTTAATGTCCTGTAAAACCTTCTCAACAAATTTTCTAGCCTTTCCTTCTTGCTTCTCTCTTTTTTTTTGGTTGAACTCTGTTTCAACCTCTTGTGATTTCTGTTTTGCAGTACCACAGGGCTTCTCTGCCTCATCAATAAGTGCATCAATCAACATTTTTGCATAAGCCTCAAGGATCTATGCATACACTTCATAGCCCATTTCCTCAATCCAAATCTTTCAGGGCTTAACCACTTCCGTAAGTTTTTCATCCTTCTTTACCATGAAGCATATGTCAGTTGAGTATTTTTCAACAATATGCTTAGGAACCCTTTCCCTAGACTTCATAGATTTCTAGAAACCCTTGAAATAACTCCATACTTTATCATCTCTCTAACTACCTAAAGTATCAATTGACTATTTCAATTGTCTCCCTATCGGGATATCAAATGCCCATTGCCTTTTCCCAAAATTGAGAGTGTCATTCATGAAAAATAACATTAAGCAGATAATTAAGTTGCCATACCAGAAAGTTCCTTTCTTTTCACCTTTAATCTTTACTAGGTTTATTAATAACTCATCTAACATCCAACCACATAGATCCAATTTCTCATTTTCTCTCATCATCTTGTAAGCTGTGAAAATGTAGGAACTAGAAACAGAATTCAATCAGTTTGACTGAGTTACCTTATACCCGATGATCATGCTACCAAATCTAATGTTTGTGGTGGTAATAGTGCTTATTATCATAGATTGTCTGTCAGATGTCACACCAGTGATTTTGTTGACATAATCATTCAAAACCTTCTTGTCTGAAAGTTTCCCAACCTGAGGTAAACTAGTGATTGCCCTGATGGCTTCCTTGGTGATCTTGTAAGGTCTATCCAACCAGATAAAATCCCCATGTACTCTACTCAAAACATACCTTATGATCTCATCTTTAAATTCTAAGATGTCCAAAATGTCAGTAAACCCTAAGTCTTCAATGTGCTCGAATGTCGGTTTGATCTTTCCAAAATCTCCCATCAGTTTGCTAATGTACATGCCCTTTGTTTCAAATGTCCCCAAGACCTCATTGTGACAATGTATGTATTCCCTAACATCTTCAACATAAACAACTCCCTCTGAAACACACAAAAATGCTCCAACCGAATCTTCTAGGGTAGCCACATGTGGATACCACTTGAAAATTGGCCTGGGGTGGTCCTTGACCTCTACTACAGTTGGATTTGCAACAAAGATAGAAATAGATGATGATCTTGCTTCCATGTTTAAAGATAAATACCTGTTGATCGCTTCTGGTGAAAACCCTTAACAAACTCTTCTAGTCGCCGGTGAAATTGCTCAAGAAATCTGATTGCTCTGAAATGCCTTTGATAGCTCTGAATCACTCTTAGTCACTCTTAATCACACTGAAATTGCTCTAAATGAAAGGTGATAAAAAATAAAGTGAATTCGACCTTTTATCCTCCAAGAAAAACCCTAATTGTCCATTGACATCAATGACTTCCATTGAAAGATACTGAATCTTGAATAGAACATCTCCATGCTAGATAAGCATCTTCAATGTCTAGAACATCTTCCAAAACCTCTTCCCAGGGTATATACAGCATCTTCATGAATTTTTCCTACCCCTAAGGCATCTGCCTCAGTTACCGGATGAGCTACCTGTCAGTGCAGGAGCAACCTCCTCTGTCGGATAAGTAACCAGTGCATTCCCATTTGTTCATTGTTCTTCAGTCTTCCTGACCCATCTCTAAATATGATCTCACTGAATGTCACTAACCTTCTCTTTCCCTTTCTCATTTGATCCTTCATTGCCAACCGATGGATTTTAGCTTCCACAAAATTTAGCAATATGTCCAACCTCATTATATGCATAACATGTAACATTCTTCTTTTGAATTTCTTTGCTAAAACTAGTATAATTCCTTGACCTGCACTGGTTAGCCATATGTCCAAATTTTCCACATGCATAGCATTTAACATTCATTCTGCAATCTTATGTCTTATGACCATATTTATTACATTTATAACATTTGTCGACAGCAAAATCAGGGTTCTGATTTGCTCTATTTCTACATTGCCTAGCCATGTGACCAAATCTATTGCAAACAAAATATCTACCATTAAATTTATAAGCATTAAACTGCACTACCAGTGCCATATGGTTTTGATCTTCATTAGCAGTACCGAAATTCTATCCTTGCTCAAATCCAAGTCCACTGGAATCTCCAATCTATCTTTGTCTCTTCAACAACTCATCTAGTTGTGCTGAACTAATCTTGAATGTTTCTTTGTACTCACTTGCAGTAGTTAGATCATCTCTCAGAATTATCATTTGTCTCTCAAGGTCTTGTTCATTACTCTAGGATTGTACTAAATCAGTTCTCAACATATTATTCTCATGAAACAACCTACCACATTCTTCAAATTTTTTCTTCAAGGATACAACAATATTTTCTTCCTTTTTCTTCTGGTTCTCAATCTCTTTAGACATTCTCATAGTTATATCTTGCATTTCATTTTTCATGACCATATTCTCCTGACTCGATTTTTGATATTGATCCTTAAGTGCATTCTTTCTCTTCATCATCCTGATTTTGTAAAAGTTCCTTCCTCCTACCCTAAACATATGATAGCCTCTCCTGTACAAGAATGAATTCTTTATTCGAATTCAATTCATCTTGTAGCTTCAAGTGTCATCTCAAGTTGCTTCTCCAAAGCCATGTCCATGGATTCCGGATTCAGGATCTCCCTCAAGCTGTTAAACTTCCTCTGAGGCACAAGGCTCTGATACCAATTGTTGGAATCCAATAACACTGAGAGGGGGGGGTGAATCAGTGTTATACCGGGAAGTCCAATTTTAACCTTATTAAAACATGCATATACCAACACTTCAAACTCTTTTCACCATGTTACATTAGGAAGAGGAGAGGATAATTCTCTAGATTCAATCTCTCCACATGAAGATGGTATATTAAATTTTGAATGTTAATTTGATCCCCTCTTCCTTGTTGGAAATGAAAGGAAATTGATTAAATTATGTAGTGCAAAAGTGACAAAGAAATTATTATAACTTGAGATTGGAATATGGGATGAAGTTGTGCACCTGAATCTGGTAATAATATATTGAGACGAAGTCGCCTTGCAAATTTAAGGAAAAGTTGCTTGGACCGTGGTGGGAATGTACACGATCCTCTGAAAAATCCACGAAACAAAAAGGGTTTTTCCACCTCTGAAAACGGAGCTCAAATCCAAAAGTATAGTTGCGCACCTGCAACCTACACACAGAAAAGAGAGGAAAATGGGTTGGGATTGGGGGTTTCCTTTAGGTCAAACCCCAGTTTTGGAATTAACCAAGTAATGAAAGAAAGTACTTGCAAGTAGATGTAAATGAAAGACTGAATTGTAAATCACCTCAAGGGAGGTTGTAGTAGCAATGTTGATAGAAATGTTTGTGTGGAATTGTATGTTGGAATCAATCTCCTCTTCAATGGTTGAATCCTTGACTTGAATGCAACACCTAGCCTTGAAGGGAGACTTGAGAATGCTCAATGCTAGAAAATAATGCTTGATCACTTATGCAACTTGAATCTATCCAACTTCGGCTTATCCAACTTATGAAAATGAGAGGATGAATGCCCCCTTACATACATGCTAGTGGATATGATTTTTGTCACGGGCCGACATCGAGGGAGTTTCTCACTCGATGCACAACCAACAATGCAACCCTAGGAAGGGTCCTGACCTAAAATAGGGCAGGGATGGGGGCACCATGCCCCTGTCCAAGGGGGGATAGTGGCGCCACGCCCCTATCCTACCCCTTTCTCCAGGTTAGAGTGTGGACGGGGTGATACATTCTAAAGGAAGAAATTGTTTCTGAAGGTTGAGCAATCTTTAGTCTCCAATCAGGCTAGAGGATTTGAACTCGCGTGCATGAGGACCCTAATGCAGTCAAAAATCGCTAGGGTCACAATTTTATGACACTACATTTATTCCCCAATTTAGCGGGAGTATAAGCATACGCCAATACTATCGGTTAAGTATAAGGAAACAAGATTGAAAGACTTTTACCACGTCAAGGAGGCAAGATGCGCCAAGCCCCCAGGGGACTGAGGATCTTACAACTTTGATTGACAAAGTAAAAGAGAAGATCGAGAAGGGGAGAGAAATGACTGCAAGTAGAAAAGTTCCCTTCACTATGAGTCATGAAAGCAAGGATACCAAAGATTACAAAGCATAACAAAGTTGACTAAGTGATTCTAAGTATCACAAGAAGGAAAATATGAGCGGAGTGTATGCCCCCATGTTAAAGGGATCGAGGGCGCCTTATCAGGAGTGAATGATTTAAGGTAGGATACACCCAAGAGAGAGAGAAGAAAGGAAGCATGTTATTGCAAGGATTTAACCCCCAATCATGGAATAAATCCAAGGATAATGAACACAAAACATGAGGTAGTGTCATTTTCCTTGGGGTCAATATGCTATATGATAACTCATGTATATCATGTATATGTGCATATAATAATTGTAACTCCCTAAAGAAGGACACTACCTTAGAAGAAAGGGAAGAGAGGATGTCTTTTGAGTCAACATGAAAGAGACCAAGAAAAGATCTCAATTCTTTCCATCATCCCCAAGTAGATATTAAGGGAACAATAGAAGAACAAGGATACACATAGAAGAATGGTCACAAAAGAGAAAGAAAGGAGAGAGAGAGAGATCTACAGTGCTAATATTTCTAATCTAGCATGACACTCGCCTCCCGATCTTGCTAATCACTATTTTAGGAAGGTGAGCAACATGCCAGAGGAGCGATATCAAGCACAATAGATGGAGCTATCACAAGATCCAAATAAGGACTATGCTCATGTTGCAAGTCACTTTGTTCAATTTGAGGACCTAGGATTGGGTTTTGTGAAAACTCATCCAATAAATGCTTGTCCACATCAACATATTCATACTCACTATCAGAAGCATTAGGAGTTTTATTGTCATTATGAATAACATTTTCACTCATATCTTCATCAAAGTTTAAAGAAACAAGAGCAAGAACAAAAATAGGAGTAAAAACATCACATGTTTTATGCAGCTTATGATTTGGAGATGTAGGCTAAACATCTTTCTTAGGAGAAAAGGGATTTATGTCAACTATTGGAGTCTGAGGATATTGAGTATTTTGAGGGACAGCTTCATGAGCTTGAACATGACATCTTCGTCGGCATTCTCTCACACAACAATTCCATCGAGTCTTAGTGGAAAGCTGAGAAGGAGGAGGAACACTTGAAAATGTAGGAATGTTTCTCTCCTTAATAGTGGAAGGTTTAGGTTGAGGTCTTTTAGGTTGAATAAGAGGAGAAGTAGGCCTCTTCTCTCGATAAGAAAAAGGAGGTGGAACTGCACCACAGAAAGGAGGAATATTAGGTGTAGGAAGGAGACCAGGTCCATCATGAGGCTGAGGTATAGATCTAACCTTAGAAAGAATATTGGTGTTCTTCTTAAGAGAAGGTAAATTCACATCCATAGGTATAGGTGGACGATCTTCCTTAGGAGAGAGATTAGTTGTATTCATGAGGGGAAGAACCTCATCTTGAAGAATAATAGGGATGTCAAGTGTTGGAGATCTAGATTGACTTAAGGATAATATCATATCATTCTTTCATTTTTGATAAGATTGAAAAAGAGCATCACTCCTTAATGGAAGATATTGAAATTGTTTAGGCCAAAAAAAATCAATAGGAAGATCAGGGCTTCTTTTGGATGGATGAAATAAGCTATGGTTCACAGTTATGATTTCTCCATTGTGAGGAAATTTCAGACACTTGTGGATGAGAGAAGCAATAGCCTTCATGGAAGATAGCCAAGCATAGCCCAACTTCACACGGAATTTCTCAGAAGAAGGTATGATAACAAAGTCAACATCTAAGGATTTAGTATGAACCTCAATAGGAAGGGTGATAGAACCAATGGTAGGACAAGAGAAACCATCAAATAACTTCACAACCACATTAGAAGCATCATATATTCGTTTATGAAATCGTAAAGTGAAAATATACTCTTCAGTTATGACATTAACCATGCAAGACAGATCAATTAGGGCACCACGGCAAGGGATATCCTTAACCTTGGCAACTATGTATAAAGGGCCATCAGGTGCTCTAATGGTCTTACTAGGGTTAAATGTAATACAAGGATCTATAGGCATATCCTGTGTTTCTACCATATTAACCAAGTTTGGAGCCATAGAGGTGAATTCTTCAAAAGAGAGAGAATTAGGCACAATCTCAATAACGTTAGAGGTATGAGATGGAAAGGGATCAGTGAAAAATTTAAGATTTTGATTAGGAGGAGCTACTGATTTATTCCCTTTATCATTCACACCTGCCATAGATATAGTATTATTATCAATCAAGTCTTGAATCTTATTTTTCAATGCAAAACATTTCTGAGTATCATGACCAGGTTGACGATGAAATTGACAAAAAGAATTGTTATCAAAATAAGGGGATGCCATTTTAGAAGGATCAATTTGTTTTATAGGAGGAATTTTGATAATATTTATGTGCAACAACTGAGACATAATACTATGTAAAGATTCATTTAAAGGAGTAAATTGTCTTTCTCTTTGGAAGAATTTTGAAATAGAAGGCACACTTGTTATAGCATTCACATGGTTGTTGTTGATTGAATCATTAAACTTGATGAAGCTTTTTGTTGGTTTGAACTTCACAAATAGTTATTGAACACTCTCCCCCTTATCACTTGGAGCCGTAGGAGTGGATTGCTCCATTTGACTCACAACCAGTTGATAATTGTGGAGTGTTGCACACAACTATGGAAAGGAAGTAAACTCAGACAAAACAAGTTTTTCCTTGATATTTTTTAGTAAATTAGAAATGAAAATTCTTTGAATATTATTATTAGGTACTTGAAAAGAAATTTGAGCACACAAATGCTTATCTCTACCAATGAAATCAGACACTTTTTCTTTAACGCCTTGTTTACAATGCATTAAATCAGTCAAAGTGATTTTAGGACCAATGTTGTTTTCAAATTGTTGGATGAAAGAATTTGCTAGTTTTTGAAAGGAAGTGATAGAATAATAAGGCAAAGATAAATACCATTGTAAAGCCTTATCTCTTAGTGTTCTTGTAAACAGTTTTGCAAGAAGTCTTTGATCATAAGAAAAATCTATACACAAGGTTTGAAATATTTTGACATGCATAAGAGGGTCACCTTTTTCATTATAGAGTTCCAATTGAGGGATCCCAACATGCTTAGGTGGCACAGATTTAACAATATCAAGAGAAAGTGGGCTCGCAATATCGAAGGTGGGCACACTAAACTTGGATTGACTCATGGAAGCAATTTTTATTGTAAAGAAGACACATTGAGCAAGATTGTTAATTGTCATTTCAGTAGAAGAATTGATGTTAGACATAGGTGATTGAGAAGATGGTGTAATTTTATTGAAAGAAGGCATGGACTGAGAATAAGGTGGTGGGACATTATGATAAGTAGGCATTAGTGATGATTGGGTAGGAAAAGGGACACTTAAAGGAGGAGTAAGGTTGTTGAAGGAATTGTCCCCTTGTGTCACACTAATTTGTTGAGGAATAGTAGGAACACTCATGGAAGACATAGGTAAAGATGAAGGAGTAAATGAAGAAGAGGAATTGCCCTCATGACCAATTGTTGTAGGGATGACATTTTGAGTTGAATTAGGCATGATATTAGATGTGAAAGCAGGAATACTAGTCATAGGAGTATTCAAAGGAATTGGAGGATTGACTTGTGTTGAAGGTTGTGAGTAACCTAGGGTTTCGGCACAACTCTTGGTAGGCATGACATTAGAATCAACAATATGTGCAATGCCACGCAATATATCAATTTCATTCTTATCACTTTGAATCATGCGCTTAAGGCCTCCAATTAATGGAAGAGCTTCACTATTACGGTATTCTTGGGACATCCATTATTGAAAGCTATCAAATTGATTGTCCAATATGGAAAGTTGATCTAAAGAAACCCTAGTTAAAAGTTATTCTTCATCATGGGATCCATCAATGGGGTGAATAGGCACATGATTGGGATGGGAAGAATTAGCATGATTCTCATTAAAGAAGTCACCCAAATTAGGCTCCATCTCCTCGGTAATTAAACCTTGGGAAGCCTTAATTCTAATGCTTCATCTAATGGGGATAGGATAGGTAGGACTTATAGTGGTAAAACTCATGCACTATAGGGAAAATTTGAATTTTGAATTTTGGAACAAAGCTTACAAAATTGATTAATGCAAAATTTAAGAAAATAATGATTAAGCAATTTGAATTTTGTTGGGGGAAGAGGATGACACAATTTCCAAAAATGAAAGGAAATTGGAATTTTAAAATTAGGGCCAAGGGAATACCACTTAATTTTAAAATCAGAATTTTTAAAATTAGGGCAAACTATAATTAACCTCTTAATTTTAAAAAGTTTCTTGAAATTTAAAATGTTGAATTTTGAATGTATTTCTACTTCTAGAGGGATCAAAAATCAATAAAATTAGCCAATCTTCCGGATTGAGGCTAGTAAATACAGTCATAATAGTCTCTCGAAATTTCAAGAAAAAAGATGAGGACCGTGGCGGGAACGCACATGGTCCGACCAACTTTTTTCCAAAATTTTCAAGGATGGATATTACGATGATTTTAAAGCTAACCCTAAAAAATTGGTGAATTTTATGATCTCTAGATGGGTGAAATGAAGGTACAAATGTGAAAAAAGGACCCTATTAGGGTTTTGAAGAAAAAGAGGAATTGAATTGTAATTTGAAAAAGGGTCAAACCTAATGGATAGGGACACCTTGGAAAAATGTTTAGAAATCTGAATATAAATGAAATTGATTTGAAATTTTCATAAAATCCACTTAATTTTGACAATTAGGGTTTGATGACCTAACCACTTAATTTGAAAATTTGAATTCTAGGAAAAAGGGGGGACATTGAAAACTTGAATTGTAAGATTACAGACCAATCTGAGAACAACCAAAAATCTGAAATTTAAATGGAAATCCAATTTTTGCACGAGTTCAATATGATTTTTGAAAATTAGGGTTTTAACAAGTAACCTCTTAATTTGGTAAAATTTTAATTGCAAATTGAACAAGACAATGAGGAAATTGACTTTGACACTCAAAACAATTTTCAGATCCAAGATAACCACAAGCAATTTTTACAAATCACAAGTTCAATTCTAATTTTAAAAACTAGGGTTTTTAATGATTTAACCACTAAGTTTGTAGAGATTTGAAACTTGTAAATGAAAAATATGTAATTTTGTTCAAAGGAAAGCATGCAAGATATCGGATTCACCAAAATGTAATGGTGAAAAAATGGTGAATGATAGATCAAGAAGGAAACTACCCTTTCCCTCAAAGAGAGATGAAAGTTTCACTATTGATTACCCTTAAAACCCTTTTCACCATGTTGCATTAGGAAGAGGAGAGGATAACTCACTAAATTCAATCTCGATACATGAAGATGGTAGATTAAATTCTAAATGAATTGGGAATGTTAAGTTGATCCCCTCTTCCTTGTTGGAAATGGAAGGAAATTGATTATATTATGGAGTGCAAAAGTGACAAAGAATTGATTATAACTTAAGATCAGAATATGGGATGAAGTTGTGCACTTGAATTTGGTATTAATATGTTGAGACTAAGTCGCCCTACAAATTTGAGGAAAAGTTGCCTGGACCGTGGTGGGAATGTACACGGTCCTTCCAAAAATCTATGAAACAAAAAGGGTTTTTCTGCCTCTGAAAATGGAGCCCAGATCCAAAATTACAATTGTGCACCTGCAACCTACACATAGAAAAGAGAGAAATATGGATTGGGATTGGGGGTTTGCCTTTAGGTCAAACCCCAGTTTTGGAATTAACCAAGTAATGAAAGAAAGTACTTGCAAGTAGATGTAAATGAAAGACTGAATTGTAAATCACCTCAAGGGAGGTTGTAGTAGCAATGTTGATAGAAATGCTTGTGTAGAATTGTATGTTGGAATCAATCTCCTCTTCAATGGTTGAATCCTTGACTTGAATGCAACACCTAGCCTTGAAGGGATACTTGAGAATGCTCAATGCTAGAAAAGAATTCTTGAATTCTTGAATTCTTGAATGCTTGATCACTTATGCAACTTGAATCTATCCAAATTCAGCCTATCCAACCTATGCAAATGAGAGGAAGAAATCCCACTTAAATACATGTTAGTGGATCTGATTTTCATTACAAGCCAACATCGGGGGAGTTTCTTGCTCGATGCACAACAAACAATGCAACCCTAGGAAGTCCTGCCCCAAAATAGGGCAAGGACAGGGGCACCACACCCCTGTCCAAGGGGGGACAATGTTGCCACGCCCTATCCTACCCCTTTCTCTAGGGAAAAGTGTGGACAAGGTGATGCAGAGGCCAAGGAAGAAGTTGTTTCTGAAGGTTGAGCAATCTTCAGTCTTCGATCAGGCTAGAAGATTCAAACTCACGTGCGTGAGGACCCTAATGCAGTCAAAAATTGCTAGGGTCGCAATTTTATGACACTACAATTACATTTCAAAAGGGATATTTTCAAACCTAAATAAACTACTAAAATTTTATAAGGTCCACACAGTTAGATCATTTAGCTAAAAAAAATCTACTAGTTTGCTACATAGATCAAGACTTGAAACTAGGTTGTAATTGGAACTTGGAACCTAGAACCTATTTTGAGATAATTAACACATGTTTTGAGTCACAACACGGACTAGGAACTTGGAATGAAGTTCTTGGTTCTCATGTGGTTTTGAGATCTATAGGGAAGCAACTCATATGCAAGAAAGGGTAAAATAAAAGGAGATGTGGAAGGCATGAGTTGGGAGTTACAAGGAACTAGGAACCTAAGAGTTGGGAGTTCTAGGTTCTTACCAAGTTTTGAAATATAATCAAAATCATGTGAGCAAGTTATGTGGCATTATTCTAAAGTTGTGAGAGGAACTTTCTAAGTCCCAATTGATTTTTGAGACCCAATTGGAAAATAAAATATTATGAAAGGAAGGTTTTAATATGAACAAGCAATTGAGGTTAGGTGAAAACATGAACTTGGAATGTCAGTTCCAATTCCTTAGTTCCACCTCACCTTGGATACTCAAAGTGGAATAAAGAAAGGTTTCCAAGCCTATTTGTGAAATGAGAAGGTGGGAAGTAGAAAGAGTATGGAAATGAGAACTTGAAATGTTGGTTCCAAGTCTTAAGTTTCATCCAATTCCCATGAATCAAAGTGGTTAAAGGAAGGTCATAGAGTTCAAACTTGGCAAAAGAAATGAAGGGACTGTTGGTATTTTGGTATTGTTTTGTCATTGATGTCAACACCTACTAAATACACCTACTTTGGAGATCCAGCAACATTCACCGGCAAGCAGTAATCTATGCAACCGTTACTGGTATATGATCAACCGGCAGGATATAATGTTCACCAGTACCTAGAATGACATGGAAGACACTTGGTAATGTCGAATACATGATGTGGACACCTTATTTTGAAGTACTAATCATTGATATATTCTTATTTGCACATTTGCTTTTACCAGCAAATAGGTCTAGGTTATCTAGGGTTACACCAACAGGTTTATCTTTTCCAGATCAGCATGGCACGCTATGGAGATGATTTATTATTGTTATAAATGCATTAAGCCGACATGTTTTATTGGTTATTGCATTGGATATTATATTATTTGTAAAATGTTTTTATTGTAATATCTTGTAGAGCCAACCTACTAAAAATGGTCTTAGGGTATGGTATAAATGTAAGATCTTATTTGTAAGATCAAGTGTGGAATGCGAAAAAGATTTGAGTGAAGGTATATGCGAGATTAAGAAGAGGTATACACGAAGACATCATCTGAAGGTGAAGTTAGGTTTTTGTAGAAGCATATCAGCATTACACCGGTACTGAATTCAGCATATGAAGATGTGATTTTGTAGAGTACATTCTTATTGGATTTAACCATCCAACTGTAGTCAGTGTGACTCCCATTTGTGATTGAGTAGTGAGCTCTAGGCTCTTGGCCTTTTTGCATGTGCAGACCCCTCTTTGTACACTTACTATCTGCAGTAGTATCATCTGATTGTGGGTAAGGTTTCCCACCATGGTTTTTCCCCTTACAGGGTTTCTAGGTACAAATATTGGTGTCATGTGTTGTGGATGACTTTGTGTTTATGTTTCATGCATTAATTCTTACCGGTATGGCAATTTAGTATTAACATTGTCTACCGGCATACTTAACTGGTTTACTAGTATTAAGCATTAATTTGGTTAATAAGTTTTTGGTTTGAATTTATTAGACAACTGATTCACACCCCCCCCCCCTCTCAGTTGTCTCCGGGACCTAACAATTGGTATCAGAGCTTAGTCCTCTTTTCGCAGAAGTTTAACAACTTGAGGAGATCTAATGTCTACTAATTATTTCAGAAAGGATAGTCCTAAACTTGATGGAACCAACTATGGGATATGGAAGATCAGAATGGAGACACATCTGAATTGCATTGGTAAAGACATCTGGGAAGTTACTAAGAATGGTTATATTGCTGTTGTAGCTAGTCAGACTGCTCCAACTACTTTAGCTAAATATGAAGAAAATGATTGCAAAGCAAGAGAAGTACTCTTGAGCGCATTATCAGATCAACAAATCATGGGATTATCAGATAGATCTACTGCTAAATCTATTTGGGATCATTTGGAAACACTAAATGAAGGAGATTCCATAGTCAAAATTGCAAAACTTGAAAGCTTCTGAGTCAGGTATGAACATATGAAAATGGAAGAAGATGAAAGGATTTGTGCTTTTATGGAAAGAGTAAATGAAATTGTTTTGGGTATCAAATGTTGTGGAGGAACCTTGAGTGAGGATGAGATTGTTTCAAAAATCTTAAGAGGTTTGCCACTGGCATATAAAATGAAGGTTACTGCTACAAATGAGTTGAGAACAATGCCTAATACATTAGTAACTAGGGATACATTGATTGGAAAACTTCCAGCTTTTGAAATTGAGGAATTTGGTCCTGTTGCTACTATAAAAACTGATTTGGCCTTCAAAGCATCAACATCATCTGCTCCATCTTTTGACAAATCAGACTGGAGAGCCTTTTATGCAAGAGAACTTGAAGAAACCAGGAAGGAGAATGAAGAGCTTGAAGAACTTGAAGCACTATTTGCAAGAAAAATGCCAAAAGGCCCAATTGGAAGTAAGTATGAAGGTAAAGCACCCTTTAAATGTTTTAATTGTAATAAGATTGGTCATATGGCTTCAAGATGCCCTGATAGACATGATAGACTAAGAGAAGAAGCTAGAAGAACATACAAACCTAATCCTGAATATCAGAGATATAGATTTAAGAAAAACAAAGATAAATCTTATTACATTGCTGGTGAAGGTGTGATTGATGATTCTGATGAGGATCCAACAAACAATGGATGGGTCTTTGTTGCTATAACAGAAGATCAACCAGCACCTATTTTTCAATTGGTAGAACAAGCCCTAGCAGCTAAAGTTGAATCAAAGGATGAATGGATTATTAACTCGGGATGCTCACATCACATGACTGGAGACAAAGGTAAATTCTTGAACTTTCAAGAATACAATGGAGGTTTAGTAAGATTTGGAGATGACAAAGCCTGTTCAATCAAAGGTAAGGGTTCAATATCTCTTGATGGTAAACATAACACTAACAATGTCTACTATGTTGAAGGATTAAAACATAATCTTTTAAGTGTTGGTCAATTAGTTGAGAAAGGTTTTCAGTTACAATTTAAAAATGGAAAATGCAAAATCATGAATAGAACTGGTTTGGAAATTGCAACCGGTAATCAGACTAGAGGTAATATCTTTCATTTGAATAACAGTGAAAAGGCATGCTTAATTGCACATATAAATGAAAGTTGGTTATGGCATAAAAGACTATGTCATGTAAATTTTGATTGCATGGTAAAAATCAGTACTTCTAAGGCAGTTAGAGATCTACCTAAAATTGTGAAACCTCATAATACAATTTGCAAGGAATGTCAATTTGGAAAACAAGTTAGAGCTAGTTTCAAAAGTATTCCAGAAAAATCCAATAATGCTCTTGATTTAATTCACACTGATTTATGTGGTCCAGTTAGAACTAAAAGCTTACAAGGTAATAGATATTTCATGCTAATTATTGATGATTATTCTAGAATGTGTTAGGTTACTTTTCTCAAAGAAAAATCAGAAGCACTTGGGAAGTTCAAACTATTCAAAGCAATGGTTGAAAATGAAACCGGTAAGAAAATCAAATGTTTAAGATCAGATCAAGGAGGATAATTCACATCTAAAGATTTTAATACATTCTGTGAAGTGAATGGAATCAAAAGATAGTTATCAGCACCTCGGACACCACAATAGAATGGAGTTGTTGAAAGGAAAAATAGAACTATCTTGGATGCAGCAAGAAGTATGTTATCAGAAGAATATCTACCACATGTGTACTGGAGAGAGGCAGTAAGAATTGTTGTCTATACATTCAACAAAGTTCACATCAAAGGTGAAACTGGTAAGACCCCTCATGAACTATGGTTTGGTAATATTCCTAATCTTAAGTACTTCAAAATTTTTGGAAGTAAATGTTATATTAGAAGAGATGAGTATATTGGCAAGTTTGATCTTAGAAGTGATGAAGGAATATTTCTTGGTTATTCATCTAAGAGCAAGGCATATAGATGTTTTAATAAAAGATTACAAAAAATTGTTGAGAGTACAAATGTAAAGATTGATGAACAATTTAGAGGAACTTCAAGATATATAGACTCTAAATCGGAAAGAGAAATTATGACAAATGAACCTACAATAAATCCACCGGTACATAATGATGATCCAGTTACTCCGGTATCATCAAAGGATTCCACAGTAATTGAAGAACAACAACAGACTAAGACACCCCAGTATGTAAGACTGAATCATTCTGAAGATCAGATAATTGGAAACAAATTTAAAGAAGTTATGACAAGAGGAAGATTGGCAAATGAAGAGGTATGTCTTATTTCTCAAATTGAACCATTAACTATCAATGAGGCATGTGAAGATAAATTTTGGATTAAAGCTATGGAAGAAGAATTAGGACAAATTGAGAAAAATAATACTTGGACATTAGTTCCCTGGCCTAAAAATAAAAATGTAATTGGAACCAAATGGGTATTTAGAAACAAACTTAATGAAGATGGTAAGGTTGTCAAAAATAAAGCAAGACTAGTGTGTAAGGGATATTCTCAGAAAGAAGGAGTTGATTACAATGAAACCTTTGCACCGGTAGCCAGAATTGAGGTAGTTAGGTTATTCTTGGCTTTTGCAACTCACAAGGATTACAAAGTTTATCAAATGGATATTAAATGTGCATTTTTGAATGAAGATCTTGAAGAGGAAGTCTATATTGAACAACCTAGTGGATTTTTTTTGACAGATGACAATGATATGGTTTGCAAATTAAGAAAAGCTCTGTATGGATTAAAACAAGCCCCAAGAGCTTGGTATGCAAGATTGGATAAGTATCTTTTAAAGATTGGTTTTACTAAAGGAAATGAAGATAGCAATTTATATTACAAAGTAACTAATGATGACATCTTGATTATTGAAGTATTTGTTGATGATATAATCTTCGGAGGAGAAGATGAATTATGCAAAGAATTTTCTCTTGAAATGCAGCAAGAATTTAAAATGTCTATGATTGGAGAAATAAAATTCTTTTTAGGATTGTAGATTTTACAGACTGATAAAGGTATATTTTTGAGTCAATCTAAGTACTTGAAAGAACTACTTAATAAATTTGGGATGGAGAACTCTAAATCGGTAAGCACACCTATGACTACAAATGACAAATTATCTCAAAGGGATGAATCTACACCTATTAATCCAACTAGATACAAATCTATGATAGGAGGTTTACTATATTTGACACAAACCAGACCTGATATTATGAATGCAGTATGTATAGTTTCTAGATTTTAGAGTAATCCTAAGGAAAGTCATGAATTAGTAGTGAAAAGGATTTTCTGGTACTTACAAGGCACAACAAATCTTGGATTATGGTATCCTAAAGATGAAAATTTTGATCTATGTGCATATACAGATGCAAATTGGGCAGGAGATGTGGATGATAGAAAAAGCACCACTAGAGGAGCATTCTTTCTTGGAAAAAGATTAGTTTCTTGGTTGAGTAAGAAATAGAGTTGTACATCTTTATCAACAGCAGAATCAGAATGTGTTGCAGCAGCAACAAACTGTACACAGGTACTTTGGCTTAAGCAAATGTTGAAAGACATAAAGGTAAAATGCAAGGAACCTATTACTATATACTGTGATAACACTGCAGCAATTGATATATCTAAAATCTGGTATTACATTCTAAAACAAAACATGTTTCTATCAAACTGAATTTTCTAAGGGAAAAAGTTGAAGAAAAAGAGATAAAACTGGTTTATGTGAATACTAAAGAACAGCTTGCAGGTATTTTCACAAAACCTTTGCCTAAGGAAACTTTTGAGTATCTCATAGATCAGCTTGGAGTCATACCACCACCAGTAAAGACTTAGACATTTGATGATTGTCATCAACTGGCAGAATTAAATGGACAAATCCTTTATTCCAGTATTTGATAAGGAAGCTACTTCTCAGGGGGAGTAGTCGGTATATTGAATTGGTTGGTATTTTGTATGAACTTGACCTTTTGTGACTTTGGCAATTGATGTCAAAGGGGGAGAGATATCTATGGAAAAACACATTACACATTATCCTTTTGGAAAGAAAAAGAGATTTTAAGGGAAATCTTTTTTTGAAAGATTGGTATTGTTACTCCTAGGGGGAGAAATGAAGATTGTTGGTTTTTGTATTTGGCATTTCTGTTTTGGCACTTTGATGGTTTTTCCATCTTGTGTTGCCATCAATGTCAAAGGGGGAGATTGTTGGTATTTTGGTATGGTTTTGTCATTGATGTCAACACCTACTAAATACACCTACTTTGAAGATCCAGCAACATTCACCGGCAAGCAGTAATCTGTGCAATAGTTACTGGTATATGATCAACCGGCAGGACATAATGTTCACCGATACATGGAATGACATGGAAGAAACTTGGTAATGTCGAAGACATCATGTGGACACTTTATTTTGAAGTACTAATCATTGATATATTCTTATTTGCACATTTGCTTTTACCGGCAAATAGGTCCAGGTTATCTAGGGTTACACCAACAAGTTTATCTTTTCCAGATCAGCATGGCACGCTATGGAGATGATTTATTATTGTTATAAATACATTAAGATGACATGTTTTATCAGTTATTGCATCGGATATTATATTATTTGTAAAATGTTTTTATTGTAATATCTTGTAGAGCCGACCTACTAAAAATGGTCTTAGGGTATGGTATAAATGTAAGAGCTTATTTGTAAGATCAAGTGTGGAATTCAAAAAATATTTGAGTGAAGGTATATGCGAGATCAAGTAGAGGTATACACGAAGACATCATCTGAAGGTGAAGTTAGGTTTTTGTAGAAGCATATCAACATTACACTGGTACTGAATTTAGCATATGAAGATGCGATTTTGTACAGTACATTCTTATTGGATTTAACCATCCAATTGTAGTCAGTGTGACTCCCATTTGTGATTAAACAGTGAGCTCTAGGTTGTTGGCCTTTCTGCATGTGCAGACCCCTCTTTGTACACTTACTATCTGCAGTAGTATCATCTGATTGTGGGTAAGATTTCCCACCGTGGTTTTTCCCCTTACAGGGTTTCCAAGTACAAATATTGATGTCATGTGTTGTGGATGACTTTTTGTTTATGTTTCATGCATTAATTCTTACCGGTATGGCAATTTACTATTAACATTGTCTACCGGCATACTTAATTGTTTTACAAGTATTAAGCATTAAGTTGGTTAATAAGTTTTTGGTTTGAATTTATTAGACAATTGATTCACCCCCCCCCCTCTCAGTTGTCTCCGGGACCTAACAGGGACAAAATGCCCAAAATAGGGGAAATCCCTAATTTAACCTAAACTTAAACTAAAATAGAGAATTTGTTGGTGTAATTAAGATGTTGTACCTTGGTTCTTCCTCACCTAGGTCGTAATTTCACATCACTTAATCTAACTTAGGGACCACATAATAAATTTTAGGGGCATATCCACTTTAGGTAGCATTATCATGCTATCACATCCCACTTTATGTGGTGTCTCCACCTTTAGTACCTTTATCACATTATCACATCCACCTTTCATGGTTTCACTTTTCCACCTTATGTGGGTGATCCACCTTACTGGTGTTATCACACTATAACTTTTCCACTTTAGGTGGGATGATATCTTTTCACTTTAGTTATCATGTCATAAGATCATGAAAATTTTCATAATCTTATGCACTCATATGTTCTCACCTTGACCTATTCAATCTAGGGTTCGTCTATGTATTCTCATGATTCCAATTGAATCTAGTTGATCCATTGTATTGTATCATTGATAGGAATACAATTTATTCTTGTCATATTGTTTCTCTCTTGTTCTTTTTCTTTCCATAATGCCTCTAGATCTTGGGTAGCTACCTTCATATCCAAAACTGTAGCGTCCTAAAATTGTGACACTTGCAATTTCGACCGCATTTGGGTCTTCACGATGGCGACGCAACACGAAACCTGAATGGAGACCCCGAAACTTGCTCATGACATCAAAAACTGCATTTTTCCAGCACCCTGGCCTGATCCTCCTTGCACCTTGCTGTCCCGGGAGGTGGGACCAGAGCGCCCAGCGCCCTGGTCCCCCAGGACCATGGCACCCAGCACCCTGGTCCCTGGCCCTATTTTGGGCCCGGTCTCTTTTGGGGCCTCGGGTCTTTATGTTTGCAATTTGGAAAATAACCTTTCCTGGTCGGCCTAAGGTCGGGAAAATCAGTCTATCAACCCTAATTGGCAAGTATATAAACTACATTTCCTCTCCCATTTTGGAGGATGGAAAAAAGGCGGAAGCAACATTCAAATATTAAAACATTCAAGCATTCAAGCATTCAAGCATTCCTTCAAGCAATTGATCATTCTAAGTCTCCATTCAAGGCTAAGTGTTGCATTCAAGACAAGGATTCAACCATTGAAGAGGAGATCACATACAACATACAACATACAACAACATCTACACCTTCGCATGTAAGATTACAAACATTCTTACAACAAGGTTGCAGGTACGCGGCTGTAATTGAAGTTCTGGAATCCTTGTGCAGAGACGAACAGATCCCCCTTTGTTTCACGGATTTTTTGGAGGACCGTGTGCACACCGGGCGCCATCGTCCTGTCAACTTTCGTTCAAATTTGCAGGACAGCGCCGTCTCGACATTTTACTACTAATTCTAGGTCCGCAGCTTCATCCTATATCCCTATCTCAGTTTATAAGTGAATCTTTCTCACTTTCTATGCATTCCTAGCTTAATCATTCTATCTACATTCTTTACAAAAGAGGGTAGCCTTGCTGTCTTAACCCTTGAAACTCATTTAGAATCCAATCTTACATTGTGTGGGATTGGATCTTGTGGGTTTCAACCCCTCTTTTGAATGTAAAGTCTCCCCTAAGTGAAAACCGACAATCCTAAGTGACCCCCTTTCCCCTTTGGAGTGGTGGAGGGAACACTTAGGGTTCGCTCGCGATTTTCCGCTTTACATTTTGGTGAACCTGACGTGAACATCCTTTCTGATTATTCATGGTTAGATCTGAAAATTGGATGCCTTGATTACATTTCCATGTTTGATCTTTTGCAAATTTTAGAGGTTAATTGCATAAAAACCCTAAAATTTTCTTTTTAGTAATTAAGCTTGTGAAATGTCTAATTGTTAATGCTTGTTTCAGATCTACCCTTCTATTACAAATTGTCAATTCATATTTGTGCTTTAATTCTAAAAATTAAGTGGTTAAGTGTCAAAACCCTAATTTTTAAAACCATCTTGATTCAACCTTTGATCGACAATTTCACTGATTAAAACATCTCCAAATCAACTGTAACTTTGGATTCCGCAATAAAATCATAATATCTTTCATCCCTGAAAATTTAGAAAAAAGTTGCGAGGACCGTGTGCACCCCGAGCGCCATCGTCCCCGACATTTTTTCCGAAATTTCGGGAGCTAGATCTTACTGTATTTTTCTGCTAAAATCCAGAATCTTGGCTGATTTCATCAATTACAACACTTTCAAAATTAAAGTCAAAATTGATCTAGTGATTGCTTGGATTAAGGCTTCTAATCATTCAAAAATTGTTGAAATTGAAATTTTGTGTCAAAATTGTGTTCTTACTATCCTAAATCTGAAAAGTGTGTTGGCATTCATTCGAAATTTCAGTGTTTTATTCAAATTCTTGCAATTTGTGACTTTTGAAATTAAGTGTTTAATTACACCAACTTTGATTTCTGCTTTCAAAATTGAATTTTGTGTGAAATTGAGTCAACTTTTAAAATTCAAAACTTGCATTGCTTTTGGTATTCCCTCTAAAATCATAAAATTCAAAATTTCAGTTTCCCTCTCTTTTTCAAAATTCAAATTTTGCATTTTTCAACAATCTTGGTAGGGTTCAATTTTGAGATTGCAACTTTAATTTGGCCTATCTACAGATCGTAAAATCACTCAATTTTTTCAGATTAGCTCTAAAATCATCATAACTTTCATCCCTGCAAATTTCGAAAAAAGTTACGAGGACCGTGTGCACCCCGAGTGCCACGGTCCCTGACATTTTTTTCTGAAATTTCGGGAGATTGTCGTGATTGCATTTAACAGCTTAAATCTAGGAGATTGGCTGATTTTATTGAAATTTTCTACCTCTAAATTCAAAATCTTCTCTCTCTCTAGTGCATGAGTTTTACAACAATAAGCCCTACTTACACTATTCCCATTAGATGAAGCCTTAGAATTAAGTCTTTCCAAGGTTTAATTACTGAGGAGATGGAACCTAATTTGAATAGCCTTTTTAACGAGGACATGGGTAATTCCTCTAATCCTCCTAATGATGAAGAAGCTCTCCATGAGGTTTCTGTAGAACAACTTTCGAAATTGGATAACCAATTTGATGATTTTCGACAATGGATGTCTCAAGAATACCCTGATAGTCAAGCTCTTCCTTTAATTGAGGGTCTAAAACATATGCTTCAAAGTGATAAGAATGGAATTGATATTTTGCTTGGTATTGCACACATTGTGGATTCGAATGTGATGCCTATGAAGAGTTGTGCTGAAACTTTAGGTTATACACAACCTCCTACTCAAGTCAATCATTCTATTCCTTTGACAACTTCTATTGCTAGCATACCTACCTTTACATCAAACATAATGACTACTTCTATACAAGACATTCCGCCTATGATTACCAGTCATGGGGGCAATCCTTCTTCTTCAATTAACCCTCTACCTTCATTCAATCCAACTTCTTCATTCATTCCTTCAATGAGTGTTCCTATTACATCTCCACAAATGAACATGACGCAAGGGGGCAATTCATTCAACCATTCCATTCCTCCTTGTAGTGTTCCTCTTTTCCAATCCTCTCCTATGACTAATTATCATAGTGTCCCGCCACCTTACTCTTTACCTTCTTTCAATAACATAACACCTCCATCTCAATCTAACACATCTAATATGAATTCTTCGACTGAAGCGACCATTAACAATCTTGCACAAACTGTCTCTTCCTTGCAGCAACAAATTGCCTCTATGAATCAATCTAAGTTTAGTGTGCCTACATTTGATGTTGCGAGCCCACTTTCTCTTGACATTGTTCGAGCTATCCCTCCTAAACATGTTGAAATCCCGCATTTGGAGCTTTATAATGGTAAAGGTGATCCTCTAACACATGTTAAGACTTTTCAAACAATATGTACCGATTTTGCTTATGACCAAAGGTTGCTTGCAAAATTTTTTACTAGAACATTAAGAGATAAAGCCCTACAATGGTATTTCTCGTTGCCTTCCTATTCCATTACCTCTTTCGAACAACTTGCAAATGCTTTCATTCAACAATTTCAAAACAATATAAGTCCTAAAGTTACTTTGATTGATTTAATGCATTGTAAACAAGGTGTTAAAGAAAAAGTGACTGATTTCATTGGTAGATATAAGCATTTGTATGCTCAAATTTCTTTTCTAGTGCCTGACAATGATATTCAAAGAATCTTTATTTCTAATTTACAAAAAGATATTCGAGACAAACTCTTGTTTTCTGAGTTTACTTCTTTCCAACAGTTGTGTGCAACTCTTCACAATTATCAACTGATTGTGAGTCAAATGGAACAAGCAAATCCTATGGCTCTGAGTGATAAGGGTGATAGTAGTCAACAACCATTTGGGAAGTTTAAACCGAACAGAGAGTCCATCAAATTCAATGAAAACATCATCAACAACAATGTGAATGCAGCATTAGGTGTGCCTCCTATTTCTAAGTTTTTCAAGAAAGAAAGAAAGTTTACTCCTTTGAATGAATCATTGCATAGTATTATGAATAAGTTATTGGAACAAAATGTGCTTACTCTTCCTCCTATAAGGCAAATCGATCCTACAAAGATTAATTCACCTTATTTTGATAACAAATCTTTTTGTCAATTTCATCATCAACCTGGGCATGATACTGAAAAATGTTTTGCTTTAAAGGGTAAAATTCAAGATTTGATTGATAATAATACTATCTCTGTTTCTGGAGTGAATGATAAAGGCAACACATCTGTAGCTCCTCCTAACCAAAATCTTCAGATTTTTACTGATCCATTACCTTCTCATACCTCTAATGCGATTGAGGCTAATGATTCTTCTTTCTCATCTAATGGTCTTGTGTCTATGACTCCGAATGTGATTAACTTTGTAGAGCAGCAAGAAAACCCTAAAGAACCTTCCATCACATTTGATTCTAGTGAAACTATCAGGGCACCTGATGGTCCTTTATATATAGTTGCAAAAGTCAAGAATACACCTTGCCGTGGGGTGCTTATTGATCCTTCGTTCATGGTTAATATTATTACTGAAGAATTTCTTTTTACTTTGCAATTAAATCAAGTGATCTATGACAAAACAGATGTGATTGTGAAATTATTTGATGCATTTTCTTCTCCTGTAATTGGTTCTATTACATTACCTATTGAGGTCCATAACAAATCCCTTGATGTGAACTTTGCTATTATTCCATCTTCCGAACAATTTAATGTGAAGCTAGGCTATCCTTGGCTATCTTCCATGAAAGCTATTGCTTCTCCTATTCATAAGTGTTTGAAATTTCCCCATAATGGTGAAGTTGTTACTATCAATCATAGTCTCCTTAAACCAGCTGAAAGAACTTCTAGCGTTCCTATTGATTATTTTTGGCCTAAACAATTCCAATCTCTTCCTCTGTGAAGTGATCATCTTTTCAAGTCTTATCAAAAGTGGAAAACAGATATGATCCTATCTTTAAGTGAACCTAGAACACCCAAATTTGATATTCCTATCGTTCTTGAGAAGGAAGTTCTTCCTTTGAAAGATAAAACTAATGTCTTTCCTCAAGAAGATTCCCAACCCATTCCTATGGATGTGATTATGTCTATGCCTAATAAACTTTCTAAAAGCAGACATATACCTCCTCATCATGATGGACTTGGTCTTCTTCCTAAACCAAATATTCCTCCTTTATACGAAGCAGTTCCTCCTCCTTCCTTTTATAGAGAGAAGAGACCTTCCTCTTCTCCTATTATCCAGCCTAAGAGACCACAACCTAAACACCCAAGTAATAAAGATGAGAACATTCCTCCTCCTCAATCTCCTCAACTTCCTACTAGGACTAGACAAAATCGTTCTGCGTGTGAACACCAACGAAAGCGTCGTCTTAGAGCTCAAGCAGCTGCTTCTCAAACTTTGCAATCCCCAAAAACACCTTCAACAAGTATTATTCCATTTTCTCCAAAATCTCCTAAACATAAGATACATGATGATCTTGATCCTGTGCGAGTTAAAGATCCTATTTTTATAAATCTTGATGATGATATAGATGAAAATGTTATTCATGATGAAAATGTTACTTCTCTTGCTTCTGATAGTGAATATGAACTTGTTGATATTGATAACCATTTATCTAACGAATTTTATAAAGCACTTATCCTAGCTCCTAGACAAGAACAACGTGGCTTGGAACATGAACATAGCCCTTGTTTGGATCTTGTGATAGCTTCATCTGCTGTGTTGGATGTTCCTCCTCTAGCGTGTTCCCTGCCTTCCCGAAACATTGATCAACAAGATCGGGGGGTAGATGACGTGCTAGACTAGTTTCATTAGCATAGTAGATTCTCTCCTCCTCTCTTTTGTTACTTCTTCTATGTGTTATTCTCATTCTTCTATTTGTTGTCCTTAGTGTTGTCTACTTGAGGACGATGCAAAGCATTGAGATCTCTTTTGGTCTCTCTCATGTTGACTCAAAAGACACATGTGTTCCCTTCTTTTAGGTGACCTTCCTTGATTGGGGGATGAAGAACAATTATGCATACATAAATATGATATACATGACTTATCATACAGCATACTGACCCCAAGGAAAGTGAAGTCACCTTGTGCTTTGTGTTTTGTGTCTATTATCCTTGGGTTTATCTCACACTTGCGGGCTAAATCCTTGTGATAACGTGCTCCCTTCCTTTCTCATTTCTTATGTGTATCACTACCTTAAAGCAATCACCCCCGTTGAGGCGTGTGCGATCGCTTTAACGTAGGGGGGCATACACCCCGTCTATCCCTTCAAGATACTTGAAAATTTTTTGGTGAACTTAGCTTTGCCTTGAAAATTTTTGGTATTTCTCTTGCATGACTCATAGTGAGGGAACCTTACTACTGACAGTCATGGTTCTCCCTCATGATCTTCCCTTTTACTTTGTCAATCGAAGTCGTAAGATGCTTAGTCCACTGGGGGCTTGGTGTGTCTTGCCCCCTTGACATGGTGAAAGTCTTTCAATATTGTTTCCTTGTACTTTACCAGAAGTATGAGCGTACACTTATACTCCCGCTAAAGTGGGGGCTAAATGTAGCATCCTAAAATTGTGACACTTGCAATTTCGACCGCATTTGGGTCTTCACGATGGTGACGCAACACGGAACCTGAATGGAGACCCCGAAACTTTCTCATGACATCAAAAACTGCATTTTTCCAGCACCCTGGCCTGATCCTCCTTGCACCCTGCTATCCCGAGAGGTGGGACCAGAGCGCCCAGCGCCCTGGTCCCTGGCCCTATTTTGGGCCCAGTCTCTTTTGGGGCCTCGGGTCTTTATGTTTGCAATTTGGAAAATAACCTTTCCTGGTCGGCCTAAGGTCGGGAAAATCAGTCTATCAACCCTAACTGGCAAGTATATAAACTACATTTCCTCTCCCATTTTGGAGGATGGAAAAAAGGCGGAAGCAACATTCAAATATTAAAACATTCAAGCATTCAAGCATTCAAGCATTCAAGCATTCCTTCAAGCAATTGATCATTCTAAGTCTCCATTCAAGGCTAAGTGTTGCATTCAAGACAAGGATTCAACCATTGAAGAGGAGATCACATACAACATACAACATACAACAACATCTACACCTTCGCATGTAAGATTACAAACATTCTTACAACAAGGTTGCAGGTACGCGGCTGTAATTGAAGATCTGGAATCCTTGTGCAAAGACGAATAGATCCCCCTTCGTTTCGCGGATTTTTCGGAGGATCGTGTGCATGCCGGGCACCATCGTCCCGTCAAATTTCACTCAAATTTGCAGGACAGCGCCGTCTCAACATTTTACTGCTACTTCCAGGTCCGCAGCTTCATCCTATATCCCTATCTCAGTTTATAAGTGAATCTTTCTCACTTTCTATGCATTCCTAGCTTAATCATTCTATCTACATTCTTTACAAAAGAGGGTAGCCTTGTTGTCTTAACCCTTGAAACTCATTTAGAATCCAATCTTACATTGTGTGGGATTGGATCTTGTGGGTTTCAACCCCTCTTTTGAATGTAAAGTCTCCCCTAAGTGAAAACCGACAATCCTAAGTGACCCCCTTTTCCCCTTTGAGTGGTGGGGGGAACACTTAGGGTTCGCTCGCGATTTTCCGCTTTACAAAAACTTACATGGTATGAGAGCCATTAGGGTGTCATTGTTTTGTCATTTTGAGAGAATTTTGGTATAATATAGGGTTTTGTTTTTTGTCCCTTTCTATTGCAAGACTTTTTGGGTAAAATCTAAGGCAACAGTTGGATTCGGGAGGTTTAATAAATTATGAATCACCTTTTGTTTTGTCAAAATTGGACTCTAGATGTCACATATATGAAAGTTTGAAGTTTGGAGGTGGTTACTAAATCTAGGAGGTACCTACAATTTTAGAGAACTTCGGGCCAAAATCAATATCATGATCACGCTCAGAAGGCTTGAGAACCCCAAGAAGACTTTTCAATGCATTCAATTTGGACAAAGTTAATTCTGGGGGAAAAAAATAGCAGGCAGGTCGCACAACCCTACCTATGGTACAATACAATTTTTCAAAAAAAATAAAATTATATTTCTACAAATAAAATTTTATTTCAAAAGTTCAATTTAATTTTTAGTAGATTAAATTTTTGGATTGTAAAAGTTGTTATAAACAATTAAAAAAAAGATTGTATTATGGGGATACCTCCCAAACACCTATTACTGGTCTATAGACTTAACATAATCTGCACATTTGGCCAACTCCCATGATGTACTCCTTTCATGACTTCTTGTCGATCACTAACTGCCCACTACACATTGTTGCAAATGTGAAGTTGTTTGGTGTATCAGTATGGTTGTCATTGATGTCAACATACTGATTCTATGATTTAGTATTTTGGTTTTTCTTTGCATTTCTAATTTGTTGTAGATATTCTCATGATGTGGTGACATGTTGTTGGATATTTCCTTGAGATAATATTCTCATATTTTGGCGGTCCAGAAGTTATGCTCCAGAAGTCTATGCAATGATGATGATGAATTTTCGACAGAGTTTGCAAAGTTCTGCATTGCTTTGCATTTCTGGTTCACCTATTTCATTTTTGGATTTATGTTGGTCATACACGTATCTTTGTCATTCTATTTCAGCACATGTTGATGTGCTCCAAAGATGTGTTTTTGGCTATGTTCTTTCCTGGTTTGATTAACCCTGAATGCTCTATCTTTTGGCTCGACGATTATGGTGTTTGGATAAAATGGTGTTGCATTGTGGTGTGACCCACTTCTCATTCCTTTCCACCATAGGAATTCTTAGTGAAGACCTATTTTGAATTGTATTTTATTATCTCCTTGGCCAACTTGGAAAATTCTATTTCGAAGATATGTATATATAAAGAATGGTTGTAATGAAATAAATATATAGAATGATACATAGAAGTTGATTGTAAAAGGAAAATTTATCTTTGTTGATGCAAAGTGGTTGATCAGTATAGTTGTATGTTGATGTTGTATGGTTGTAGGTTTCTTTCGTCATTGCAGTAGTGTAGCAATTGTGCCCTTGTGGTGGATTCTTTCTTTCTTCCTTTGGGCAGTGAGCCCTCCTTCTTTTTCTTTCTTCCTTTGGGTAGTGAACCCTCCTTCTTTTAGTTGGGTAGTGAGCCCAGCTATAGTGAGCCATCTTTGTAAAAATCACCTTAATCAGTGTCACCCTAAAAGGTGTTTTTCATATTGAGAGCTAACATTCTCCATGGTTTTTCCCTTCTTCGGTTTTACTGTTGAATATTGCTGAGAAGTTTTCTAGAATGATGTTTTGTCATTGATGTCAACATATTCTTCTATGTATTCCAGTGCTGCAATCAAATTAAATGAGTTGGTTTTGGTCAGTATGTTGCAGATGAGTTGTTGTGGTTTAATGGGTTTAGAGATACTTATATCTAGTTGATTCAGCAGAAGTTTCAGTGGTCTATATGATAATTTGATCGAGTTGTGTGATTTGGTATTATCGTTGTTATTTAGTTGTTCGTGTTATTTGGTATTATGGTTTGTGCTTCACATTGCTCTGAAATTTCTATACATTGGTTTGTAGATTTGGCTAATTTTTTGGGACGTTTAGATGTGTCCTTGATTTAGATGGTTCATGATTTGGAAGTCTGCAAGTGAATCTTTCAGTTTGACAGACAATTGAGTTGATGTTCTTAAGGTTCGGTATAATGGTGATAAATATTCTAGTAAGTGCTGATGTTGCGGTGGTTTATGTGGCAATTCATGTTACTTTTGGATGTTTCTAGATCATTTTCTATCCATTTTGTTGGTCCGCATTGATTATTGTGTGCGGTATTGATCATTTTATTGATTCGGTGGTGTTCTTCATGTTATGTGACATTTGTGGTGATTGTAGTGTGTTGTGGATGATCGAGGCATAATTCTTGGAGGTGTTTCTTGGTTGCAGTGGTGATTTAGGTCCAGATCATGTCTCAACTGATATTGTTTTGGTATGCATGTGTTATTGTAGCGTGTGGTTATTATTTTGTAATTTTTGTTGAGGGTTTAGTCGACCTTGAAATATAGGTTGAGGAATTGTATAAATACATAATATTCATTTGAGAGATGTATCTGCATGTGCAAATATTGTTTTGAACTTTCAGTTGCAGAGGAGAAAAGTGAATAAGTGTGAAAGAGTGTGCAGAAGTGTGAAGAGAAGAGTTTGTATATGTGTGCCTAACCAGAACTGTAATCGGGCATTGGGAGATGTTATTTCATCACTTCATGTAATCTGGATTGTTGTCCAAATATTGTAAGGCAGTGAGCCTTCCTTAGGGTTGTATCCCTTCTCATATTTGAGTAGTGAGCTCTAGGTAATGTGCCTTTATGCATGTGCATTCCCCATTTTAATATTTCACTTACTCCTAATAGGGTATTATCTCATTATGGGTAGGTTCCCACGGTGTTTTTTCCCCTAACAAGGTTTTCCATGTCAAAAATCTTGGTCTTATGTGTGTTATTGATGTGGTGATGTTTTGTGCTTTCATTACTATCAATGAGATCTAAGTTTGTGTTTAAGATAAGTAAAATTTGTGTGCAAACTGATTCACCCCCACTCTCAGTTTTCTACATTGTTTCCTACAATTGGTATCAAAGCTACATCCTTCGGAATAAACTTGACTGCTTGAGGAGATCCAGGATGGCAACCTTTTCTTTTAAGACTGATAGTCTGAGGTTTGATGGAATGAGTTATGCTCTCTTGAAGAACTGGATGGAAATTCATTTGAGATACATTGGTGAAGACCATTGGAATATCACTAAGAATTTGTACAGTGTTCCTTTGAATTCTCCTACATCTCCAAATGAGATTAAGGAATTTGAATTCAATATTAGAGCGAAGGAAGCATTGTTAAGTGCCTTGTCTGATTTTGAGATGACTAATGTGATGGATTTGCAGACTGCTCATGAGATCTAGAAGAATCTAGAGACTTTTTATGAAGGTGATAATCATGTGAAAGTTGCTAAGTTGCAGAGCTTGAAAGGGAAGTATGAGATGCTGAAGATGGGTGAAGATGAGAACATTACCTTCTTTAAGCAAAAAGTTAATGAGCTGGTGTTGAATATCATATGTTCCGATGGAGTATTGGAAGAATATGATATTGTTGCTAAGGTGTTGAGATCCTTGCCTCCTACTTACAAGCACAAGGTTGTTGCTATTGAAGAAATCTGGACTGTGATAGATATGACTAGAGACATGTTGATTGGATGGCTTGCTGCTTTTGAGTTGAGTGAATTCTATGAGGCCCCTCCTAAGTTTGAATCTACATTCAAATCTATTTTTGTTAGACAGTTCAAATAACCAGAAGACAACTAAGAGGGGGGGGCGAATCAGTTGTCACAGATTACCAGAACCATTAGCAATTTAAACTTTAATACTGGAACCCAAAACATTAAAACCAGAATGCTTAAACCAAATATCAGAATATAAGTTAAACCAATTAAGTATAAACAATAATCACAGAATAAAAGTCATCCACATGACACCAAGATTTATACGTGGAAAACTCGATAAAGGGAAAAACCACAGTGGGAAGCCTATCCATAGTTGGATAATACTTCTGCAGTAAGTATGTGAATTACAATTGATGACCTACACTAGCAGGAAGACCAATAGCCTAGAGTGCACTACTCATCACAAAGGAGCCTCATTGACTACATAGAAATCCAAACTACAATCTGGATAAGTGTTGAACTACAAAAGATAACATCTCCTATGTCTGAGTACAGTTTCGATTAAGCTCAATACTAGAGGACTAAATCCTCTTACATAAAGCCAATTCGATCTCCAATGACCGACCAACTCCTTTGCCTGAATGATATTACATTATTCACACATTACATTCCTTGACCATGACCACTAACATAACCATGATGATCTACGATGAGATCTTATATCTATATATACAAACCCTCAACCATAAACAATTAGGTCGGCCACCAGATAATAAACCAATTACATAATTAGAAACCATGTCGGATTTAGACCAAACAAATAATATCTAGCACATAAGACATCCTAGAAATACATCCGGAGGTCCAATTCATATGTTACATTAAAGTCGATCCATAACCTAGATCAACCGGGACCCAGTATAGATCCACGCGCTACAACAATGATCTTCATCTGCCAAGTCTTGAACATGATCACCAACAACATCCTAAAACTCCACTAGAAGTTGCACCAACACCACTTATGCAATTCATCAAATATCTTCATCAAAAGCTTTACCGGTGAAACCCTTGTCGGAACCAGAAAGTAAGCTTTTAAGCAAGCAGGATAGTATTTGATCACCATAACAAAACCAACAGACCAAATATGAGCATGAGTATCATGAACAAGCCAATTCCATCACCAAACTATACCGGATCATGTCGGATCCAAATCATAGCTAGTGTTGGCATCAATGACAAAACATCAATGCAACACATAATCAATTCCACCAAATGGCCAACAATCTCCCCCTTTGGCATTGATGGAAACACTAGATATGAAAAACATCTAAGTACTAAGAAATGTCAAACAAGTCTCCCCCAATGGAAGACAACCAACAATCTCACACATACAGCTCCTAAATGTCAATATCTCTCCCTTTACTTTTCTTATTCATATCTCTCCCCCTTTGACTTTTTATTTTTCTTTCTTTGTCTTTTTCACATCAATATCACTCCCCCTTTGACATCAATGCTAGAAATCTGACAAAAATATCAAAGCAAAAACAAAAACCACCGAATCACAAAGCTGACTACTCCCCCTGAGCAGTAGCATCCCACATCAGTGTCAGAATGAATAGTATCTTTGATAATGCATGTCAGACTGATGCCAACCGGCTTCAATCAAATCTCTAGCAGAGGGGCAGAAACTCTCAATCTGTCTCTCAAGTACTCAAATGATTCCTTGGGCAAAGGCTTAGTGAAAATATCTGCAATCTTCTCTTTAGTGTTCACATAAACCAGTCTAACTTCATTTGCTTCCACCTTTTCCTTCAAAAAGTTATACTTGATAGCTATGTGCTTTGTTTTAGAATGAAATACCGGATTCTTTGGTATATCAATAGCAGCAGAGTTATCACAATGAATAACTACCGGTGCATTGCAATCCACCTTTATATCTTTCAACATTTGCTTCATCCATAAAAATTGTGTACAGTTAGTAGCAGCAACAACATACTCATCTTCAGTAGTATATAAAGAAGTACATGACTGTTTCTTGTTGATCGATGAAACCAACTTCTTTCCAAGAAAGAAAGCTCCACCGGAAGTGTTTTTCTGGTCATCAACATCTCCAGCCCAATTAGCATCTGTATATGCACATAAAGTAAAGTTATCATCCTTAGGGTACCACAAGACATATTCTAATGTACCTTGCAAGTATCTAAAAATCTTTTTCACCAAAATCTCATGTTTTTTCTCTCGGATCATTATGAAATCTTGAAACAATACAAATAGAATTCATAATGTCAGGCCTAGTCTGAGTCAAATAAAGTAGACCTCCAATCATAGATTTGTATCTTGTAGGATTTACTGGTGCAGAAACATATTTTCTTGTCAATTTCTCACTTGTAACCATAGGAGTACTTACTGGTTTAGAATCTCCCATACCAAATTTCTTTAACAATTCCTTAGCATATTTAGTTTGACAAATGAAAATACCTTTATCAGTTTGAGTAATCTGCAAACCTAAGAAAAATTTCATTTCACCAATCATAGAGATCTCAAATTCTTTCTCCATATTCTTAGAAAATTCTATGCATAATTTATCTTCACCTCCAAAAATAATGTCATCAACAAATACTTCAATAATCAGTATATCATCATCAGTGATCTTATAATATAAATTACTATCAACATTGCCCTTAGTAAAACCAAGCTTCAAAAGATACTTATCCAACCTTGCATACCAAGATCTAGGTGCTTGTTTCAATCCATATAAATCTTTCCTTAACCTGCAAACCATATTAGTATCATCTAATAGTGAAAAAACATCAGATTTCTCAATATAAACTTCCTCATCAAGATCCCCATTCAAAAATGTACATTTAACATCCATCTAATAAACCTTGTAGTTTTTATAAGCAGCATAGGCAAGAAATAATCTTACAGCTTCAATCCTAGCTACAGGTGGAAAAGTCTCTCCATAATCAATTATTTCCTTCTATGAATATCCTTTACAAACCAATCTAGCCTTATTCCTTATAACTTGACCATCCTCATTCAATTTATTCCTAAGAACCCATTTAGTTCCAATAACATTTTTACTTTTAGGCTGGGGAACCAAGGTCCATGTGTTATTTTTCTCAATCTGAACTAATTCTTCTTCCATAGCTTTCAACCAATATTCATCTTTACATGCCTCAATTACTGATACCGATTCAACTTGTGAAATTAAACATACCTCATTAGTTGTCAGTCTTCTTCTTGTCATCACTCCATTTCTCTTATCCCCAATGATTTGATCTTCTAAATGATTCAATCTCACATACCTAGGAGTCTTCTGACTTTTTGTTCCTCTTCCCTATTCTTCAGTTACTGTAGAATTCTCTGATACTGCTGGAGTAACCAGTTCAACACTTTGTTCTGGTAAAGGTGCTACCGGTTCAAATATAATCATTTCTACTACTGGTTCCTTCTCATAAACTTTGACATTAACACTCTCCACAATTCTCTGCAATCTCTTGTTATAACATCTATATGATTTTCTTTCATTAGAATAACCAAGAAACATGCCTTCATCACATCTAGGATCAAATTTCCCAATGATATCATCTCTCCTGATATAACATTTACTACCAAAAATTCTGAAATACTTAACTGAAGGTGTATTGCCAAACCATAATTCATAAGGTGTCTTACCGGTTTCTCCTTTGATATGTACTATGTTGAATGTATAAACCAATGTGCTCGCTGCTTCTCTTTGGTAGATATGAGGTAGACTAGCTTCCATCATCATTGTTCTAGAAACATCCAAGATAGTTATGTTCTTCCTTTCCACAACTCCATTCTGCTGAGGTGTCCGGGGAGTAGAAAATTGTCTTCTTATACCATGCTTCTCACAAAAGTTATTAAGCTCACCGGATGTGAATTCTCCACCATGATCTGACCTTAAACATTTAATCTTCAATCATGTCTCAGTTTCCACTTTAGCCTTAAAGATTTTAAACTTTTTCAAATGCTACATATTGTTCTTTTAGAAAAGTAGCCAACATCATTCTAGAATAATCATCAATGATTAGCATGAAATATCTATCACCTTGAAAACTTTTAACTCTAGCAGGGCCATACAAATCAACATGAATAAGATCAAGAACATCATTTGATTTATCTTGCATGCTCCTAAAAGAGGTTCTGACCTATTCACCCATTTGACATTCTTTACATACCGGATTATAGGGCTTCATAATATTAGGTATATCCCTAACTGCCTTAGTCAAACTAATCTTCACAATGCAATCAAAATTCACATGACATAGCCTTTTATGTCATAGCCAACTCTCATCAATTTGTATAATCAAACATGTGTTCTCACTAGAGTTCAAATGAAATATATTACCTTTTGTCTATGTACCAGTTGCAATCTCCAAGCTAGATATGTTAATAATTTTGCATTTTCCATCCTTGAACTATAATTGAAATCCCTTATCTACCAATTGTCCTACACTCAAAAGATTATGCTTCAAACCTTCAACATAATAAACATTATCAGTATTGTTCTTACCATCCAATGATATAGTTCCTTTTCCTTTGATCATACATGCTTTATCATCTCCAAATCTAACTAGACCGCCATCAAATTCTTGCAAAGATAGAAAATTCCCTTTATCTCCAGTCATATGATGTGAACAACCACTGTCAATTACCCATTCATCCTTGTCTTCCATTTTAGCAGCAAGTGCCTTCTCTTCAGGTACATTCTCTTCCAGTGTCAGATCATCTTCTTTGATAGCCAGGAACACCCATTCTTTCCCAATGTCAGAACCACTAGCAGAGTCTTATGCCAATTCATCATCAAAATCAATGATGCCTTCTTCATCCGCTATGTAGCATGATTTGTCTCTATTTTTCTTGTACTTACACTTGTTCTAATATCCAGGGTTGGGCTTAAATGATCTTCTAACTCTTTCTTCAAATCTTTAATTCCTTTCAGGACATCTAGATGTAAAATGACCAATCTTATTACATGCAAAACATTTAAAAGGTGCTTTTCCTTCATACTTACTTCCTACTGGTCCTTTAGGTACTCTTCTAAAAAATATTGCTTCAAGTTTCTCAAACTCATCATCTTTTCTCTTCATATCTTTTAATTCTTTTGCATACAAAGCTTTCCAATCTTGCTTACTGGTTGTAGATGTAGATGCATGAAAAGAAGGTTCAGACTTCACAACTCCAGAAGGGCCAAATTTTTCAAGCTCAAAAGGAAATAGTTTCCCAACCAAAGTATCTATGTTGACAGATGTATTAGCCATTGTTCTCAACTCATTAATAGCAGTAGCCTTCATTTTGTAAGCCGATGGTAGGGCTCGCAGAACTTTAGAAACAATTTCATCTTCGCTCAAAGTTCCACCATAACATTTAATTCCCATAACAATCCCATTTACCCTTTCCATGAATGCAATAATCCTTTCATCTTCTTCCATCTTCGGGTTTTTATATCTCACCTGGTAACCATCAAGTTTAGCAATCTTCAATGTAATATTGTTTTAGTTTTTCTAATCCTTTCATTGAGAGATGTATCTGTATGTGCGAATATTGTTTTGATCTTTTAGTTGTAGAGGAGAAAAGCGAAGAAGTGTGAAAGAGAGTGTAGAAGTGTGAAGAGAAGAGTTTGTATATGTGTGCTTAACCAGAACTATATTCAGGCATTGGGAGATGCTATTTTATCAGTTCATGTAATCTAAATTATTGTTTGAATCTTGTAAGGCAGTGTCCCTTCCTTAGGGTTTTAACCCTTCTTGTATTTGAGCAATGAGCTCTAGGTAGTTTTCTTGATGTATTCCCCTTTGTAATATTTCACTTACTCCTAACAAGGTATTATCTCATTGTGGGTAGGTTCCCATCATGGTAAATCCCTTAACTAGATTTTCCACATCAAAAATATTAGTGTTATGTGTGTTGTTGATGTGGTGATGTTTTGTGCTTTCATTTCTATCAATCAAATCCAATTTTGTGTATAAACTAATTCACCCCCCCCTTTTCAGTTTTCTGCATTGCTGCCTACATTTCCATGTCATATATGGTGTTTCATGTGTGTGTTTTTTCATGTTCATATCTATTCATGGTTAAGTATTCTAAGTTTTAGTTACCAAATCTATTTCTATCGGAAAAGTAATATATTTTTTAATATACAACTGATTCATCCCCCCCCCACCTCTCAGTTGTTTGGAATATTCAACAATTGGTATCATAGCTCTAGTTCCTAGAAAGTGAGACTAATCGCTCGAGGAGATCCAATGGCAAATAAATTGATTATTCCTACTGTTGAAGGATTTGACTACAGTTTCTGGAGAGTAAATATGCGAGGTTATTTGATTTCTCTAAGTTACAAGTCTTGTGAAGCTATGGAAACCAAGTATACGCTACAAGAAAATGGAACTACTACACCATATGAGATTGAAGCCTATGAAGAAAATGAGTGGTCAAGGTATGTTATCTTTAGTGCTTTATCTAAAATTGAATTGGTGAAGGTTGTTGCTTTAGATACTGCTTATTAGGTTTGGAAAGATTTAAAAGTATCTATGAAGGAAATGAAAGAGTCAAGCTATCTAAGATGTAGAATGCTATAGGCACATATGAAAATTTAAGAATTCAAGAAGGTGAAGGAGTTGTAGGCTACTTTTGAAAGGCTGATAGTGTTGTAAATGAGATTAGAGATCTTGGTGGTGTCTTGGATGAGAAGGATGTGATACAAAAGATCATGAGGACTTTACTGGAGTGTTACAATGACAAGATTCTAGCTATTGAGGAAACCTATCATCCATCAAAATTCACTAGAGAACAATTGTTTGGTACTCTAACTACATTTGAGATGAGGAAATTTGGTAGAGACAAAACAAAATTAGAAACAGCCTTTAAAGCATAAAAAGTTGCAGATGAAGATTCAGATGATGAGGAGAGCCTGGATGAAATGGGAGCTAACTTTGTGAGAAAGTTGAAGAAAGGAACCAGCAAGTACAAAGGTATGGTACCCCTTAAATGTTTTAAATGTGGAAATATTGGTCATTATGCATCTAGATGTCCAAAAAGAGGAGCAAAACCAAAGTTTAAGGAAAGCAAAGGAAAGTTCAATAAGAAAGCCTACTATGTTAGAGAAGATGATGGTATTTCAAATGATGAATTAGAATATGAGGGTGGTGATTATATGTTCTTGGTATAAGAAGATGGACCTCAACCTAATAAATCTAAAATTGTTAAGATGGTTGCTTCAACATTGCATGTTAGGAGAGATAGAAATGAATGGTTGATTGATAGTGGATGTTCAAATCATATGACTAGTGACAAAAATAAGTTTGTAAAGATTGAAAAATATGATGGTGTTTTAGTTAGATTTGGAGATGATAATGTTGGCATGATGATTGTAATGTATTCATCATATGTTGTCATTGATGAAACACTCTCTCTCTCTCTCTCTCTCTCTCTCTCTCTCTCTCTCTCTCTCTCTCTCTCTCTCTCTCTCTCACACACACACACACACACATGATTATATTGACTACCGGTGTAACTTCAATTGTTTACACTGTCAACCGGTATACTTAGTAGTTAATCTCTAACCTGTACTTCGTGATAACCGGTATGTGCAATAAGAGACAACTTGTGGTTATACTAAGTCGACATCAAGATAGAGATCAAGCGGGGACCATGACAAGAGATTCAAGGATAACGGTTCATATGTTTCACTCAGACCAGTATTTGGTTGTTCCAACTGGTATTCGGTAATGTTGTGATGAGTTATCCCATCGAAAAACTTTTGGCGGTAATTTTTTTGATGCGTTATGATCACTTGTCCAGATACACTGCACCTAGGAAATTGTGTTATGATTTCTTAAGGCTGACATGAAATCATAATGTCTATATATTGACATCACAATGAATTATTTCATATAAGTGAAAGTGTTATGTTGTATATGAAAGTCAAAAGAGTTAAGTTGCAGAGTATGCAAAAGAGCAGTGTTGAATATGTTTAGAAGGATCTGATCAAGTAAGTATTGTGCTACTGAGAACAGATCAAACCATTCCTATTGTTTTCTAACAATTACCGCAAAATCAAATCCCCTAACCGGGTAAGATCTAACAAGATTCAATGTTTAAATCCTCTAATAGGGTGATCCATTAGTTTGGATTCAGAAATCCTCCACCGAGGTTACTCCTAACAGGGTACTACCTTTAACAGGGTATAATCTTCTAATCAAGATTTGGGATCTCTAACAAGATTCACTCCTAGCAGAGCACTTTTTAGACCTTAACTGGTCAGTTATCTATTACTATAGATAGTTAACTTGTGAGTTCCATCTCACCATGGTTTTTACCTATTTGGGTTTTCCATGTACAAACACTTGTGTTATGGTGGATCTTTTACTTTTTGTGGATGTTGTTATATCATTTTGGATCGCATGCATTGTGTTTAAAAGTTTTGTTAAGTTCATATACTGGTTAGTGATTGAAGTAGTTTTATTTTTGGTGTCACTAATTCACCCCCCCCCCCCCCCCTCTTAGTTCTTTTCAAGTCCATCAGATAAAATTGCTCAAATTGTTGGAATTGGTTCTATTACCTTTGATGGAAATCATAACACAGACAATGTTTACAATGTGAAAGGATAACATCATAATCTCTTGAGTGTTGGACATATGTGCGAAAATGGTTACAATGTTGTCATTTAGGATGACAACTATGAGATCTGGAACTACTATTGTTGTGGGGAAAAAGACAGGTGCAAACGGTTATCAACTAGAAGCTACTACAGGACATTGCTTATTATCTCAAATAAATGAAAGTTGGCTATGGCACTGGAGGATGTGTCATATCAACTTTTTTAGTTTATTGAAGATTAGTATGATAAAATCTATGAGAGATTTACCAAGACTGACTAAACTGAATAACAGTATTTACAAAGAATGTCAATTAGGAAAGCAAACAAAAGGAACATTCAGAGGAAAGGAACAATATTCTACCAGATTATTGGACTTGATACACATAGACCTATGTGGTCTGACTAGAACAAGGAGTTTGCAAGGTGAGAGGTATCTCATTCTCTTAATTGATGATCACTCTAGAATGAATTGGGTTGTATTTCTAAGAGAGAAGTTGGAAGCATTAGAAAAAATTAAGATATTTAAAGCTAAAGTTGATAATGAAGTTGATAAAAGGATTAAGTGTTTAAGATATGATAGAGGAGGAAAATTTATTTCTGATGAATTTGATACTTTCAGTGAGAAATATGGAATTAGAAGACATTTATTAGCTCCTAGGACACCTCAGCAGAATGGCGTAGTTGAAAGAATGAACAAGACTATTCAAGAGGCAGCAAGAGCTATGATCAAAGAAACAAATCTACTGAAAGTCTACTAGAGAGAAGCTATACACATGGTTGTGTATACTCTTAACAAAGTTCCATTTAGAAAGAAGTTTGGGAAGACATCATATGACTTTTTGTATGGATGGATTCCATCAGTAAAGTACTTTAAAGTTTTTGGAAGTAAATGTTATAGCTAGAGAGATGAAGGAAATATTGGAAAGTTTCATAGCAGAGTTGATGAAGGTATATTTCTTGGTTACTCTATGAAGAGCAAGGCTTATAGATGTTATAACAAGAGGCTAAACAAAATCATTGAAAATATAAATTATGTGAAGGTCGATGAGAACATTTCAAAAGAAACTAGTATTCAAGAAGTGAATCTAATGAAGAAGAAGAGAAGAACAGAAATGAAGACAAGTAGAAAGAAACTCAAGTTTCTCCAGAAACTGTATCCAAAACCTAGAGGTATGTACAAAAAAATCACTCTGAGAATCAAATTGTAGGAGAGAAAAATAGAGAAGTCATTACAAGAATCAAAGTTGTTGAAGAACAAGTTCTTCTATGTTTACTCTTTGAGTTCGAATCTAAGATAGTTGAAGAAGCCTACAAAGATAAAAATTAGATGAAAGAAATGAAGGAAGAGCTAGATCAAATTGAGAACAAATCAGACTTGGGAACTGGTATCTAGATCGACAAATAAGAATGTTATTGGAAAAAAGTGGGTGTTGTGGAATACGTTGGATGAAGATGGTCAGGTTGTAAGAAACAATTCAAGATTGGTATGTAAAGGTTACACACAGGTTGAAGGAATTGATTTTCAAGAAACTTATGTTTTTGTTGCTAGAATGGAAGCTACTAGGATGTTTTTGGATTTTGCAGCTTATAAGGATTTCAAAGTCTATCAAATGGATGTGAAGCCAACATTTATGAATGGAGAGTTGAAAGAAGAAGTCTACATTGAACAACTGGAAGGATTCAAGTTATCAGATGATTTGGATGTTGTTTGCAGATTGGAAAAAGCATTGTATGGATTGAAACAAACCCCTAGAGCTTGGTATGGAAGGTTAGACAAGTATCTAATATATCAAGGTTTTCAAAAAAGATCTTCTGACAACAATATTTACTTCAAAATTGAATCAATTAAGATATTAATTGTTTTTGTATATGTGGATGATATAATTTTTGGAGGCAATTATGACATGTGCAAGAAGTTTGGTAGTGAAATGCAAATGGAATTTGAAATGTCTATGATTGGTGAGTTAAATTTCTTTATTGGATTGAAAGCGAATCAAAACAATAAAGGCATTTTCATTTCTCAATCAAAATATGTTAGAGAGTTGTTGAAGTTTGGATTGCATAACTCTAAAAGATTTGTACTCCTATGACCACTAGATGCAAATTGTCTAATGATGATAAATATTCTAAGACTAATGCAAGCAAGTATAGATCAATAATTGGATGATTTTTATATCTAATTGCTATAAGACTGGATATCATGTATGTTGTCTATCTTGGAGATGGCTTTCAATGAGAACCAAAAGAATCACATGCTGCAGTAAGTAGGATATTCAGATACTTGAAAGGAACATACGATTTTGGATTGTGGTATCCCAGAGGTTTAGACTTTACTCTGAAAGATTATACTGATGTAGATTGGGCAGGAAGTGTTGATGATAGAAAGAGTACTAGTGGAGGAGTATTTTTCCTTGGCTCCCGGTTAGTTGCATGGTTAAGTAAGAAGGGGGATTTTGTATCTTTGTCACTGCAAAAGCTAAGTACATTGCAGCTGCTTCATGTTGCACTTAGGTGATTTTGATTAAATAGGCATTGAAGGATATTGGTGTGTCATTTGATAAGCCTATCTCAATCATGTGTGATAATACAAGTGCAATCATTTTTTCTAAAAACCCAATTTTGCATTCCAAAACAAAACATATTTCTATTCGGTATCATTTCTTGAGAGAAAAAGTTTTGGACAGTGAAGTAAAATTTGAATATGTACCTACAAAAGAGAAAGTTGCAGATATATTTACGAAGGCTTTGTGCAAAGATACTTTTGAGTATCTCTGACAAATGTTGGGGGTCATACCCCTTACTAGTTTGAACTAAGTGCATTTGGTAGTGCATTAGTCCAGGATATTTCATGCATATTTTAGTCTGGTCTAATGTTTGGGGCTTCCTCTTATGAGGAGCGATGTTATTTTTTAGATGAATTGTTGTTCACCTTTGTCTTTGATGTCAAAGGGGGAGATTTTTTGGAGATTTTTTGGAGAGATTGTTGGAAAAATTGTTTGTTGTTGATGAACGTTGTCATCAAAGACAAAGGGGGAGATTGTTGCAAATGTGAAGTTGTTTGGTGTATCAGTATGGTTGTCAATGTATTGATTCTATGTTTCAATATTTTGATTTTTCTCCGCATTTTTTATTTGTTGCCGATATTCTCATGATGTGGTGACATATTGTTGGATATTTCCTTGAGATACTATTCTCATATTTTGGTGGTCTGGAAGTTGTGCTCTGGAAGTTTATATAGTGATGATGATAATTTTATGGCAAAGTTTGTAGAGTTTTGCATTGCTCTGTATTTTTGGTTCTCCTGTTGCATTTTTGGATTTATAGTCATGCATGTACCTTTGTCATTCTGTTTCAGAACATTGATGTGCTCCAAAAATGTGTTTTTGTCTATGTTATTTCCTAGTCTGGTTAAACTCGAAGGCTCTATCTTTTGGTCGAGTGATTGAAGCATTTGGATAACATGTTATTGCATTATGGTGTGATCCAATTCTCATTCCTTTCCACCACGGGAATTCTTAGTGAAGACCTATTTTGAATTGTGTTTTATTATCTCCTTGGCTAACTTGGAAAATTTTCTTTCAAAGATTTATATATATAAAGAATGGTTGTAATGAAATAAATATATAGAAGGATACATAGAAGGAAGTTGATTGTAAAAGGAATATCTATCTTTGTTGATGCAAAGTGGTTGATCAATATGGTTGTATGTTGATGTTGATTGGTACCGGTAGTAGTGAGCCTAAGGTTTCTTTAGGCATTGCAGTAGTGTGGCAGTTGTTCCCTTGTGGTGGATTGTTTATCTTTTCCTTCGCAAAGTGAGCCCTCCTTTTTTTCTAGCAGTTTTAGCCAAGTAGTGAGCTCACTTGCAGTGAGCCATCTTTGCAAAAATTACCTTAACCAGTGTCACCCTAATAGGTATTTTTCATATTGGTAACTAACATTCTCCATGGTTTTTCCCTTCTTGGGTTTTCCACATCACATCTAATGTTTCATGTGTGTGTTCATTCATGTTCATATTTGTTCATGGTTAAGTATTTTGAGTTTTAGTTTGTCTGATCTATTTATGTGGAAAAAGTAATATATTTTTTGATACACAAGTGATTCACCCCCCCTCTTAGTTGTCTGGAATATTCAACACACATCTCTAGCTCTAACAACTTCTAGGTGGCAACTCTCCACACTAGCCACCATCCGAGCTTTGGCCACAATTCTCGACTTTCCATGCATACATGGTCATATACCATCCTTCCCATGCACCAAATATTTTCTATGAAAGATCTAAAACAACCCCCATGTGGAGAAAAACAATTCAATGCACTAGAAATGACCCACCATGCAATCAGTGCTAACTAGGAAATGCGATGCATTTTTATTCGCCTAGTTGCCACATCTTTAGCAATATGAGTAGCTCAGTCACTACCACATGGAAATTTATTATTTGTCTAGTCTACCACGTCATTTTAACATGAAATCTTATTATACTGCCACTTTAGACGTATCTATGCACCAAGTCACCGCTAACATCATCATATGTACTAATGATGTTAGCATTGTGTAGGGTGCTTTTTGGTCGTGATGGCCAAATGGATGTCAAATTTAAGCTTAGAAAATGATGATGTTAGCATAGTGTCAATAGTTTTTTGGGAAAATTTAGCCCCCTTCACCATTTTAGTTTTTTATTTCACAATCTAACTTTGAACCTGCTCATATATTTCTCATTTCAGCACCTTTTCAAAGCAAATTTTTTGTTTGAGCTATAATTTCATGCTCTTCGCAATGGTGTAGTTAGTTTCTTATTCTCGTGCATAGATTATTCATAAATTTGATTTTTTCACAAGTGTTGATGTCTAATCCTCATTTTTTCAACTTTTAGGGCTCCCTTCAGGCTCATACAAACTCCTTTTCAAGTGCCTTTTTTTTAAAGTGCGTGATTTTTCTTTACTTCACAATGGTGCTATTAGTTTGTAGTGATTGTGGTCAAAAGTTGTACTTTCATCATATGGTCTTTTTTGACTTATTTTGGCAATTGTAATGCTTAGATCTTAGTTTAGTCTATGACATTAGTAATGTGATTTTAGTATAGCTTAGTTGGGGTAGTTGTAAACATTGAAATCAGAAGTTCACTTTGCATTTGTTTTGCAAGTGGTCAATGTAATCACATTAAATATAAAGTGCCAAATCATCATTTTTATTTTTATTTTTTATTTTTTGGGGGGGAGGGGGGCAATCTTGTGTGCTTGTTCCTTCATCTCTCTCTTGTGGTATTTTAATTTTTAGTTATGGGTTCTCCTAAATTTCCACTTTTAACTCCACACAATTATGCAACATGGGAAGTAAATGCATGGAGTAAATTAATGGAAAAAAGGTTAAATCATTATGCTAATGGAACTATTTCAAAACCATCAAATCATAAAGTTAGTCCTAATCTAAAAAATGGAGTGGGTCATCAAAAGTTTTATGGCTCTTGGAATGTTGAGAAAATACATATCACCTTATCTTATCTTTCATATTGAAAAGCATAAGACAATCAAGGAAGCTTGGGATAAAATTGATCAATTGTATGGTCAAGTTGATCAGATTAGAATATACACACTTGAAAGTGATCTCCTAAGTTTGGATCCTAATAATTTATATAAAATCCAAGACTATGTTCACTCGGTCAAATGAGCTAAGAGCACAACTTAAGGATTGTGGCATTGAGAAGAGGAATGAATAGTTGGTCTTCAATTTGTTGGGAAAGCTTCCTTGAGAATATGCAAAGCTTTTGTTTCTAGTTTCCACACTCATCAATTGAGAATGGGGAGTTCCTAACTAAACCATCATTTGATTCATTCACTAAGATGTTGATGCTTGAGAAAGAAAAATTGATCACAATGGATATTCTCAAGTCATCAAAGTCATATGCTTTGGTTGCTAGTCATGAGAAAGGATCGAACAAGAAATAGAATCAAACAAAGCCAAAGCCACAAAAGGATAGAGCACAATCTTCCTCTCCTCAACAAAGAGATTTTGCATCCTCTCCTAAGGGGAAATCATCTAAGAAAGAGAAGAATACTCATGCATATTGCAAGAAGTTAGGACCTAAATAATGTCATTGTTACAAGAAGGATATTGATAAATTGAAGCATCTTCTCGAGAAGAATATAATCGGTTTTCCTTCTAGATTGTCTACTTCACCTTCTTCTTTCAAAGAAACAAAATTTGATAAGGAAAAGAGCCACACTTATGTGATAAGTAAGAATAAAGGACAAGCTCGTTGTGCTATTACAAGTCATGATTCAGGGGAATGGCTTCTAAATTGAGGAGTTTCTCATCACATGTCATCTTCACAATCTACGTTCTTTTCATTTGAGCCTTGCAACATGCCACCAATTTTTATGGAAAAGAATGTAATTGGGAAGGGATCTATTGATATTGGATATGGCACCTTCATTGATGTGTTGTGTGTACCTCACTTGACAAACAATCTTCTTTCCATCTATCAAATCACTCATGGTGCAGCAAGGAAGGCTGTGGAATTCACTCTTGATTCAATTATCGTTAGAGACTTTGATAGTAGAGATATCATTGCTACCGAGGTGGTGGATCATGCATCTTGGTTGTACTCCTTTTCAAGCTTTGTTCCCATTGACAACTTTGATTCTTCTGATTATGATAACACTTCTAGTGTGGATTTTGATATTGAGAGGAACTTTGGTTACTTGAACTTAGGTGTGATGAATACTAAGAGGGGGGGTGAATTAGTATACCAAAAAATGTTGAACTCAAACTCTTAAACAGTTTAGCAGATAACCGGTATAACAGATTCACTAATAAACCAGTTAAGAGAAATGCAAACCAAATAGAAAATAAAGCATTCACCCACAAAAGCACAATCACCATTACACAAGATATTTTGATGTGGAAACCCAAATGGGAAAAACTACGGTGAGCAGAAACTCACAAGTAACTATCAGCAAAATAGAAACAAGACCGGTTAAGGTCATATAATGTTCTTCACCAGAATGGATCCTGTTAGGAATCTAGATCTCTATTAAGAGAAAAGTCCTGTTAAAGACTACCTTGCTAAAGGATTTCAGATCCATAGTTGTGAACCACCTTGTTAGAGGATTTACAAAGGCTTTGCTAGGCCTACCCGGTTAAGGGTTTCAGACTTGTTGAAGATATGAGTAATCAACAAGTGAGTGATCTAGATACTAGCACAGTATGCTTGGTTAGATCCTTGATAGCTCATTGTTAATGCATTTCAGCATTATTTCAGTCTTAAATATCTCCACACTCTAACTCTTCTCACAGACCTAATCTTCTCTGCAAAGATCGCACATAACCTTCTCTTACATCATACATCTCTCAACTATGCAAACCCTAGACATGATGTCCTTATAAAGGAAACTGATTTCATGTCGATCCAATAAGATTAAATTACAAGTTCCTAGGTTCAGTGCATCTAGACACATTTGGTAACATGGCACAAAATCACCGCCAAAGTGTCAGTGGATGATAACTCATCACAGAAATACCAGTTGGTAACTCATCACAGAGTAATACCAGTTCATACAATATACACATTACCGGTTGTCAAAAATGAAGACTGGAAAATGTTTAACTACCGCTTTGTTCCTTCGTACCGCTTGAGATCCTCGAACTGCTTGAGGTCTTCATACCGCTTGGGTTCTCCATACCGCTTGAGGTCTTTAGTCAATTTGTGACTGGTAAACATCTTCTGCAAAACACCAATAGTCTAAAGACTATAATACATAATACCGGTTGGAACAATTACCGGTTGAGTATAACTCATACATTAAGAAAGTGTCTGTCCATCAATGACAATCAAAATATAATCAAAATGCAAACAATATCCCCCTTTGGCATTGATGGCAACACTTAGGAAAATTTTGAAATCTAAGTGTTTTTACAAAAAAAATATGCCATAATCAAAATTACTCCCCCTAAGCATATACACTATCCCTTTTGCAGAAATTACAATGTATACTACTCCCCCAAAGTGGTAACATGAAAGTATACATAACATTCACCAAAATTTTAAATACTACTCCCCCTTTGCCAACAATGACAAAGTAATGCACAATAGCCCCTGTTTCTCATTAGCATTAAAAATTGAGTAAATGTCTATGACAATAAGGAATAAAACTTATCAAAAATAGATTTAGAATCCTGCATAAAAGTTTTCATGGCCAATGACCATGACTCAAGTAATGAGGTAGCAACCTCACTTTCTATCTACATCTGGAATACCAGTTCTTCCATAGCATCAATGGTACTCATCTCTTGAGTTATCGTGATAGCTTCCAGATTGAGAAAACATTTCTGAAGAATCTGCAGTCTAGGAAATAAGACCAGTTGAAGCTCCTGCAAATCTTTTGTCATGTTGCATATTTCTGATTCCACCCTGGCAATCTGCAACTGATAATGATGGACCATTTTCCCATATGTAGTAAATGAATCATATGGCATCTTGATGTTGCTAATGTATGCCTGGAACTCCGATTGGAGTTTATCTTTCTACTTAAGCACATCATCACAAAATAGATGAGGTTGGTAGATTTTACTCAGTAGTAATTTTCCCTCATCCATAGAAACACCTATATCCTTTTGTTGTTTCAGAAGTTGTGACCTAAGCTCATTCAGTTTCTTGACTAAGGCAGTGTTGAGTGCCTTTTCATGGTTCTTCTTAGCAGTAGCTACAGCAACATCTTCCAAGCATTGTACTTGGTCCTCTACTACAGTGCAAAGAAGTTTCAGCTTGGATGAAGAGGAATCAGTACTAGGGAGGTTAGTATCAGGAATCGGACTGGTGAGGGTGTCAACAATAGTTTGAATGACATCTTGTTCCTTCTTCCTTCTCAGTGCTTCTAATCTTTCCTATGCAAGCTTTATGCTTTGAAGCAGCTCTGATTCATCTGCAAATTGATTGATTTGATCACCGGTTGCCTTGGCCTGTTTGATCTTCTCTTCTTCCTTTTTCTCTTCAGCGCTTTTATTTTCCTCTTCTTTCTTCCTTTGTTCTTTTTCTTGTGTTTTCTTCTCCATTTCTTCCTTTTTCTTGTCCTCTTCCTTCTTTTTCTTCTCTTCCTCCTTCTTCCTTTCTTCTTCCTTTCATTTGTCTTCTTCTTTCTTCTTCTCCTCTTCTTTCCTCTTCTCTTCTTGTTTCCTCTTCTCCTCTTTTTGTTTTCTCTTCTCCTCTTCTTGTTTCCTCTTCTCCTCTATACTCTTGTCTTCCTCTTTCTTTTTCTCTTCTTCTTTTCTCTTGCCTTCCTCTTTATTAGGCTTTTCCTTGTCATGTTTCTCTCTCTCTTCTTTTTCTTTGTCAAGAGTGACATCCTCAATATCTAATGCATCCACATTAATAGTGTCAAACTGTTCTGAAGCTCTTTCTCCTTCACTGTTAAACACTTCATCTGGTTTGCCTGATGTTAGATCAGGTGCTTGTTCAGCCTTCAGATTGGCCTCAGACACTTGGTGTAACCGGACAGTAGCTTTGGCATGTAGATGTGTGTCCTCCACTTCAGAAGCTCTGCCTTCTAGCAGCCTAAGTCTTCTCCTTCTCGTGAAGAAGAGACATTTGTTCTTATCCATTATCTCAAACAATTCAGAATTGGAGGCATCGAGAAAGTATTGTGCAAAGACTTTCTCCCTTATTTCATGTTCTTTCTCAATGGCAATGCACCATTTATTGTCTAAAGAATTGTATAAAGAATCAGGTGTGATCGATCTGATTTCAGATGGCGACCGGTCATTGACACACAAATATCTAATAACTTCTTATTCTTGAACCTTGCATTCCATCTCATCTTATAGATATCACATCCATTGTTGTTGTTGGTGATTCTTGTAATGCTATAGATTTGGCTTCTTGTGATTCAATGTAGCAGGATATACATTGTCTTCTAAATACAGTTCCTTGGGATGATTACTTGACAGACATTGCAGGTTTTTTTGTGAAGTCCTACACTACAAATTTTTGAGACATCATTGATGATATCCCATATTCTCCTTGATGGAGATGATCCTTCTTTAGTTGTTGTGAGGGAGCACTCTAACCCTCTTGTTCATTCTCTACATGATCATTCTTTTGAGTTTTATGTGATCGTGGATACTTATGTACAACATTTGGAGGAGGTCTCTTTATCTTTAGAAGAGACACTTGAGTCTTTGGATCGTGTTCTACATTCATCTTCACTAGATCATGGATTGTCTTTTTTAGCAGTGTGACCTAATACACATGATTTGGAAGGGGTAACTTTTAGCGCAGACATGGTAACACTTGAGAAACTTTTAGAGAATTCATACATATTTAGATTTCTTCCTACATATTCCTTTTAGGATTGGGGAGACTTCATGCATACACCTTTGGTTTTGTTTCTTCCTAAGGGGAGGAACATTGTTCGGAAATCGTGGAGCATCCTCTACATCTAACTTGGAGCATTTATTATTGGTGCACATTCTACATTGAAAGGGGACCACTTGATCTCTCTTCTTCACTCTTATGAGGTGGGGTGCGGAGGAACTTTTTCTTCACATGAGGGTTTTTCTTGTCATTCATCATTGAGAGCATTGTGTGTTTGCATCTCTTTTGGGGAGGAGTTTTGTTCCACTAGGTTTTCTCCTTTTCACAATTTGTGAGTGTAGACACCTAAAATTGTCCTATCTAATTAAATAAATATTTTTTATTTAATTATTTTATCCTAAGTCTTCTATTAATTAAATAAATTCTTATTTATTTAATTAATTCATTAATCCTCTTCTAAGCCTTTCCTCATTTAAATAAATACTTTTATTTATTTAAATTGTCCTTTTTTAAATTAAATAAATATTTTATTTATTTAATTGATCCAACTTCCTCTATTAATTAAATAAATGTTTATTTATTTAATTAATTCATTGGTCTTTGCTACCCATGACACATGTCATTCATCTCTTAAATCTTATCTTACCTACCCCATTTATCATTTAATTATTTCCTCTACCTACCCTTTAATCCTAGCTGACCATTTATCTTTACACCTCTTAATCTTATCCCTCCATTTCTTACAGTTTTGTCTATATAAGAGGATGCTCTCTTCCGTTCCAACCCTAATCAATGCATCTAATCAATCCAGCTAGCTAACTAATGTGGCAATCAAGCCTTCTTGTGATCAAGCTATCAACCACAATCCGTTCTTTGTTGAGGTCTTGTGCACACATAAAATATGAGAGAAAATATATCAAACAAGATCAATGGAGATTGAAACCCTACTTGGCATGTGAATGGTAATATTGCTTTATTTTGTTGATTTGCATGATCTTAGGTATCTCTATTGGTATTGGTGAATGTTTCATTGCAAGGCCTATATTGTTCGTGGTTGAATCTTTATGGTTTTACAATAGTTTATCATCACTTTTCACCGTATATAGTGAGAGATTGTATTTCATTTGTACATGGGTACCTAACATGGCCTAGTAGAAGGACTCATCTTGAATTGTTATCCTTTTTTTGTAGATGATCCCTAAGTTGCACTTAATAGAGGGTGTTGGTGTAATAAAGGTGTTACATACCTTGTTTTTTCTTCACCTAGGTCCTAATTACACGCCACTTAAACTTACTTAGGGACCACATAGGATATTTTGCGAGCATCTCCACTTTAGGTGGTGTTATCATGTTATCACATCCCATCTTATGTGGTGTCTCCACCTTTAGTGCCTTTATTACATTGTCACATCCACCTTTTGTGGTTTCACTTTTCCACCTTAGGTGGGTGATCCACCTTTAGTGGTGTTATCACACTATCACTTTTCCACTTTAGGTGGGATGATAGCTTTTCACTTTAGTTATTATGTCATAAGATCATCACAATTGTCATAATCTTATGCACTCCTATGTTCTTACCTTGGCCTATTTAACCAAGGGGTCTACTATGTACTCTCATTATTCTAATTGAATCCATTTGATCCTGTGTATTGCATCATTGATAGTAATACAATTTATTCTTGTCATATTGTTTATCTCTTGTTCTTGTGCTTTCCATTAGGCCCCTAGATCTTATTTGGCTACCTTCATAGACAAATCTTATAGAATTAAAGTAGCTAGAATTTAAAAAATAACCCTAAAAGCTAATCTAACCAAGAGGATTTAAATCAATCCAAAATCAAAGTTTTGAGCTAATTTTTAGGGCATAGTCTAGAACTAGGTTTTAGTGACACAAAAAGAATAACAAAATCCTCTACAAAACAATTCCTCTAATAAGGAAATGAATAATAAATGAGGTGGTGGGGATGAAGAAAGAAGACTTACCTCAAAATTGAAACTGCTCAAAATATTCATAGGACACAAGTTGGAAGCAAGAAACTTGTGCAAGGATGAAAGTTAAGGTTTAACCCACCTTAATCAAGTTAATATTCCAAGTGGAATAATTGTGGAAATAACTCACACTTAATTGCAATATCATTAAGGAGGTACAATGGACTCAAAAGTGCAAAGTGTGGAAGAAATGACTAAGAGAAGAATAATCAACTTCGTGAGGAAAGTATTATCATATGTCATAAATGCATAGAGGGGTAGGTAGAAGTCAAGTTATGGGCTATGCGAGGCACTTGGAACTTGGAACTAAGTTCCACTCAAGGTCTTGTGCATATTTAGAAACCCTTCAAAGGAAAATCCAAGGAAGAGTAGGGATCAAGCTACAAGAAGAACATGAAACCTGGAACTAAGTTTGAACTCTTTAAGGGGCACATGGCTCCGTAGGAACCTAAAGGGTTTTACTGACTTGTTTTTGTATCTCTTAGAAAGAGATGAATGGAATAAAATACCAAGGGAAAATCCAAAAAGAGAAAAAAAATGCTATAAAAATAAACTAAAGGAAAGAAATGAAGAAAACAAATGGGATCCTCATGATTTGTTAACAAAAAATGATGGGATTTATATTCAAGGCATAACACTACCTCTCAAATTTCTAAAAATGGAACACATGTTGCTTAGATTGCATAACATGAAAAAGTCACTCAGGATCCAATCATAATGTGTACTATTTAGAAAGGGCTAGGTTACAAGCTAATCATCTTCATAACATACTTATTTTTGGTCTATCATTACATGCATAAATATTGATAAGACCTAGAGAACAACAATTGATGTCATGAGTAACCCATATGAGATGGTGCATTAGATCTTCCCACAAGTATATGTCAAAAGAGATGAAATTTTTGAAATACTCACACCACATGTAGGGTGACGAAATGTGATGTTTGATTCCATATCATTGTAATGTCACATGCAAGAGAAAACTAAATAAAGTTACCTCTTTAAGCCAAATCATGTCCAAGGAATTTTTTAGTAACTAAATGTTACCATTCGACTATTTTGAAATTTTTTATCCCTATATTTGGCTATAGTTATATTCTTCTAAGGTCCCATTGGCCCACTTATTATGTGTTTCTCTAATCCCAACACACAATCAGTTTAGCACAAACACATATCACGCCATTATTTAAAACAATTCATGCTCTTAATGCTCTTATTTGTTACAGGATAATTTTATTTTTCTATGTTTTTACCCATTTTAAATATTTTTATTCAAATTATATATTTATAGAACATTTAGAAGCTAAACCATTGGATACGACTTATACATTAATAGGGATTTTTAGTGTTAGAATTGCAAAAAAATGATACATGGAAAAAGTCACAATCTTTTGTAAATTTTGATTTCCACTATGAAAACACTTAGCTGGTATTATTCTTCTCTACTACGGATTTACTAATATTTTTATATAATTTATGAGGTTATTTCTCAAAGTATACTTTAATGACATGAACAAAGAGAAACTTTTGACAAGTGGACCTTACCAAAAAATTATGAGAAGCATTTGTAATTTCTGTATATTCCAACAAATAAACTTCATATGGAGGAATCCTCCATTAAAAAATTTGGTTGGCTATCATCCACTAAAGTTGCAAATATATTGCATAATAAAGTATATAAGTTTAATATGTCATTAGCACCTAACTCTCTGTGTGAAAAGTGGAATAAGAATCTGTATCTGCAAGACACAACACTTCAATCGAGTCATTACATGCATGCTTAATCAACTATAATCAATGAATAATAAACCATAACAAATTGACCCATTGCCTTCTAAAAGATGCGAGTATAAGATTGCTCTCAGATTATTTAGCAATACCAGTGACTAGACAACATCAAGACGAAGGATTTTATCTATATGAACATGATGAATGCTAGATGGATGCAATATTGATCTAACAAGATTTAATCAATATGAAATAATTAATATGCAATATATCAATGAGTCTAGAGAAAAAACAGTATAATAACAATGTATTCTCCAGCCTCTCTTTGAATGAGAGATGAGCCTGAATTTATAGAAAATTCAGAAATAAACCAACGGTTGAGATCAAATGATGATGAGCGGTCAAGATTTTTCAAGAGGAAGCACAATCTAGGTGAATTGATGTGATTGGATGCTTTTCTCAGTTTTAAAGGAAATTGAACTAAAATTGAGATTAAATCGAGAAAAAACTGATTTAAAGGAAATTGAACTAAAATTAAGATAAAATCAAAAAAAACTGATTTATTCTCTATTTCATTCAATTTTAATATTTAATTGTTTTAATTGTTTTCTTTGAGATTATCTATCAATTTTTAATTTGTTTTTTTCAAGATTATCTCCAATTGATTTCTTTTCTCAAATTTTAATTCTTTTCTTGGTCAATTAATTCCTTTTTTGAAGATTTATGGCAATTTGATTTATTTAATTGAATTAATTCCTCTTTCTTGATTTGTTTCCTTTTTTGAAGATTTATGGCAATTTGATTTATTTAATTAAATATGCTAGGATATTTAATTAAAATAAATAAGATAATTGTTCAAAATGATTTACTTGGAATGATTAATTAATTAAATAAATATTTAATTAATATTGAGTGATTGATTTGCCATGTGACATTTGATGATTTTAGGAATTAATTATGTGCTCAAGATTTATTTAATTGTCTTTAGTTAGGACCTTGGTGACGTTGTTGTGATTAGGGGCCCATGGTTTAGATGACCATTTTTAGGGTATTACATTTGCCCCTCTTTGAATTAATGTGCGAGTAGCGCATTGGTTCAAAGAAAATTTGATGTCTAGGAGATGTCAGTTCTGAACTTGATTGATCACGAACTACATAAAAAGTGAGGTGTTTAGTTTGATTCGAAGCGACAAAGCTGAATAAAGTCTGATTAACGTGATACCATTCCGAAACTTGATTGAACTTGGGAATGATAGAAAACAAAAGATACTGAACTTGAACTTGATTGATCAAGAAGCAGATCTTACTGATCTAGAACTTGATTGAACTTAGATACAGTGAGTGATGATAAAAAATCGATCTTGAACTTGATTGATCAAGATACGATGAAGATAAATTGTTCAGCTTGATCAAGAAACAAATAAAATGTAGCACCTGCTTAGATTAAGTGTGATTAAAGATACTCTTTAAACCCTTGATTGAGTTTAAACGAATAATCAACTTGATGAAAAGCAATGAAACTGATTAATGTAAAGAGATCGATTCAGATAAACGACAAATATCAGCTTGATATGAAGCGATGAAACTAATATGTCCCTAGAGATTGATTTGGTTCAAATGATCGAGAAATTCAACTTGATATAAAGCGATGAAGTTGAGATGCCCCTAGTGACGAGGTCTTATTTGATTTTCTTTAGTTGAAAAGATTTTGTTTTGCTCGACTTTCGATGAAGATTTGAAAATTTTCTCAACATTGAAGAATGTGAGGTCATAAGGTCACGAGTATGCCCCCTCGGGAGCGAAATCGAAAGATAGTGAGAGTACATGATGATTATAGGCAATTTTGAGCGATGATAAGTTGTTTGAGCACAAATTGATTTAGAGGAGTTTTTGAAAATTCTGTGTTGATTGATAAGAAATTGACCACAAAGTTGATTTGTAGAAATTAAATTGAGATTCAATGTTGATTTGCGAGAAATTGAGCGCAATTAGAAGAGAGAATGAACTTTTGATGAAAAGAGCACTAAGTGGTCCAAATTTTGAAATTGACGAGGAAAATAATCTCGATTTTCGATTTCGATCCTGAAAATGGACTCAAGACAGTCGATTTACAAGCTCGTGATTTGATTTCATCGTACTTGTGTTGATTGGTTATGAGATGTTGTTCTATATGCTTTATTCTATATGTATGCATTTTCTTTCAGTATAGATGAATGAATGCAAATGGAATATGGGTTTTTATTTTTGTTTCTTTTCATATGCAAATAAATGAATGTGAATGAGTAATGAGAATGAGTAATGCAATTTTTTTTTTTCGTTTTTCTATGCAATAAGATGAATGCAAATGAATGATAGTGAATGTATGAATCTATAAAATATGCTTATGTATGCAGCTAAACATCTCAAAACACAAGTACTCGATTAGAGAAATGATGAAAAGAGACCACTTAGCGAAGAAATGATGACGCTCCAACTCTCATTCAGCAGACAAAGAGGAAGCATTGTTACTATACCGAAATCACTCCAAATTCACAAAATGTAGAATGAAATGCAAGATGACTTGCAAAATGAGATGCAACCTAAACCTAGTCACTGGACTTTGAAAAGCCTAATTGTCATCATTGAGCGTTTTACAATTATAGCAGGCAGAATAGAGTTCATTTCTTTTCATGTGCAATATTAATTATCTTGTCCGCAATGACCCTTTTTTCGTTCATATCCTTGGACAAATTACGCATGGACCCGGATTGCACAATAAAGAAATTTCCTCAAAACAGACAAAGAAATGATGGGAACCTCCCTGTAGCATTCAAATAAGCGGAGTCGAGGTATGTGTGGCGATTTCACCTTGATGTGAAGGCTCTTATCACAAACACCCAGCTAATTTAGATGTTCCCAGATCATTGGAATCATTCCTTCAAGCCGAAAACAAAGAAAATATTATTGCCCCAATCCTTGGTCCTCTCAGTCACAATAGACTTCCTCGAGTTACTCAGAGGGATAATAATCGAAAACCAATATAAAAGATAGCACAGAAAGAAAATTTCCATGCATATCTCAAATAGTTTAGTGATTGTTTTCCGTTATGTTGTTTTGCTTGTTAACTCAGTGATAAAACTCTTCAGTAGTCATGAGACAGGTAATTGACTCGAAGTGGACGACCAAGTTTCACTGACGTAAGGTTGACTTGGTTGATATTGCTTAGGACATGTAATGTGCTCTTGTCGATTACCTAAGACTAGGACATTGATCAGTTTCAAGCCATGAGGGTTCCAACGAACTAGGATGTCACCAAAGTGACTGAAATATGTACAAGTGAAAGCAAAGATGCATGAAAGCGGGAATGCCAAAGTTGTGTTGATAGATGGAGCGCTTGAGTACAAGAGGCACCTGTTTGCCAGGTTTTCACCTGCTTGGCAGAAATTCATATATATTTTATTTTTTACCAAGGTGCCTATTTACCAGGTTTTCACCAGGGCATTTTCTCTCTTTTTTCCTTTTTTTTTCTTTTGTTTTTGTTTTTCTTTTTTTTTTTGAATTTCTTCAGAACTTTTTCTAATTTTTATGATTTCTTCAAGAATTTTTCTGATTTTTAGGATTTTGTTTAGGACATTTTATGATTTTTAGAATTTTTTAAGGGCTTTTTCTGATTTTTAGGATTTTTTAAGGACTTTTTATGATTTTTTAGGAGTTTTTAAGGACTTTTTATGATTTTTTAGGAGTTTGTTCAGGACATTTTATGATTTTTAGAATTTTTTTTCAGGACTTTTTCTGATTTTTATGATTTTTTAATGTTTTCCCCTAGTGTCTAGCAAGGCAAAAGGGATTTTGAGTACATGAATGGATAAGTGAATGATGGTGGACGCTTTCAAGGACTATCTCACAACATTAATCCAAGCACATGCTCCATATATAGCAATATAAACCAAGGATTTTAGCGATGTAAAGCAAGGATTTTAGTAATGTAAAGCAAGGATATAGCGTAACGAAGCAATATGGTCCAAATAAGTGGCTATGTCAAGAGGTTTTTGGAAAGCATATTTTTGCATTTTGTCCATAGTGTTGATCAAGATCAAGGGATAGATTTGGATAGGGGACAAATAGGATAATCAAGATCAAAGGTGGTAATGAAGGATGTAAGTGAGCAATGGATAGGAGCTAAGGGGTTTGGATCAAGTGCAATAGATAGGACATACAAAACATATAAAGATCCTTAACCCTATCAAGATCAAAGCTGGAAAATGGATATGAATGTAGATAGAGCAAATGAGGGATAATGGAGGATGAAGGATAATGGAGGAAGATGGATAATAGATGGATGTACATGGATGGAACTTGCCCCCAGTGTAAAGTGCAAAAGGATAATGGATTATGCATGATGCCTGTTTACCAAGTTTTCATCATGGTACTTTCCCAAGGCGCCACAAGAAGTGGTTTTCACACAAGGACGAATTTATTTCTCTTTACTTCTTTTTTTTTCACTTTTTTTTTTTTTTTTTGGAAGATAATGGAGGCATGACAGGGGATGGAAGAAGGACCCCAACGTCTCACTACTTTGGATTTTACCCTTAGAATATGAGTTACAATAGACAATGGCTATGAAGGTATGCTCAAAGATGTTGGCAGAATAATGAAGTGAAACTAGGCCAAGGATTTATGCAAAGGATTGGATAAGAGGGATGGAAGGGTGAAAAAGAGGTGTTGGATAATGGATGGGATGTTGGAAGAATTGTGTATCGATAGATGGAAATGCTGGAAAGATCAACATTGGCACACGCCTTGAGGGATGCGTAATACCCTAAAAATGGTCATCTAAACCATAGGCCCCTAATCTCGACAACATCACCAAGGTCCTAACCAAAGGCAATTAAATAAATCTTGAGCACACAATTAATTCTAAAATCATCAAATGTCACATGGCAAATCAATCACCCAATATTAATTAAATCATTCCAAATAAATCATTTTAAACAATTATCTTATTTATTTTAATTAAATATCCTAGCATATTTAATTAAATAAATCAAATTGCCATAAATCTTCAAAAAAGGAAACAAATCAAGAAAGAGGAATTAATTTAAATCAATTGAGCATAAATCTTCAAAAAAGGAAACAAATCAAGAAAGAAGAATTAATTTAAATTAAATAAATCAATTGAGCACAAATCTTCAAAAATGGAAATAAATCAAAAAAGGAATTAATTGACAAAAAAGAATTAAAATTTGAGAAAAGAAATCAATTGGAGATAATCTTGAAAAAAACAAATTAAAAATTGATAGATAATCTCAAAGAAAAGAATTAAAACAATTAAATAGTAAAATTGAATGAAATAGAGAATAAATCAGTTTTTTCCTGATTTTAATCTTAATTTTAGTTCAATTTCCTTTAAATCAGTTTTTTCCTGATTTAATCTTATTTTTAGTTCAATTTCCTTTAAAACTGAGAAAAGCATCCAATCACATCAATTCACCTGGATTGTGCTTCCTCTTGGAAAATCTTGACCGCTCATCATCATTTGATCTCAACCGTTGGTTTCTTTCTGAATTTTCTATAAATTCAGGCTCATCTCTCATTCAAAGAGAGGCTGGAGAATATATTGTTATTATACTATTTTTGCTCTGGGATTTCATTGATATATTGCATATTAATTATTTCATATTGATTAAATCATTTAGTTTAATATTGCAAAAATGTTGTTAGATTAATATTGCATCCATCTAGCATTCATCATGTTCATATAGATAAAATCCTTCGTCTTGATGTTGTCTAGTCACTGGTATTGCTTATAATCTGAGAGAAATCTTATACTCGCATCTTTTAGAAGGAAATGGGTCGATTTGTTATGGTTTATTTATTCATTGATTATATCTGATTAACCATGCATGTAATGACTTAATTGAAGTGTTGTGTCTTGCAGATACAGATTCTCATACCACTTTTCACACACACATTTCTGGCACCCACCATGGGGCTCAAACCCACAACTACAAGATTTATAATGCTTCTTGAACAAATTTAATGTTTGATTTTTATAACTAATAAACATGTGTTAAATTTGCAAATAAAAATCTTTCTTTTTTTATTGTTCTTCTATGATAGTAAATAATGGTCTCGGTTTGGAGAGTATAAATTTTTATTGAACCATTGGATCTTAACTAATTTGTGATATGTTTTGTAAAATCAAGTTTTCTACAGGATCATAGAAGGGATTTTCCTAAATATTTTGGATTTGAAAGTTATTATTGACAGAGTGCAGGACTATCATTTTACTCCTTCTTCTATGACAGTCAAAAATGGTCTCGGTTGGAAGAGTATAACTTTTTATTGAACCGTTGGATCTCAACAAATTTTTGATATGTTTTTGAAAATGAATTTTTCTACAGGTTCACCGAACGGATTTGACAAAATAGTTTTTCTTGGAAAGTTATGATTGATAGAGTGCAGGACTGTCATTTTACCTATTCTTCTGTGACAGTCAAAAATGGTCTCGGTTCGGAGGGCATAACTTTTTATTTAACCGTTGGATCTCACCCAAATTTTAATATGTTTTTTAAACCCAAGTTTTCCATATTTCCACTGAATATATTTGCCAAATTATTTCTGGTTAAAAAGTTGTAAGCGACAGAGTGCATTACTATCAAAAATTGTCATAACTAGGATAGTCATAAAATGGAAATTCTTGTTAGATTAGTTTAAAGTTTACATGATAGAATTTTCTTTTGATGATTTTTTTTATGTTATCTTGGAAACTAATTTTGAGATTTAAATGTTTTCAGGACGCTTGTCAAAGAATCTATCAATAAAACACACGCATGCCAAAGAATCAAGAAGAAAATGACTACTGACATATTGGTTTTGCAGGTTGCCTAAGGAGAATCGACTAAACATTGTGTATTCATTTGGTATTTTCTTAGGCACTTAAATTGCTATCTGGTTAAAGAACAAATCTGTCTTTCATGTTTTCAGAAAAATCTAAGAGGTAGGAGAGTATGCTCTTGTCTTTTATAGACAATCAGAAATCTAGACCCTCAAAGTTTTTTTCTAAGTTTTGAGATTTGTGTACCTTTAGCGGGCCTGTCACAGTGGAAAAAAGTAATCACCCTGTGAGAATGACCCAAGTGAGTATAGCTGGACCTGAGCATTCCAACTCACTATAATAAATAGGCCTCTGGTGATTAAAGTCTTAGAGGATGGGATTATTTGAGTTTTCTCTTTGAGATCTCTCATATCGAGCATTTTGTAGGGCCTCGCGATCTCAATCACGTTTACGTGACTACATCTTGTTTCGGTACCTTGTTGGGCTATAGGCCTCAATCATGCTTGCGTGACTTCAAGGGGTAATTTCAAACGGAATTCCTGACTAAGAACCATAAGATAGAAACTACCTGATTCACCTCCGAAAGGTTGATAATCTTTGTGCAAGAGAGATAGTAACTCTCCCAAGACACTTGCCATATCGTGCCCCCATTAGCGTTTGGAGTCGGCTAATACGGCGTTGAGAATCCATTGCGTGAGACTCAGCGGTCATATTCTGATTAGCTATTGGGTGTGTACCTAAGTCAGCAAGCAAAGGTTTTCTTCTCTAAGCCAACTTCCATAGGGTTAGCGTGTTGTGACTGAATTATTATATATCTTGTGTGTTTTCTATGTTTTCATCCCTAAAACTAAAATTGGAATACCAAAACTGGAGAAAACAACAAACAAAGTCAGTGATAAACTCTGTCTGTGTCCAAACTGGTCTTTGTTAGTCATTGAAACATCAATCCTTATCAAAAACTAGTAGTCGTCAGTCATTGAAACTCTGTCTGTCAGAATCTCGTCTCTGTCCAATCCTCTGTCATATGAATTCCTGATCTTGTCAGTCAAAATAGTCAAAGTTTCCTAGATCAGTCTACAACAAGCCTAAAACTGGTTATCATCCTCTTGAGCATAAACAACCTTGATAGTGTACCTCTGTCATTGCGTTGCACGATTTTGTCGATCATCTTTAAGCTAGTTCAAACAAACATTTTATCAAACCTAAGTCAACTTAGATAACGTCTTACACAGGATAGATCGTTCCTGAAACCAGACCAGATCTTAAGTTACTTCTCTTAATTACTACGTTAAACGAACTACTAGCTACAATTTGATCTTGACTTTTGCAACACATCTCGCTCTCGGTCCTGTCGGTTAAAAATGCCTGTTCAAACCAAAAGCTCTTCTAATTTTTTTGACAAAAGTAAGAATCTTCTGGATACCTTAGCTCCAATTCCCATGGCTACCTATACTCAAATGCTTCAAGATATAAAGAAAAAAATATGTGACATGGAAATCCAACAAAATAGATCAATGACTCCATTTGAAAAAAAAATGTATGATATCAAGTGTGAGAAACTTCAAGAAGTGTTAAAATGATTATGTGATGTGTCAAGCAAATACCAACAAATGATTGACAATCAAAAGCCAAATCTCAAACAAGCTCACAAGACACCTTCACCAAGACAAAAAGGCATCTATTCCCTAGATAGACAGTTTACACCTTTGGGGCAATCTATTGAGTCCGCTTTGGAAGAGCTTATTAAGAACAATCTTATCATATTGCCTAAAAAGACCACATGGGGATGGGAATTTATGAGTAAGTATTGTGGATATCATAGACAAAATGAACATAAGACTTCGCATTGCATAGAATTAAAACATAAGATTCAAGATCTCATTGATAATGGTGTCATTGAAATTGAAGATCCTAATGACTCACCTAAAGAAAAAAAAGGAACTATTTCTAAGCATGATCAAAATCGTGAACCTATGTCTAGCAAGGCTCCATATGTAGCCTCCATCCCTTCCATGATGCCTTCATCTCCTAAAATGTCTCAACAACAATCCATACCATCTCCTTCAAACAATGAAACTTCTCATGTTGACCTTCAAGGGCTATCTCCTATGGAAATCCAAGTTAATGCCAATATCGATACAAGTTCCTCTAAAGATTTAAAAATCCCAGATCCTATTCTATCATACACTTCAATTCCAAACATACCCACTCCAGAAGGCCCTTTCCAAAATGCTTCCCCATCATGCCAAAATATGGAGACCTTCCAAGAGTCCCCTACGCCTATGCAAAATCCTATCCCTTCCTTAGAAGTGACTCCATGTCCAGAGGATAATCTCGAAAATAAAAAAATAAGTCCTACCATAAATCAAGATCAAGACACCAAAACTCTTCAATCCCATCTAATGAATGAAAGAGATCCTATTCTCCTAGAATCCCATGATGATCCCCTTATACCTTTCCATTTCTTCCAAGATGACCCCCTTCCATCTCAAGAGCAAACCATCCTTCCAAATCCCATTCCTAATCCACTTCCTAAGCAAGATCATGATGCACCTTCCACCTTTTCAAATGATCCTATTCAAAATGAAGACTCAAACACCCTTCCTACTCTATCGAATGATCCTATTCTATGTCAAGATCAAAGTATCCCTTCATCTCCTTGTCATAATCCTCCATGTTCACCTCAAGAGTCCATCATGCCCATAAATCCCTCTCATGATCCTATCATTCCATGCAAGATACCTCCACCTCAAAATGGACTTGCCTCTAGCATCAAAAGTAAGAAGAAACCCTTTGTTAAAAAGATCTTTCAAAGCATGCATTATCAAAGAAAAGGGTTAGACATTCATGAAAAGGGTATATTAGAACCCCCTGCTATAAAAGAAAATCTTGATTATAATGGCTACATTTCTCACTCTCAAGATGTTGGTATCCCTCATAAATCCTACATTTCTCCAGTTAAATCCAAATACATGCCTTCCCCATCATCACTTCCATCCATTCTAGGTCCCTATATCCCTCCATCCCTTATGAAAGATCAACAAAGGCACACATCTTTGAGTACCTTCCATCAATATAAAAGATCTCCATATCATTCCTATCTATCCACGCATCTCCCTCCAAGCAATTTGGATGCCAAGCATAAAAGTCATAAGTCAAGTAATCCACGTGTATTCAAGGATCAACATGTCCCATCTAATCGACATGTCAAAACAAAGAAAAATATGATCCAAAAAGAAAAAGAAAAATATAAAATGCCACAAAGGCCCACAAAGAAAGAAGAAAAGTCAAAAGTTATATGGGTTCCTAAGGCACTTGTACAAGCAATGTGCTCTAAGGAACTACAAAAGAATCAAAAATCAAAAGCCATGTGGATCCCTAAGTGGCTACTTGAAGCACAACAGTCTAAAGAAAAATCAAAATTGGCATCCAAAATTGTTGTTCCTCCATCCAAACCTTCTAAGTCTATTCCTCTATCACCTCCTTCATCCATTTTGGGTTCTTATGCCCCAAAACATGTAACCTTTCCTCCATCTAAATCTCAAAATTTGAGATTCACTTCTCCTCCATATGTGCACCATCCCTCAAGGCGTGTGTCAATGTTGATCTTTCCAGCATTTCCATCTATCGATACACAATTCTTCCAACATCCCATCCATTATCCAACACCTTTTTTTCACCCTTCCATCCCTCTTATCCAATCCTTTGCATAAGTCCTTGCCCTAGTTTCATTTCATTATCCTACCAACATCTTTGAGCATACCTTCATAGCCATGGTCTATTGCAACTCATATTCTAAAGGTACCATCCAAAGCAGTGAGACATTGGGGTCCTTCTTCCATCTCCTCTCATGCCTCCATTATCTTCCAAAAAAAAAATGATGAAAAAAAGTGAAAAAAAAAGAAGTAAAGAGAAATGAATTCGTCCTTGTGTGAAAACCACTTCTTGTGGTGCCTTGGGCAAGTACCATGATGAAAACCTGGCAAACAGGCATCATGCGTAATCCATTATCCTTTTGAACTTTACACTAGGGGCAAGTTCCATCAATGTACATCCATCTATTATCCATCTTCCTCCATTATCCTTCATCCTCCATTATCCCTCATTCGCTCTATCTACATTCATATCCTTTTCCACCTTTGATCTTGACAAGATTAAGGATCTTTATAGGCTTCATGCGTCCTATCTATTACACTTGATCTAGACCCTTTATCTCCTCTCCATTTCTCACTTACATCCTTCATTACTCCCTTTTGATCTTGCTTATCATATCTGCCTCCTATCCAAATCTATTCCTTGATCTTGATCAACACTATGGACAAAATGCAAAAACATGCTTTCCACAAACCTCTTGACATGACCACTTCTTTGGACCATATGGCTTCGTTACACTATATCCTTGCTTCACTGTGCTATATCGTTGCTTTACATTGCTAAAATCCTTGGTTTACATTGCTATATCTGGACCCTATGCTTGGATTAATGTTTTGAGATAGTCCTTGAAAGCATCCACCATCATTCGCTTATCCATTCATGTACTCAAAATCCCTTTTGCCTTGCTAGACACTAGGGGCAAACTTCTGAAGAAATCCTAAAAATAAAAAAAAATGTCCTGAAGAAATCCTAAAAATAAAAAAAAATGTCCTGAAGAAATCCTAAAAATAAAAAAAAATGTCCTAAAGGAATCATAAAAATCAGAAAATGTCCTGAAGAAAACAACAGGTATGAGAATCTGTATCTGCAAGACACAACACTTGACTGATATACTGGCAGACAACAGGTAGATGACTCAGAAACTGATTCAAATGAGTATGAATGGGGTCTAGATCACATCTCAAATACATCTACTACAGAAACACTTGAAGAACTCAGGGATACCGTAGATGACGCACAAGAGATGATATGCCTAAGAATGCAAAAGGAAATAGAAGAAATCAGATTAAAACAACAAGAAGACTATGACTGACAACTAAAGAAAGAAAGGACACAAGCAAGTCCTTCACTTACCAATTATCCTAATGAGACAGGACAAGTCAAGTACGGAATCACACAAGAAGAACTAGAAGCTAGAGCAAGAGAACCAGTCATCAGTCCAAAAGAAGTTGAATGGAACAGACGATAGGGGTTAACAAAATCGTCAAAGTCATATCCACAAGTGTGTCAAATGCAAGCAATCAATGAACCAAATCAAGAAGGAACTTGCAACATCAAGGATGTGGGTGTTGATACTATATATACCTTCACTAAACCACTTGAAGATGAGTCAGCAACTCCATACTATGACTCTGATGGCTCAGACAGGAGCTCTATCTATGACAACAACTATTCAACAACACATTATGACTACTCTATCATGAATAATGAAATATTATCTACTGTTATACCACGGTATGTAGCCTAGTATGAAGTACACAATGATGCTAGAAGTAGGTCGGTTGAGTTAGGTCCAATAAATACTAACATGAATGACGATAATCGTGTCATAACTCTTCCTGGTCTCGAGACACATGCACAAGGTAGTATTCTGGAACTCGACTAGTCAGTTTGAAACAATGATGATAGTACTGTGAACTCCCTTGAGCCTGTACCAACCTTATCCTTAATACATCCAGAATTGATTGATAATACTCTTTATAACCAACCCTTGAACGTGCCTATTTTTGCCAATGACTATACACTAGCCTACTATCTCAATGCAGTTGAACCCATGTACTCTTCCACCAACGAACAAAATGAAAACATGACTGAAGCGAATATCAAGTATCTTAGTCGCAAAAACAAGAAAAATAAGAATAAAAGATCTGATAGCGAAAACCACATTGTGGCGGTGTCAGACTCTAAAAAAGAGAAAATAAAGGACATACCCAAAGGTGAAAACCTCTATGAGGCACCTAAAGGTGAGGTACTTGATATACTGCCGAGCCACTGCCAGGAGAGATCTTCCATATTGATCGAACCAACTCAGCCAGTGAACATTGGGAGTCAAGAGATACTGCATGTCATTCATTTAGCCCAATCACTGTCAGCAGAAGAGTTAAAAGATTTCACCAATCTATTTTTAGAAAAGAAGATTAACTTTGCATGGACATACTCAGATATGCCAGGACTAGATCTTGATCTCATCATGCATCATCTCTCTATTATACCAAGAGTTAAACCAGTCAAACAAAAACTCCGAAAAATGCATCCTCATGTGGCACTACTAGTCAAGGCTGAACTAGAGAAATTGCTAAAAGATGGATTTATCAGAGCTATAGACTACGCAGAATGGATATCCAACATAGTACCTGTATCAAAAGCAGACAAATCTATTAGAGTTTGCACAGATTTCAGGGATCTCAACAAGGCATGTCCAAAAGATGATTTTCCATTGCCCAACACTGACATGATAGTAGATATGACTACTGGATATGAGATGTATTCATTAATGGATGGATTCTCTGGTTACAATCAGATCAAGATAGCACCTGAGGATCAAGAGAAGACAGCCTTCACATGTGTGTGAGGAACCTTCTACTGGAATGTTATGCCGTTTGGTCTAAAGAACGCAAGAGCAACTTACCAAAGAGTAGTAACCACTATTTTCCATGATATGATACATAAAAACATGGAAGATTATGTAGATGACACCCTGGTAAAAACTATGAAGAGATCTACACACATTCAAGAGCTAGGCCTCATATTAATCAGTTAATTTTAGTTCAATTTCTCTGCTAATTCAATTAAACTGATTTTTCAGCTTTGTCGCTTCAAATCAAACTAAACACCTCGCTTTTTTATGTAGTTTGTGATCAATCAAGTTCAGAACTGACATCTCCTAGACATCAACTATTCTTTGAACCAATGCGCTGCTCGCACATTAATTCAAAGAGGGGCAAATGTAATACCCTAAAAATGGTCATCTAAACCATAGGCCCCTAATCTCGACAACATCACCAAGGTCCTAACCAAAGGCAATTAAATAAATCTTGAGCACACAATTAATTCTAAAATCATCAAATGTCACATGGCAAATCAATCACTCAATATTAATTAAATATTTATTTAATTAATTAAATCATTCCAAGTAAATCATTTTAAACAATTATCTTATTTATTTTAATTAAATATCCTAGCATATTTAATTAAATAAATCAAACTACCATAAATCTTGAACTAAAATTACCTCGACCTAAAATTAACTGACACCGTTAATGACTTAATTGAATGAGAGATGAGCCTGAATTTATAGAAAATTCAGAAAGAAACCAACGGTTGAGATCAAATGATGATGAGCGGTCAAGATTTTCCAAGAGGAAGCACAATCTAGGTGAATTGATGTGATTGGATGCTTTTCTCAGTTTTAAAGGAAATTGAACCAAAAATTAAGATTAAAATTAGGAAAAAACTTATTTATTCTCTATTTCATTCAATTTTAATATTTAATTGTTTTAATTCTTTTCTTTGAGATTATCTATCAATTTTTAATTTGTTTTTTTCAAGATTATCTCCAATTGATTTCTTTTCTCAAATTTTAATTCTTTTTTTTCAATTAATTCCTTTTTTGATTTATTTCCATTTTTGAAGATTTGTGCTCAATTGATTTATTTAATTGAATTAATTCCTCTTTCTTGATTTGTTTCCTTTTTTGAAGATTTAAAAATTTTCTCGACATTGAAGAATGTGAGGTCATAAGTTCATGAGTATGCCCCCTCAGGAGCGAAATCGAAATATAGCAAGGGTACATGATGATAGGCAAGTTTGAGCGATAATAAGTTGTTTTGAGCACAAATGATTCAGAGGAATTTTTGAAATTTTAGCGAGAAATTGAGTGCAAAGTTGATTTGTAGAAATTAAATTGAGATTCAGCGTTAATTAACGAGAAATTGAGCGCAATTAGAAGAGAGAATGAACTTTTGATGAAAAGCACTAAGTGGTCCAAATTTTGAAATTGACTAGCAAAATGATCTCAATTTTCGATTTTGATCCCAAAAATGGACTCAGGATAGCCGATTTACAAGCTCGTGATTTGATTTCATCGTACTTGTGTTGATGGATTATGAGATGTTGTTCTATATGCTTTATTCTATATGTATGCATTTCTTTTCAGCATGAATGTATGCAATGCAAATGATCATGGATGTCTATTTTTGTTTCTTTTCATATGCAGATAAATGATAAAGCAAATGAGTAAGGAGAATGAGTAATGCAAATTTTTTCGTTTTTCTATGCAATAAGATGAATGCAAATGAATGATAGTGAATGTAAGAATCTATATAATATGCTTATGTATGCAGCTAAACATCTCAAAACACAAGTACTCGATCAGAGAAATGATGAAAAGAGACCACTTAGCGAAGAAATGATGACGCTCCAACTCTCATTCAGCAGACAAAGAGGAAGCATTGTTACTATACCGAAATCACTCCAAATTCACAAAATGCAGAATGAAATGCAAGATGAGATGCAAAATGAGATGCAACCTAAACCTAGTCACTGGACTTTAAAAAGCTTAATTATCATCATTGAGCATTTTACAATTATAGCAATCAGAATAGAGTTCATTTCTTTTTATGTGCAATATTAATTATCTTGTCCGCAATAACCCTTTTTTCGTTCATATCCATGGACAAATTACGCATGGACTCGGATTGCACAATGAAGAAATTCCCTCAAAACAAACAAAGAAATGATAGGAACCTCCCTGTAGCATTCAAATAAGCGGAGTCGAGGTATGTGAGGCGATTCCACCTTGATGTGAAGGCTCTTATCACAGACACCTAGCTAATTTAGATGTTTCCAGATCATTGGGATCATTCCTTCAAGCAACAAACAAGAAAATATTATGCCCCCAATCCTTGCTCCTCTTAGTCAAGATAGACTTCCTCGAGTTACTCAGAGGGATAATAATCGAAAACCAATATAAAAGACAGCACACAAATACAATTTTCATGCATAGCATAAATAGTTTAGTGATTGTTTGCCGTTATGTTGTTTTGCTTGTTAATTCAGTGATAAAACTCTTTAGTAGTCAGGAGATAGGTAACTGACTTGGAGTGGACGACCAGGTTTCACTGACATAAGGTTGACTTGGTTGATACTGCTTAGGACATATAATGTGCTCTGTGGATTACCTAAGGCTAGGACATTGATCGATTTCAAGCCATGAGGGTTCTAACGAACCAGGATGTCACAAAAGTGACTGAAATATGTACAAGCGAAAGAAAATATGCAGGAAAGCAAGAATGCCAACATTGCGTTGATAGATGGAGCGCTTGAGTACAAGAGGCGCCTGTTTACCAGGTTTTCACCTGCTTGGCAGAGATTCTTTTTTTTTTTTTTTTTACCAAGGTGCCTGTTTACCAAGTTTTCACCAGGGCATTTTCTCTCTTTTTTTCTTTTTTTTTGAATTTCTTTAGGACTTTTTCTGATTTTTAAGATTTCTTCAGGACATTTTTTTTTATTTTTAGGATTTCTTCAGAAGTTTGCCCCTAGTGTCTAGCAAGGCAAAAGGGATTTTGAGTACATGAATGGATAAGCGAATGATGGTGGACGCTTTCAAGGACTATCTCACAACATTAATCCAAGCACAGGGTCCAGGTATAGCAATGTAAACCAAGGATTTTAGTGATGTAAAGCAAGGATATAGCACAGTGAAGCAAGGATATAGTGTAACGAAGCCATATGGTCCAAAGAAGTGGTCATGTCAAGAGGTTTGTGGAAAGCATGTTTTTGCATTTTGTCCATAGTGTTGATCAAGATCAAGGAATAGATTTGGATAGGAGGCAGATATGATAAGCAAGATCAAAAGGGAGTAATGAAGGATGTAAGTGAGCAATGGAGAGGAGATAAAGGGTCTAGATCAAGTGTAATAGATAGGACACATGAAGCCTATAAAGATCCTTAATCTTGTCAAGATCAAAGGTGGAAAAGGATATGAATGTAGATAGAGCGAATGAGGGATAATGGAGGATGAAGGATAATGGAGGAAGATGGATAATAGATGGATGTACATTGATGGAACTTGCCCCCAGTGTAAAGTTCAAAAGGATAATGGATTACGCATGATGCTGTTTGCCAGGTTTTCATCATGGTACTTGTCCAAGGCACCACAAAAAGTGGTTTTCACACAAGGACGAATTCATTTCTCTTTACTTCTTTTTTTTTCACTTTTTTTCATCATTTTTTTTTTGGAAGATAATGGAGGCATGAGAGGAGATGGAAGAAGGACCCCAATGTCTCACTGCTTTGGATGGTACCTTTAGAATATGAGTTGCAATAGACCATGGCTATGAAGGTATGCTCAAAGATGTTGGTAGGATAATGAGATGAAACTAGGGCAAGGACTTATGCAAAGGATTGGATAAGAGGGATGGAAGGGTGAAAAAAAGGTGTTGGATAATGGATGGGATGTTGGAAGAATTGTGTATTGATAGATGGAAATGCTGGAAAGATCAACATTGACACACGCCTTGAGGGATGGTGCACATATGGAGGAGAAGTGAATCTCAAATTTTGAGATTTAGATGGAGGAAAGGTTACATGTTTTGGGGCATAAGAACCCAAAATGGATGAAGGAGGTGATAGAGGAATAGACTTAGAAGGTTTGGATGGAGGAACAACAATTTTGGATGCCAATTTTGATTTTTCTTTAGACTGTTGTGCTTCAAGTAGCCGCTTAGGGATCCACATGGCTTTTGATTTTTGATTCTTTTGTAGTTCCTTGGAGCACATTGCTTGTACAAGTGCCTTAGGAACCCATATAACTTTTGACTTTTCTTCTTTCTTTGTGGGCCTTTGTGGCATTTTGTATTTTTCTTTTTCTTTTTGGATCATATTTTTCTTTGTTTTGACATGTTGAATAGATGGGACATGTTGATCCTTGAATACACGTGGATTACTTGACTTATGACTTTTATGCTTGGCATCCAGATTGCTTGGAGGGAGATGCGTGGATAGATAGGAATGATATGGAGATCTTTTATATTGATGGAAGGTACTCAAAGATGTGTGCCTTTGTTGATCTTTCATAAGGGATGGAGGGATATAGGGACCTAGAATGGATGGAAGCGATGATGGGGAGGCATGTATTTGGATTTAACTAGAGAAATGTAGGATTTATGAGGGATACCAACATCTTGAGAGTGAGAAATGTAGCCATTATAATCAAGATTTTCTTTTATAGCAGGGGGTTCTAATATACCCTTTTCATGAATGTCTAACCCTTTTCTTTGATAATGCATGCTTTGAAAGATCTTTTTAACAAAGGGTTTCTTCTTACTTTTGATGCTAGAGGCAAGTCCATTTTGAGGTGGAGGTATCTTGCATGGAATGATAGGATCATGAGAGGGATTTATGGGCATGATGGACTCTTGAGGTGAACATGGAGGATTATGACAAGGAGATGAAGGGATACTTTGATCTTGACATAGAATAGGATCATTCGATAGAGTAGGAAGGGTGTTTGAGTCTTCATTTTGAATAGGATCATTTGAAAAGGTGGAAGGCGCATCATGATCTTGCTTAGGAAGTGGATTAGGAATGGGATTTGGAAGGATGGTTTTCTCTTGAGATGGAAGGGGGTCATCTTGGAAGAAATGGAAAGGTATAAGGGGATCATCATGGGATTCTAGGAGAATAGGATCTCTTTCATTCATTAGATGGGATTGAAGAGTTTTGGTGTCTTGATCTTGATTTATGGTAGGACTTATTTTTTTATTTTCGAGATTATCCTCTTGACATGGCCACTTGTTTGGACCATATAGCTTCGTAACTCTATATCCTTGCTTCGCTGTGCTAAAATCCTTTCTTTACATCACTAAAATCTTTGCTTTACATTGCTATATCTGGACCCTATGCTTGGATTAATGTTTTGAGATAGTCCTTGAAAGCATCCACCATCATTCGCTTATCCATTCATGTACTCAAAATCCCTTTTGCCTTGCTAGACACTAGGGGCAAACATTAAAAAATCAAAAAAAATGTCCTGAAGAAATCCTAAAAATAAAAAAAAATGTCCTGAAGAAATCCTAAAAATCAAAAAAAATGTCCTAAAGAAATCATAAAAATCAGAAAATGTCCTGAAGAAATCATAAAAATCAGAAAATGTCCTAAAGAAATCATAAAAATCAGAAAATGTCCTGAAGAAATCATAAAAATCAGAAAATGTCCTGAAGAAATCCTAAAAACCAGAAAATGTCCTGAAGAAATCCTAAAAATCAGAAAATGTCCTGAAGAAATTCAAAAAAAAAAATGAATCTCTGCCAAGCAGGTGAAAACCTGGTAAACAGGCGCCTCTTGTACTCAAGCGCTCCATCTATCAACGCAATGTTGGCATTCTTGCTTTCCTGCATATTTTCTTTTGCTTGTACATATTTCAGTCACTTTTGTGACATCCTGGTTCGTTGGAACCCTCATGGCTTGAAAACAATCAATGTCCTAGTCTTAGGTAATCCACAGAGCACATTATATGTCCTAAGCAGTATCAACCAAGTCAACCTTACGTCAGTGAAACCTGGTCGTCCACTCCGAGTCAGTTACCTATCTCCTGACTACTAAAGAGTTTTATCACTGAATTAACAAGCAAAACAACATAACAGCAAACAATCACTAAACTATTTGAGCTATGCATGAAAATTGTATTTGTCTGCTGTCTTTTATATTGGTTTTCGATTATTATCCCTCTGAGTAACTCGAGGAAGTCTATCTTGACTAAGAGGAGCAAGGATTGGGGGCATAATATTTTCTTTGTTTTCTGCTTGTAGGAATGATCCCAATGATCTGGAAACATCTAAATTAGTTGGGTGTCTGTGATAAGAGCCTTCACATCAAGGTGGAATCGCCTCACATACCTCGACTCCACTTATTTGAATGCTACAGGGAGGTTCCCATCATTTCTTTGTTTGTTTTGAGGGAATTTCTTCATTGTGCAATCCGGGTCCATGCGTAATTTGTCCAAGGATATGAACGAAAAAAGGGTTATTGCAGACAAGATAATTAATATTGCACATGAAAAGAAATGAACTCTATTTTGCTTGCTATAATTGTAAAACGCTCAATGATGACAATTAAGCTTTTCAAAGTCCAGCGACTAGGTTTAGGTTGCATCTCATTTTGCATCTCATCTTGCATTTCATTCTGCATTTTCTGAATTTGGAGTGATTTCGGTATAGTAACAATGCTTCCTCTTTGTCTGCTGATTGAGAGTTGGAGCGTCCTCATTTCTTCGCTAAGTGGTCTCTTTTCATCATTTCTCCGATCGAGTACTTGTGTTTTGAGATGTTAGCTGCATACATGAGCATTTCATATAAATTCATGCATTCATTATCATTCATTTACATCCATCTTATTGCATAGGAAAATGAAAACATTGCATCATTCATTATCATTCATTTGCATTCATCTTATCGCATAGAAAAATGAAAAAAAAAAAAATTGCATTACTCATTCTCATTACTCATTCACATTCATTTATTTGCATATGAAAAGAAAGAAAAATAGACACCAATACTCATTCACATTCATTCATCTATACTGAAATGAAATGCATACATATAGAATAAAGCATATAGAACAACATCTCATAATCAATCAACACAAGTATGATGAAATCAAATCACGAGCTTGTAAATCGACTGTCCTGAGTCCATTTTCGAGATCGAAATCGAAAATTGAGATCATTTTGCTAGTCAATTTCAAAATTTGGACCACTTAGTGCTTTTCATCAAAAGTTCATTCTCTCTTCTAATTGCGCTCAATTTCTCGTTAATCAACACTAAATCTCAATTTAATTTCTACAAATCAACTTTGCGCTCAATTTCTCGCTAAAATTTCAAAAATTCCTCTGAATCATTTGTGCTCAAAACAACTTATTATCGCTCAAAATTGCCTATAATCATCATGAACCCTCGCTATCTTTCGATTTCGCTCCCGAGGGGGCATACTCATGACCTTATGACCTCACATTCTTCAATGTCCAGAAAATTTTTAAATCTTCATCGAAAGTCGAGCAAAAATCTTTTCAACTAAAGAAAATCAAATAAGACCTCATCGCTAGGGGCATCTCAACTTCATCGCTTTATATCAAGTTGAGATTTCTCGATCATCTCATCCAAATCAATCTCTAGGGGCATATCAGTTTCATCGCTTCATATCAAGCTGATATTTGTCTTTTATCTGAATCAATCTCTTTACGTTAATCAGTTCCATTGCTTTTCATCAAGCTGATTTTTCGTTTAAACTCAATCAAGGGTTTAAAGAGTATCTTCGATCATGCTAAATCTAAACATGTGTTATGTTTTATTCATTTCTTGATCAAGCTGAATAGTTTATCTTCATCGTATCTTCATCAATCAAGTTCAAGATCGATTTTTATCATCACTCACTGTATCTAAGTTCAATCAAGTTCTAGATCAGTAAGATCCGCTTCTTGATCAATCAAGTTCAAGTTCGGTATCTTTTTTTTTCTATCGTTCCCAAGTTCAATCAAGTTCCGGAATGGTATCATGTTAATCAGACTTTATTCAGCTTTGTCGCTTCGAATTAAACTAAACACCTCGCTTTTTTATGTAGTTCGTGATCAATCAAGTTCAGAACTGACATCTCCTAGACATCAATTATTCTTTAAACCAACACGCTGCTCGCACATTAATTCAAAGAGGGGCAAATGTAATAACCTAAAAATGGTCATCTAAACCATAGGCCCCTAATCTCGACAACATCACCAAGGTCCTAACCAAAGGCAATTAAATAAATCTTGAGCACACAATTAATTCTAAAATCATCAAATGTCACATGGCAAATCAATCACTCAATATTAATTAAATATTTATTTAATTAATTAAATCATTCCAAGTAAATCATTTTAAACAATTATCTTATTTATTTTAATTAAATATCCTAGCATATTTAATTAAATAAATCAATTTGCCATTAAATCATCAAAAAGAGGAATTAATTTAATTAATTAAATCAAATTGCCATAAATCTTCAAAAAAGGAAACAAATCAAGAAAGAGGAATTAATTTAAATTAAATAAATCAATTGAGCACAAATCTTCAAAAATGGAAATAAATCAAAAAAGGAATTAATTGACAAAAAAGAATTAAAATTTGAGAAAAGAAATCAATTGGAGATAATCTTGAAAAAAACAAATTAAAAATTGATAGATAATCTCAAAGAAAAGAATTAAAACAATTAAATATTAAAATTGAATGAAATAGAGAATAAATCAGTTTTTTCCTGATTTTAATCTTAATTTTAGTTCAATTTCCTTTAAATCAGTTTTTTCTTGATTTAATCTTAATTTTAGTTCAATTTCCTTTAAAACTGAGAAAAGCATCCAATCACATCAATTCACCTGGATTGTGCTTCCTCTTGGAAAATCTTGACCGCTCATCATCATTTGATCTCAACCGTTGGTTTCTTTCTGAATTTTCTATAAATTCAGGCTCATCTCTCATTCAAAGGGAGGTTGGAGAATATATTGTTATTATACTGTTTTTGCTCTAGGATTTCATTGATATATTGCATATTAATTATTTCATATTAATTAAATCATTTAGTTTAATATTGCAAAAATATTGTTAGATTAATATTGCATCCATCTAGCATTCATCATGTTCATATAGATAAAATCTTTCGTCTTGATGTTGTCTAGTCACTGGTATTGCTTATAATCTGAGAGCAATCTTATACTCGCATCTTTTAGAAGGCAATGGGTCGATTTGTTATGGTTTATTTATTCATTGATTATATCTGATTAACCATGCATGTAATGACTTGATTGAAGTGTTGTGTCTTGCAGATACAGATTCTCATACCACTTTTCACACACACAGGATGGTGGACATATGGAAGAGAATTGAATCTCAGATTTTGAGATTTGGATGGAGGAAAGGTTACATATTTTGGGGCATAAGAACCCAAAATGGATGAAGGAGGTGATGGAGGAATAGACTCAGAAGGTTTGGATGGAGGAACAACAATTTTGGATGCCAATTTTGATTTTTCTTTAGACTTTTGTGCTTCAAGTAGCCGCTTAGGGATCCACATGGTTTTTGATTTTTTATGTTTTTGTAGTTCCTTAGAGTGCATTGCTTGTACAAGTGCCCTACGAACCCATATAACTTTTGAATTTTCTTCTCTCTTTGTGGGCCTTTGTGGCATTTTGTATTTTTCTCTTTTTTTTTGGATCATATTTTGCTTTGTTTTGACATGTCGATTAGATGGGACATGTTGATCTTTGAATACATGTGGATTACTTGACTTATGACTTTTATGCTTGGCATCCAAATAGCTTGGAGAAGGAAAAGAATGTATGAATGGATAGGAATGATATGGAAGTATTTTAGATGGATGGAAGGTACTTGAAGATGTGTGCCTTTGTTGATCCCGCATAAGGGATGGAGGGATATAGGGACCTAGAATGGATGGAAGTGATGATGGGGAAAGTGTATATTTGGATTTAATTGGAGAAATGTAGGATTTATGAGGGATACCAACATCTTGAGAGTGAGAAATGTAGCCATTATAATCAAGATTTTCTTTTATAGCGGGGGGTTCTAATATACCTTGTCCATGAATGTCTAACCCTTTTCTTTGATAATACATGCTTTGAAAGATCTTTTTAACAAAGGGTTTCTTCTTACTTTTGATACTAGAGGCAAGTCCATTTTGAGGTGGAGGTGGCTTGCAAGGTATGATAGGATCATGAAGTGAACATGTAGGATTATGACAAGGAGATGAAGGGATACTTTGATCTTGACATGGAAGAGGACCATTAGATAGAGTAGGAAGGGTGTTTGACTCTTCATTTTGAATAGGATCCTTTGAAAAGGTGGAAGAGGCATCATGATCTTTCTTAGGAAGTGGATTAGGAATGGGATTTGGAAGGATGCTTTGTTCTTGAGATGGAAAGGGATCATCTTGGAAGAAGTGAAAGGTATAAGGGGATCATCATGGGATTCTAAGAGAACAGGATCTTTTTCAATCATTAGATGGGATTGAGGAGTTTTGGTGTCTTGATCTTGATTTATGGTACGACTTATTCTTTCATTTTTCAGATTATCCTCTTGACATGGAGTCACTTCTAAGGAAGGGGTAGGATTTTTCATAGGCATAGGGGATTCTTGGAAGGTCTCCATATTTTGGCATGATGGGGAAGCATTTTGAGTGGGACTCTCTGGAGTGGGTACGTTTGGAATTGAAGTGTATGATGTCATAGGATCTGGGATTTTTAAATCTTTAGAGGAACTTGTATCACTATTTCCATTAACTTGGATTTCCATAGGAGATAGCCCTTAAAGGTAAACATGAGAAGTTTCATTGTTTGAAGGAGATGGTATGGATTGTTGCTGAGAAGTTTTAGGAGATGAAGGCATCATGGAAGGGATGGAGGCTACATATGGAGCCTTGCTAGACATAGGTTCATGATTTTGATTATGCTTAGAAGTAGTTCCTTCTTTTTCTTTAGGTGAGTCATTAGGATCTTTAATTTCAATGACACCATCATCAAGGAGATCTTGAATCTTATGTTTTAATTCCATACACATTGAAGTCTTATGTTTGTTATGCCTATGATATACACAATAACTACTCAAGACTGCACATCCCCATGTGGTCTTTTTAGGCAATATGATAAGATTGTTCTTAATAAGCTCTTCCAAAGCTAACTCAATAGATTGCCCTAAAGGTGTAAACTGTTTATCTAGGGAATATATGTCTTTTTGTCTTGGTGAAGGCATCTCATGAGCTTGTTTGAGATTTGGCTTTTGATTGTCAATCATTTGTTGGTATTTGCTTGTCAAATCACATAATCGTTTTAGCACTTCTTGAAGTTTTTCACACTTGATATCATACATTTGTTTTTCAAATGGAGTCATTGATTTATTTTGTTGGATTTCCATGTCATATATTTCTTTCTTTATATCTTGAAGCATTTGAGCATAGGCAGCCATGGGAATTGGAGCTAAGGTATCCATGAGATTCTTACTTTTGTCAAAAAAATTAGAAGAGCTTTTGGTTTGAACAGACATTTTTAACCGACAGGACCGAGAGCGAGATGTGTTGCAGAAGTCAAGATCAAATTGTAGCTAGTAGTTTGTTTAACGTAGTGATTGAGTGAAGTAATTAAGATCTGGTCTAGTTTCAGGAATGATCTATCCTGTGTAAGACGTTATCTAAGTTAACTTAACTTTGATAAGATGTTTGTTTGAACTAGCTTAAAGATGATCGACAAAATCGTGCAACGCAACTGTAGAGGTACATTATCAAGGTTGTTTATGCTCAAGAGGATGATAACCAGTTTTAGGCTCGCTGTAGACTATTTTAGACAATTTTGACTATTTTGACTGACAAGATCAGGAATTCGTATGACAGAGGATTGGACAGAGACAAGATTCTGACAGACAAAGTTTCAATGACTGACGACTACCATTTTTTGATAAGAATTGATGTTTCGATGACTGGCAAAGACCAGTTTGGACACGGATAGAGTTTATCACTGAATTGTTTGATATTGTTTCATTTGTTTTCTCCAGTTTTAGTATTTAAGTTTTAGTTTTAGGGATGAAAACATAGAAGACACGCAAGATATATAATAATTCAATCACAACACGCTAACCCTATGGAAGTTCGCTTAGAGAAGAAAACCTTTGCTTGCTAACTTAGGTACACACCCAATAGCTAATCAGAATACAGCCATTGAGTCTCACGCAATGGATTCTCAATGTAGTATTAGTCAACTCCAAACGCTAATGGGGGCACGATATGGCAAGTGTCTTGGGAGAGTTACTATCTCTCTTGCACAAAGATTATCAACCTTTCGGAGGTGAATCGGATAGCTTCTATCTTATAGTTCTTAGTCAGGAATTCCGTTTGAAATTACCCCTTGAAGTCACACAAGCATGATTGAGGCCTATAGCCCAACAAGGTACCAAAACAAGATGTAGTCACGTAAACGTGATTGAGACTGCGAGGCCCTACAAAATGCTTGATATGAGAGATCTCAAAGAGAAAACTCAAATAATTCCATCCTCTAAGACTTTAATCACCAGAGGCCTATTTATTATAGTGAGTTGGAATGCTTAGGTCCAACTGTACTCACTTGGGTTGTTCTCACAGGGTGATTACTTTTTCCCACTGTGACAGGCCCGCTAAAGGTACACAAATCTCAAAACTTAGAAAAAAGCTTCGAGGGTCTAGATTTCTTATTGTCTATAAAAGACAAGAGCATAGTCTCCTACCTCTTAGATTTTTCTGAAAACACGAATGACAAATTTTTTCTTTAACCAGATAGCAATTTAAGTGCCTAAGAAAATACTAAATGAATACACAATGTTTAGTCGATTCTCCTTAGGCAACCTGCAAAACCAATATGTCAACAGTCATTTTCTTCTTGATTCTTTGGCAAGCATATGTTTGATTAATAGATTCTTTGACAAGCATCCTGAAAACATTAAAATCTCAAAATTAGTTTCCAAAATAACATAAAAAGTAATTATCAAAAGAAATTTCTAGCATGCAAACTATAACTTAAACTAATCTAACAAGAATTTCCATTTGTTATGACTATCCTAGTTATGACAGTTTTGATAGTGCTTCACTTTGTCATTTATAACTTTTGAACCAAAGATAAGTTGGAAAATCTCTTCAATAGAAATGTGGAAAACTTTGTTTTACAAAATATATTAAAATTTGGGTTAGATCCAACGGTTCAATAAAAAGTTATACTCTCTGAACCGAGACCATTTTTGACTATCACAGAAAAAATGAGTAAAATGACAGTCTTGCACTCTGTCAATCATAACTTTCAAACCCAAAATATTTAGGAAACTCCCTTTGGTGAACCTGTAGAAAACTTTAGTTTAAACAACATATCAAAAATTAGTTGAGATCCAACGGTTCAATAAAAAGTTATGCTCTCCAAGCCGAGACCATTTTTTGACTGTCATAGAAGAACAATAAAAAAGAAAGATTTTTATTTGCAAATTTAACACAATGTTTATTAGTTATAAAAACCAAACATTAAATTTGTTCAAGAAAAATTAGAAATATTGTAGTTGTCCACGGTGGGCGCCAGAAATGTGTGTGTGAAAAGTGGAATAAGAATCTGTATCTGCAAGACACAACACTTCAATCAAGTCATTACATGCATGGTTAATCAACTATAATCAATGAATAATAAACCATAACAAATCGACCCATTGCCTTCTAAAAGATGCGAGTATAAGATTGCTCTCAGATTATTTAGCAATACCAGTGACTAGACAACATCAAGACGAAGGATTTTATCTATATGAACATGATGAATGCTAGATGGATGCAATATTGATCTAACAAGATTTAAGCAATATAAGCTAAATGATTTAATCAATATGAAATAATTAATATGCAATATATCAATGAGTCTAGAGCAAAGACAGTATAATAACGATGTATTCTCCAACCTCTCTTTGAATGAGAGATGAGCCTGAATTTATAGAAAATTCAGAAATAAACCAACGGTTGAGATCAAATGATGATGAGCGGTCAAGATTTTCCAAGAGGAAGCACAATCTAGGTGAGTTGATGTGATTGGATGTTTTCCTCAGTTTTAAAGGAAATTGAACTAAAATTAAGATTAAATCAAGAAAAAACTGATTTAAAGGAAATTGAACTAAAATTAAGATAAAATCAAAAAAAACTGATTTATTCTCTATTTCATTCAATTTTAATATTTAATTGTTTTAATTGCTTTCTTTGAGATTATCTATCAATTTTTAATTTGTTTTTTTCAAGATTATCTCCAATTGATTTCTTTTCTCAAATTTTAATTCTTCTCTTGGTCAATTAATTCCTTTTTTGAAGATTTATGGCAATTTGATTTATTTAATTGAATTAATTCCTCTTTCTTGATTTGTTTCCTTTTTTGAAGATTTATGGCAATTTGATTTATTTAATTAAATATGCTAGGATATTTAATTAAAATAAATAAGATAATTGTTTAAAATGATTTACTTGGAATGATTAATTAATTAAATAAATATTTAATTAATATTGAGTGATTGATTTGCCATGTGACATTTGATGATTTTAGGAATTAATTGTGTGCTCAAGATTTATTTAATTGCCTTTGGTTAGGACCTTGGTGATGTTGTCGAGATAAGGGGCCCATGGTTTAGATGACCATTTTTAGGGTATTACACTAACAAGATGTATTTTCCCCGACTACTCTCAAAGTAGCCTTTGAGAGGTGGGGTGCATGAATTCTTAGAGAACTAAGAATTCATGAATGTCCCAATACTCATAACCAAGCCCAAGATAATAGATGTAAATGTTTTTGCTTTGTGAGGCTAAATTGGATTGGAGAACTGACTCAATTTTGTCAATATGAAAGTGGTTTCAAAAATAGGTGTTGTTTCACTTGGTTTGGTAGGATTCAAAGCCATCGTGGGGTTATTATCACTATTAACCAAGCCCAAGATAATAGATATAAATGTTTTTTCTTTGTGAGGCTAAATTGGATTGGAGAATTGACTCAATTTTGTCGACATGACAGTGGTTTCAAAAATAGGTGTCCTTACACTTGGTTTGGTAGGATTCAGAGTCATCATAGGGTTAGTATCACTATTGGTCTTCCAACCTCATTCTTAGCAATCAATGTGTGGATTTTATAGGCCTACTTAGGAGCAGATCATAGCATAATAATAGGAAATCACTATCGTATGATCTTGATGTTAATGCATTAGTAGCTTCTGCAAGATAAGACTTTCCTAACCCGTTAATCTCCTGTATTCTGTTTTTGGTTTACTCATCTATGCTATTAGATTATCTGATTTATGCTTTCTGAACTAAATATGTTTATCAGACTGTAACATTGATCATGATTATGATATTGACATTGGATAAAGATGGATTAGATCGACGACCTGCTTAACATAGTTAAGTGTCGATCTAAATGCTATCGGGCTAGTAACCCGATAGCATATTAATGTCGATTCATTTATGAATTGGCATTAATATACTATCGGGGTATTAACCCAATAGCATATGTAATGCTATTAGTTATCGGGCTTGTTTTCTTTGATACCGATTCATTATCGAGTGTGTTTATATCGATCTGTTATCATTTACAATGGCATCGATTAGTTATCATAGACACCGAGTGGATCGGTTGACATTTGTAAGAGTCACAACCAAGTGACATCTTGGTCGGATATGTCTAAAAGACATGTCCAATCAATGTGCCACTTGATTGTGACTACCTTACTATATATGCATCATTCAAAAGGGGATGACATTGAAATCGATACATGTTCATCCTCCATACCTGCAGCAAAAGAAAGACAACAATATTATTGTCAATCATAATACCAAAATCTTAAATACACCATCTTGCATATAACTTGTTCATTAAATTGGAAATTGAAATAACATTTACACTTGACCTTAACACTTGGACCATGTCTTGTAAATGTCCCCTTCGACAAAAAGCAAAGGGATCGTTCTTGAATCTCCATGAAGGATTGTTTAAGATAAGTGTTGAAATCCACTTCAACACAAACCCATTTGTTAGGTCATTCAAATAAAATGCCCTATCAACTAGATGATTTTCTCAAGGAAAGACTAAACATTAATGATGAATCCCAAGAGGTTAAGTCATATGAAGTTCAAGTGATGATTTTTTGTGACCTTGAAGTCCCATGTCCAATGAGATAACAATAAAAGGATGTTGCAAATGAACCAACACTAGGAGTAGTTTAGGAGCACAAACACTTACTACAACTCCTTAAATGAAATTAAAAATAAAAACCTCAGTAAGATTTCAAACTCTTGCAAACTAGATGTCATGGGATTCCCAATCACTTGGAGAATGTTTTGAGAGGATATTGCTAACATATTATGCAATAAGGATATTGTTCTCATATCACTAACATAAAGAATCAATAACATCAACTGGAAAAAATAACATCTACTTTTTGGAAAAAGTTTCAAGATCATAATCTCATCTTAAATTTGGAGACATGTTTCCTTGTTTCACTCAGGCACCATGTTCTTCATTGTTTAAGACAAGATTTGTGAAAAGTTGAATAGAAGCCACATTTAAAACCCTAACAATGGGAATAATGGTAAAATTAATTTTGTAATCCCTAGAGAGTCCCATTGAAGAAGTATGAAAAGACAAACATCAACCTAGAAGCCTTGAAACCATACATAAGCCAAACTCTCAAGTTTGCATGGTGTCGAGCAGAACTCAAAGCTAATCTCTAGTCGCAATAATTTTAAAGACAACTAGATTCATTTTTCATGGATCTATGTGGCCAATAAGTACATGTTCAAAATTTTAGTTTATAACTAGGGGAAAGGACCCAGTAGTTGAGCATGTACCAATTGTTGTGAGGGTTGTTGATACCTTTTGTTCCAAAAATTGAACAAATAAAACCTATTGTTTGAAACAAAAAATATCAATTTTTGTTAAGAAATGTACCAATAGTTGTTAAGAAATGTATTAATATTGTAAAAAGTAACCAATTAGGTGATGCCATGTCAGCTGCACAACTATTGGGGTCTCTTTTGCATGCCTATTGGTCTCACTTTTGGGGGGGGCTGTTTTGGACACCTTGGCAAAACGCATGCTGTTGTGGCATCATATTTGATGATGTGGCCCTAAAACCTTAGTTATAAGCAGGGGACTTGCCAAGTAAGCTGCTGTAAAAAAATCAGAGTGATTTGAAATTTCCAAGTAGGATTTTGAGAAGCACGAAGTTAGGGTGCACAACTACTGGGTTCTTTCCCCTACTTTCTTGGACCTTGATCTTTATGACTTTATGCAAATATTTTTTCTCTTTAAAAGATCACCTTAGACTTATGAACCCTAGTTACTTATAAAAAAATGCATCATAATCGGATGTGTTGCCACTTCTCCTTGCTTGTGTAGGAAATATCACACACCATTCAAATATTATGTTAACATAGGTGTGTAAGGGGTCTCATTGGTAAGAGCGTTCCTAGAATCCATGTTGAAATAAAGTCATCTATGCATATGCTACCATAGGCTTATATAATCTACCATCTTATGATGCTTAAAAAATGCTGATCAAAATCTCCATATAGCATAATTGTGTGAAATTATAGTCTAATTAACTAATGGACCTGCGATTTAGCTCATGAGCATAAAATTTTGTTTTTTCCAATATTTAACTAAATTTGAATGCTAAAGAAAAATTGAGCTTATTAAATTGTTTCAATATCATCAATTTAGTGCTTATTAAACATCAATTAAACTGCAAATAATAACTGATACTGATGTACAACTCACCACTTCAAGCGGGCTTGTAAGGAGCGACATGAATTCAATACGTGCAAATTTCAGATTGTACGTTTAGCACTTTAGAAAAATTTCTCCATGTTTAGTCTCGTGGACATCATTAAAATCTTTCATTCATTCATCCATTCATTTAGTCAGGAGAACATAATGATAATATGTAAATCACAATTAACTTACTAATTAATAAATATCTTTGTTCCATTGCTAGAAACCAATATGCTTGTGATGTTTCATAACCCTAATATCTGATATCCTCTTATTTTCAAGAAAAGATTAAATATTGACAAAAAAATATAACCTGACATAAGATAGAAAAAGGGGAACAGGATGTTGCATTTACATATTATACACTCAGAGATCCATTGACAGCTCTACAAAAGTGTTGTTTGAAAATATGTTTGTCAGCTTTATCTCCTCTGCAGTGAGAAATGTTGCATCATAGTTGAAAGTGACAATCGATCACATTTGAATTTCAGGGCAATGCCTTGTCAGATTCAAATGGAAATTGTTGCGTTCTTTCCATCACTTGAAACCAACTCTATAAAATGTGCTAGTGACCACAATACTTCCATCCTATGGATATCTCGGACAGCCTGCACCATGAAGAAGCGACCTCTAATTCCTCGTACATAAAAATATCACTTGAACTTATGGATGAAAGATTCATGAAGATGAGGAGAAACATATTTATAACATGTTGCTCAGGCATTAAAGATGTGCAAACAGAAATAATAGTTGCTTTAGAATATTGCCTGGACTGCAATTTGTGAAGATATGGACAGAGTAAAAGTAGATAAAGCATACCTCTACAACAAACCGACACCAGATGTGTCCATTTCGAACCTCCATAACGCCTTTCAGTATAGTGAGACCCAGGCCACGTATATTATTTGCAATCTCTAAGAATATACCTTTGTCCTCGCACAATATCTGTACATCTAGTCACATGTCAATAGTTTAGAAGGTGAAATTATATTATTATGCAGCACAAGTAAACTATGGCATATTTTAACATTTACCTCTCTAACACTAGTGCAATTCTTATCTAACTATTTTTAACTCCAAAGCTACATTAGTGTAGCCAAGAGCAAGTGACAACAACCCAACTTAATAGAGAACAAAATCACACATTAGGGTATAAAATGAAAGAGTTTGCACTAGACATTTCTGAATTTGAATATATCAATGGACAAACCTAAACCAAAAATCAGCGGATCCACAAACTCGAACTTATTTTAGTGAGTCGCCTCCATCACAAACCCTTTGGATATGCTTGGGTTATTCACAAACTAACAAAATTTAATTCAATTCAATTATATCTACTCCCTAATACTGGGGTTGCTAGTACAGGTAACCTGGTACTAAAGTGGGAAGCTTGCCCTTTTCAATGGATTAGGTTCAGCCATGTCCTTGGTTTCAAACCAATTATATCACTGACCTTATTGTGTTGGAAAAGGGAAGCTCTAACCTTATTGTGAAATCTGATTCCCAAGAATTGGTTAACAGTTTGAGAGCATGCAAAAGAATGATGGATTGGCAGGCTTTGAAGTGTGTAAGATTAACGATCGCCTTGCTCTCGTCTACAGATATTTTCTGCTGGTATACATTCCTTGTGGTAAAAATAAGGTAGCTGATTGGTTGGTCAAACTAGGCATGGAAAGAAAGGCAGATTCTATATTAGTATCAGACTTGTACATGTTGGTCCCAGCAGGTTTAGAGCAGGTCTGAATGAGTGTTTAGCCAATGATTGGTGTTGAAAGGGTTTGGAGGTCCTGTTTTTTTCAACAAACCATAGGACTTCCTCATTTATCTAGAAGCAAATCAACCCACAGCATCAGCAATGATTTGGATTACCATCTCAGACAACAAATTCAGTTTCTCTACTTTCATTTTCACTTCCTCTGCCCAAACTTACATTGATTTGAGAGCCTGCAATCATGATTTCTCAAATTATAAATTGTATGCATCATTAGACACAAACACCACTCTTTCAATTATTTTTTAATTTCTAAAAATCTATGAGGATTGATTTGTTTGCACAATATACTTCTAATTTTTGTTTATGATGCAATGAATATCGTAGTCAATGAGTCTTACACACCTAAAACACTTAGAGAAATTTATACATTTAAAAATGGTGTTTCCTTCAGCTCAAATCTGCTTTTTTAGTCAATTTCTTGATGTAGACTTGTGTATGTGATCAAGGTAGATTGTAATTGATTAGCTCATCATGTCTTTAAAGTTGATTTATAAAGAATCCATAGAAAAAGCTTTAAATCCTTAAAAAATCTCTATATTTCATGGTTTTTTCAATTTACCAAGCCTAAGTCCAAGTCAAAAATCAGATTGGACAGTCCATTCCACGTCTGAGTTTAGTAACTATGTTCCCAGTCACCATGCCCATCTTGAAGAAAAGTGATTTCCCACAGCTAAATTTGTAGGGTAGTATGGAGTTTAAGGACACAATGGATTTTATGAAAATAAGAAACAATATGGATGTACTGTGGAGCTCATAAGTTGAATTCCCAGACATGGTATTCTAGCAACACTAGGAGCCCTAAGCACCAAATTGTAGCTGAAATAGTGGTGTTGGAGAAAATGAGCCACATGCAAACCATAAGTGTAGCTCAGTACAAAAACACCTCAACATACAAATGAGAGGTCCTAGGTTCAAGTCCAGCTGGTTCATGAAAAAATTAAATTATTCAAGGGTTTTGATGTCAGTTCTTCAGCTGTTCCATTCAGTGCATTGCATGTGACACTTCAAAAAAAACCATAGCAGACATCAAAACCCATCTCTTTGTCAGTCCTCTGATGGAAGGTCTGGTGTGAGATGAAAACCCTTGCTTTGGCCCCCACATGGTAATAGAGCAATATGAATATTGCACCATTTTCAAGGAGGTACTGCCCAGGTTGATGCTTCCCCCATTGAAGCACCAGGATTGAAAGGTTACTAATTTGGGGTCACATCGGTGAAGTGCTGGAAAATTTAGTCATTTTTCTGTGTTGTGTAGGATTTGACTTCGGCTCGGAAAGCCTGAAAAATGAAGTAATATTATTTTTTGGTTTATGCAGACATTCTGAAAACATTGATATTTAGTGAAGTAGTTAAGGACTGTTATGTCACTGAAAGACGTTACTGGTAGTTTTAATTTTGGTCATGGATTGAAAATGAAGGTTAGATGGTTATTAGGTAGTGCCCAATTTCAAGCTACCTGAATTTATGCTATTATTAGACTGATATTCTTGGCCATTTGTTGGTAAGGCTGTGGGACTGAATGTTTTTTAATTTGTTATGCTTTACTTTTTCACCATTTTATCAAAAAAAACCTAATATCTACTTACCTCCACAAGCATCTGTCCTGGCTGACTAAGGTTCTCAACAATAATTGGGCAATGCCTCCTTTGGATTTCTCCATATGCAGCCAAGTCAACTGCCCAGCATGCCCCACTCTCTGATTCCTTAAGTGAACCCTTTCTAGCTTCATCTCCACTCATCTGCAATTATGGGGATGATTAAATTTTAAGGCAAAAACAAAATAATCTATTCAAATGTAGAGAACAAGAAGAGAAATCTTATAGTTTACATTTCAATAACTCAAGATACTAAGATACAGAACAAATTATCACATCGCATGTCGGGGCATAATCTCAAGCATTTATGCATCCCATGGAAGCAAAAAATACGTGCAAGAAAGGAAATGCTACACATGAAAGAGAAATTCTCTTTGCATAATTATTTTGAACTGCTTACAATAGAGGGCAGTTCCAGTTACTATATATGCTCTGCTTGATTGATCTTGTTTGTATGATAAAATAAAGTAATGCTCATTACAAGGCACGAATAGGTGAACTAGGTACATTATAAGCTTTCAAGTAATTGGTTTACAGTAAAATGGAAAGAAATCAGATGCAAGCTGTTCCATTGAAACACCGATATTTACAAAAACTGTTTCATAGCCATGTGCATAAAAAATGAACCTGTTATATGACCTATTATTTTCTTGAAAACCATGATTATGTTTGTGATAAGAATGTCTTTGGGAGGTGCTTAATGCTTGCTACCATGATTTGTGCTTCTGCATCTTCTCTCTTCCTTAACAGTTATTGTTGACAAACTATTTCGGCCACTTTCAGAATATGTCCACATAAACTTCAAAGAAATTCTGATACGGTCTAATTTATTTTGTTTCAGTTTATATTATCTTAAAATAATTAGTGTGTTACTACAGATTCTGTTGATGCTATTAGCTCAGACTGTTGATCTCTAAAGCTGACGCTAAGAGAAACATCCTTAAGAGAAGATTAGCATATGGGGAACTAAATTGCACTATACAGAACGACCTTCGGGGTTTTAGAAGCCAGCTCTTCGCGATTGTTTTGGGAAAAGGAGAGAGAGAGAGAGAGAGAGAGAGAGAGTCTAAACTTAGGTGATGCACCGGATCTTAAAACATTTCATTCATAACAAAACATACTACAACCAGTATATCTAGCTTTGTCACAATTTGAAAGAGTCCTAAACATGATTCAAAAACATTACAAGCGTCATTTAAATTGAAATTGCAGAAGCATAAACTATAGCAATCAATCATCACAACAACTTTTAGATAGACACGAAGCAATACATCAAGTAGATTCACAGAAATAACACATCACAAAGGCAATAAATGCACAGTTCAACGTATTTGATTTCTGTTATTTTAAGAACATAACATGCTAAGGTCAAAAGATTGTATTACAAGATAAAGGACTGCAATTCTCTCTCAATGTTCTTTATTTACAAAAGTGATGAACCCCTAAAACAAAGCTAAACCGTACTTTTATAGAATATTTTTCCTTTTTAGAAGAGGAGACTGCAACTGAAAAGATGCTTTGATTCCCTACACGTGGACCCTCATCACCACGGTCGTTGCAACTGCGAGACTAGGTAATGATATCTACTCCCTTCATGTGTGGTGGCTCTACCAACTGTCATGCTCCACTACTTTGGTTAAAACCACCTGAAGAATCAGTTGCGGATCGCAGCGCTTGAATTTCATGAGATGCTGACACGCCACACCACCTATTTTACTTTGCAGCTTGCCCGTTCGAGAACTAGGTCAATGGCACACTTTTAAAACTTCTCTGCATTATAGAGAACCCCAACTTGCACCTTGTTGACACGTGCATCACTCTGCAGCTTGGGCGCATAAATAAATATATTCACTTCTTTTTGCTAAATGGAATGTGAGCAAGACATGTGGCATGTCGACGCAACATTTTGAAAGCTTTGACTCTGGCGTTGGGAGGAATCACCCCAAGCGAACAAGTCTCACTCATAGAGATACACCAAAAAGGGAAAGGCATGGCCCACTGCTTTGTAAAATGCCTGCACATAAAGCCACGAGGTGGTGCTCTCAAACAACATACAAGGAGAAAAAGTTCCTGGACCACAGACAACTTGCGCCACTCTGACACGTGGCATGCTTTGTTGTTTCCTTTGAATTTAAAGAATTAAGGCCCACGGACCTATTGAAACGAGGCTGGAATAAAGAATTAAAGCTGCGAGGGCTTGAAGAATATAAATGAAGCCTCGTCAAAAATTGCTAACTCAATCTTTAGCCAAAGGCTGCGATAGATGGAATCTACAACTCTGGTGACTCAGGGACCTCTACCTGCAAAGGTTTGGACCTGGAATCTCTGGTTTCTAGCAAAACTGAGACACAAAGAATAAGTTGTACAATTTACAACTTTGAGAGCATTGATTGTAGAGGTGCTCAATTAGCCTCCAAAGGCTGCACCTTCTACTGCAACATCTCAAATGCCTGGTCAAGCTCAAACATCTCCTTGAATGGAAAATTGCTCATGGCCAATGTGGCCTTTATATGGAATTTTAGTTGTGCCAATGGACACAAAATTCCATACACCTCCGCAACACTTGAAGAAGAGTCGAAGGAGTGGAAGATCGATTGGTCTTTCTGCTTATTCTCCAAAAGTTGCTTTATTTGAGTCTCTGCAAAAACTAAGCCCTCCGGAAGAAAAGAAGATGGGAGTCCCTATTGGACGAACTGCTCGATATGCCCTTTCATTTGTTTCACTGTGAGCTCAAGGGCTTGATGACACTCCTCGCCCTTTTGGGCTGCTTTATTCCATTTGATAAATTTATTGGCCTTCTTCATAGCTATTCTTCTATTTCTGATTCCTGCCACCACCAAGGTATCCTTCATCGTTGTGTATAATTTCTCAATCAATAGCTTGAACTCTACTACATTTGGGGCGATAGATGTCAAAATTTGCTCTACAACAAAACTAACATCCACACTTATCTTTTTGTGCATCCACAATGAATTTTAATGTCGATCGCAAGGATGTCGCAACATCCTTTATTTTCTCCCAATAGGAAATGTAAAGCTGTTGCATCGTTTGAAGAATATTTATTTGTTGCACGAAAGTTGCTATCATACTTTTCAATTGCTGGATCTATGAATCCTTACCTTTATTTTCTTCTTGCAATTGCTTAATTTTATCTAAAGAATTAGAGTCATCTTGGCACAATTGCATCAGATCTTGATCTCTTCCTCGTAGTGCAAACTCAGTGGTCTCTTTTGCTTTCTTCTCCACATCTAACTTGGGCTTCTCGGAGCTCCTTTTGGAACTGAGCCTCTTTGTCCTATAGCTCCTGTTGGATTCAGACTTGCATGCCCAAAGAGTCTAAGAGCTCTTGTTGTATTCAGGCCAGTTCCTGCAACTTTTCATGCAGTTGAGTCTCTGCCAATTCCCTTGCTTTCTTCTCTACTTCACCTTGAGCCTGAGCATTACCTAGCTCTTTTTGTAGCTTATCTTTTAGATTTTTCATGTCCTATTGCAATTGTTGCTGCAGATTTGTGCTGTTGAAGAGGCTCTTTTGCAATTGCATCAGCTCCTGCTCTTTGGCCTGTGATTTGGCAATGAAATTCTCCTCATTTTTTGTTGTGTCAATTATTGTTTGTGCATCCTATAGCTCTATTTGTATCTTTGCGTTTTTCGCTTTCTCGGACAAGAGAGCCATTGTCGGGGATTTGTCTTGCAATTCCTCATTAAGCCGGGCAATTTCAATATCTTTTCTTTTAATCTCAACATTGAGTCTGTCAATAGTAGCCTTGATTTTCATCAGTTCTTCCTCTTTCTTGCCTGCTCGTCAACTAACCTTCAAAAAAAAGTTGCGATGGCTCTTTGTGTCTCTTCCATCAGCTCAACATTGCCCTATGGACGAGCTTGACTCAAGATGAGGCCAACAACATGAATTGTATAATCCTCGGGTTTCATTTTCCCTTCTTGCTTGTTGATATTAGGAATCATTGACGCAACCATTAGTGTTTGATGTGTTTCATTATAGATAGATTCAATTCTAGGGGTGGTTGGCTTCAAAGCTTCTTTTCCCCTCCTAATCTGAATTCTCTCTTCTCAAGCCTTCTTCGTTACACTTGTTTGCTCACAGTACTCAGTTGGAGATTGAATATATTGTTTAACAAAAGGGATGCCCACAGGAAGACCAAAGGGAATGGGGACAGTAGAAATCCCCATCTGTACTCCTATCGAAGCAATTAGTGGAAAACTTAAAGTAGAAGGGGAAAAAGGCAAGATGCTCTGCAAAACTTGTGTTGGGTGCAAAGTTATTGAGGAAACCAATTGAGAAGATGAAAATAAAGGCATTGTCGAATGCGACGGTGAAGAGATCTGCATACATGATGAAGTGAGCATGGTAGAGGATGCAAGAGCAGATGGAAGTGTGGGTGCAAGATTGAAAATAGTAGGCTGCAGAATAGTGGAAATTGTAGTAGCAGTTGTAGATTGGGATGTAGTAGAAATTGTTGTAATGTCCCCTTCTCAGTTCTAGACTGATGGATGGAGTCTTAGCCTATTTTGGAAACCCATAGGCTAACCAGAGACTAAATTAGGGTTTCTATCTTCAGGAAGGTTTTCGGAGAGGTGTTTGTAGGAGTTCTACAGTTTGCTCTCTGGGTTTTTTGTGAGCTTCAGGATGGTATAACATGCATTCCATTCAGAGAAGATTTATGAATTTACTATTTTTAGTAAATTGCGACAGGCTGACGGTTGTTTTCTTTATAGAGTTTTCCTGGGTTTTTTGAGAGCTCCAGTGTGGTTTGACATGCAAATTCTTCGGAGATGATTTTCGGACTTACTATTTTTAGTAAGCCACGACAGCTGCTCAGAATGTGGTAAAAATCACTTTGGAAACACACACTATTTTTAGCAGTATGCTATTTTTAGTAAGTACTATTTTTAGTAGGGGTTCAGTTGGTCAATTCAAATGGCTATTTCCGACAGGTCAGTTTGAGCATGTCTTCCAACATTTTTGGAGTTTGTTTGGCAAGTTAAGTATTTGATGAAAAATGGTGTTTTAAATTAAATTATAACTTAAGACAAAAGTTGGACGATTTATTTAAGGGGGACTGCTTAAGTTATATTGATATCTAAAATCATTTCCTTAATTATATGTGGGAGATTCTTGGTTGAGGAAAATATTTTATAAGTGAATGATTAAGGCAAGATGGACGCCTTAGGAGGAAAATAAGACAACTTATGATATAATTCACTTTATTCTTTGGATGCCATAGTACACTTTACTGATGTAGTTTTTATAATAAAGTGTATTTGCGACCATGTGATGGGCGAATTGGAAAATGAAATGCAAATTAAGGACATTGGAATGTCATTGTATAATCCCATATTGGAGGGAAAAGAAGTTGGATTTGAGGAGGAAGTTATAAATATGTGCTCTGGCCTTCATTTAAGACTATCCATGAATATTATAACGAAGTGCTGCTGAAATGTTGTTAGAATGCTTCGAGGAATGCTTACCTCCTAGACTGTATGCTTAGCTTCTCGCTTGAAAGATAGTGACCAGTTGAGATTTGGGACTGTTCTTCACTCAGAAGATTGGAAGGATTCATTGCAAAGTGTGCGTTCGAGTTTTTCTGATTTTGGAGTGTTGTGTGTGTGTTCCAGGTTGTTGGTCTTGGTGTGGCTGTACCTTATTTTCATTCATATCTCTATGCATGTGCATCCGTTCATTCTAGGTATCGGCTCATTATTTCTCTATGCTATAGGCAATCATATCTGTAAGTTTTTAGTGCCTATCTTTGAGTCTTGAATTTTTAAATGCAAATAGAATTTTCTGCCCGACCATACCTTGCTGTAATTGCCTTGGAATGCATGCAAAATAGTTTGGGGTCTATTTGACACGTTTTATCAGTCCTAGCTTCATTGCATATCTTCTAGATTTCATTTGCATCTGATTGGGGTCATTCCGTTGAGTGTGGGCAAAGTTGTGAGCATTTTTGTGAGTTTTGTAGTTGCTGGTCTGCGTATATCCAGCTTGCTGTTTGCATATCAGATTCTGAAGTTGCTAGTGAGAAGTGTGTTTTTTTGGAGTGATTAGTCTTTGGTGGTTTGGAGTGCATATCTTATCATTTGCAGCAATGGATAGTGTTGTTCTTATTCTGAAATCTCATGCTATATATTGTAAAGTTGATTAGTAGTACTAACGACTATTTCTTTCTGGATTGTAACTCATTACCCACTGAATAAGTGGAAGAGGCTAGCTTTGCCGCCTATCTTATCTTATTGTAATACTGTCCTCCCACTGAATAAGTGGTTGAGTAGATTGTAATTTTCATTTTTTGTCCTCCCGCTGGACAAGTGGTCGAGTGATTGTTGCTTATTTCAGTTTCTTGGATTCCAGAATTGGCAGGTCATACCGCCATACTGCTGTTGAAATCTCTATCACCCGTTGCATAAGCAGAAGAGGTTGGATTGCCCCCCAGCTTGTAATTTCTAGTTGATTATTGAAGCTAACAACCCCCTTATCACTATATGCTCTCACCTTCCCACATTGGGCTCTTGGTGATCAGAAAGTGGAAGGGTTACCTTTCAGCTGTATTTTGATTATTATTTTCTAATCCTAACGAGTGCTTGTAATGTTCGTAACTGGAATTAATTGAAAAAAAAGTAGGGGGATATTTTAATTGCAGACACAACAGGGGTAATTAAAGACTAAGAAGAGATAACAGAGGGAGTAAAACATGCCTACGTCATGGTGACCGCTAGATCCTATGTGACAAAAACAAACCTCTTCTTCGTCTTGTAGGTTCTTCAAGTCCAACCTCTATGTTCTTTTTTTTCAGATTGTGGTGTAGCACCTGAGGAGGATACTTTTCCTACAAAGCCCAAAGAGACATGAGCTTGTTGTGAAGCTGCAGGCTTCCTCTCGAGAATTCAAGTGCTTCGCTATCTCTTCACATCATAAATTTGTGCTACCTTATCAGGCAAAGGTCTCTTTTGTTGTGGGATCCTACTGCTAGGTGTCATCCATATTTGACGACAATGGGTGTTTCGCATTCCATTTGGTGTCAAATTGATCAGCCATGGTGATGGAGTCGTCAGTAAAATTAAAAACATTAATTTCTTGATGATACCTCCAAAAAGCTGTGATTTTCTCCTCGCTCCATCCTTCTCTTTCTAACTGTTGTTTAAGGCTTTTGTGTATTTTAACATGCACTCCTTGGGGTTCAAAGACACTCCGAACTCCTAGCATCTCTAGAAAACCTTTTCTAGATGATCAAAATGATCTTTTGATTTAGAGAACACTACCATTTCTCACTGGAAAGTGTCTCCTGGATTTGAAAGGATGAAGGGCATTTTGGCATACGCAAACGTTTCCCACTTCGTGGTAAACATGGTCTTGTGTTGATCTTCCTCCTTTACCCATACTTGATTATATCTTGAGAAGCCATCAAACAAGGAAAACATTTCGAAACTCGCGACCATTTGAAGGATCTGCTCCATGGAAGGGAGAGGGTAGTGATCCTTCAAGGATGCTTTGTTCAAATCTCGAAAGTCCACACAAAGCTTGATATCTCAATTCTTCTTCTGAACACAAGAACCAAGTTAGACACCTAGGTGGAGTGCTTAATCGAATATATAATCCAAGAGTCGATGAGTTTTTTCAACTCCTGAGCCATCAGACTATTTTCGAGTTGATCAGTCTTTGCTTTTGGCAAATGGGCTTGGCTCCCTGCACTAGATCTATGGTGTGTTGAATAATGTTGCAGTCAAAACCCTTCAAGTCATCATAGGTCCATGCCATGACCTTGTCATACCTAATTCAAAGGTCTATCAGCTTTTCTTTATCCTTCTGGGGAACTTCTTTGCCAACCTTCAACTTCCTGTCACCTCTGACATCAAGATCAAAATAGTCTCCCATGTCTGCAACAAACTTCCACTTATCATTTCTTGCATCATCGCAGTCAAACAAGCTCTTTGAGTGATTAGCCCTTTAGGAATCTTATTAGTTCTAAGCTAAATGATTCGAATCTTCAATCTTCATATGCCTCTTTGATCTTTGGGTGCAATTGCTCTTCAAATTCATGCAATTGTTGAATGAAAATGGCAAACTGAGCATCATCCTCAAACACTTGCCACTTATGATCATTATCAAGGATGGTTGGCCTCACGATTACCCACATTGAGTGCTTTTTGGTTAGTAGGTCCATCAATGGATCAAATTGAGAGGCGGTTGTTGCCATTCAGTCCACTTCAACACGTTGATTTCGAGGAACCAGTTGGATATTGAAGGCTTCAAACCCCTCAATTAGGTCCCATGCTCTATGGCAATAAGATCTCATCCAAACATTCTTTGCAATCAACATTCCTCATGTGTACTTGATCATTAGCTCTGACTCTCCGAAGGCTCTCAAATGCTTTATCCCCATCTTTTCCGTGAGGCTCAACCCTCAGACTAAGCCTTCATACTTGGCCTCATTATTCGTGCAAGCGAATTGCAATCGAAATGATCTCAAGATCACTTCTCTAGTAGCAGAGACTAAATGGACACTAGCTCTTGAGCCAGTTTTGCATTCGGCACCATCAAAGTGAACAGTACACATACCAAGGTTATGGTGTTGAGGTTCTCTTTATTGCTCCTTTTACTCTTAGTGACCTTCGAGATCGTTAGATCTTTATCATACATTACATATGTCCCAAGGTCGATAGCATCATAGTTACCAAAAGGGTCACTTTCATAAACTCATTCACAAGCACCTCTTCCTACAAGCTCCTATTTCCAACGATTCCATATTCTAGCATTTCTACATGATACATTTCATTTTTGGTGAAGGAGGTTGTAGTGTCGTAAATTGTACACCCTTGCTAGGCTGGTACAATTTCACACTTGGTTTAGCACCCACCTTGGTGTGTTTGCATCTTGCATTGTAATTCCCCTTTAAGCATTTAATTAATGAATTTAATTAAAGCTAAAGTCATGTTTCATCACTTTACATGTTATAAAGTTGGGCCCTTTACCCTTAGCGTGCTCCTCTTCATTTTATTCCTTCAATAAATCATTTAATCATAAACCCTAATTATGTCCTATTTCGACCTTTAAGGCCCGATTTCGCATATCAAAACACCTTGAAATCAGCTATAACTTTGGGATTCGCTCCAATATCATCATATCTAACGGCCCTGAAAATTTGGTGAAAAGTTGGTCGGACCGTGGCGGGAGTGCACATGGTCCTCGGATTTTTTCCTGAAATTTCGAGACCATAATTCTATGATATTATAATGCTTAACCCCAAAAGATTGGTAGGAAATTCAATTCTTATGTCGGCCTAAACACGGAATCGAGTCGAAATTAAGATCTAGGGTTTCATACATAAGAGCTCTCTTTCTTCATTTGAAGGGATCGAAAGGAATTCCAGTCTAGGAAAAAGCTATTGGAGCAAGCATAAGGAGCCTTCTATGTAGTGAAAGAGAAGCCTATGTGGAGTCTTCAACAACATTTCATCAAGCATTCATCATCAATTAGGAGCCTTGAAGACATTGAAGAGTAATAGGAGATCTAGTGGCAATATCTCTCCCTTGGGGATTGGTATGATTTCATGTTATTTTCATGTCTTTGTATGAGCTTCTTTACATCAATTTGCATATTTGCATTCATGCTTTAGATCATTTAGTATATTTGGTTTGAAGCATTGTCATTTACATTCACACTTACATTTAGGGTTTACTCTCACGTGTAGGGTAGCTCTAGTTTCTTATCATTTAGGATCTTGCATACACACAAGGTTCTAGCAAACACATTTTCAGTACATTATCGGCTATTTGTGGAGGTGGAAGTCACCAACACAGGGGTTTGATTGAGGCAAAACCCTTTATAGCCACCCAAACCTTCCCTTTTCAATTGTAGGTGTAGGAACAGGTACCCGGAGGTAGTTCCAGATCAGGAAAAGGCACTGGAACCACCCAGAAGTCCCAAATTTGTAGAAAATTGTCAAGGACAAGGGCGTGGCACCCTAGTCCTTCCCAGGACAGGGGCGTGTAGCCCTGGTCCCCAGAATCAGTGATTTTTAGTAGGTTTCAGGTTCAGGACCTCCAGATTCCATCTCTCCAGTTACAGCTCTCTGTCAAATTCTTAGGGATAGTGGCGTGGCACCCTAGTCCTGGTCAGTTTGGCTCATTTTGCAGCATCAAGTACACATCCAAAATCCTCCCCCTTTCATTCTTTCAGTATCTCAGTTCTAGATCTGCAAGTTTGTGTAATTTCAAGTTCATTTGTGCTTTATTCTTCATCTCCTAGTCTAGTTGATCATTCAAACCCTAGTTTTTCTCATCATTTGCAACAAGAGGAATAGAAAACCTAAGAGATAGTCTCTCTTTTTCACAATAAGTAGCCAAAGTGATCTATCTCCCTAGGCTCTTTCGTATTCTCAATGTGTTGGCAAAAGTGGGATTAGGTCCTAGTCACCTGATCTCGCTTTTCCCGCCTCCACAGAGGTGTGGGCAGTTTTGAAATCCATCATAGCATCATTAGCTATATGCTTAGGATGCAATGGTTCAAACAGCACTTTCATTTTGGCACCATACTTGGTTATCAAAGTCAAATGAGAGCAGTCTAAGGATAAATATCCTCCTATCTTAGCAATAAAGTCACGAGACAAACATAAGCCAAAAGCAAGGGGAATTTCTATTATAACCACCTCTTGGGGAATGGTGATGCTGGGGCATGCATATAGGGTCAAAGGGAGGCTCCTGATCAGTCCCAAGGCTTGGACCTTATTACCATCTAGCTGCATGACTCCTCTACCTAAGGGCTCATATTTTAATCCTAAGGTATCCACATTTTGTTTAGGCATGACCATGGTGCTAGCACCAAAGTCAATCATAGAATTATGAAGTGCTTTATCTCCTACAATGAGAGTTAGGAAGAACAAGGTGGGTTTTGGCTTACCTGCCTCTTCCTTTGTGATTTTTTTCTTGGCATTCATGAAAGCCACAAATGGTCGGTCTTGTGTTTCCTTAAGCAACTCCTTACCCTTTTAATGGATGTTCTCTAGAGTTGTCTTAGTTGATGTCTTCTTTTCACTACCTTCCAAAGCATCCTGCAATAGAGACTTTTGTTCAAGTGTGGCCACAATGTCCCATAGTGATACATTAGTTGGAGCTTTCTTCATCTGTTCAACTACATTGAGTGATCTGAGTGGTTAGACCTTTGGCTCCTTTGGCTTGTAGGAAAAGGTTTCCTTTGACTTCAAGAACTCTTGCATTGCTCCTTGTTGGTCTGAAACCCTTTTGGGAGTTGGCTTGGGCACTTGCACCTGTAGAATTGGTTCTCCAGTAAACCTTCTCTTAGAACTGGTGTTATAGTCTAATTGAACTTAAGAAAACTTTGACATCAAAGCATCATTGGCATACACTACGTCTTCTCCCTCCATCCATGAGAAAAGTGCATGATCCGGGGCAATTTCCACTTCTTGTTCAAGGGACATTCCTTGAACCTAAGACATGAGTATAGCATTCTCCATGGATACTGGTAAGCATACACGCCCACATCAAGCATAATGCCTTGACCCCTCTGCTCCCTTATCCTTTATTGAAGGTTTACCCTCAGACAATGGTGGGGTGTATGAGCATCATTTCATGAAAAGTATCATGCGTTTGTGTCATCCGCCAAATTGTTCAGGCCAATAACCAACTCTTTAAATTGATTTGGCGGTATATTTTGAGGCAAGGTTGGAACGGGTGGCATATGATTTGAGGGTTGAGGTTGAGCGCCAGATCTTACCCCTACTTGGTATTGGTTGTGCTGAAACGAGGGTCTCCCACCTTGGTAATCCTATTAAGGGGGCTTCGGAGGCGTTGCTTGTTGTCTCTTTAGATTGATTATCTCATTTGAAAATCTTCACAACAAACTTTTCATATCATTAACCTTTGTAGCTAGTGAGGAAGAAGTGGATGCATTTGTCTGAGCATTAGGATATAAATAAATGGAGGGTGGAGCGGAAGGCATGCCAGAGCTACATACTCTTGCGACTAAGTTGGCATTTCGAGAAACACTGGCATGGGCAATCATGGAGGGAGATTTTTGGCATCTATCAAGTTGTTCTTAACTCTAACCACCAAGTTGTATGAGTCTGCCAATGTTTGGCCTCCCAGCGACTGAATCATAACTGCTATATTGAAATTGAAAGCCTTCAGAAAAAAGACGAACACCATATCAACAGGGGGTTGAGCAGAGACTGGAATTATTTGCCAAGTTTTAAGAAATTGTTGCAAGGTGTGTGCCCTTGGTCTCCTTGTGTTGTGCAGCGCAGCGCTCGGGTTTGTGACATGGCTTAACCGTCTCCTATGGATTCTATAAGTCTAGTGGTTGTATCGAGCATTAACAGGTTGATATTTTGGTGCAACGGCAACTGCACTTGTAACAAGTGGTATCAGAGCTTGGTCACGGGTTCAAACCCCTCGCTTACGTTGGGGGGGGGATTTTTGCAAGGTGTGTGCCCTTGGTCTCCTTGTGTTGTGCAGCTCTGCGCTCGAGTTTGTGACATGGCTTAACTATCTCCTATGGATTCTATAAGTCTAGTGGTTGTATCGAGCATTAACAGGTCGATCTTTTGGTGCAACGGCAACCGCACTTGTAACAGAAATTTGGTATTGAAGTCTATGACTACTTCCTGAGGAGCCCTTTAAATGGTTATCAGTTGTTGGAGCAGGGATGATTAGTCTCCTTTCTTTGTAAAGAAGTCAAAGAAACGGTCCCCAAGTTGGTCCCAAGTGCCTATTGAGTTAATGGGTAGAGATCTATACTAGTCTAGGGCCTTTCCTTTAAAGAGGTTGCTAGTAGTCTGAACACTACATTTTTCTCTATAACATGGTGAATGGTACAAACATTAGCTACATCTTGCAAATGTTTTGTTGGCATTTTGAAATACTCCCCAATGAACTTGGGTAATGCCTTCAAAGAATTGGTGGGAATAGCATCCCAAATAGCTGGCGAAGTCAAAGGTATAAGTGGGCTATCATTGTTCTATTCCACAAAATTTCGAGGTGCTCCCGGGAGAGCCATCTAAATCACAGATTGAGCCTACACTTAAACAACTACCAATGGGGGTAGTAGCCAGCCTAGATTGTGTGTTGTTCGTGATTTGGTAACAAGCCTTTGGCTCATAAACCCAATTCTAATCAAGCTTCAGAGTGGCCCCATCGGGTGTGCTAGAAAAAGAATTATTGATCTCTAAAGCTGACACCAAGAGAAACAACCTTATGGAAGTTCTACTTATTGGGACTAAATTGCACTATACAAAAAGACCTTCAGGGTTTTAGATGACGGCTCTTCGTGATTCTTTTGGGAAAAGGGGAGAGAGAGAGAGAGAGAGAGAGAGAGAGAAACATAAAATCTAAACTAAGGCGATGCACTGGATCTCAAAACATTTCATTCATCACATAGCATACTACAAACATATAACTAGCTCTGTAACAATTTGGAAGTCCTAAACATGATTCAAAAACATTACAAGCATCATATAACGAAAATTGCAAAAGCATAAACTATAGCAATCAATAACCACAATAGCTTTTAGACAGACAAGGAGCAATAGATCAACTACATTCACAGGAATAACACATCACAAAGGCAAGAAATGCATAATTCCATGTATTTAATTTCTATTATTTTAAGAACATAACATGCTAAGGTCAAAAGAATATATTACAAGATAAATGGCTGCAATTCTCTCTCAATGTTCTTTTTATAAAAGTGATGAACCCCTAAAACAAAAATAAACCTTGCTTTTATAGAATATTTTTCCTTTTCAAAAGAGGAGGCTGCAATTGAAAAGATGCTCTAATTCCCTGTACGGAGACCGTCATCATGGCAGTCATTGCAACTACAAGACTGGGTAATGATATGCTCCCTTCATGTGTGGTGGTTCTACCAATTGTCATGCTCCACTACTTCGATTAAAACCACCTAAAGAATCAATTGAGGATCACGACTCTTTAATTTCATGAGATGCTGACACACGACACTACCTGCTTTACTCCGCAGCTTGCCTGTTAGAGAACTAGGCCAATGGTGTACTTTTAAAACTTCTTTGAGCTTTAGAGAACCCCAACTTGTGCCCTGTAGACACATGCATAACTCTGTAGTTTGGGCACATAAATAAATAAATCTTCACTTCTTTTTGCTAAATGGAATGCGGGTAGGACACGTGGTGTGCTGGCGCAAAATTTTGAAAGTTGTCTCTAGCACCGAGAGGAATTGCGCCAAGCAAACACATATCACTCATGGAGATACACCGAAGAGGGAAAGGCATAGTCTATTGCTTTGTAAAATGTTGGCGTGTGAAGGTGCCACATGGCGCTTTTGTGCAACGAGAAAAGAGAAATAGTTCTCGAACTATGGAGAACTTGCACCATTCTAACATGTGGTGCGCTTCGCTATTTCCTTTGAATTTAAATAATTAAGGCCCATGGACCTGTTGAGACCTAATCACACATCACCCCATTCCAAATGGGGAACCCCTAGTTTTTTGGTCCTCTTGGTCTTTTGGTTTTGGTTATTTGAGTCTTTTCACAGCAATCCCTTTAGTCTCTTGGGTTTGCAAGTGTTTTTGATGAGATTTGATCAAGTCTATAAGTCATTTGAGCGAATTTGGCTAAGTTTGGATCTTGTTTTGTCTATTTTAGGGTTTTGCCCTTCAGGCTTAGGTTTGAGGTCTTTTCCTTAGGGTTTTGGGATAGTTGAACGTTGAAATGAAGTCAGAGCCCTTCAAGGAAGCTACTAGTGAAATTTGAGTGAATTCTGAGCACTTACTATTTTTCGTAAGTTGCTATTTTAAGTTTCATTGCGTCTTGGATTGGCCTAATTTTGCCAAAAAGACAAACTTACTATTTTTAGCAGTTTCTATTTTTAGTAAGTCTATTTTTAGAAGTGTCACCTTGTCCTGGTTTGCCCTAATATGATGTTTGGAAGTACTTACTATTTTTAGTAAGTCTATTTTTGGCATGTCCATCTCAGGCAGTGGTTGGGACACTGAAGGCAAAGCACTCCTAAAAATCAAAGTCTAAATCCAAAAAGTTGAAAAAGCAAACAAGTGATCAAAAAAATGGCTAAGTATGAAATTCTTTCCTGAAGTGGAAAAAGCACGAAAATTTTTTTAAGGCACGAAAAATCCACTTCATTCCGAAAATGGCAAAGAAATCCAAATGATATACAAAAATGTCTAAGGCAAGAGGAAGAATTCCTAAACTTCATCAAATTCCTTTACCATGGCAAAAAATTCGCCCAAGCAGGAGATGGGGCACCAAATGAGTGTCAAGAAGGAATTTCCTTCCAAAGGACAAAATCCTCCTCCTCGTGGAATTAGCGCCCAATTCTAGAGAAGGGCGCCAAAATGGCATAAAGGAGGAATTTTTCTCCAAGAGTAAAAATCCTCCACATGGTCAAAATTCTACCCTAGCGAGGATGGACGCCAAAACAAGATGCAAGAGGAATTTCCAAGATCAAGACAAAATCCTCCTCCTAGTGGGATTGGGGCACCAAACAGAGGCAGGGAAGGAATTTCCTTCCAAGTGACAAAATCCTTCACCTAAGCAATTGAGTGCTCAAACCTGGACAAGGGCACTAGAAAAAGGTAAGGGAGGAATTTTTTCCTCCGTGATAAAACCCTCCTACATATGTAAATTCCACCCAAACTTGGAAGTGGGCACCAAATCAAGGAAGAGGAGGAAAATTTCAAGAGGTTCCAAAATTCCTTCATTGGGTGAATATAGCGCCCAAAGACAAAATTGAAATGAAATTCATGACCAAGGAGGAAAATTTCAAGTTTTCAAAAATTCCTTTCTTAGGAAAAATTACGCCCAAGATGAAGAAATTCCAAGGCACAAGAAAAAAATTGACCAACTGAGAGAATTTTCTCTCCTAAATTCTAGAGCTCAAGATGGAAAAAATTCCTAAAAAATTGGGGAAGTGATGGATTGATCAAAAATCTCCTTCAGAATGAGATGAACACAAGAACATGGAAAAAATAATTCCTTCAAGATAAAAATTCTCTCTACAAGAATTTTCTCTCTCCCCAAAATCCAGACAAACAAGATTCTTGCCGAAGCAAATAGGATTGCCAAAATTCTTTCGAGGAAGGAAAATCTTTCAAAATATCTTTATGCATTCAGAATGGAAATATTTTCGCAATTAATGAGTTGGCGACATGCAAAGGGAATATTCCACGTTTATGACACACAACTCAAGATTTTTTAGAAATTTCCATTTTTTTGAACTCCACATATATGGTAGGACCCGTTTGCATGGTGAGTTGTCAAAGGAAAAATGACGCATTTTTAATGCAACTGCCAATTTTAACCTTTCGCCAACTTAGCAACTTGGTAAGAGATTTCTATTTAAACGATGGATTGAAATTCATTTCTCACAATGCTAATTGGAGAAATCTGAAATTAGAGAGAAGTGGAGAAAAGTCAGAATCAGAATTTATTATTATTTTAGAAGTTCTCAGAGGTTTTATTTTATTCCAAGTTTGGAATTTACAGGGTGAAATTCCTTCTTCATCGATTTATTTAAATTCCTTATGATGATTTTAATGTTATTTATTTTGTTTTGTAGGAAGGTTGCGAGCACTTCCCAACAGACATAGATCAAGAACGAACTAAAAGGATTCCTTCTAGAATCAAAGATTATTTCAAAGTGGAAGGAAAACAGCGACACAAACTTGGGGACTTTCCAGCTGGGAGAATTCCATAATAGAGTATTTAGAACAACTGGATGTGCTCCGTCAACCATTGCCACCATGATTGTCAAGAGCAGGATTGTTGCAATTGTCGACTTCCCTCCAACCATCCAATGCTCAGAGCTGATTATGGAGTGCGTGAAACACTATAATGCTAAGAGAAGAGTAATTTTGGCATCGGATGGCAAACTCCTGGCCAAATTAACAGCTGAAGCAATTGGAGAGACATTTGGAATTCCAACATACCAATCCATGACTTATAGAAACAAAGAGAGAGCACCGATGATATATGATGCTGGCATTGAGAGATGTGCTGGAATTATTAACAAAGTATGGATGCAAAAAGCAAAGCCCCACATTTTCAAGATGCCCAAGCAAATCACCAGCAATGGACTTCAAGCAGGAGTATACCAACCTTGTGCTAATGCTGAGCGGAATCATGGGATCTCAACAAGCCTTCTTCTTAAACCTTGGATATTTTTCTTCATCAATGAAGTAATGGAAGGCAACAAAATTGTAGATTGGGCAAGGTTGATCGGTCACAACTTGCATGAGAAACTAAAGAATTTGAAGCAAAAGAAGACCCAATCTTTTTATATGAGTTCATATGCCATCTACTCACTGGCAAGAATGGGTAAATTCAATGGCTTGCCAAGAAAGGGACCTATGGGATGTGGACCAAGCCAATGGAAGGTTCACGAGTGCTATCTGTAGTTGCACTTATACAACATTACTTCTTTCAAGTTGGTAAGCGACACCTTTACCATGCATTTAACCAGATTGTTAAAAGGTGGATTCCATATAAGGTTGACGCAGGAGGCTAGAAAGCTGATAAAGAAGTATGGAGCCTAGTATATACAATTTCCAAAATTCACTTACATTCGGGTCCGAGGGTTTTTTGATCAGCCATATAAGTGGCCAAGGTATCCAGCAGACAAGATTGTGCTGCTGGAGGTGACAAGGCAGTTGACCGCCTACGATAAAACCCAAAAGAAGAAGAAGAAGCTATCAATTGAATTTCCAATTGTCGTAGGAGATTACACAGAAATGTGTCCGACGTTGGCAGTGACAAAAAATTCAAAAGATGAACTATTATTCTATCACTTGACATTCCATATGGCAAGGTCATTCTTTGACCCATACAACAAGATCAGGAAGGTTGCTGGGGTGAAGCACAAGCACAAAATTCAGCTAGAGGATTATTGGGCCAATGTTGGGGATGACTTTGAGGTCAGGAAGAGAATGTTCTCCAGAATGTATACATGTGTTATTTTGCAGCTTGCATGGTTTCACTTTCCTAGGTCAGATTTATATTTAGCATTTAGATGAACAAAGTTGATTGCAATGTTTTAAGGTGAAGATCACTTGCTCGTACCTTTTGTCAATAGATGATTTTTATCAACAATGCAAGGTTGGACTGAGCTATTTTATGTGCGCTTAGTCTAAATTGTAGGATGAACATTGTTCTCTAATGATGTTCATCAATGGTTTAAAATATTTCAAACACAACCTTTGAAGATTGCACTTGCTTCGTGTAGTTGTCTTCTAGTGGCGAAGTGAAGTGTGGTTGATCTCATCCGAATCATTGCTATCTATTGAGTTCCTAGATTTAGAGTAGTCTTCCTGAACCCTTCCTATTTTACTTTCAGCATTTTCAAATTGAAAAGTCCCAAAAAAAAGAGCTATATACTGCTAAATCATTCGCAAGAATCTCCTTGAAGTTACAAATCTGCCTAAATCTTCTTTAAGTGTGCGTAAGTCCCCTTGGATTACCAGCATTTCACATCAAACCAACTGAGTTCACATCGATTGCATAATCAGAATCTTGCATTCAATTGTATGAACTTGTCGCAATCTTAGCGTACATTGGACTTTGATCAAGAGAGGATAAAGTGACTGTTGGAAAACATTATTCTGTGTTGGTGTGGTCACAAAACACCTGTCAACAGGACCTACTAAAACAAGGCCAAAATAAAGAATAAAAGCTGCGAGCACTTAAAGAATATAAGTGAAGCCTCATCAAAAATTGCTAACTCAAGCTTTAGCCGAAGGCTGCAGTAGATAGAATCTACAACAGATATTACTAAATGATCAAGAAATAGCACAGACTATAGCTGGAGATCTTAGATAAATAAACATAATATAAAGCAAATGTACTTGAAAATTGCTAGGAGGATTTTAACAGGTCTAATCCGTTTACTTCCAATCCAAAACCACACCAACAGAAAAACAAGATTTATTTTAAGGGATTCCTAAAGGTGTTGTTTGTCAGTTGGAATTACGTTCTGTCCAAGATTTATATTACTAGAATCATAATAAGGCTTATAATACTTCTGTCTTTGGGACTTATGAAGTCTTCTAAAGCTTATTTAATATTTTCCATTTCAAATTGCAATTCCAAGCCATTTTATTTTGGCATAGGACTCAATAAAGATCAATCAATTATTTTTCACTCCATTTCACAAAAATATTCTCACAAAAGTAAAGGATACTTCCAATTACAAAAATTCTAAAATGTGGAAATAACAAGGGGTTTTTGGGAATGCAGTGATCATCTCAAGTGGCATCTCTTGCACCTTCATTTATAACCAACCAACTGAAAAGAACTGCATGCAACAATAATTTCAGGTTTAGCCATATCTTTACTAAATCAATAGTAGCAAAACTCTCTGAAAACCACAATAACTCACAAGTAATAGGCACTCAGCATATTCAATAATACAGTCTGAATTCGATTATTGTTTTTTTCCTATGCTCGGCATGAATCTCAATGCACCAAAAAAGAAGCAAAAAAACTTGCAATTTATCAGAATTGTGATTAAATCCCAATTTTACATGCAAAATCACAAATTGGAATGAAATTTTAGGAAAAACCATTTTGTTTTCTCAATTTTATGAATTTTTAAGTGTTTATTAATTTCTCAATTTAATCCAAACTAAATGGGGAAAACTTTTATCCTTTAGCTTGTCAAGTCAATCCCGATAAAGATTTTGAACAACTGCCTTAGAAACAATATTGAAGTGTACATTCAGGAAAATCCTTCAAACACATTAGAAGTAGGATCAACATAGCTTAAAAATATTGAATTTCAACATTTGTCATTTTGGCAAGAACATTTTCTTTTATATCTAAGCTTTGGGTTGTTGTTACCATCTTGAATGTAAAGGGTAGGTAACCAGCACCAGTTCTCACTTTTTGCAATGGTTGATTAGAAAACCTACCTATGTGATACCTAGTAAAATGGATGTATTATTGAACTCCTCCTCTGCTTTAATGGTACCTAATCTTATGAAGGAGACTTCAGCAGTACTCTTAGCTAGTTTGAAGTCTTGTCCTTGCAACATAAAAAAGCATATTGAGTCTAAAATACTGAGAAAAATTTACCAGAACTGAATTGTTATCTTACACTGTATTGTTTCTACTGTGGACGTATTAATTCTGTCATTATTTATTTTAAAAGATCAAGGCTGAAACAAGTACGGAGGTGATTACAGTTAGCAGAAGTTGCATTGGTTCTTGACCTTTAAAATTAAGTGACAAGGTTGGACTCTTGATATCAATTATTGTAAACTGATGCATGTGAGTCATTGACTATTTAGTATTTTCATCTCAGTTTCTATTTCGATTTTATAAAAACATATTTTTTCAAATTTTATTCTTCTCAAGTTCTTTGACGTTTCACCATACATACTGAGCAAGATTTCAACTTCTGTTATTCATTTATTGGGGATACTTTTGCCTGTTAGTTCACATCTTGACTATGCTCCCTAATGTAAATCAAGTTGACTAGCAAAAGTGAATTATATTTCAATTGATGACAGTGTAGAGAATGAGATTCTTTCTTATAAATGCAAAACTAATTAAGCTACAGATTGATATATTAATGATGTTTAGATAGAGTATAAAGCTTCTGGTAAATACTGCATACATTTAATTTATCAACGTTTCAGATCACTGCCTAATTCATCATCAGGGTAATGAGGATTAAAGTTAAACTATCCTAATGTAGGATTACGAATGTGATCCAAAACATTGATCAAAGATAAGTATGTTTTATAAGAAGCGTTATACTCTTCTCATGGACTGTGAAAACCTCATGATACTTATGGATGTTTAGTTTCTAGCCAAGTTATGCTTAGTGGAAGAGATAAGCCCTTGATTAGATCAAGAAAGATGGTAAAGGAGTGTACCTTAAAGATTCCTTTGTAGCTCCACCTCCCAGCATTCTGTGTAACAGTGTGTAAGAACTTTATGTATTTTATAGTACGTTCAAGCAAAGCATCTATGCTGCACTGTACACACCCATTAAAACCATAATTATGCTATGAAATTCCAGAAAATAATCAGACATGAAATATAGAAAAGACACAATACCTATCCTTATTGAATGAACAACAGCGATTTATCAAAAGAGCAAAAGATAAAATTAAACAAGATGTAACAACAACAATTCAGACCCTTATAGCAACCTTATTTGCATTAGGTATTATATCACGCAATTCTCTAACACGATCCTGAATTTGCTGCCGATCCTTGGGTCTTGGTCTGCCTGTCTTCCCTTGTTTGCAAGTTCTGCGGGCAGTATTTGGTGTATCTTCATGCTTGTATCTATTTACCCACTCTCTCTCAGAATGCATCCCACTGTTATCTTTTAGCAAATCTTGAAAAAAACTTGTAGATTCAATTTTGGTATTTGTATTTGTTGGCTTCTGCAATTGAATGGAGGATGAAACTTGTGTAGAATCTCCAAGGGGATAACCTCTTTTGTTGGTTTCATCTATAAAATTAGCTCCTTTGGAGGAACCACTCTGAGAAGAAATGTCATCAATAGTAACTGAGCAGGATCTGGGTTCCAATTTCCTACTGGATGGAAAACCAGCTACGACAGCTTCCAAAAGATCTTCTTTTAATTCCGAAAAAAATGGGAAACCTGAATTATTGTCAAGAATTATGTCACCAAGATTTGAGGCGGAGTTGAATTCTTGAACCAAGGCCTCAGTGTATCCATGACCACTGATCAGATGAACATGATTTAAGAAAGAATTCTGTTTCATATCATTTTGTAGTTCAGAATCAAAATTTCCAAGACCATCCCTGTGTCCAGACACAAGAGCTGTAGATAATTCATCCCCCATCTGAAACAGCAAAAGCTTTTCCAATTGGCTTTCTTCACAATTTATTGATTTGAGGGCACCAGAGGAAGTGGAAAAATTCAAAACAGGGTCTCCAAGCTCCATATTCATTGGCCTCGAATTATATGTATTTGGTAAGAAAGAAGGAGAAGCAAGGCTTTCACAAGGATCATTTTGCCAATTATGATGTGTACAGGTGCCAGTATTGTTGAGCATACTAGATTCCTTGAGGAAACAAAAATCCATGCTTGCACTTACATTTGAAGTCACTTCTCTCTTATCTGGACAACTGTTTGAAGTATTCTGCAAATCATTGTTTTCAATTTCTGATAAGATGTCAAATGGAGCAGCTGGGAGTGAGGTACCAGGGCCAAGAAAATTGCCTGAAGTAGAAAAAATTTGGGGCTTCTTTCTCTTGTCTTCATATTGTAAGCATTCAAAACTCTGTATGCTATTCTTAACTATAATAACACTCTCTGCTAATAAGTCAGATGCCTGTGATGCTTCCTGAGCACATATTTTTGTGCCTAAACTTAAGGCCATTTGACTTTCCCTTCTAGGATGTACTGATGAATGTTGGTTCCCATGGTCTGAGTTGTGATTTTGTTGGTTGCATGCATTGCATAAACTTAATGAGTCTTCAGGAGCATCAGTTTGTTGTTGATGGGTCATGCTGCTTCAATCCAGTAACAAGACTGGTTTATGCCAAATAACCTCTTTCGTTATTACCCCTGCAGGCATAAGTCTACTAGTTTCACCATCACAATGTGCTGACATGAAACAAGCGTCTCTCCTTTTATAATGATTTATAGAAGACAATAGTTTATCACGCATTCCTATTTATCTCTTAGGCAGGGATTTTGCATTAGCTGGATTGCTTATCAGATTCAACTCTACTTGGCATGTTAGATCCTATATATTTGGTAATGCTGTAGCAGATTGCCATGACTGTAGATACTGCCTGATAAAACTGGCTCTGGAATTATATTTCACCACAATAGCCCCTTTGAACAGAATGAGCTTCCACAAACAGGTTCTTTTACTGGTTTGAGTCTTTCAGGTTTCATCAACTTCTGTAATGAATCATAAGGATTGATTAGAACTAATTTAAACTTAAATTGATTGAAAACATACTATTGTAATGAATAAGACTTCTCTAAGATGCACTAATGGATTGATTTGTAAAAGAAAGATGGATTCCGTTGATATGTGAAAATTTAAATTAAGTATTGCTACAGATATATCTATCCTATAGTGCTGAGAAACATTATTCAAACCTTGACAAAGGATACAATTTTTCTCAAAAAGCATACCATATATAATTTGTGAAGAAGTCCATCTCACATGGAAACCTGGAAACCACATATATTATATTCAACCTTCAAACTCTAGACAAAATTGAAAAGAGTAGCTTCTGTTTACGTTGTGTGTTCTAAAATAGTGTTTCCAATAAACAAAGATATCCATGTTGGTTTTGATCCAATGGATGTATGTTGATGGCTTGCCAAGCTAAACAATAGCATTTAAGTTTGTTGCTATCCAACACCAGTGGTGAGGTTCTTATTTTTTAACTCTTCTAGTTTCCATAAATTCCAAAAAGTGCAAATTTTATAAACAAAATATTATATCTTTTTGCTAAGAAAGATAAACACTTCTTCATGAAGAGTTGACTGAAACCTAAATTTGTTTTAACAAAACAATTACAAACACATATTCATGCAAAAAAGAGTATATGGTCCACATACCATAATTATCACCTAAAGAAAACAGAGGAAATATTACCATCAAATAAAATACACAAGGATATGAGGGCTATGGTATTCGTTGCCTAGATATTGCAATTATTTGGAGACAATGATAAGACATGAACAAAGAGCACATCCAACTCAAATCCAAGACATTGAAGCGAGACCTAAAACAAATGACTTGATATTAAATTATAAAGCACTTATAGAATATAAATATTTACAAAAAAATTGTTTTTTTTTTCTAGGTAAAGAAATATTATATCAATTCTTCACATATTCTAAAGACACAAAAAAAATATACACAGATGCAATGTACTTTCCTACTTCTGTAGAGATCATGATGCATACACCTTGCCATTACCATCACATCCGGAGCTTGTAAGCAAAAAAAGAAAAAGAAATCACTCGAGTACAACAAGAGATATTCCTAGAACAAACTAAAAACACATATCTAGACTAGAAGCTGCTAAATTTAGATGCTATATGAAAGTTTATCCAAATTACAGAAAAGAAGAAGACTCTTCATCCAATGTATGAATATATGGAAAGGAGGAAGAAACAGAAGAGAAACATGTCTGGTTATTCTGAATAAGAATCATTGTACATGATTCTTTTCTTAGGGATGAACCTTATCCAAGGCCTGGAAGGTAGGCACTATGACAGATGTTGCAGTAACCATTTTGGCAGCAAAAAAATCACCATAAACAGTACCAGAACAGATTTTGTACACATTTCAGTGCATTGAGATTCACAAAGGGTTTCTGCTTTTTCATTTCTTGCAACTTAGACATCGATTGCAATATATCTCCAACATCAAAATATTGTGCGTAATGTCAGTTGATGACGAAATTGGGCTCTTTCAAAAGCCTATTCTAGTATGTTTTAGTGCAACTAGATGTAGCCATTAATATCAAATTACTAGTTATGATACAAACCATCTTGGACCTCTTGAGAACACCCCATCACATCATTCCCTCCTGCACTACAATCATTCTCTATCACGTTTTATTGTTTGGATCCAATATGAGGTGGCTCATATTAAAGTTCTCTGCTATTTTTGCAGTAATAATTTGGTGCTTAATTTTCCTTCACATGTCCCAAGCATATAATTTTGCAATCTGCCTGACATCTATAACAATGCCAAACAGCAAATATTCTTTTCACTCACAGTAATCAGCATATGAGAGTTAGTCCCACCAAAGCACGTGTTTTAGTTGTGGTGCAAATGGAAGGATATAAATGACCTGATAAAAAAATTTTGAACCCCAAATTGAATAATCTCGACACTTCAATCCACTCAATTTTGAGAAAAAACATTCTTTCCACACACATTAATCAACATATGAGAATTCACCAAAGTGCTAGTTTTAGTTGCAGTTCAGTTGAAAGGGTATAAATAATGTGAGAAACACTTTTTTACCGAAAATTCAATTATCTCAAGATCATTCCACTCAATTTTGAGAAAGTGACGTCAGGAATTCATGGTGAATGGCTACTGAACAGCTAGTTGATCTTTAGAAGCCAGCTGCAGTTCACAAAAAGACATAAACCAAAATGGCTACAGAAGACAATTAAATATAATATACAAATGTTATCATATCTTAGTAGTCCATGAATTTTCGTGGATATCTAAAACAATTTGTGGACTTTTTACTCAGTAACAGTGACAAGCTACACAATTGGCAGTCAATAACAGATGAATTTCACTACTGAAGGATATTATTCCAGAAGGATTGAATCTTGGTGTGACATATTAATTTATCCACACCTGTCAGCTTTGTGTCAGAAACCATCAAGTTGACGAGTCAAATGGCCTCAAGTAGTTAGACTGCTCTGAGAAACTTTCTAGCTCATTAAATGACAGTTTTAATCTACTTTGAGCAGCAATTGATTCAATGAATTAAAAACTGGGAAGTTCAAGAATCAAACAGAAAGTGAAATAGCCAATTTTGAAGATGGAAGGTCTGTACACCATTGGAAACATTTGACCACATGGAAGCTAGCTACTATACATTATCCCAAATCCCTTAAAAATATTCAAAGATGAATTAGAAAAATCATTGTACAATTCCTCAGTAGTTATCTCCTCCTTCAGTGTGAAGCCAGTTTAGAGAAGAGATATGTCTAGCAGTTGAGAGGGAGAAAAAATCATCATCAAGAAGTAGAGATGAGGAAGTTAAAACATTTTCCATAGCCAATAGAAGTTGCATATAGCTTTTATGATTTACAATAGCTTCTTCTTTTCATTATCATTGACTGTTTGGACATAGTTTTTAGTTTTACTGTTTTTTTTCCCAAAATGAATTTCTTCGAATGTTTAACTTTGTTCTCCGATGCAACTTCCATTATTGAGTTTTTCATTGCATTCCTTTGCATTGTATTTTGTAATACATTGATGGAATGAGCGACTGGATGTTCTATTCTTGCAAGAGGATAAATAATTGTTGCATATAGTGATATAAGGCAATGTTTCAACATAGCTTAATGGTAAATGTATTTCATCCATATTCATAATTGATTTCATAGAAGTAGCACATATTTCTAATATAGGAAAATGTGCATCCACCTCAGTGTATAAACTGCAAAGACTTGTATATCATGCATGCACACATTGGAAACAGCATCACGAACTACATGGCAGTTAATAGCAGTGTTTCTCCAGGTTTTGGGGGCAGGCAAAATTTTCACAGATTTCAGAGATGGCTATTAAAGTAACATATTAAGATTAATATTTGAATACTAAACATACAACAAAATTAAAAATAAATATCTCTTCATTGTATCTTGCATATCAATAGTTTTCTTTTTGATTCACACATCAATAGTTCAATATGCAAGGTGTAACAATAATGTACATAATCCTAGGAGTAGGATAATACTTTATATTTTATATTTCCTAGGAACACTAGAAACCGAACAGTCATTTTTCATATTGTTAATACATTTTGATTAAATGGAACAAGCTTCCATTGACTGTTTTTCCCAGTTGTCCAAATGTGTTCATTCGTCAATATTTTCTTGCATTACATTCTTGAGCTTAACAATAGTATAAAAGCAGGTTATTTATCCTCCATTCTTGCCATAAACCATTGCTCAAGTCATCTAAGGTGTCAATCTTTAAATAGAAAATGTAGTCTTCCAAAACTCTGTTATTTGTTCACCATTATTCTTATTGTGTGTTTTGCTTCTTCACTCTCTACACTTGTCTTCTATATCTAAGAAGAAGTGCTAATTGAAGTCACAGAGTCTATAGATGAGAAGAAATGTGAACTGTTGCCTTCATTCACATCATTGAGGTCACACAAAAGTATCTTGGAAAGGGACGGATGATTTGTGATGTCTTTCAACCAGCAAAACAAAATGCACCTACTGTAATTTTCATTGCTGAGTGCCCTCTGTGAATAATTTGAACACAACAACAAAACTCCCAAATTCATGTTGTGTTCCGTTACTCAACCTTATGAATAAGTAGAAGCAATGCCTCTAGAAAATCCTCATCCAGCAATCAGGTATTAACATCAGTCAAGCCCTTAATGTTCCTCACATCTATGGTGAAACTAACATCACAAATGATTCTTGTTTGAATGCATCTGCGACTACAACTTTGACTTCATTTGAACACCACAACAAAACTCCCAAATTCATGTTGTGTTCCGTTACTTGACCTTATGAATATGTAGAAGCAATGCCTCTATAAAATCCTCTAGAATATCCTCATCCAGCAATCAGGTATTAACATCAGTCAAGCACTTAATGTTCCTCACATCTATGGTGAAACTAACATCACAAATGATTCTTGTTTGAATGCATCTGTGAGTACAACTTTGACTTCTACAACAACTTCAATACCTACTAAAGCTGGCAATAGTAGTGTGTAGAGGCAACTTCATTGCAAATATTATTTGCCCATTGGTGTCTACTAGTATCTTTAACAAAGGTGGCTAAGAAGACAACAAAATACCAAAAGAGCTCTTCCATTAAAATCTCTCAAGGTTGTTGACCTTCCAGACAAACTTGCACACGGAAAAGTTCAGTTGTCCTGGTCAAATTTGTAAAGTTATTTCAATTTTAATTAAAGAACAAGTTATGAACTATGAATGCTATATATGGATATGAGGAATTATGTCAATGTCTAATAAATCTGATTTTTATCTGCAGGTCTGAAGGAGAGAGATCATTTAATATTTTTCTATGTCTTCTCCAAATGAATTCAATTGCCATATATATTATTTAGGTAACCGGTCAATTGGTGTTTTGACTGATCATGCCTTTTGGGCATGACCGATCAATGCACCCATTGATCGGTGCCTTTACAATTATACCATTAACACAATGCTGATTATCGGTTCAAAAACCCCCGATAGCATATTGTAATATCATAATATAATAACTGATCAATTTAATGAATCAATTCATAAAAACACCGATGATTAAAAGTGCACGATGAATATAATCCAACCGGTGCATTTGTTAACCAATGTTAATGCCAAATGAAGCGGTGTATTCATTAAACCTGATAACAAATATGCTCGATATAATTAAGCCCAATAACAGATGTGAATCGGTGCCAATGTTTATGCATCCGATAGCATGTATCGGCGAATTTAACCCGATAACTTATAGCATTTAATATAAATCAAACATGAAGCATGTAGATAAATAACAGAACAAGGAAGGTTAGGAAGATCTTATCTTGCATAAGCTACCATGCATTAACACTCCCTCTTAGCTTTGGAAGATAAGGCAACCTGCATCACATTTCCTTTTCATAACTAAGACAATGTCAGTCAGCAAAAATCATTTATACATGAGAAGTACCATCAAGACATATGATACAAAATAGAAGAACATCACTTGAGCATGTGACATAAAGTATTATTAATTTTTTTTTTTAAAAACAAGAGAATCATCACCTGATCATGTGAGAAATCACCAAAACATGTGATCTGTAAGATTCATCAAGATATCACCTAACACATGATATCAGTATTGCCTAACATGCAATACTTAAGGATAAGTCTATGAGAAAGGTTAGTTTCTCATCATATCCAAGTTGTGATAAGTGCAATAACATTTATAAATGTTTATCACAACATAGTCATGGCACATCCATGACTTACCAGAGATCCAACATGATCAATGGTTGAGATATCACCTACACGTGATATCAGTATTGCCTAACACGCAATACAAGGATAACCATATGAGAAGTGCTTAAGTTCTCATCATATCCAAGTTGTGATAATGCAATAACATTTGTACAAATGTTGTATCACAACATAGTCATGGCACATCCATGACTTACCAATGATCCAACATGATTACTGGTTTGACTATCATAAGATCGTCACCTTATGATGTCTACATACAAGTGTTCAGTATCTGAGAGATCGTCACCTCTTTTATATGAACACAGGTGGCAAGAAGCCAAGAGATAGTCCAAACATGACAAAGAAGTTTACACCTTAAACATCTTAAATATATGTAAGTATAGATTACAAAGCAGATTACCTTTCTATCATACCTAAACCCTTTCTGAAGTGATCAACCTTCACTCTGAAAAGTGGTTTGGTCAGAATATTTGCAGTCTAATCTCCTGTGCACACATATTCTAACTTTATCACATTCCTGTCAACCATATCTTGTACATAGTGATATGGAATCTCAATATGTTTGGACCTATCATGAAATACTGGATTTACAGAAAGTTTTATACAGCTTTGATTATCACACTGAATGACTGTAGGTTTCATAGGTTCTCCAAATAATCCCACAAGCAATTTCCTTAGCCATACTGCTTCTCGGGCAGCCATTGAAGCTGCAATATATTCAGCCTCTGTGGAACTCTGAGCTACTGAAGATTGTTTTCTGCTGATCCAGGATATCATGGCTGACCTTAAACTGAAGCAGCACCCTGAAGTGCTCTTTCTGTCAGTCACACTGCCAGCCCAATCTGAATCTGTAAATCCATGTAGATCTATGTCAACCTTTTCATATTTAAGACCAAGCTTTAGGGTACCTTGTAGATATCTCATTATATGCTTTACTGCAACCAGGTGTATCTCCTTAGGTTCACACATGAACTGACTTAAGGCATTAACAGTATAGCAGATATCTGGCCTTGTATTTACTAGATACATCAGGGACCCAATCATCTGCCTGTATTGAGTGGGGTCAGTAGGTCTTGATTCTGCTACTGCTTCTTTAAGTTTATGGAAGTTGGTTTCCATAGGAGAGGTCATGGGTCTGCAGTTTAGCATTCCAAATCTTGTCAATATGTCCAAGGTGTACTTCCCTTGGTTCAGTACAATATTATCAGAATTTTGCCATACTTCCAATCCTAGGAAGTAATGAAGAAGCCCCAAGTCTTTCATATCAAATTCTTTGGATAGATCTTTCTTGCATTGATCTATTAGGTGATCATCTCCAAACTCTAGGAGCCTGTTTGAGCCCATAGAGAGCTTTCTTGAGTCTACACACATGAGACTTTGCATCATGAATTTCAAACCCTTCAGGTTGCTCTAAGTAGACTTCTTTCACGATCTCACCATTTAGGAATGTTGTCTTAACATCCATCTGATGTACCTTCCACCCCTTTGCTGCTGCAATGGCTAGGACAACTCTTACTGATGTGTACCTAGCAACAGGTGCAAATGTTTCTTCGTAATCTATTCCTTCCTTCTGTGAGAACCCTCTAGCTACAAATCTGGCCTTGTGTTTTTCAATACTGCCATTTGCAGCATGCTTGATTTTAAACAACCATTTAGAAGACATGACAGACTTCTTGGTTGGCCTAGGAACAATCTCCCAAACATCATTCTTCATAATGGACTGATATTCTTCAGTCATGGCATCTATCCATACTTGATGTTTGAGTGCATCTGAAACATTGTTAGGTTCAGCTTTAGAGAGATCATTCATAAGTGCAACATAGTTGATGAATTTATTAGGCCTCTTGCTTTCCCTGAAGGTTCTTGAAGGAGCAGCGAACTTCTGAGCTTCTGCTATTGTTTTGGTGGCCCATAGTGGTCTTTTCTTGCGATTATCTATAGGTGGGTCTTATGTTTCACTTATAGTTTCCTCAAGATACTCCCTCTAAAGCTCAGGAGTAGGTTCTTCTTCTAGGTTAGGAGTAGGATTATGAATTTCAGGTTCTATTGTATTTTGGGCCCTTTTGAAGGCTAAATCTTCTTCGAAGATTACATCCCTACTGAGTTCAATATTTCTCTGCCCTTGTACATAGATTCTGTAGGCTTTAGAAGTTTCACTGTATCCTACAAGTATTCTTCTTTTTCCAGAGGGTTCTAGTTTTAGTCTTTTCTCTTTAGGTACATGAATATAGACCGGACACCCAAATATCCTAAGATGGCTGATATTTGGTTTTGTCTTGGTAAAGACTTCCTCAGGAGTTTTATCTTCAAGGTGTGAATGAGGACATCTATTTTGTATGTACACAGCAATGTTAGTTGCTTCTGCCCAAAGGTTCAAGTTTAGATTTTGATCTAGTATCATGGCTTTGGCAGCTTCTACTATGGTCCTATTTTTCCTTTCACCTACTCCATTTTGTTGTGGATTATAAGGTATTGTCAACTCCCTCTTAATCCTAGAATTTCTACAAAAGTCTTTAAATAGTCCTGATGTGTATTCCCCCCCATTGTCAGTTCTTAAGGTTTTAATTTTGTTTTCAGAGAGATTTTCTGTTAATGTTTTAAACTCTTTGAACCTACTTAGGATCTCTTCTGATTCTTTACATTTCAAAAAGTAGATCCACGTCTTCCTAGAGTAGTCATCAACAAAAATTACATAGTACAAAAATCCCCCTAGCGAGGGCACGGACATAGGTCCACATACATCAGAATGAATTAACTCCAAAACTTTGCTAGTTTTCCTAGTACTATTCTGAAATGCATTTTTGGTATTTTTACCTAAGGCACACCCTTTGCATGCCTTTGAATGATATTGCTTCAACTTAGGTAGACCTGTGACAAGGTTTCCCATGGTTGACAAAGCTCTATAATTCAAATGGCCTAATCTCCTGTGCCATACTTCATTTGCATTAATTGCTTCATGGATCAATGCTAGATTGGGCTCTGTACATAGCTCATACAAATAGCCTTGTCTTCGACCAATGACCTTAGCATCTTTGATGGAGGATCTCTTTGGCCAAGCCAACACCTTGTTTTCCATGAAGGTCACTCTGTATCCTTGATCTTCTAGTGCTGATATGGAGATTAGATTTCTTTTGATACCTAGAACATATAGTACTTCTTCAAGTCGTATGACATGCCTGTCTTCAGTTTGATGGTGCAGGTTCCAATTCCTCTGACTGGATGTGAAGAATCATCTCCGATGGTAACTTCCTCATCATCTTTCTCTATCATGGAGTCTAGTATTTCTCTAAAGCCAGTGATGTGTCTAGATGAACCACTGTCGATCACCCATGAGTTATATTTGTTTGAAGTATGGCTTGTAAGTGCTGAGTAGAGGACATAGTTCTCGAAGTCATTTTCTTTTCTAGATTTCTTCACTTTTGCAAATGTGGCTTGCTTCCCTTTCTCCGGACAGTTTGCAACATAGTGTCCAAATTTGTCACACCTATAACATTGAACATGTGATAGGTCTTTCTTAGAAGTGTTCTTGCCTTGTTTAGCTTTTCTTTTCCTGAATTGCTTCTTTTTGTACTTCTTATTGATGTTTGTATTTAGGACTTGCAAGTCTTCATCTATATTCTTTTGTTTTATTCCTACATTGTTCAATCGGGATTCTTCTTGTAGACAGTCATCTCTTAGTCTTTCAAACTTAGGATATTTGGAACTTGCACTGATGCCTTGGACAAATGTGTTCCATCCACTAGGCAACCCATCTAAAGCAATGAGTGTTAGTTCTTTGCCTCGGATCTCGTAGTCCAGAGTTGCAAGTTCATCTTTTAGAACTGATATCCGCATGAAGTAGGCGCTGATTGTCTCCCCTTTGTTCATGGTGATATGATTTATTTCTCGTTTTAGTGCTAGAGTACGACTTGCATTTGATATCTCAAATGTCCTTTCAAGTGCCTTGAACATTTTATAAGCCGTCTCCTGCTTTCTAATGATGGGCATTATATTATTTCTTACCCCATCCACTATTATTTTAATAGCCTTATCATTTCCCTCGATCCATGTGGATTTCTCGGTTTCATCTTCTGGTTGTGCACTTTCAGTTTGGAGATATGAATCAACTTTGTTTTCTCTTAAAATCATTTTGATTCTAAACTTCCAAGCTGAAAAATCTTCGCTACCTCCGAGTCTATCTTCGAATCTGATAGCGTTGGCCATTATAGAAATGTGATGTAGTTTGTAACTTAGTCCTTGAATTTTATCAAAATTGAATAGCCTTAGGTTCGATTACCTTGGCTCTGATACCATGTAAAGTTATTTCAATTTTAATTAAAGAACAAGTTATGAACTATGAATGCTATATATGGATATGAGGAATTATGTCAATGTCTAATAAATCTGATTTTTATCTGCAGGTCTGAAGGAGAGAGATCATTTAATATTTTTCTATGTCTTCTCCAAATGAATTCAATTGCCATATATATTATTTAGGTAACCGGTCAATTGGTGTATTGACCATGCACCCATTGATCGGTGCCTTTACAATTATACCATTAACACAATGCTGATTATCGGTTCAAAAACCCCCGATAGCATATTGTAATATCATAATATAATGACTGATCAATTTAATGAATCAGTTCATAAAAACACCGATGATTAAAAGTGCACAATGAATATAATCCAACCGGTGCATTTGTTAACCAATGTTAATGCCAAATGAAGCGGTGTATTCATTAAACCTAATAACAAATATGCTCGATATAATTAAGCCCAATAACAGATGTGAATCGGTGCCAATGTTTATGCATCCGATAGCATGTATCGGCGAATTTAACCCGATAACTTATAGCATTTAATATAAATCAAACATGAAGCATGTAGATAAATAACAGAACAAGGAAGGTTAGGAAGATCTTATCTTGCATAAGCTACCATGCATTAACAAAATTCACAGGTAATCTTGACCACATTCTTTTCCTAATATCAAATTCATCCGTTGCATTAACCCAAAAGTCTTCAAGATCCATTTTGTGCTTGTATTTTTCTCCATTCACTAATCCAATATGATTATGAGGATCGAAGTTAGCTCTAGATCGGTAGAAGATAAATGGATACCATTGCATCTCTATCCTTGCACTTTCAGCTGCTTGTGCTATTGAACAAGATTCTAGCATTTTTCCAATAAAAAATGGAAAAGAAATTCCAACCTTGTGTTTTCCTCTCTGGAAGCTTTCATATGTCTCTAGCTGTCTCAAAACTTCAAGCAGTATCATTTTGTTGGTGGGATAAATTGGAAGTCTATAAGGAAACCCAGTAAATCCTTGAACTCTCAAATATGTGAATCTTCAATACTAAATAAATCAAGATCCAAGTATGCTTATCAAGTCTTCCGCTTCTTGAGTTAGTCTCTGATGAGTTCCTCCTTGTAATAGTCTAGTGATATACATCAAGAATGCATCATTTACTCGCTTGAAATGAGATTTCTTATGAAACTGTAGTTGTGGGTAAAAATCATGCACATTGACTTCATTCTCACCATTACCCACTTGTACCTCTGCAACTTAATCCTATGTACTTGTAATTTCTAGCAAGTAGGTAAATAATATAAGAACTCACATAGAAAGATTTTGTTCTTTCCAAGTTTCTTAGTTATTCATCTATAATATCATTGATTATCCTCACCCAACTGAACATCTTAAGTCCTGCAATGATTTCATCAATGAAATAATACATCCAAGTTTCAAATGGCACACCTTGAGGGCTGCCCATTACTCTATTGAGTAGCAAGATAATATCTCCATAATCTTCTTTAAAATTTGTGCGAAGAAGTTTCTTTGGCATCTTTTTGTAGCTAGGCCTTGGTTTCTCTAACCATATTTTGTTGATAGTTGATGCACAAGGTTCAAGTTGTGCTTCATAAAGCCTTGTAATTTCTTCTTTGGTTTTGAGCATGGTTGCATGGTAGTTAGGAATCCTGAATGCTTCTTTGATAGCAACTTCTTTGAGGTATACCAATACTCTTCCATCAGGTGCAATAATCTACCTTTCTTGGGCATTGTAGTGTATGGTGTTGAAATAGTAGCTAGCTCGGATACCTATCTATTGTATTTTAATGTTGTCAATGAATAATTAAAATACACATGTATTATCTATTATGTAAATCGAACTTAGGGCTGGGCTCAAATACATGTAACTTGTAATTATGTCTTGCTTGGGCAAGACCTATATATAATGTAACTTGTGGATAGGACAGGCCCTATAAATGTAACTTGTAATTTGGTCTGACCCTAATTGGGCAATGTAACTTGTGGTCCTATATTGAATGTAACTTGTAGATAGGGTAGGCCCAATATGTATTTTGAGCGATTATGTAATTGGGCTGGGCCCAAACTCATGTAGCATGTGGTAAAGGCAATCAAGCAATAACGTCTTAATAGGTCAAGACCTATTTGGACAATATACATAATATTATTATTCAATTAACAAGGCAAGCCGACTTGAGACTTGACACCACAAGTCAAGTATATAAGCAAGTCATTTGCACAGCATAATGAATCAATTCACATACAAGGCGAATCATTCTTAAGGCTTTCAACACATGTAATCTGCTCTCCAACATTTGGCGATCTCTCTCTCTCTTGTGCGAACTTGCTCCTCATCTATTGTGTGAAGGCTGGCTGTTACGTGATGCTATCAAGATCTTGTGAAGCTAATGAAGACTTGCCTTGAGTGAATTTGATGCTGATGATAAGGGCTGTAATCTCCATTATCATATAAAGAGGAATTCAGATCTGCTATCTTGCTGGTTGAACAGCAATCTGAGATAAGCACACTTGCCTTGTAATTGCCTACATTTGAGATAATACACATTGTACTTTGTGGCTGGGTTTTTCACCTCCAAGAGGGAGGTTTTCTTAGGGTATTGGTGTGTCTTGTTTTGTGTTTTTTATTGTTGTTACTGTTCTGTTATAACCTGATTATTTAAGATTAACATCTGATTGCTTAAAATTAGCATATGGCACATTCTACAATTAATTCACTACACTCTACTGCTGGTGGAAATCCAACTGCCTGGACAATACCGTTTCTCATCATCCTCTGAGCGATTGTTGTGGGTAGATACCCATCATGTCTATACATTCTTTTCTTGAAGTCATGGAAATCAACATGGACAAGGTTGGTGTCTCCAACCTTCTTCCATTTTGAAATTAAATTAGATTCCGGCTGTGCTCCCTTGCTGGCAAACTTCATTTGAACTTTCCTTGAGTGGTCATCTATTGCTTTTCACCTTCAGCCTGTCATAAATTTGAAATTCTGTGAAAAATCAGACTATGTATGAAAGGAATCTGCTTAACACTTGGTAAAATTTGTGAAAATTAGCCTTTGAAATAGAAAAATGATGAAAGAAAATCAGTCCACAACTTAAATTTTGGACTGAAAATTATACTTTAGCTCCAAAAGTTGATGGAAAATCTGTCTTCACTTCTGAAAGATGAAATCCTTCAAGAAATTGATTAATTCTTTCACAAAACTCAGAAATTCACTTGCTACTGCTCTTCAAATGCCTTCTTTCCTCTTGAAATCTAAGAGAGAGCTCTTCAATTTTGAACTTTAGAAGGAGTGAAAGTGAAATGAAATGTAGAATTGAATATAAGGCTAAGAAGTTCGAAATTCTTTAGCATGTTTCTGTTTTTTTTGTAGATTCAATGAACCTAGTCCCTTTCACATATCTTCTTCCTTGTTTTCTTCTCCTAAAGATGGCAACTTTATCCTTCTAGAATATTCCGAAGAATATTCTTTCCTTCTTCCTTGGCAAAATTTCACACATCCATTTTTTCTTCTATCTTGTTGATGTGTTGGCAAAGAATCTTCCCTACATTTTCTCTTCTTGGGCAAACTTCACCTTGGATTTCATACTTAGCCAAACTTTTTCACTTATCCACCTAGGCCAGACTTGGCCATTGGTTAGGATTATCTTTCTTGATGCCTTGGCGGACTTGGGCTTGGATCAAGACATTTTACACAAACGATGGGCAGACTTGATGTTGCTTTAGATTTTTATGCTTGGAAAAGGGCAGACTTCATGTTTGATTGAGATTTCTTCATGCGGAAGGCGGACTTCATCATGCTTCAAGACATTCTCAAGGCTTGAGCAGACTCGATGTTGTTTTAAGACATTTTATCTTTTCCATGAACACTTAGTAAAATTTCTTGCTTATCACCACGTTTATCTGAAACTTTCTGGATCAACACCTTGTCTAGATAATTTTTTTGATTTTTCACCTTGAAGATACAAACTTTTCATTTTGAAACCAAGAACCTCATTGTTCTGACTTGAATGACCTAATCCCAGGTCAATTTTCCAAAAAGCTGAAAAAAGAAAATAGAAAAAAGCAAAAAAATAGGAAAAAAAGTTGCTTCCCCAATTGGTCCTAAAGTGCCAAAAATGAAAAAGCAATCCACAAAAATAGGAAGTTGTCAAAATTGGCCCTAAGCAGTTGCGTTTTTCATCCTTTGGCTTATTTTAGCACTTTTGAGATGTCAAAATGCCCATTTGATCATGATTGATCCAATTGACCTTAGGACTTTAGAAAAATTCTTTCAAAACCCTAGCTCTAGACTTGCAAAGATTGGTGAGTCAAAACACTACCCTAAAAAGAAAAGAAACTAGGGGTCCCCATTTGCAATGGGGCGACGTGTGGAAAAAAGGTCACAACAGTATTATTGAGCAACAACTTACTAAGAAACTTGTTAGGTTGCACTCAATTCCAACAAAGTAGCTATTCTTTTAGTGTCTTTGGTATTGATAGGAGATCTAAACTTTTGTACCTATAATTTCCCATTCAAATATTGATAATGAGCACACTAAGACCAACAATTAGGTAGCTCAATGCAAATTCTTTGAGGCCATGAATATTTCCTCTAGTTGTTCGTACTTTTGGACTTGATTTGTAAGTTGAAAACTCAAGGATAGCTTACAAACTTTTCCCGTTGAGTTGAAAACTTAAAAGGGCAGCTTAATGGAGACTCGGAATGAAAACTCGTGAAAGCATCATTGAGTTGTGCATTTCTATTACACAAGTTCATATATGTTGCTCTCTTTCCAAGGGGGGGCCTTTGCAATAGCTCCCCACCCTCATATTATAGTGGGGAACTCAAGATTCAGGTTTCAAGTTCTTTGAACATTATACTTAGAGAAACTTCAAGATTCAAATTTTGAGTTCTTTGAGCATTGTACATGCAGAAACATCAAGATACAGATTTGGGATCTTCACGTGTAGTACTTAGAGAAACATCAAGAAACAAAATTTGATCTCTTCGAGCATTGTATTTGGAGAAACGTCAAGATTCAGATTTTGAACTCTTGAGCATCATACTTGGAGATTTCTCACATTATCCATTGAGGACTTATCATTGCAACATATTGCAAATTGAAGAATATTGTTGCTTGTCACTACAAAATCATAGTAAGTAATGTTTAGCTCAAAACCTGAACAGTTGAGATTTTTCACATCATTTTAGTTTTTTGATGACTACACGTGAAGCAAGATCATCACATGCCTTCGTTTTTCATGCAATTTTCCTTGCAATGGGAGCAATTTTTATGTGTTGACACTGTGGACAAGTGGTTCATATTTTTAGCTTGACAAAATGTTCAGGCCATTTAGTGCATACTTCAGCACACTTTGGGTTACTCATGGGCATAATCAACCTAGGTTATCCACTTTTCAAAACATAGGGTATAGTTGGCACACTTTTGGACTAGTCATGGGCATCATCATCTTGAGTTTCTCAATTTTCACTCATATAAGTGACAAAGACAAAAGTAGAAAAACATTCTTATGCAAATTTCATCATTCAAGAAAATGGTGGTAAAAAACTTCATATCAAATGGGTGTGATATTCTTTAAGAATGAGATATAGAATGTGAAACACAAACAATGATTTTACCACTACCCTGTAGACTAAGGGGAGATGTAACAATAATGTACATAACCCTAAGAGTGGTAAGCAAGGTTACCCGGGGATGCATCCCCAGGCCAAATCTCCTTGTCCCTATCCTGGGGACATTTTTGGGACTCGGGGACGACTCGGGGACATCCCTCGGATGTCACCAAATCAGCAAAAATTGGGAAATCATCTTGAAAACATACAAACTCAGGGTGCTGCCACTGGGGACGACTGAGGACATCTAAGATGTCCCCCGACCGTCCCAAGCATGGCTGGCCATTCCCTGCAGCAGCACTCCTTTTTTGCCAAAAAAAATATACATTATAAACTTTTAAAGAAAAAACATTACCATGATTCTTTTCTCTATCTATAAGTAGTACCAACAATGCAAGTTCATGCTGCCATTCGTAGTGGAAAATGGATCCTCCCCTTATGTGGGTAAGTGCTAGGATTTTATTGATTCTAGTACATCTAGATAACTGGTACCTGCATTATGATATTTTAAATCTGTGCTGAGGATAAATTACTATGCCAATTTCCAAATTAATATATTTGTGGGTTTTTTTGCAGATAGAATATTTGGCAGCTCTAATATCGGTTGCCCTTTATGTGAAGTCAACGTATGCTCTATTCAAAATTAATAATATTTCAACCAAATTCACATATATTTAATTTACTTACATTATTAGATATCAGAAAAAAAACAAATATATGGCAGCAGTGTAGCCAACTACTTTGTTTTAAAGTAATACTATTTTCATATCATAATTGAAAGTGAAACTATATGGCAGCAGTTTAGCCTTTGGGCATTTTGATTTTGTTATAAGTTTATAACTTGTGTGTTGTTTTTTGATATCACGTGCATATTGACAATGAATTCTGATTCCTGAAAGCACTTTGAATTAAGTATTAATGTTTGAAATTTTGAATTAATGAATCCATTGAACACAAATGTTATACGTTAAGTTTCTATGATGTATACATGCATGTTTAATCCATGCTTTCATATGAATATTTTAAATTTTCCCTATATTATATATGGCCATCCCCTTTGCCATCCCCTAGCCGTCCCCAAAATTGGCTTGAAAAATCAGGGACACGGCAATGTGTTTCCCCATCCCCCAATCCCAGAAACTCGGGGTAACCTTGGTGGTAAGATATTACTTTATATTTTATATTTTCTAGCTACCCTACAAGATGAGCTAAACAGTAACTCTCGTATTGTTGAATATGTACATTTTTATTGAATGGAACAATCTTTCATTGATTTTTTTATTGTCCAAACCCAATTCTTTTGTCAATCTTTTCTTGCATTACATTCACAGGCCCAACACAAGGATGGATATAACTTAGCAAACTTGAAGACATTGTTTTACAACAAACTGTCAAGCATGTTACTTCTTCAATCATAATGCTGGTTATATATTAGTTGTCACAACTTATCTCTCAATTATATGAATAATATAAGGAGACAAGTCACAAAGGAGGTCACTTGGTCATGCTCCACAACATAAGAAAACTAAAGAAGAGTGTCTAATTATCTTCCCAAGTAATTCCAACCATAACTAGAATGTCTTCATTATCATTCCTAAGCCAAATATAAGATTCAATATAGGAAATGGTAAAATGCGAATTCCAAATTTTGAGCTTAGGGAAGAAAATAAAATTTTCATGTAAACAATTCAGCACAGACTACCATTTTCTTCCAAAGGCTTCTCGTAGTGAGAGTAATATCCAAACAAATATAGAAATTTCCCTTTTTCTCTTTCTCTTTCAATGTTCCCAAGAGACAATTAATTAAGCATGTATTATCCACCATGGCAATGCATAGTTGCATGTTATTTTGCATGTATAGAGTTTTCAAGTGCATGCCCGAGTAGGGTTGAGTAGGCCAAAACCATGCACTGTTTTATCTTGTTTTCCTACTCAAACTGAGAAGATATTTCTAGCTATATAGTCAAGCAAGGACTATGGCAATTTAGGAAATACTGAAAGAGATAAAATACTTCATGGATTTATTTTCAATTTAATATCTTTTTGAAACATTGAATGATTTTTAAGTCAAGGAAACCTTGATGTCCTTGGGACAGTCAAGGGTTCTTTTGACACCCCCTAGTAGTCCTAAGGATGTCAAGGCATCCCCTCCATTGTAAAAAATAAAGGGAATTTCATAGTGACCTCCATTTGTTTCAAAAAAGGAGGATGGGTGAGGTGTGGGCAGGACATCTCATTCTAATCTCCAAAACTTTGTGAACATACAGTTGGCCTCTGTGGATGTATCCCCGTGGACCACTAGTTCATAGTTAAAGCACATATTATTTCAGCTAAGGTAAATTGGATTTCAATAGCTATTCTATCTGATCGACAACATAGAAACTAGAGAATTGTTGTAAATATTTGTGTAAGGAACAACTTCAGAAAATGATAGATCAATTTTTATGAACTTTCATTTATCGATGAAATAGCAAACTAATTCAATTCAACCTTCCATAATAAATTATAGGAGGTTCTTGAAAATGGGGCTTTTCGATACTCTGAATTGCATCCAAGTTACATATGATATCATTCATCATGACAGATACCTAACACTGTGTAGAACTCCATGCTTTGATATCTAACATATTGCTTTATACTTTTAAATTTCTTGGCATCCTTGTTCAAAAACTATAAATGTAACATACATGCTTTACTATTCCTGATATCATCTGCTACAGTTTCCCATGCAACTAGATTGAGGCTGGTTTCTTATCCCTTTCCCAAGATAGCAATGGTGTTCTCTTAATTGGTAATTGTTATGTTCTTAACTGTGTTTGTAACCATGTGTTAATTACTTGTTAGGAATAAGTTGTAAGTGTTATCACTTGAACCTACACCCCTGTTTGCTAAGCTATCAACTCAGCAGGCTTGTGACACATGGGAACCCTCCTAGGCCTGCGGGTTGCCTAAAAATTGGAGTGAACCTCCAAAGTAAGCTGGTTCTTTTCAGATTCTGCACCTAAACTAACAATTTCTTCAGGGAAAAGAGTAAGGAGGAGAACATGTAAAACTGAAATCTAAATCTAAGGTGATTGCACCAGATGATATTTTGAAATCCAACTAAGCAAAAGACACACAGTACAATAGTGATAATAAACCTCTTTTACACTGACCAACAACCCATGATCTTTGCATCAATACTTCATAAGAAGGCTGGATAATCACAATCCTAAGAGGAAAAAATCCTTTTCACAACCTAAGACTAGTAATTACTAAAACACAGCTTATGACCTGCAAGAGCATATATGTTTTTGCATAAGGCATCGAAAGAAAGTGCAATTTTAAGGGGGGGGGCAAAAAGCCAGCCACAAAGAACTGACTAACCCTAAAGATGCGATAACAGAGAAAGATGAGAAGTAGAGAGATAAACCAAGCTATTATCCTTGCCAAACAGGTATCACCAAGCTTTATAACTCCTGAAAATGTGTTACAAAAACATCCCTTCCTGCAGAGAGAAACTAAAAAATTACAGTCTGCTCAAAGATGAATGAATCAGAACCCTTACCAAAATGAAGGCTTCCAGTATATATGCTTTTTTCCAAAGTTACCAAGAAGACTCCACCTCCTCATTTTAGGTCGAGCAAACTCAAAAAACCTACTTTTTGGGCCCCAAACATATCTGAAAAGGAATAAACTTGAGCCAAAAAGTGAAGCCACCCATTCTGCAACCATAAAACCCCATAAATGCATCATAAATGACCCTGAAATGTCTATGACAGGCCTGCAAGCCCTCATAAATGCAAAAATATCTCTCCCTGATCTCCAAACAAAATATCTGATAAAGTGATTTTTAAAAATTTATCATTATCTAATCAAACATTTGTTTGATTTTATTTTACTTATATTTAAAGGTTTTAATAATATAAAAACAATAGAATTATTTTATTTAAAGTGATAAATAAAATAAATCACCTTAATAAGATAATTTTATTATTTTTATTTATTAAATAATAAAATGTAATAAAAAAATATATTTAATTAAAGTGTTTTAATTTAAACTTTAGTAAATAATTTCTTTTATTATATTTCATTATTTTTACCATAAATATAAAATAAAATAAAATTAAAACCTATGTTTGATTAGATAATAATAAATAATAATAAAAAAAAACTTTAAAAAATATTTGTTTACACTTATTGGAAGGCATACTTCCTAAGTGATTTAAAATCACTTAATAGGATATGAAAAATACAAGGAAAAAGTGATATAAAATCACTTAGGAAGCAAAGAGTTTCAAATTTTAAAGTGATTTATAGAACCACTTAGAGGCATATGGCGATAGCTCACCATGTGGCCTCTTACATTTTACGTGGCATAGAAAGGGGAAAATAAAATGTAAGGGAAACAAAGGCAATTTCGAAGACATTTTAGGGGAAACATAACCCTAAATTCTCATTTGCCTTCTCACTTTTGATATTCGACCTTCTAGAAACTTCGCTCTGCATCTGGGCGCCGCTAGGGTTTGAGCTGGGCACGAAAGGAGAAGAAAAAATCAGTCATCTTTCTGTTGCTGGGCGCCGAAATGAGTGCTGGGCCTCTGTGGCGTTTATGGCCTGCTCTTCTCTCCGTGTTTCGCTAATTTCGGGCCCATTTTAGGGAGCCGCCATGGAAATTTTCTTGTGTTTCTGAGTATTTTCTGGGGCGTTCGAAGCTTGATCTCCCTGCTGCTGGGCGCGCTTTCTTTGGCCTTTCACTCTGCTTACAGGTTCGCTATCTTTTACTGATTCTAGAAGGAAAATTCGTTTTTTCTGAATCATTTCATGGCGTTTCAAATTTAACCTGGATATTTCGAAAAACGTTGAAGAAATAGATAAACATAAAAATATATGTTTGAAACCCCTCCTTTCTATCCCTTGATTCCTTGCAATAATGGTTGACTCAATCCGAACAACTTTTGGACGAGACTTTGGAACACAAATTTCGCGCTGTAAGACTAAACCACCTCCAATATCACCTTCTAAGGTCAAGGACTCTTCTTCTTCTGCTTGCTGAAGATCTCGCTTGATAACAGTGTATGCCTCAGAACAAACAGCAGAATGATACTCAACACCACTGTATTCCTCATATCCATTTTTTTCCAACCTACTGTGTAACCATTGGGTGTCAGATGGAATATGGGTCATTGAGATCATGCGACCCCCAATCCAAGGAATTACTTTGAGACGCCACTCACCACTCTCAAGGTCAACAGGGGTCCTAGAGAGTTCAGTTCCCTTTTCTGCATGGTGCTCTTTTTCATCTGGAGGGCGAATTGCTTGGGCAATCTTTATGCTGTGCTGTTTCTGACTTTCAGCTACAAGGTTCTCAACCTCAACTGTAGGAAGAACCTCAAATTTTATCTTTTCTCCATCTTGGCCCCATGCCTCAATCTTGGCTCCCTCACCAAGCAGCAATTGCACATGCAATTTACGTTTTGGCCTCTTCCATAATCCTTCAGTTCTAGAAACTATTACAGAAACTGTAGAGGAAGATAACTCTGCTTCATAATATGTCAAAAGGAATTGTCCTTGCTGGTATTCATATCCATCACCATTATCTTCAAAAATTATTCCTTCTGCTTTTCCTTGCTCGTCTAGAGCCACAAGGAGTATTAGAGTGTCAGTGAGCTTTGCTTCACCTGTATGTTGAATGCAGGGACCTACTGGAACAATAGATCCACCTTGCAAATAGCCTAGGCGTTGCATTTCCACCAAAACCACCAATATCAGGTCTTGAAAATGGCTGTCCACTAAGCCCTTGCTTTGCTGCCTTTGGGTCAAGAAAAACATTGAATTCTGCATTGCAATCTTTTCAGTTTTGGTATCTTGTTTCTTTCTCATTTCAGAAACTGTAGCTCGTTTGGCATGATCTCAGCCAATGAATGCTTTACATAAGCAAGTTGACCTGAAAAACTCTTATTTGCAGCATCTGCTTCATCTTTCATCCAACCATGCTGTTCTATTTTACCTGGTTCAGAAGTTAAAAGACCACTGTCCAATAAGTCTGGTGATCCCACACTGAGATGACTCATAAAATTCTCCCCACAATCAAAAGCACAAGTTTGAATGCAACCTGAATAAATTGTAGGATATTTGTAAACACATTCAACATTCACCTCCACCTTAGGCAAAGGACTTGTGTTTACCCAGTTGACCAAAACAAAATGGGTCAACAAGACTTGTCTGATCATGACCACTGTGTCCTCCTTTGATAACTTCACTGCTGTGTGCATCTCTGAATGACTGTTTGGATTGAAAATGGTGAAAAACAAACATTAAAAACCCTCCCTTTGTCATCTGCCATTTAATGCTGCGCATTAAAATATGTATTTTATGAAAACTGTAGCTGCCTACTTCTGCAAAATACTCTTAAATCTGAATATTATTTCCAAGGACGTAGCTGTCTTGAAATTGTTGAAATGTCTAATCAATAACGCCTTTTCCAGTTTATCATAAAAAATCTTTTAGGCTTGATGCATAAAATGTCCTCTTGTTGATCATTTGTAGATATTTGCACATCTTGTTTACGTTCTTAAAAAAAAGAAGTCTCATCATGCTTATTGGTTGATAATGTGATTGCATACTTGCGTTTTGTTACTCTTTTTCCTTTTATCACCAGCTCTGATATGATTTGATTGTATGAGACCTTGCCATCGTTTCACATGAGCTGGGCTCAACCCTTGTGGGAGCCTCATTCTTCTCCACTCATTTTTTGTGAATTTCATGACCAGCAAGCTGTCCCTTTTCCTAATCCTGCACATGAAACAAACCTGTTAGCAAAATATGCATATGTATGGTGATCTTCCTTTGATCTGATATTTGCCTTTCGAGATTCCTTTGTGATGCGAGTTATATGCATCCGATGCATGTAGGGATCATATATATATATGCGTGCATTAGTACACATGTTAGAAATGCAGTCAGCCATTGCTTAGAACAAGATGTTCTAACGCATTGCATGTTTCAACTCTTTTGCAGATATCAGAAGAAAAGCATATACGGACCAGGGTGGAGCAGCAAGACAAAGGCGACATCGAGCCTACCTCAACTGTTCCAGTCATTCAGGCAATGACTGGTTCCATTCTCGACATGCCTTTCCTCATTTTTTCCTTTGTACTTGTGCATACATATCTGTATATTTCCTTTCTACACTGGATGCATGTAGCTAGTCTCACGGCTCTTTGTGTGGGACGCATGTTTGAATATGAATAAAATACTTCTCCTTTTGATGAGATCTCTCTCTCTTTTGTGTTACAGACTAGAAGTACTTAAAAATACCATCTTTAAATCACTCCTTAGTGCAGTTGGAAACACAAAAATAGAGAATTAGTACACACTTGCTTTCTTTTGTAAAAGCTAGCATCTCTTAACCTATTTTTCAGCTAGGAGCGAAAAATAGGTAACAGTAAGTGGTTGCCAATTGTTGTGTACTAACTAGCAACCGTCAATTACTTCAAATATGATTCTCATAATCAAGGAAGGGCTCTGATTTTCTACACAGGTCTCATTGTACAAGAACTATCCTAGGATAAAGCAATCAATGTTCATGATCTAAGATCACTTTGTGTGTAAAATCATGTTGTATTCATATTGCAGTTGTACTCTAATAGTTTAGTGCTAAACATTTGGCACTATTACTTATACCTGTTATGCTGTGCCCAATCCCACAATGATGATGATTTGGTTTGTTGTACCCAATTGTGATTAGAAGACTCTAGATTTTCATTGGAGCTGAAACAAATATTGAATAACAATACCAAAGAGTGGTCACAACTATGAAATGAGCTTATCAATACAAAGTCTTGAGATGGTACCTTGATGTTTGCTTGCAAATCATGATCACTTAACCCTGAAAAGTCAAACAAATTCACCAATCACCATAAGTGCAATCCTTGAATAGAATTGCCAAAGGAGAGGTAGGGTTTTTGTCTAAACTTAGAATTTATAGTCAAGGGGGTTTCGTCCTTGAATGCACACTCAAATTGGATCTTCAATAATATATGTTAAGTATAAAAATTATCAATTGAGCAATTTGAAACTTTTGAATAGACCTTCTTTAATTAGGACTTGTAGATCATATTTTGGCACTGTTGACATGTATTTTATACACCATCATACACAGAATAAAATACCAATAGGCATCTTATCCTCTCTTGAGAAAATAGTCTCTAACTGCTGAAGATACGCATAAAGGATCAGTTAGGTAGACTCCAAGGTTCTTTTAGTAGGGTCTCTACGTGTGGACAAGCTTCCAGCGGTATGATGTGATTTGCTGTTTCCTCCAAGGGGCCTTACGTATTCCAAAAGCTCAAAAATTTTACTAAACTAAAGGAACTTTCAAAAAATAGCAAAAGGATAGGGTTTGAAAGAGGCCTAATCTAATCTAACCCTATGAATGACTTAGTATGGACGAGACTTGGCAAGATTCAACCAACTTCAATTTTGCCGTAAGATAACAACTCAATTGAAATTAGTGCGATCTTCTAAGGTAATAAAATGATATTCAATACATCAAAAGTCAAGGACACTACCACGAAGGTACATATCCAAGATGCAATAATGATTGAAGATTAAGGGACTCAAAGTATTCTCCAGTCGACCATGCAAGGCGTTCCTACAATCAGCAAGAAGCTAGTGGTTTGGATTACGAATCCTACCAAATATCAAATCTCACACTTAGTCCTTCAAATTAACAAACTACTTTGATTGAGCACGATTCAAGTAGATCAAACAACCATGAAGATAACTCAAGAAATTTGCAACAAAACACCATAACTTCAATATTTTATTGATTTCCAAGTCATCATGTACAACAATTGCTTGAATTTCTCTCTTCAAAACTCAATCTTGCTACAAAATAAAATTGCTTCTAACTCTAATCTCTATTGACTCTTGCACAATTTCACTATTGACTATTACTCAATGAAATGAAAAATGGGGGTATAAATAGCATCCCCAATTACAATGAAAGGTCCAGATTGAAAGTAAATCAACGGACAAGATCATGACACCTAAACCCTAATTAGGGTTTGTTACAAATGGCCTCCTTTTTACTGAACAATATTAAATACATAGCCAAATATTAAATTTGGCACAAAAACCTAGGAGGCATCAACCAATGAGAAATAAGATGTCATGTCATCTGTAACAACCTTTCATCTAGAATCTTATTCCCTTTCCAATTCTCTTTCTTAGCATATGCAATGAATCTTGTCATGATTCCTTCGATTTCTGTGATTGGAATCTCGGGAAGATTCTTCATACTCTCTTCCAAATGGATGACCTGATCGAATGCATCTAGAAGAGCTGCGTCCCATGAAGGTTCAAGTTCCTTCGTTCTTTCAATCAGGAGCATGGTGGAAAACATCTGATCATACTGCTCATCTGTAACATTTGCGTCCTTGCAAAAGATGATCTTGATTCTATCCTCAAATTCCTGCATATCCACATCTGTCTCGACCTCGATCCTTCTGCCAAGAATGGTACGAAGTACCTCAAATACTCTGTCCTGGATCGGATTGATCACCTCCTCGACTTGGCCACATCTAGTACTGATGTCTTCGAAGAAAACACTCTTCATATGGAGTAAGGTTGACCAATGAAGCAAACTGTGAGAATCACCCTCCAAGATCTTCTCCTGCGCTAAGATCCTCCTTGATGTGTGTCTTATAACTTTCAAGACAGGAATGATAACGTCCTTGGTATGGGCAAATGCAGCTACTGTTATCATCAAATTGTGGATTATCTCAAGAACCTAGATAGCCTTATGAATAGTCTTCATCATCCTTGTAACAAACTCTATAGCCACTGTGTGAGATCTATCCATCCAATTACTTGTACGTTGGACCATGTTCCTGAATCTTTCTGCTTCATTGATTGATTGAAGTGGCAGTGCTTATACTGGTGATCTAACTGGATCCTGACGTCCCAAAGGTTCATTGATGTGACTGAAATATGTCCTCCATGCACCGACTTCTCTCTCAAGCTTTCTATTCTTCTCCATTTCTTCTCTAAGCTTATCTTTCAATGCCTCAAATGAGTCGGTGGCATCATCCATTGTCTGTTTTGCAGTGGATGGTCCTAACTCGATTGTCTATATATCATAATCCTCTGCTAGGATCTCACCCTCATATTTGTCTGCTGCCGGTGTAGCTATCTACAGTTTTCTGGATCCAGTCTCATCTCGAATCATCTTGGACATCTTGGTAGCCTTCTTCTTTTCAGTTACTTCGTGTGAGCGTCCAACAAGGCTCTCTAAATCAATTGCATTGTCCTCGTCCTCTACTACGATCACCTTAGTCAATCTTTCCTTCAACCAATCTGGGATATTCGATCTTGTCTCTTGAACTTGTATTTCTTTATGCACTATTTCTTCTTCTCTGGGAGGAGATGTCATTTCATTATCTTCTTCTAACTCATAGTCCTGGAGAGATCCATCAGGTGAACCATGTTGTGCCTGTCCTTCTTCCTGCCTGTCATTCTGTACCATAGACTCCATGGATTCTTCCACTTGAATTGTTCTATTCTCTGGTCTAGAAGATGTACCGGATGATCGATCTTTGTTGGCCCCTTGCTTTTTCTTGGAAGACTCTTTCTTTTCTGACCTTTCTTTTCTCTTCGAACCTCTTGGATGGAGATTGCCCTCACTGACACATCGAAGGTTATCTTCACCTGAATTCCTAGGATTAGGATTGCCTTCACTCACACTAGCTCCACCTTCGGCTGGTTTCTCTTCCAAAGTAAAAGACATAGCTATGCCTTGTTCTCTCAACTTCTGATGCTGAACGTCTACCCATCTGCGAGTACAAGACAAAACTGGTGCCATCAAAGCATCTAAATCCACGACCTTAGGCTCATTCCAATCCAACCTTATTGTTTTGCTTTCTCTATCATAGGAAGACTGGATATGTCTGCCATTGTCCTGAGCTTGGTCGGCCACTCTGTAAATCCTGCATTTCCTGATGAAATCCAAAGGTAATCTAGAATGCATTTTTTGTTTCACTTCAAGATCATCTAGGAGGTTCATCATAAAATCTTCAATTTGGTGCTCATGCTTAAATTTTCTACCGACCGTCTCCTCTAAATGTCCATGTGGATCAAAGCTCTCTCTCAAAGCAAAAGATGAAAAAGAATACAAGGCCAATTCCTTCTCTGCGTCATCCATGGCTAAAGCATTAGGACATACCTCAACTGAATTACCCAAAATGATAGGTACTGGAACTCCATTCTGATGTCTGTGTCTGAATGCCTTCGCATATGCTGCCAACTGTCTTGTTACTTCAAGTAACACAATTCTGTCTGTCGGATATCTCGGCAACATGTATGGAGGTAAAGGACATCCATGCACTCTAATGTAAGTGAACTTGGGAAACTGAATGAACCAAGCACCGTACCTCTTGATTAGTTCCTGGGCATCCTGAGATAATCTGTTGTGAATTCCACCTTGCAACGTCCTTGTGATGTTCATCGTGAAAGTATCATTAACTAACTTGTAGTTTTTCCCTGGCGGATGATGCAAGTAGGCATAGGAATCACAAGCTCTGACCTCGCCGGGTCCTCTTCCAATCACTCCTCTGTGAGGCAGTCCTACGTACTCAACACTCCTGATCAAAGCATAGATGACGTATGAACTCATGTGGAAGGATTTAGTAGCCCTGAGTCTCCTCAACTGTACGTCCAAGCAATGGCTAATCATCCTAGCCCAATGTATCGTACCTTTCCCTTGAACAATCACCTGGATGAAGTAAAACATCCACTTCTCAAAATAGAAGGCATGAGGTGCTCCTGTAACTCAGTTGAGCATGGTAATCAACTCTCTGTACTCCTCCTGGAAATCAATCCTGTGCGGTGTGTTCGGGATCTTGCTTAGACGAGGACGACTCTTGAGTAGCCAGTTCTTGTTAATTATGCTTAGGCAAGCATCTGGATCATCATCGTACATTGACCTGGCTCCCTCTACGCTCTTGTATATCATGTCCCTGTGCTCTGGAAGATGGAAAGCTTCACTTATGGCTTCCTCTGAAAGGTATGCCAAAGTGTTTCCCTCATTGGACACGATCGTCCTGGACTGTGGATTATAGTGACGGGCACACTCGATCATCAACTCGTGGCACTGAACAGTTGGAGGAAAGCCGGCCGCCTTAATGATGCCACTCTCTATTATTCTCCGGGCAACAGGTGATGGCTTGCCGATGTAAGGGACCTCTCGAAACTTCTTCGTGCTAAAGTTCCCCAAGTTTGTATCTCCAATGTTGCTCCACTTCGACACGATCTTGGTCTCCACTTCTTCGGTCTTCTGATCTTCTTTCATGAGAGCTGAGCGACTGGTGGATGCTCCCGCCTTCGGGGTTGCCATACCTACACAACATTTCATTATGAGAACTAGATTTGCAATGAATAACGTTGATTAGAGAGATAAATTTTTTAGGAAACCTCATGATAAGTCTTTAGAGTTATTATTTCCTAAAAATAGCGATTGAGCTAAGAAATTCAAAATTCAAAATTCAAAATTTAAAATATGACGATCAACAAATAAAACAATAAAAATCAAATCGCCATACCTCAATAGAGAACTAACTCTAAAATGCAAAAAAGGAAAGGATCGCCTAGGCAAAATTGAGGTATAAATGATCTTCAACGTTATCTCCTCAAGATATCAATTTCGCCACCTTTGATTTGACTTTGACGTGATCCTCTAACACCTTGGCAAATTCGCTCGAATGGTTCTTCAAGTATTGCACCACCTTGGAAGTATTAGCGCCACCTTTGGATGATATTCGCACTTCTCCAAACACAATTCGCACCACCTTGCTTGGGATGAAAGCTCGCACTTGAATGATAAAATAATGATGTAAAAATAATAGTTTTCACCTCCCTTTTATAAGCGCTTGCACCTCTCCATTCACCCCCAAGGCCGACTTGGTGAAATAAAGCAAGTTTTAAACGATTTTTAAATAAAATAACAAGGCCGACTCACTTAACCAAGCGCTCCAATCGATTTTTTTTTAATGATTAAAATAATTAATTATTATTTGCCAACGTTTTTAATTTAACAATTTTGATTTTTAGAAGGCAAAAAAAAATTAATTAATGCCAAACGCAATAATTAAATGCTAATTAACTAGGATTTTCAAACTCATCGATCTTAGCATTTAAGGTAAATTTAAAATGTTCATTTGAGCGCCAAATTCATGAAAATGGAGTGGACGTACCTCATCGCCCTGGTCCCTTGGAGAGGGACAGGAGCGATCCACCATTTTGGTCATGATTCTTGCAATTTCCACGTTCAACTTCTTCATTTCCACGTTCAAATCGTCATTTTTGTCGGATCCTTCGAGTTAGATCGCCTTGCATGTGTGCATGAGTGGCTTTGGATGTATCATCGCCCTTGTCCCTTGGAGAGGGACAGGAGCGATCCCCATGTTTTCGCTTGAAATTCTCCATTTTGATATGAACTTTTCCTTGTATCGTCTTCCAAATGCCATTTAAAACCTTGTGCGACTTTATCTTAACGTGATTTTCAAAGGATATCATGTGTTTTGGCTAACATCGCCCTGGTCCCTTGGAGAGGGACAGGAGCGATCTCCATGTCCTGGCTCAAATTCGTAAACATCTAACCTTTGTTCATCGTTTATTGCCTTCCAAATAGCGTCCTTTACCTCGTCCATCTTCGCCTTGCCTTGATTTTGAAGGAGCATGTGCGTTTTTAATGAAATCGCTTTGGTCCCTGTCCAAAGGACAGGAGCGATATAGACTCCTTAGCTTGATTGATAACATTTGGACATTCCAAACTTTGATATATCACCTTCAAAAGACACCTTGAACCTCTTACGACCTTGTGAAGTCTTGTCTTAACGTCATTTTTGCATAAATTGATCAATACACTCAATATCGCTCTGGTCCCTTCCTGAGGGACAGGAGCGAAGTTCAACATTATGAGCTTGTTCTTGTTTTCTTCAACTTGCAATTATCTTCAATGCGTGAAATGACGTCCTTTCGATCCTCTTGGTAGCTTAACACTTGCTTGTCTTTTGAAATCTATGCCTTTATGGAAATATCGCTCTGGTCCCTTCCTGAGGGACAGGAGCGAACTGGGGTCTTAGAGTGCAAATTCCTTCAATATGATGACCTTGGTAACTTGTGCTTGATTGAAATGCCTTGAAACGTCTTTGCCACCTTGTTCCTCGTCTTAGAATGTCCTGAACTTGGAGGAACGGTTTTAAACTTGAATAAGAAGCAATATAACCATCATATCGCCCTGGTCCCTTGGAGAGGGATAGGAGCGATATTAGCTCTTTAGGCCTCATTTCACTTCGTCATCTTCAAAACTTATATTCAACGGATTCGCAATGTTCTATTCCATTCATTCATGCCTTGGGATCGATTGAAACTGGACAAGAAAATCATCCACAACAAAAATCGCTCTGGTCCCTTCCTGAGGGACAGGAGCGAACTAGGCATTTTGGGACCCTTGTTGACGTTTCAAAATCTTCAATTTGTCTTCAATGAGTTCATTTCATCGTCTTCCTTGCCATCAAACACAAACTTGCCTTGATCTTTGCCTGAATTTTGCCCTATGAAGAATATCGCTCTGGTCCCTGGGAGAGGGACAGGAGCTACAACGTACTTCGCCCTGGTCCCTTCCTGAGGGACAGGAGCGATTTTAACATTCTGGGTCATTTCCTTCATGTTTGCACTTCAAATTATATTCATCTGATAAAACATCTCTCCTTAGACCTCTTCAAATTGTTAAGTCGTTAAAATCTTGCAAGGACAAAGCAAAATTTGATTTGTAGCTCCGGTCCTTCACTGAGGGACGGGAGCGATTTTGCTCCTGGAGGCATTTCTGTGTTCATGAAAATCTTCAATTTATATTCAATGGAAAGATCTCGCCTTTCTCCATCACTTTCAACTTGAAATTTATCTTGACTCTGCAGGGACAGTAAGATATTTGAAAACGAGCTCCCGTCCTTCACTGAGGGACAGGAGCGATTTTGCTCCTACAGGCCAAAATATCATGATTCTACACATTTTATCACTTCACAAGGCGAAAACAAATCATTTGAAATGCCTAGGATCAAAAATCAAAAAAGTCAAAATTTGGTCAAAAATATTCAATTGGACAAAAATTCACATTTCATCTCAACACTTAGACAAATTTAAGCTCTGCATCAACATTCCAATTGAAAATTAGACCATTCTGGCGAATTCATTGCATTCGAAATTTGCATCCTTCGAAAGGAAGCTCAAAAGCTCTCAAAACTGACTGGATTTTGGCCTAAAAAGACGAAAATTAAAACCCTAAGGCTTGACCCTAAATCCAGACAACTGACTGACTAACAAAATCCTAAAAACAAAGGAAAAAAAAACAAGCGAAAAACGAGCAAAAAGAGGGGGTCCCCATTTGCGATGGGGCGATGTGTGAAATGGTCACAACAGGCACCAACATTTGAAACTGCTTTTATTTTTATTTTATATATTTATATTATATTTTATTTATTTATTTGTTTGTTATATTTTAACCAATATTGAAAACACTTCTTTTTAAAAATTATAATAATATTAATTAATTTTGGGAAAATGGGACATGATGTCTATCAAAAAAGATGAATTCATCAATACCACCTCTATGCAAAATCACCATGGGTCACATCGGTTGTTTCAAGTTGTGAAGAAAGGAAAACATGCAGTTCAATGCAAGTAGTACACTCTTCAAGCAACTCCAATTCATGTTTCTGCAATCAGCTACCCACACAATGGAGACCATTTCTTTCCAAAAAAGACAGATTATCCAAGCACACCTGGGTTCAATTGCAGCTCCAAGTGAGCTCCTTGCAAGATTCCTAACTTATGATCATTGCCACTTCACAAAGCATACATCATCTTGTTGGGTTGCACATACAGAAGAAAACAACACTAGGACATTGGAAGGCTAAATAATTTGAGTAATTAATCATAGTATACATTCTCACATGGACAAGAAGATAATGCTGAGACATTGGAAGGTTTTTTTATCAAGTAACTGATCACTTGACAATTCACCTTCCTAGTAAAGAATTGATGTGAACAGCTATATTAATCAGCATACCAATGGTTCTTAGAATTAAGCTGTCATGAAAAACTGATCTGTATATCCTACAACTCCACTCCTCTCAACATCCATCATATTAGACATTGTACAAACTGTATTTGTAACACATTGTCAAATATAGCATCCCTCTTTGGGATTGGTCCATAGTCTACACCTTTTTGCAATCTAAGCCAAGAAGTTTTACATGTATAATATATTTTCCATTAATAAATAAAAGAACTATTTTCCCGTCTCGTGTTCTATATGAATGTGGAATGGTGCTTTCAAGTTTTTTTTCACATGTATCTCATAAGTTGATTAGCTAAACCTATTATTTTGGAAGTTGTTAGTTGTACAACTCTAGACCTTGGTTTTCTAAAGGAGGTCAATTGTTTCTTAGACCCCAGTACCCTAATTTTTATTCAACTAATGAAATCTCAAATCCTTACTTCTGTTCATATTTGTATGAGACTTCCAAACCTTTATTTTCAGTTTCAAAATAGAAATTAGGTCATTCTATTTCATGTTTAATCACTTCGGAAGGGTCTACAGAAATGATATTGAGAATCAGTTTTTCTCAGATTTGTGTGGCTGTGGTCTTTAGATGGGGACTGTTGTATGAACTAATTATGGAAGATTATAATATGGAACCATAAAACGGATTATGAGAATGTTGCTTTCTAATGCATACTTATTTTTTGAGTAAGGAAAATTAGCCCCGAAATGTTGTGAAATCACTTTGTTATGGAAACTTTTCAAGATCCTCTTGACTCAGATGAACATGAGGTTAAGAATCCCAATTATGAGGCAATGCATGTATCTGGATTCTGAACAACACCATCCAGAGGTCAAAACGATATTGACACATTTAACTGCTGATCAGTAGTCATGCATGCTAGTTGTATCTTCTCAACAGAGGATGAAACAAGCAAGAAGAGTCCAATCTCATATCCAATGGCATAGCATGATCAACAAAATTCTAAATGTTTTTCTGGAGATATTATGATTAAGTAGCTGTAGTTGGTAGTTGTTTGTTTCCCATGGATTGTTTTCTGTATCCAAAGCTGCATTGTAATCATTTGTAGTCTCTGTTTTGCTGAAATTAGTAAATTTTCTTTTTTATCATTTCTAAGAAATAGAAAGTAAGTCAAATTTGACAGTAGTACCACATGGGCATTGAGGAAGCGTGAACCACCTATGGACTAAAAGCCATCCAAGGTTTGCCTAATCAGAAACCTCATGATCAGAAAGTAAATTTATTGGTTGTCCAGAAGGGTCATGGTTTTGAACAAGTCATATAATCAGATGTTATATCTGGAAACTAGTCTTCCTTGGAGTCTGTTGAAAGTGGGTACCTGCGGTGATACAGTGTATGCACTTCATAATTTTGAATAAGATCCCTTCCCATATACAACATATACAATCCCTAAAGACATAAGACAATATACTTAGCATTTCTGTATGTAAGAAGCCTGTCAGCTCATCTCAACCTGGTTCCTATCCTTATAAATTTGATACAACCATATTCACAAATCTAATATGGTATGATGAAGCTATTGTATGTTATTAATAAATCCTTCCACCCACCACATCTCTGATTCAACATATCCTAGACAACCAACCTTTACAGGAATTCCATAGTTAGATAGAATTTAAAGCCTGAAAACTCAAAGAAACTGAGGAAATAGTGACAGAATAGACAAAACCAGAAGAAATATTTTGGCCAATATAATCATTCTCTGGAGATAATTGAGTGAGAATGTACAAACCTTAAGTATTGACAATTTCAGAACAACACAGATACATTGATAAGGAATCTACTGAAAGAGGAGAAGAGATCTATAAAAGAGAGGCTTCTTTTAGGTTGGGAAATTGGGTGTTTACCTAATTGACGATGACTACTTCAATTTTCACAAACCAGCATGGGACTGATGTTAACCAGAATGATAAATTCATTTGGAGAATGTACCCTTATTGACTTTGTGATCCAGAATACCATTCAGGCCAATCTGATATCGTATAAAGTTCTCTTTCCTATGGAAAAGAGAAAACTCTGACATTGTGATTTGAGTACTAAATGACAATGAAGCATGGTCTTAACACAAGGACAGTAGAAGTGCACAAATATGTCATTATGCTTTCCCCATATTACTGTAAATAGATAAATCAGCTCAGATGTAGCTGTAAGCCTTATAATAAAAATACATAAGGGGGGGGCAGAAGGTTCTCATATGATAATCATAACTTCTATCAGCTAGAAATAAACTAACTCCCTTGACACATCTACAAGATAACTTAGAACCCATATTTCAACAAGGAATAAGCTCTTTGCATAAAGAAAACCACAAGTGTCAAGAAGGTACTTAAAATCGAATTACCTACAAAAGGAAAGTTATATAAACACATTTGAACTTAGTAATGCAATAATTCCACATTTATTTATATAAATGATAGTCTAGGAATCTAGAATTCAAATACCAAGGAGAATGCTCTGCTTTGTGCAGTTTGATGCTGTAGTTATATGTACACTCCATGAAGCACAATATGAATATATAATGAGAAATATCTTTTCAGGGAAAAGTATTGGATCATTCACACAGTTAGCATTCAAAGGATCCTTGTAAGATGAGGTGAAGTCAAATTATTTCTGGCATTGGCATTAGAAAGAAATGGGAAATGAAGGTGAGCCTGTTGTTAGCAAGCCATTGGATAATTGCCTTGGATAGAATGGAGAACAAATAGACCCTGTATGCATACAGAATCCACCCTTACAAACTAGCAAACTACCATTATAGCTTTACCAATTTGTTTTGTATGACAAAGTCTGGATTTTAAAGAAGAGCATGTATGAGAGTTGCTGAGAAAATATCTTTTCATAGTTGCTTCTGAAGTGTTAGGAAACAGAAGGGAAATTCAAACAGTAACATATAATTGTGAAAGAAGGCTACTTCTGGTCCATTTGTTTTATAAACAATTATTGGCCATTAGAACATTGATAAGTAACAGGGTTAGTGTCACTGGTATAGTTTTCACAGGCGCTTTCTTTCACCGAGATTAATTGAGAAGTAGATGATCTCTATGTTTTGTGAGTATGTTTGGAATCTACAATAGATGGCTGGTGTTGAGGATTCCCATGCCGAGTTGCAGAATTAATCTCTTGAACTATACTAATGCTATTCTTCATTTACTAGTTTCAGTTTGGCAAAGCTCTTGAAAAAATATCCAAAGAATGAAGAGCTTGTACCTTTATCTCAAACACTGCACCGAATGAAATCATACAGATATAAGTATCCTGAAGTTTAGAACACTATTCAGACCTTAATTACATACAAAAACGTATTCTCCTAGTAGGATGTTTCATTGTCACTTGCTTTACATGATGCATCCGATGTGCATGTATGCCATTATGGTGCCTTAAGCTTTCTATGTATATCTTTTGTAATCTTTACCACATAATGCGAAAAATAGTCAAACTTCAATGAGAAAAATACTATGTACACTGATTATAGTTAGCTTCTACCTAAGAAGAAATCTGTTGGGAAACCTTTTCTGCAACCTTCTAGACGCTTATTTGCAAAACTCAGGTTCTGTAAGGGAAAACAAACACAACAAAATCTAAATATTAACTCTCTCAGCACTATTTTCGGGATGGCAAGCATAATTTATGTGATAATAAAACATTTATATTTTAAGTCTGAATTAAAATCAATTAGAGTTTCTAATCTACAGTCAGAACAAGGACAATACACCTTTCCTAACCATTATCAGGAGAAATTTTTTCCAGAGACTACCACAAAATACTAAGGATTTGGAAAGAGATAAGCATATAGATACTGGGAAACGTAAAAAAAGAAAAAAACTGAACATATGCTATCAGACCATTATTGAAAAAAAACCATAACCACAATCCCCGTTTTCCTAATGTCTGGTTGGTCGATTCAAAACTCCATGATCTTAAAAAATAAATGCAGAGAGATAATCACATGTATTCTGAATGCACACCGCTAACAACATAGTTCAATGAAGTTGGTATATGCAGATATGGAAAAATATAAATTACAAAGAAGAAAATATTAGTGAATCCCCCATGCTGGATTCCGTGGAAAAAAGGTGGTGACAAAATTCAACATCTCACATACCTTACATTGCAAGAAGGCAACGCTTGAAATTTGCAAAAAAACACAGCATATCGCCAAAACACACCAGAACAAGCATTGTTATGTACAAACATATATTTGTGTGTATATCGTCTAAAACTTGGTGATATACACAGCAGGAGGGTGCATAATTCTGTGTATATCATTGGAAACGATGATGGAGCGTTTTTCGGTTGCAGCTCTGGAAAAGCATATGGAGCAGAAAATCGTGATTAAGAGGAGGGGAAGGGCTGACACAAAAAGTGTCATTGTCTTCTTTGGTTGGCACAATGGCAGACAAGTGGGGTAATGCTATTTATTTGCATTGCTCTGGTACACTCTCATATTATTCTGTTCCACTTCAATGTCTAGTCAACTACATGCAGTTACTTTCCCTCTTTTTAAAAAGAATAACATGTTAAAACCAAAATTTGTAGTCTCCAAAACCCCCGCAAAATACAACTGAATCCCCTCAGTGGGTTTTCCACCAAGCAGAGGAAAGCTTCCTTTGAGGACAAAGCTGCACCTACCATACTACCATTTGTAGATGGTTTATAGGGGTAGTGCCTCAAGTGATGAGGGATTTACTTGGCTCAAAATAAACTGCTGGAATGTTGGTTCTCTCAAGTAATAATCATGGGTGTATACTCTAAATAGGGGAAAATATTTTTATATAAAATTATTTAAGTTTATTTCATATAATTTTAAAATTAAGATTTAAGGTTCAAATTTCTAGTGGGTTATTGTGATCATATAATAAATAGGTATGAAGTGGGCATGTCATGTCAACATCACGTTAAAAAGTTTACACATTATTTAAAAAGAAAAACTGCAATTAAATGAAATTAAATATTTAGTTTAAAATTTAATGATGAATTGGTGTGAAAAATGTTAAAAGTTGATTTGTGGAGATACTAGAATATTAGATTTTGTTTAGATGAAGATTTTTTATATTGTAAATTGGTTTCTGTTTAAGTTTTCATTTATGTGAGTTTGAACTTCATCTTCATGAGCAACATGTAGACTTAAACTATCAATCGCAAAGCTAAACCAATAAAATGTGGAGATTTTTTTGTTTTTGAATGAGTCTAAGAATAGGTGGTGTTTAGGAACATCTTTGGGAGATATGTTGAATTGGAGGGTTTGTCTTCAATCATATGAGTGAGTTTTTTTACTAAAAAAAAAACTTAAAAACAAGAAGTAAGCATAAATGTATCTAAAATGATATCACAAGAAGATAAATGTAGAATGAATTATCCTTTTATCCTTTTTGATCTAGGTGTTCCTCTCATGTTTTAACATGATTTCAAATGAGTGAACAAGTGCCTTAATATAACAATCAAGTATACAAAGCAACATAATTTGTTTAAATCAACTCACCACAACTAATGAAATAATTGACAATATATAATGTAAAATTTTAAAATTTAGATCTAGAAATTATTAAAGTGACATAAATTAAATCACTATTTATAAATCTAATCTATAAATTGAAAAATAAGAATTATTTTTTAATAAATTAATTTTTAAAATTAAAATATAATAAATTCTAAATTAATTCATTTGAAATATATCACTTAAAAATTAATTATTGAAAAATAAATGAATGCACTATTGTCCTAAGAGAAATTGTATTATAATGATATTTATAAAATGTTATAGAGAAGATTAATAAAATGTAAATGTATCTTTTTATTTATTTTTATTGACCTTAATTCTTAATCACTGTCTTACAATTTGAATTATTTTCATTAATCAAAATAAAATTAATAATTTAAATAATTAAATATGTAAAAAATAAGTTTATTTTAAATGTATGGAAAGTTGAATTTATGGGTATTGAGATTAAAATAAAAATATTAAAATATTATTTGATTTGTTTCATAATTTTAAATGAAAAAATTATGAAATATTGAATATAAGATAAAAATATTTTATGTTTTATATAAGTCTATAAATGAGTTGTCTTTTTTTTTAATGTATAATTAATATTTATTTATTTTTTAATTATTTATTTTTTATTGGAAAATATTATTTTTTATGTTAAATATAATTATAATAAAAAAATTATATATTTAATTAACTTTTATTTAATTTTAAAATTTAATGGATTGATGGTTTAATATAATTTATATTGATAAATAATATATTCTTGTATAAAGTTGAGTTTATTTTCTCATTAAATATTTATTTTCATTTATACATATTTTCATATGTTTGATCATGTTTTATTCATATATGTAGCTCATCATTTATTACAATTACATCCATTACCCATACAAACTTCTATATATTCCTCTATCACATCAAAATTTACACTATGCTGATATTTAAAAACATTCAATGTGCATTCATTCATATCAATTATCAAAGTTGAAAAATATTCTAGAAACAATTTGTTTATCATAGTAAAAGAAACCTAATTCTATATCAAATCATTCTAGGATACCTACATGTATGATTGTTGTTTGTTGAACATCCACCCAACCATAAAAGATGGTAAAATAGGGTTGACTATGAAGAACTTAAACCTCAAAATTCAACATTTTTTCCAATATACTTTAAAAAACATCAATCCTTGTGTTAGAGTAAATATTAGAGATAGGGATGAAATAAATCACTATAGTCCACAATGTGGAAGGTCATTTCTATGAAGTTTAGTTTACATTAAATTGACAATTATTCCATATTCAAGTCATAACATTCATTTTCAATACCAAGACATATAGAATCTACAAAACAAATTAATTCTCACACATAAAATGTTCTATCATTCACATTTGATTTTTTAAACTAACATTCATCAATATAATATTTTATATATTTATTTATAATCTTTAATTAATTAACTCCAATAATACATTTTGAGAATCCTATTTTCCTTTACATGATACCATTTATTATTTGAATATCCTAATTCAAATTTAAACTATTTAAACCATCTACTCTTAACATTTAATTAAAAAATATCCTTTTAATATCTTATTAAAACTCTTTGCTATTCTCCACCTTTGTTTTATTGTTTTTAATATAAAAAACATTTGATTAAAAAATTTAACAAACAAATAACACTTTATCAATATAATAAAAATTATTGTAAGTCAACAACCACCTTCAAGAGATTAATATGCTAAAAATTAAAAATAATAGACTAATATTTATTGCATTTTCTTTTACCAATAAATAATAGAAGTAACAAACTAATTTATAAAAAGATTCCCAATCTTAAAACATTGGAACTTAAAATAATTAAAATTAAAATTAAGTTAATCCAACCTTATAATTAGAAAACAAAATAATAACAACCCATAAAAGTCGTCTTTAATACAACTTAAAATATACATTTATTTATTCCTAAATTCAAATGTGGAGGAAGCCGCTTATATTTATGACACGTTTTCAAAAATGTCTTTTCTTTAATTTGTTATTAGTCAATACATAACTGATTGTTTTCCCTTTGGTGGGGCCTACCTCAACTCCATCGGGTACACCTAAAACTTATGAGCCATGATGACGTCATCCATACGCCATAAATTTTTAAAATGTGTAGAAAAGCAAAATGATTGGGAAAATTTATTGAGTATTGAGCAAAGAGGGAAAGTGGAGACAAGATGTGTACCTTTGTGCAGGGGATGCATAGACATATCCACTACACCATGAGAGCTTCACTTATGCCATGTAAATACTTTGTTTTTCTAATGAATGCCATTGTTGAATGAATTACATCCTTTCTTGGGGGCCTTTGCTTTTATTATTATAATTGGATGATTATATTAAAATATGCCCAGGTGATAAGGTAATAAATATAATGATTTCAATTTATAAGGGGTTAGTTTTTTATATATATAAAGAATTTGTTGTATTTTTGTAATTGTTGATTAGAATAAAAAAAGGATTGGATTTATTTTTTAGATTATTAAGTATATATTGCAACATTAGATCGTATTTGTAATTTGGTCTAAGGACACTTTTTTAACTAGAGATTTGTTCTTTTATTTTATTTTTTTATTGAAGATGCAAAAAGAAAAATTACAAGATAAGACAGTCAATGACTGTAAAAAAAAGTTCTTAACCAATTAAAATAGAAAAATTATTAGTAGACTCTCAATTAGTGTCAAAAAGAGATCCTAACTAGTCATTACAAAGATATTATCAGCAGACTATCTTTATAGAACCATAGCTCACAGATGGTACAATCCCATAAAATTACAAAAACCAACAACATGTTGTCAAACTAAAAGTTGGAAAAAATCAAACCCAAGAATAGAGATGAAACAACCAATACAATGACCAAAACGAACAACACAACTAGTTTAGCAAAAGAAGCCTGAGACTTTGAGCAATACGAATCTTCTTATTTCCAAGTAACTAGACCACTTGATGTTTGATGCTTTGGATTTTAAGCTCCATCTTTAAGTTTCTTCTAGAATCCACCTGCAATTTACAAGAGGAAGCAAGACAAAAAAAACTGTCATAGTAAAGCTTTAAAACTACAACTTCCTAACAATTGTTATGATGATTAAATATTGTTTTGCATATGTATCTCCATATATGCAATAAGATTACATGTTGAATTTCATCTGCAAAAATATTATTATGAAGCCCAACACCAAGCAAGGCCTCTTTCCAATTAAGTTGATGGTCAAAAATAGTAGGTAATTCCTTAAACACGAAATTCCATTGTTTTTGAGCAAATTGGCATCTCCAAAAAATGTGTCTCATATCTGTTAGGGTTTCAAGCAGATCCGAAGCAAATATGAACTAACAATTATATGCAGATTTAAATACAAAAGATAAAGAAATAAAACAAGACACAGATAACACAGAGATTTAACGTGGTTCACCCGGAATGGGTTACGTCCACCATACACAGCCGTCCAATCTTTCTTATTATCCAGCAAAAATAGTACATCAACCTTACAATGCCTTAAGCATCCCAGCCGCTTATAACATGCGTTTTTAGGGCAACAAACAAAGTCGGCCTTTTTAGGGTTTTATTACAATGTCGGTTTTCATCAACAAAAAAATGGCAAAAAAAAAATTTCTCGAGGGCTACCCCGACGAGGATACATGCTGAGTGTACAGTACTTTATTGATCAGTCGCCACATTTCAACAATCTCCCACTTGGAGACTGATCAGGCTCCACACCAAACAATCTCCCACTTGGAGACTAATACTACACGACACCACTGTACATGCAACATCCGCTGGATAAAACACTAGGACTTGACTGGTATAAATTCCACAATTATCAATCAAGAAGACCAACAGAAACTGATGAAGAAATCAGCTTCTCCTGTGGAACTGCCTTTGTGAACATATCGGCAGGATTCTCACTTGTGTGAATCTTCTCAAGCCGTAACTGACCCTCCTCCAAAACAGTCCGGATGAAGTGGTACCTGAGCTGAATGTGCTTTGTCCTTGAATGAAAAGCAGAGTTCTTCGCAAGATGAATGGCACTCTGGCTATCAGTATATAATGGGCTATCCTCTTGTGTCTGACCCAATTCCTTCAGAAAATATTGCAACCAAATCATTTCTTTGCTGGCTTCTGTAGCAGCAACATACTCAGCTTCAGTGGTTGAAAGTGCAACAACCTTTTGCAGCCTAGAAATCCAACTGACTGCAGTTCCCCCTATAGTAAAAACATACCCTGTAGTACTCCTCCGTGAATCAATATCACCAGCCAGATCAGAGTCAACAAATCCACTTAGAGCAGTATTAGATCCTTTGAAACATAATGTCTTCGTAGTAGTTCCTTTCAAATACCGAAGAATCCATTTCACAGCATTCCAATGTTCCATACCCGGATTACTCATAAACCTGCTCACAACTCCCACTGCATATGCAATATCTGGCCTTGTGCATACCATTGCATACATCAGACTACCAACAGTTGATGAATACGAGATGTTAGACATTTTATTAACCTCTTCTTGTGCCTTTGGGCACATCTCCTTAGTCAATTTGAAATAACTAGCCAAAGGTGTACTAACTGCTTTTGCATCCTGCATGTTAAATCTTTTCAACACCTTCTTTATATACTCACATTGGGACAAATTCAAGGTTCTATTTTTCCTATCCCGTGTAATCCTCATACCGAGAATTTGCTTAGCTGCACCCAAATCCTTCATAGCAAATGACCTGGCTAATTTCTGTTTAAGATCATTTATATGTTGCATGTTAGACCCAGCAACAAGCATGTCATCAACATAAAGCAACAGGATAATATAACTGCCATTATCAAATCTCTTAAAATATACACAATGATCAGAATGACATCTATGATAACCGTGTTCAGCCATGAAACTATCAAATTTTAAATACCATTGTCGGGGTGCTTTCTTTAGGCCATATAGACTTTTCTTCAACCTGCACACCAAGTTCTCCTTACCTTTGACCTCATATCCCTGTGGTTGCAACATGTAAATTTCCTCCTCTAGATCTCCATGGAGAAAAGCTGTTTTGACATCTAATTGTTCAAGATGTAAATCATCTGCAGCCACAAGACTAAGTACAGTTCTAATTGAAGTCATTTTTACAACTGGAGAAAATATTTCATCATAATCTATACCCTTTTTCTGTGCAAAACCTTTTACCACAAGTCTGGCCTTATATCTTTTCTGACCTCCTTCCTCCTCCTTCAGCCGATAAACCCATTTGTTAGGCAAGGCTCTTTTTTCTGCAGGTAAAGGGACTAAGTCCCAAGTCTTGTTTTTCATCAAGGAGTCCATCTCCTCTTTCATGCCTAGCTCCCACTGTTGTTTGGCATCTACCTGCATTGCTTCTTCATATTCTTCTGGTTCACCAGAATCCGTTAATAAAATAGAATACAAAGAAGGAGAAAATCTTTCAGGGGGTCTACTTGTCCTCGTAGAACATCTAACACTTGCAGGAGTTTGTGGGACAATCTGTTGTTGCTGAGCATCAGGTACCTGTGGCATTTCATTTTCAGGAATCTCATCCAACACCACATATTCTTGTTTGTCCTGTTCATGCTTCTTTTCCTACATCTGTTCTTTATACATAACCTTCTCATTGAATATAACATCTCTACTTCTAATTATTTTCTTATTTTCAAAATCCCATAACCGATAGCCATATTCATCTATCCCATATCCAATGAGGGTACATTTCTGAGATTTAGCATCAAGCTTGGTTCTGTTTTCTTTATCAACATGGACAAAAGCTTCGCAACCAAAAGTTTTTAGAAAAGAATAATTTACCTTTTTACCAGTCCATGCCTCCTCTGGAATACCACCATCCAAAGGGGTTGAAAGTCCTCTATTTATCAAATAGACAGCAGTATGTACAGCATCTGCCCAAAAATGTAAGGGCAATCCAGCATGCAATCTCATGCTCCTCGCACGTTCCATGATGGTCCTATTCATTCTTTCTGACACACCATTTTCCTGTGGAGTTCCTCGAACTGTCTTCTGCTTTCGAATCCCATTTAAGGAACAGTAATCTTCAAATGCTTTGCTGCAATACTCACCTCCATTATCTGATCTGAGACACTTCAACTTTTTTCCTATCTCATTCTCAACCAAAGCTTTCCATTTCTTAAAAGTTTCAAAAACATCTGATTTTTGTTTTAGGAAATATACCCATGTTTTTCTAGTTGAGTCATCAATAAAAATAACATAATAACAAGAGGCACCAAGAGATGATACCTGAGCTGGTCCCCATACATCTGAATGTACAAGCTCTAACTTCTCACTCTTCTTCTCTTTCCCAACCTTGAGAAATCTGACTCTTTTCTGTTTACCATAAACACAGTTTTCACAGAACTCTAAATCAATCTTCTTTAGTCCTGGCAATAGATTTTTAGAGTGAAGGATTTTCATCCCTTTCTCACTCATGTGCCCAAGCCTATGGTGCCACATTATTGAATCTGTTCTTGCAACATTTATTGTTGTTGTCCCTGCAGTAACTTTATCTGTAATAGCTAAGGTAGAGTAAGTGTTACCAGTACACAGATATAATGTGCCTACCTTCGCACCTTTAGCTACTACTAATGATCCTTTAGTGACCTTCCACATACTGTCTGAGAAGGTAACTATGCAACCTTCACTACCTAGTTGCCCTGCAGAAATTAAATTTCTTCTTAAATTAGGAACATGTCTTACCTCCTACAGAAACTAGTCATTACCATTATGCAACTTGATCTTTATCTTTCCTTTTCCAACAATTTGACAGGGCTCATTATCACCCAAATATACTTGTCCAAAATCACCTTGAACATAATCTAGAAAATATTTTCTATGGGGTGTAGCATGAAATGAAGCCCCAGAATCTATTACCCAGGAATCATTAACATTATCCAAAATAAGATTAAAGCATCTTGTAAAGTATTACTTGCAATATTATCTTCCTTACTGTCATTTTCATTTTTGTCTCCTTCTTTGTTTTTCCGAGACCAACAGTCTTTCTTTAGATGACCAGGCTTTCCGCAGTACCAGCAATCTTTCTTTCCTCTAGATTGAGAGCGTCCTTTCTTTGACTTCCCTCGTGACTTCTCATTCCTAGGGCCTTTTCCTCTTTCCTTTGATCTTCCTCTGTTCTCCACATTCAAAACACTACCCGATGATGTTGAAGTCTCACCTGTGCTTTTCCTTCGCATTTCCTCGCTTAGGATAACACCAACAATATCATTAAATACCAAAGTATTTTTACCAGAGACAGAGTTACTTACAGCCATAACCAAGCTATTCCAGCTTTCTGGCAAAGAACATAAAATCAAGAGAGCCCTAACCTCTTCTGCAAAGGTAATTTTTACTGAAGACAATTGACTGGTAATTGTATTAAATTCATTTAAGTGCTCTGCTACAGATCCTCCCTCACTCATTTTCAAATTAAACAAATGCTTCATAAGAAATACCTTATTTGAAGCCGAGGGTTTCTCATACAACTTAGCCAATGTTGCCATCAAATCTACAGTCGTTTTTGTTTCTGTTATATTGAATGCTACAGACGACGCAAGGCACAATCGAATGGATCCCAGTGCCTTTCTATCTAAAATGTCCCACTCTTCATCTAATATTGTGGTCGGTTTCTTTTCTTTTCCTTCCAATGGCCGCCACAAATCCTTTTGATATAGGTAATCCTCCATCTGCATTTTCCATAACTGATAATTCTGGCCGTTAAAATTTTCGACCTTGAATTTGGAATCCTCCATTGCTCCCACTCAAATCTGAAAGTCCTGCCAATTTATAGAAAACCTCGCTCTGATACCAATTGTTAGGGTTTCAAGCAGATCCGAAGCAAATATGAACTAACAATTATATGCAGATTTAAATATAAAAGATAAAGAAATAAAACAAGACACAGATAACACAGAGATTTAACGTGGTTCACCCGAAATGGGTTACGTCCACCATACACAGTTGTCCAATCTTTCTTATTATCCAGCAAAAACAGTACATCAACCTTACAATGCCTTAAGCATCCCAGCCGCTTATAACATGCGTTTTTAGGGCAACAAACAAAGTCGGCCTTTTTAGGGTTTTATTACAATGTCGGTTTTCATCAACAAAAAAAAACGGCAAAAAAAAATTTTCTCGGGGGCTACCGCCCCCGAACCCCTGCCCGAGGCCCGGCCCAGCCCCGGACCCCAGCGAGGATACATGCTGAGTGTACAATACTTTGCTGATCAGTCACCACATTTCAACAATATCTTCTTGTTGTTGGCAGTAAGGACAATTGAGGGGTTGAACCATTATACACTTCAATTTGTCCCCAATGGGCAACTTGCAATGTAAAATCTTCCAAGCCATTAATTGAGCCTCTAAATTAATTTTTGACTTCCAAATTTGTGTAGATAGCTTAGCCCAGAATTTTTCACTAAATTTGTAGTTCCATTTCTCATTCAAATGAGATTTCATGGGCAAAGAAGGGAGCAATTGCAAATAAATCTTCTTCAAAGGAAATACTAGAAAAGGATACGAGGATAGCCAAAGCCAACCTTTGAAAAAATAACATTGAATAGGAGTACAAAGCTTCATAAATAATTCCAATGGAGCCAAAGATCACAAAGGATTTATATTTGTTACTCAAAGTAAATTGAGATTTAACCACTTGTCAAGGTAACCAATTCATTGTAGTAAAATCTCATAAATCCCCCACCTTACGAATTCCTTTTTTATACAAAAAATAGGATTGTTTTAAAAAACTTAAGGCTAAATGTTGCCCATGATACTAAAGGTGCTTATTCCACCGAATAGATGAGGTGAAAAAGCTAAACCCATTTTGAAGAGATGCATCTCTCCATCTTAAAAGATGGTTGGTATGTTGCCATGCCTTCCAAATTGGTTGGAATGGAGGACAAGCTTTGATGGAGAAAAATGACGAATGAAGAATTTTATCTAACCAGCCCACTGCCTGTCATTTCCCTTTGACTGAAGAAAGGTTGATTTTGTTTTGTATAAGGATTTTCCAAGGTTCATCACCTTTGACAACTATAATAAGCTATTTTTTAGCTAAACAAACCCCTTGAGTTTTTGGGTCAATTAACCTCGAACCACCTTTACATTTGGGCTGAATGCAATGAGTCCAAGAGGTGGCGATAAACCCAATACTACCATCCCACTTAGTCCATCATAGCCTTTATTGGAAGGCATCCAACATGATGAATAGTAAACATGAGTGGCAAGGAAGATTTTGTTAGCAACTTGGATTCTACAAGCTAAAGACAAAATTTTATTTCCCCAATTAAAAAGCTTAAGATGATTCTGATATAATTGTTTATGAGCCTGCTAAGATATGCAACTTATTCAAACAATTTTATGAAAATCTTTTCAAAGATGATCAATGGTAGGATATTCAAGATGCCCTTGAGGATATGGTTAAGAGGTTATATCCCTAACTGAATTTACTCTGAATATAGTGTTATCTGGATAGATCTCTTTCTCTTGAAGAGCTGGAAAATGCTCTTTTCTCTATGGCCTTATAAAAGTTTGGGCAACAATGGGCTCCCTATGGAATTTTACCGAGCTTTGTGGACTCATTAAGGAAGACTTTTATTGCTTCTATCTTGAGGCATTTGAGAAAGGATCCTTAGGTCCACACATTAATGGGGGCATTATCAAAATTCATCCAAAAGGGAAAAAGGAGGATACTATCTCTGGTTGGCGGCCCATTACTTTGCTTAATGTCTCATAAAAAATCGTGGCAAAGTCTCTAGCTATAAGGGTTAAACCTATGGTGCAAGGAATTATACATGTTGAACAAATAGACTTGCTAGTAGATATATTCTTGACAATCTGATTCTAGCGTGGGAACTTCTGAATGGGCCCAACAAACTAATCAAAATGTCATTCTCATCAAACTAGATTTTGATAAGGCATTGATAGGATTCGCTGGAATTTCATCCTCAAGATGCTTCAATGGTTGGGGTTTGGCCCTAAAATTCGAGCCCATGTTCGCATGTTGTTCCAAGATGTTAATGCTTGACTTACTATCAATAATATGATGATTGATTCTTTCCCTCTATAGAGATCCATTCAACAAGGATGTCCCCTAGCTCTGTATCTCTATGTTCTTATAGATGATTCTTTGGGTTATATGCTTCAAAGTATCTCAAGAATTTCCATCCCTCATAATGTCGTTGTTATAAACTCTCATTATGTTGATGACAGTTTATTATTCTTACAAAATTCTGAGAAAGATATGTCCATCACAAGGGATATTTTGGAGCTACATTGTTTTGTCTCTAGATCAAAGCTCTCTCACAATAAAACAAAATTCTTGATGATTCAAGAAGGGCATACAAGTTTGGTCCTCATTTAGTATAGCTTCTTGCATTTTATTCTTGGTTGTGACATTTATGTGAAACCAGGGTTGTAGTTTAAAAGCATAATGAGATTTGTTGTGTGTAGAAGGAAGATTCATGACTTCTTTGATGATGATCCAAAGCCCTTTTTCAATACAATATCAAAGAGACGTCAATTAAGAAATGTTTATAATGTCACTATTGATGTATTGCTTTTATGTTGATCTAGATGATTTTTTTCATGATGCTTTATGATTATATCCTATGAGTACTAATGACTTATGACTATCTAGAATAATTGGATAATTATATCAAAATATAATTATAATTGGATAATTATATTAAAATATACCCAAGTGATGGGATTCCTCCCATAGTGTGTTGGTTAAGTAGTAGGGTTGTTATTGTTGCCACCAAGGTTCAAATCCATATTGGGTCATTGTGATTGTAGGCTTGTGCCTTTGCTAATCCAATGTGCTTGTGAGTTTGAGACTCAACTTTGATAAATGGGGATGAGGTCCCCTATTTGTGACCTCAATGCGGGAGAGTGTGTCATGCCAACGTCACCGATCATGTTCAAAAAATAGGATTGGATATATTGTTGAGATTATGAAAAAAATATTGCAACTAGATGTTTGGCACTCAACTAATGTAGCTTATTCCATTTTATTCTTGGCTTAACACTTATATGTGAAATTATGGTTGTGTTAAAAAGCATAATGGGTTTGTTGTGCACAAAAAGAAGACTTGTGACTTCCTTGATAATGAGGCAAATCTCTTTTTTGCTAGAATATATCAAAGACATACTAATTAAGAAATGTAATGCCTATATTGTTAATGTTGAAGAGAAATGGGGCATCGTAGAAAAACCATTTGAGATCAATATGTGCATCAAGTATCCAATGTTTCATTATCTTCAGATTCCAACATGCTAATACAAACACATACTACTATGCCATAAAGTGAAATCACACAATTTATTTCCCACCATTAATCCTTAGAGGAAACTTAATGCAATTAATAGATCTTTATATATGAAGTAGTTTCAACAACATGCATAAACAAATTCAATATTACAAAATCATAAAATAAAGGAATAAGACAAAGATACAACACATAGATTTATGTGGGGAAAACCCTTTCGAGTAAAAAACCCCACACTCTAAAACTAGAAAGTCATCATATAATTCAACAACAAAACAATTGCAATAAAAATTTGCAAGATCTAGGCCTTTACATGGAGATTTACATCCTACTCCATCCTAGAGAAAATCTAGTAGCATAACCCCTATAAAATGACCTTCTCTCTCACAGTTTCTCTAGCAAACACTTGCATTTATAGAGCTTACAATGCAATAAATATCAAGTTTCTATTTGAATCCATGCCTAAGGATGAAGATGCCATATGGAAGATACAAAATCCATCAAACATGCAAACAATAATTTTCTGATTGACAACTCATGCCAAAAAGGCATTTGCCAATAATTACTGGACTTGCATAAGAAATGTAACACCTACTAAATAAGTAATTGTATCTTCAAAGGTACCCTACATTTCATGTTTAAACTCAACATGAAATAGAAACTTCATTTTTGCATAACTCTTACATGAATAGTAGCTTCCAAACTTGACTCTTCAAAGTGGGTGTTAACTTCCTAAATAATAGGACCCTTCCATATTGAACTCAACAATGTTGGGACATGTGTTACCAAAGCACACCTTTGAGAAGTTTTTACAAACTCCTCTCCCTAAACAAGCATCCAAGTGACAAGTGACACTTTGTTGAGCTCTCATCACATTGCATGTAGGAATAACCTCTCATACAAGTCCCACAAAATGATATGACAACTATTAAAGTTTTTGATTAAGTGAAAAGCAAGTTTTGAAGGGGACCCAAAACCCTTTACAACAAGTTATAAAATAGATAAAACATTGAAAGCCCAACTAGATAGAACAAAACACAAAAAGGAGTCAACTAGCAGAGACAAAAACCCTGCAAGAGCACCAAACGAAACAGAGGGACAACACAAAACCACCTAAGGGACAACCTTGGACAAAGAACAAGAGACCTAAGAATTTTTTTTGAGAATTTCCACAACTTCTTTCTCTAGTTGGACCATTGAGGCAGCAACACTCTTCAGATCCTCCAGCTCCTTGGCTTGCTGAGCCATCTTCCTTGTACTTGTCTGGGTTCTTTTCCCATGCCCAATAGCCCCACCCTCAAGGGTCGGAACCTTATCCTCAATAATATCTATTGTGTTCTCTTCCTTTTGGATCTGTTCCAATTTGCTAATCATCACCCTGAAGCTATTGATAGAGGCTTTCAGAATTTTTTAGCTTTGTTCTCCAATTTTCTTCAGGGTATTCTCATGGTTGAGAACCCTCTTCTCCAATTCATTGAACCTAGCTTCCACAACCTTAAATTGAGATTCATATGCTCCAATGATAGCCTCTGCATCACTGATGGCTTTTTTTAATTCATTTAGGTAATTAGGCAGGGAAGTGAGATTACTTGTCCCAACAGCTTCTAAAGTATCCACTTTCCTGGAAGATTTTGCCTGTTTGGTCTTCAAGCTATCCATCTCTGAATAGAACGCTTCAATAACCTTGTAAACTCCATCATCCCATTCTTCATCATATGAAGCATGGCCATATGAGAATTGATGTTGCCTTTGTTGAACTTTGGAAAGACAACAATATTTTCCAGGGTCTCCACATCAACAGCAGTAGCTTTATCATTGGGAGGGAGAGTCTCACCTTCCATCACCATCTTCCCTTCTTTCTCAACATCACAAGTTCATTTATTAGGGTCCCAAGGAGAGTAGAGTGGATCTTAGAGGTATCGTCCTCCTTCTCTGGGATAATATCAGTAATGACAGGACTCCACTTAGTTTTCTTCTTGGGCGAAGGGGTAGCATATTCACTTTCAATCTCCATCCCCTCATCATCCTCATCATCTTCTTCAAACTAGTTTTCATCTTCCTGCACCTTACTCCTATTTATTTTAATCCCTTTTCCAGCTATCTTTTTTCCCGACCCAGATTCCATATCTCATCCTTCCCCTTTCTAATACCTTTAGCAGAGGTAACCCTATCGAAATTGTCTTCCAACTCTATATCAGACCCCTCATCTTCACTTTCATGTAAGTTTTCATACTCATCTTCTGAGTTTGAAAGCTCAGTGATAGAATGTTGCACATAGGAGGCCTTGACATGGAAAACAACTATTAAAGTTGGTACTCAAGGTATAATACAATATTTCCATCAAATGTTAAATGGAAGGACTTAAAGGTTGAAAAAACTTAATCCCAACATTCTCCCACATGTAAAAGACATGTCAAGAGTCACTAGAAACAAAAAAGATTTAAACTGTTAAGAGCCAACTGATGAAACCACATTGTAGCATCCTAAAATTGCGACACTTGCAATTTCGACTGCATTTCGGTCTTCACGATGGCGACGCAACACGCAACCTGAATGGAGACCCCGAAACTTGCTCACGACACTGAAAACTGCATTTTTCAAGCACCCTGGCCTGAACCTCCTTGCACCCTGCTGTCCTGGGAGGTGGGACCAGAGCGCCCAGCGCCCTGGTCCCTGGGTCCTATTTTGGGCCCGGTCTCCTAAGGGGTCTCGGGTCTTTTTGTTTGCAATTTGGAAATTAACTTTCCTGGTCGGCCTAAGGTCGGGAAAATCAGTCTATCAGCCCTAAATGACAAGTATATAAACTACTTTTTTCTCTCTCATTTGGATATAACACATACATGATGTGAAAAGCGTGGAAATTATACTCGAGCATTCAAGCATTCAAGCATTTCTTCAAGCAATTGATCATTTCAAGTCTCCATTCAAGGCTAAGTGTTGCATTCAAGACAAGGATTCAACCATTGAAGAGGAGATCACATACTACATGCTACAACATACAACATACAACATCTAAACCTTCGCACATAAGGATACAAACATCCTTAGAACAAGGTATTAGTACTTGTTTTACATACATTTACATTTACAACACTTGCTCATTTCTTGGTTAATTCCAAAACCGGGGTTTGACCTAGAGGAAAACCCCTAATCCCTAACCCCCCAATCGTCTTCGCTTTTCTGTGTGTAGGTTGTAGGTACGCGGCTGAGATTGAAGATCTGGAATCCTTGTGCAGAGACGAACAGATCCCCCTTCATTTCGCGGATTTTTCGGAGGACCGTGGCGTCGGGCGCCATCGTCCCGACAACTTTTGCTCAAATTTGCAGGACAGCGTCGTATCAACATTTTACTGCTAATTCCAGGTCCGCAGCTTCATCCTATAATCCGAACTCAGTTTATAAGCAAATCTTTGTCACTTTCTATGCATTCCTAGCTTAATTCCTTTATCAATATTCTTTACAAAAGAGGGTAGCCTTGCTATCTTGACCCTTGAAACTCATTTAGCATCCAATCTTGCATTATGTGGGATTGGATCTTATGAGTTTCAACCCCTCTTTTGAATGTAAAGTCTCTCCCCTAAGTGAAAACCATCGAATCCTAGCGAACCTCCCTTCTCTCTCCTCGGAGTTGGAAGAGGGGAGAACAACTAGGGTTCGATCGCGATTTTCCGCTTTACACACATCATCACAGCTATCCATGAAATCACATAAATCACCAACATGCTCACATGCTCCATTAAGATACATGAAAAAACAACCAATATGTCCACCATCTCCAAAAAATAATCCATGTCACCCTCCAACATGCCACATATGGAAGATAAGGAGCAAGCCAAGGTGAATATGCACCAATCCAAAAAATGCAAGCATCAAACCTCAATGATATCAATGGCTATAGGATACTACCACAACTCCACTATGCTCACGAGCTATACATAAGAATAAACATCATCAACTTCAAAGTCTTTAACAAAAACAAAAATTAAAAGCCAAAGACATCCTCTAGGAAACAAGATTGAAAATCAATTAAAACAATAATCAAAATTGATCTCTCTCATCCAACTAATAAACCCACACAACTAAAAATAACACCCACATCAAATTCTAATCCATCCAATCACCCATACCTTGAAGGTATCCATAACATCAATAAACTCATGCCAACAACATAACCAACCCATAAACTACGCCACAAGCTCCATGTGCCAAAGCAATCAACAAAGACCATACACATCTAGGAACTACCACTGCATGGGTAATTTCAAATCTAAAAATAGATCAAAGGAATACTAAGTCTACCAATCAAAATCTTATAGAGAGTGTGACCATGTGGCACTAAGGACCATCCATAAAGATATGCAAATCCTGCAAACATTACTAGTGCAAGAAACATCTCTCTCAAAAAGTCTCCATAGGTCTCCCAAGTTTGCCACATCCAACAAAGGAAAGAGATACAAGAACCTCCATGCCATCACCCAAGAACCAAGTGAAAAAATGACCACAAACTAGTGATCACCATAGATCCACACAAAATCTCACATCCAAATTCATGTAAATCCAAACATCTAGGAACACAACCAAGACTAAAGAGAGAACCACAAATCATAAGCATGTAACATGTCCTTCTACATACACTTCTAAATGCTAGATGTGTCAAGTATGATCTTTTTCAAAACCATGGGTGAAAAGCTTCACCAATACCCAAACCCATTCAATCTCAAGTTATCAAACACAACAAATGTATCATGTATCCAAATGGATGTAAGCCTCTCAAATAAAAGAGGACCAATGTGACCCAATCTATAGTGCCACAACATACATGCATTTTTAGTTCTAGTTACATAGGAAGAGTTACAGAAAGTGGAGACATGTAGCCTAAACAAAGTCCCTAACTGGGATCCCTTAGAAATTACCATCTACTCCCCCTTACCAACCTACAATAGACTTGTCAATTTTCACATGCATTCCAAAATCATTCAACTTGGATACTAAAAGTAAATTTCTTACAAGTCTTGAAATATTTTAAACATTATCAAGGCTTTTAACCCTCCCATCACTAAAATACAACTTTATATTTCCCTTAACAACAATCTTCTTCATGTTATTATCACTAAGGAAAACATCTCCCCCGTCATATGTTGAGTGTAAATAACACACCTTGTGAGGATTCATATGGAAAAATGCATATGGATCAATAAGCTAAACACCATTATTAATAAAGTTAGTTGAAATAAACAAAGCATCAGAATCACCATCATCAGAGGACTTATCTGTGGAGGGTTCAATACTCTTTTTCCTGTTCCTACACTCCTTCGCATGCCCTCTTTTTCTACAATTTCAACACTTGTCTCTCTTTCTAGGTCTCATAGAAAATACTTTTGACTTGTATTTCTTTTTATCCCCCTTTAGGCCCTTTCTCCCTAAACCTTCCTTGAACTTGCTAGGAATAATGGGAGCCAATATTCATGGATTTTCTCCTTATTTATTTTGAAAGGATTATGAGAGAAAATAAGATGACTATAGATAAATTGGAGAATTTGGTCGATGGTTGGAATGGACTAGCTGAGATAATTAAAAATGATAGTTCTTACTATCAACAACAGTAGGAAGTCACAACAATCTTCTCTTCTATTGGCTTCATTATCCATTGTTTTAGGTAGTTTTAATTCTTTGTTTTCATCTTGTTGTTTCATTATCATGCAAATTTAATGGATCATTTTATATCCTCTCTAATGATTTTCTCGGTTTTCATGTATGGTCTAGACAATGTGTTTTTGGTATTTGGATGACAAATTTGTGAAAGTTGGTAGTGATGGTTGAGCTTTTGAGGAGTGCAAACTTGGCTTCATGAATTTATTTTCCTCTTTGAAACTATTTTTCTTGTAATGACGGATGGATTATGAACCATCTTGCAAATTTCATAATTTTATTTCGATTAATAAAATAGGAATTACCCCCATATATAGTGGTTGCTTGAAAAAAAAATCCATCTTCAATTATGTAATGCCACACTTATGGAAATGATTAGATTTTTCCATAAATAAGACAAAGAGAAAAGCAAAAAAATACATTTATCATCATCTTCTAACTTAACATCTATTGATACAAGCTAGATTATAACTAAATTAAAATCATTCAAATTTTTAGCAATAGAATCACCATCCTTCATCTTTGATGAATATAAATGTCTTTTGAGATATAACTTTTTATAAAAACTTTTAGTTTGGTAGATTTTACCTATCTTCCTTTGGACAACTTGTGTATGGTGTCTTCTATGGATACATTCAGGAGTACATAATATATAAAACACAACCAAATGGTTCCATATGCCTTCTTGTATGACTTCTTCCAATCTTCATTTAACATGGTAGAGATAACTAGTTTTTTTTCTTTTGAAATGAGAACCATTGATCTCTCTCTTCAAGGAGATCTTCAACTTTCAACTCTACACTTCATAACCATTACCATTAAACTTGTCAATATCCTAGCAAGAAGTAGTGGCTATAGTAAATAATATTTTATAAATTTGTAAAAAGCTCACAAAGCAAAAGCTCCCACTATAGCAAAAAAACCTTAAGCACTTTTAAGACAAAAAGCATCTCTCTCTCAATAGAACTGTTAGCTTTGATACCAAATGTTTATTAACAAGGTGAAGAAAATTTGTATCTATATTACTTAAAATTAGAGTTTGCAAATCTAAAACTTAAATAATAACCCTTCAAATGTGTGATTGCACAATCAAAGCATGAAGGAAAGAATCATAACATAGTTAATACTAGATATATGTGGGCGAACCCCTAAGGGAAAAAAATATACCATAAAAAGAGGCACACACATATTACTAATCAAGAAATAGTATACAATAGTACACTTATTTTAAGAACTTTGTAGAATCCAACAACATCTAGATGCCATGCATGAATGAATAAAATTTGATTTCTCCACTAGCTCAAGGCCTCAATTTATAGAAACTTGTGAGAATAAATTATAACACTGTAGTATCAAAAAACAACAAGCAAAAAAGCTAATTAGTAAAATACCATGCCTACCTTCTTTGAATCACGAAATGAGCCCCAAAATAGCCACTTTCAAATCCTCCTATAGCTGGCATAAAGAATCTTACCAAATTGGGCGTCTATGAACCAAGATAGCAATATTCTATCATAAATGCTATCATAAATTCCAATAGCTTTCCACCATCTATGCCAAAAACACACTTAAGGGGATTTAGTCTTATTTTGTAAAGTGTATGTCTTTCAAATATGAGATAAATATTCTCAACATGATCTTGGTGAGTTATAGATTTATCCAAGATATCATCAATGTAATCTTCAAGGATTTTATGAATGAAATCATGAAAGATAAGTCATTGCATGTTGATAAGTTGCTCCAACATTCTTTAATATAAACTGCATGACAATTGATATAATAGAAGGCACCCCAAGGGATTCTAAGAGTTGTCTTATATTGATCTTTTGGATTAATAAGAATCTTATTATAGCCTAAGATGTCATCCATGAAAGATAACAAGGCATGACCTGTAGTCAATTCTACAATCATATCGATCGTAGGAAGTGGAAAATCATCTTTAAGAGAAGCCTTATTAATATCACGAGAATCAATACACATGAATATGACAATTAGTTTTTACTGATAGCAATGATATTCAATATTCAATGTGAATAGTCAATAGGATGGATAAAACTAGCATTCAAATCCTTTTCTATCTTAGTCTTAACCATTGACGTGACCTTAGGATTCATCTTTCATATCATTTGTTTAACAGGCTTATTATCAAGATATATGAACCACAATGGATTTATCAATATTGGATATATCCTTATATGACCACAAAAAAATAGATTCTTCTAAAGAAAGATATTTCCCAATTTTAATTATATTTTCAAAAGATTTAAGATCCATGAGGATATTATAATTATCTCAATTAAGAAGAGTACTACAGTCTTCAAGATGTGGGGTAGAGAGACTTTCTCTATTATTAGAATGAGGTACTGTCTCATTTGAATTCATAAAAAAGTCTCCAAAATAAGCCTAACTATTCAGACAATATGAAATATTTGTTTGTGATGATAAGAGGGTAAAATTGAGGACCCTAAAAATTCTTCTAGAGCTTCTTTTGAAGAGAAAACATCTAGATGAACTACATTAGAGTCTACATTATTTTCAATTTATTCAAGATAGACAAGTTTAAGTGGAAGATATTCACAAGAAACCATATGAACATTCAACCACGATCTTTCTTTAGAGGTTGTACAATGATATCCATGTCTTATCTTAGAACCATGTAGATCAAGTTCTATGGATATTTGATACCTTGTCATCATGCACACAAACTTTACCTCTCTATCCTATTTCTGAAAGAATATTGAACCCTGAGCCATAATGCTATTGCAAATCCTCAAAAGGAGGATCGATATTAATCACATAATCAATATTATGTGTAACCTTTCTTTATGAAGGCATAGTCATCCTTTACAACATGTGTAAATGAAATATTTGGAATGTCAAGGTGGATTGGATTAATTTAATATTCTCCAATAAAAGATTATGTGAAATCTAAAGATCCCTAATCATTGCTAAGAGATATATTTTTTTGGAAGGGTTGGATGAGTTAGAGTTATTAACTATAGAATAATTTTGAACCTTAGAAATAGTATTTTTAGAGACATCATTTTCAATAGATACAACCTTGACATAAACACATAGCATTAGGGTCAACCTTGATTATAAATACCTCATTGGTAGCAATGAATTTAATGGAGCAATGAAAAGTAGACGAGGTTGCACCTAAAGCATGAGTCTAAGATCTTCCTAGAAGAAGGTTATATGGTAAAGGTCTTGGCATAACATATGTTAGGGTGGGTACAATAATGGATACTAGTCTTAAAGGTAAAATTATTGTACCTAAGGCTTGTTGACCATCATTATGAAATCCACAAATAAATAAGGAAGATGATACAAGAGAATTTGGATCAATTTTAATTTTAGGTAATAGGTTAACACTACAAATATTGAGTGTCAAACCAATATCAATAAAAATGTGCCTAATTTTTCAATATTTTTACATAAGCTATAATCATTAATGGATTATAGTTTATGTAAAAATATTGCACTTCTTAAGGCATAAGGTTGTGTATATGGAATGTAATATTTGATGCATTTGCTCAAATATGTTTCATCAATACATTCACATCTATTGACTTAGTAGAAGAAGGCAAAAAAGATCTTTTGTAAATCTTCCCAAAGCATACCTTGAGAAAATAGAGAAATTTGAAGCAAGTCCCAATGGGAGATCTTAGTGGGAGTAACATGAAGTTGATCCACAATATCATACTTATTTTGTTGCTTAGACACAGGTTTAGGTGTTTGAGGAAGAGTGAATTGGGAAGGTGGAAGAGAAGTTGGTTGATCAATATTTTTTGTTTCTCTTGGTATTGTACATGTGTGGGTACCATTCTATAAGAAGGAGCCTTAGATGTTCTGGAAGTAAGGGATTATGAAATTTCAATAAAATATCTCATGGGTTATTTGTAAAAGGACTGCCATGAATAGAAATCACTTTCTTTGATAACTGACTAGTTGGAGTCACATAAATGATTGGTCCCTTGAGCCTATTAGGATCATGTTGATAAAATTTTCATCTTTCAAAGAGTAATTTTATAATGAATAATCTTTTGCAATAGATTTTGAATAGAAGGTGATGCTTCTAAAAAATCATTTATATAGCATCACCCAAAATATCAAAATCTTGCTTTCAAAATGCATGATCAAAGGCATCAAAGTTATGAATAAAAATATCAAACATATTCACATCAGGTTCACTAAACTGTAAAGGTGGAGATTTTATACCCTCAAGACAACAAAGCCTTGAGGAGAAAATAGACCTTAACTACACCAAAATGATAAAAAAAAAAACTATTAATTCAATTTAAGAACTAAGCTAAGGATCTATATGTTATAAAGGATGATTTTATGCTAGCTTTATATGGATATAAAATGTAAAAATCTTAATTGTAATTATCTATGAAAGAAGAAAAATGTGTGGATTGTAGAAACATGAAGTACAAATAGAACATAATTCATCACCAGTTGAGGTGGCTCTTTGTCATGGACATCAACATCCTTGTGTTGTCATCTAGATAGAATTGGTTGTTAAACTCTCAAATTATAACTCTTCATCTTATCTCACACTTGGACCTACACACAAAGAGAGAGGAGACAATGTTGGGGGTTGTATAGAAGCTTGACTTAATCAAACCCTCATTTCAATCTTCTAACCTCCACAACAACCAAATGGATAATATGAAGACAACTAAAATGTAAGACATTGTTGTCACATGAAATTGCATCCTATTGGATTGGATCCATCATTCCAATGACACAATGGAAAAGACCCTGAAGTGTGGGACCTTGCAAGAGGGGGTTTGATATTCAGAGAAGGGTGGATTCATTTATGATCTAGGTGCAAGTGTCAAACCAACCCAACATTTCTAACTTCTACTTATAAACCTACTCTAACAACATTGCAAGAGGAAAAGGGAGAAGGAAAGTGCAAAAATGAAAAGAGATGATACACCGACATGAGAAATATCTCTTTCCCTTCCCCAAAATGGTACAATTAACCAATCAAAACATCATTAAGATAAACAAAATTCAGTTGTATCAACCCCTCAAGCACAAATATCGAGGTTAGGGTTTAAGGGCGTTGAGAGGGAAGAAGATATTCCATGGAAAATTCTCAAAAATAATTTTAACACAACATATAATTGAGAAGGATAATTAAACGTATACTTAGCATGAAAGTAAGAATGCATACGTGCAACATACCAAATTTGAAGAGAGGTGTGAATAATATTTTTTATTCATTCAAATGTTAGAGGCCAAATTTACATGTCTAAAGATGTGCAAGTAAACTTTACAAGTCTGCAAGAGAAATGCTTAACAAAGAAAAGGAGACATAGGGTCAAAACAAGGAGAAAAAATTATTTCTTTCCAAAGGAATCAAACCATTACAAATGAGGCTAAACAACTTACAAATAACAATATTTGTTGAGAAGAAAAATCATGAAAGAGGGAAAGCCCTAGCTTTCATGTGAGATTTTTTGTGTAAAGGAATGTCAAGTGAAAGCGACATTGAGGCAGCTAGATCTAATTCATAAATTGTGTTAAGAGCCTACACCATGCCTTGACAAGGTGATTTCATGAAAAATCATGCATCTGGAAGGAAAATTACGTCCAAATCCATAGATAAGGAATGTAGATCCGATATAGAGGCCATCAAGTAATAATAAATAGGCATGGCTTCAACCTTCACTTGATGGTAGTTCACAAAATGCATTGAATTTTGTCTTATAGCCCCATGAATTGAAATGGACAAGTTGCAGGAGTTAGTGAAGCATTTAAGTCAATGAGTGTTGATCACACCATACTAAAGTTGTGTTGGGCATTGAAGAATGGGTATCAAGCCTAAGGAGACCATTGCTTTAAATAGCCAACCAAAATGGGACCCTTGAAGTTCAAATGTCAAAAAGGTGGAGGAGAGGAAAAAGAGGAATCAATGATTGGGCATCGGGTTTCATCGATAACCCTTCCATATTGGAATGGTTATCAGGGATGACTAACCCCCAACCCTTGAAAGGCTAGGTGATAGGGGCAAAGAGTATCAACCATTGAGCTTTGAGGATTCTCTTTAACCTATTCTAAAGTGGAAGGGTTAATGACATTCTAACCCCCAATGGCTGATGATGGGGAATTGAGGGTTGAAGTTGGCTTTGACTCTTTTCCTAAAGAAAGGGTCAAAGTTACCTTCAATCCTCGATGCCCAGGAAAAGGAGAAGGTAAAATTATGGGGAATTGGGTTTTGGGGGTCTAGGTTCAAGATTAAGGAAGGTTAATGTTGAACTTGATCCTCAAAGTTTGAAGATAGCAAGGGAAGTAAAGGGTGTAAGTCTTTGAGTGTTAGGAGTCTAAGGTGACATTTTCCTTCTTTAAGGAAAATGTCACCAAGGGCCCATGATCCCTGAAGTACAAAAAACTTAGGCAAAGAGGGAAAAAAGGAAAGTGAGCTTTAGGGAAACTTTGAGGAAAGAGGAAAGATGAAGTAGAGGCCTGATGTTCGAGCTACGACATGATGACACTTAGACATTTTCTTGATTTTTTACTTAAGCACCTGATCAACTAGTGCAAAATTGATCCATGGAACATAACTTTGATTGGTTGTCACTAATAGACCAAGGGTGTCATGAAATGATGACAAACATCAAAATTAAATAGATGCATGATAGAAACAAACTTTGCTATGGAGAAAAACCCATATCACAATAAATGATCAATATACATAAGACCCAAATAGACACAATATAAGAGAGAATTACTCACACTCACGTGGCTCCTCCCTTGAGACCCTTGATAGATTTGGTAACACAAAAATGGAGTGAGAGATCTCAAACCACTATTGGTGTGATGACTACTAGTATTTTAACATATCTTTGATAGAACTTCATCGTTGTGTGTTGGAGGAGTGAGAAGTTGTAAAAATAAATGAAATAAATGAGTTTTGTTCAATCAAATGGGAGAGAGGATTTTTTACACTTCCATATGGAAATTACAACACACATCATAGATGAAGCACACAAAATATTCATGTTTCAATCCTGAGAATCCTTTGGATACTAGCTCACCACACATATCTCTAGATGCGTAGTGCTATTTTTCAAAGGAAATCTGTTCATTTTCAAATTGTGAACTCTAGAAACTCCATCTTTGTAACCTATGTGATCAAAATAATTAAATTTTGGAGTAAGTGTGAAATTGCCACTATGTGCAACTACCAACACTACATTCACACCAACAACATTCTTATCATGTGACTTCATCTTATACTTACATGTTTATCTTATGATCACATGTTTGCATCTCATATGACACATTCTTTATTCTAACATGATGACACTCTACATGACATATATTCTTGCACATTTTGTATATAGCATTTTTTCTTGTATTACTTGATTATTGTACTCAAAGTTAGGGATGACGATGAGGGAACCTTTAAGTCTCTTATCACATGTACTTTCTGATTACATCTTGCTATCTTATCTCATAATGCAAGTTTTACATGATCATATGTTTCTTATGTTACTTTTTTCTTGTATCCTCCAACTCCTCACATAATTAGCATCCAATCAATTAGAGGGTCATATAATGTCACTAACATTGTTTTGATGTCTTGTTCACAAGGTACCAATATTGATCATTTTTTATTTGCGATCTTTCTTTCTTATACCAATATTGGTCTATAATGTTGTCTGCTTCACAAATCCACATCACTCTATTTTGGTTATGTTGGCTCCATCACAACCCTCTAGCATTTTTTTTGTTGTCATGATGGATTCTTCAGAGCCTTTTATAAAAAATTAATTAATGTATCCTTCATAGACTCACATTTCTATTGACTAATCTAGTTCCTTTGCAACCCGACATCTATCTTTTTTATTTTTATGAATTATTTTTGACAATTTAAAAAAATTGATCATGTCAATTTTAGATTTCTATTAGATAGGATTCATGAAACTGTGTGATTGAAAGTTCAAGTGAATTTATCACTACAAAGAGCTCATTAAAATCATCATCCATACCCATATCCTTTTTATAGGTGCTTGTTATTTACTTTCGTGTTGATTACTTTTTTACTTTGATATACATGATTCAAAGTAGCTCACATGCAAGTCTAAGTGGGTGCAAAATGAGAGGGTAAAAAATGCATATGTAACACTTTCCCTCATTTGTTCTAGACTCAATTCGATTCATTGTCCCGAACACAATAAACTAGTTTTCCAAATGACATATTTATGTGCAAGATTTAGTATTGAGCTAATACATTATGAAATTTTGAATCCCTTTTCCCTAGTGATCTAGACCTAACTTTCACATGCAATATTTCTCACCTTGGTTAAAATTGTAGATGCAATTTTGTAATTGGTTTTGAATTACATATGAGATTTTTACCCCAAAATTTTCAAATTCAAATTTAATTATGGATCTAAGCTAGTTTGCTTCCAATTAGCAATTACTCACTGACTCAAGCATGCCATATTCAACTTATAAAGCTAGGGTGTTTTACAAAAAGATAAAACCCCAACTCATTTTAGATATCCATCAACTATATCTTATAACCAAAGAAGAGCATTCACATATCATTAGAGCATCGTATTTGGGAGCATTGCATCAACATCTAATATATATGGACAACATAGGCATTTACACTTTTACTTTGCATGTCTTCCAATTTGTTCAAGAACATTAAACTGATCCAAGGGTTTTACCGAGACAAAATGAGTGGAGCAAGATGCCTCCCACCCCTAGCATGACAAACCATAACAATGTCATTAAGCATCACTAAGTTCATACAATTTAGAGACAAATAAATTTCTAAAGATAAAAAATACAAAGATGAAGGTCAACATGAAATTTTAGAATTACAAATATTAAATCAAAATCATAAGTGTAAAGATCTCTTTTGCAAGTGCAAGATTGAATCAAGATATAGCTTGAGTTATCTCTCAATTGATTGAAACTTCACTATCTTAGATCTAACAACAAAAAATAAAATTGAATAATTATACTAAATTACAATAAAACATTTACCTATACAAATAAAACTAAATACTCTTATCTCTTTCATCATTTTTACATAATACTCAACTTTATTATTTAGACTAATATATTATGAAAAACCATTTTATCCCTTTTAGTTATGATTTATGCTATTCTAGGTATATCTTGACTATTCATTCTCTAGGTTGAAGTGGACTAGCCAATAAGTGTTGGCTATGATGTCATCTTATTATAGAGTTGTTAGTTTTCATTGGTCTAAATTATACTCTTATTTTATTTAAAAGGACACATGAATATCAATATGGGGATTGATATTGAGTGGTGAACCTTCCCTTGTATCATTATGTCGGGTAAATTTCAAAATTAAATTAAATTTTAAAAATAATTTATACTAACTTAATAATTAGAAGGCTTCTCTTCTATGATGAAAACGAGTAAATAATCCTCTTCCAATGTGACTAACATAATAATTAGAACCATACAAACCTACTCTATATCAAAATAAATTTAAACCATGAAATGAGTTTTGTGCTTTCCCTCACCTAATCATTTGTTTTTAACTATGCACTCATACCAAATATTTAATAGTCACACTCAAATAAAATTTATGTCTTTAGTGACTCACTTTTACTTTATTGCACACAAGGATAATACATTAACTGTGCAAGGGTATCACCATTAACAATTGGCCTTTTTAAATTTGATCAAATTCATATTTTGCCACTTCTTTTTTAACATAGATTATTGATTTTTTTAATCAGTTATATTGGGTCGTATTGAGGTAATTGTTTTGCTACTGGTTTTTGGTTGAAGATTATTGACATTATTCGAATTGAAGAGTGTTTACATTGTTCGAAATCGCCGATAGATCTCTAATGTCGCATCTAGAAAATCTTTTATTCTAGTTGAAGAATGTGACATTGTTCGAATTGGAAAGTGTTTACATTGTTCAAAATATAGAACTTGTATAATGACTGATAGGTGAAGCATACCAATAACCATTATATCTAACTTTGCACACCCACATATTCTAAATGGTACATTGGTTTTTGACATTTTTTTGTTATTGTCCTCGTATGCGACTTAACTATTTATAGCTATTGTTCTGGCTTCTAGGTAGTAACGACATATGTTGTGGGATTCGTTATGCATGCAAGGGTCAAAAAGTACACATTTCAAAGTGTTGGCTGATACCTACTTAAAGATGCCCCAATAATCGTGCACTTAAAATTGCCAATACTTATGCACAAATGTCACAGTAGTCGTGTGGTATGTGTACCAATAAAGGTGCACAGATGGGCCAATCATGGTCCAAAACTGCTAAAAAGTGAGCAACTATTGGTACATGTGAAATTTATTAATGGACTTTTAGTTATCATATTTTGGGTTTCTTCAAAATTAGAAATTGTGAGGGTTGGATGTGCAAGGAGTGAACGATTATTGAAACTGTGCTCTTCCCCTAGATCTCTAATATCGTATCTAGACAATCTTTTATTAGATAAATCTTGAATAAACCCCACTCCTAATACAACTACCAATATTTGTAATTTAATACTTTTATTGTTTAATACCAACCAACCACCTTTTTATTATTTATAAAACACTCATTAAAATATTTCCAACAGATTTAACAAGTAATAAAAAAAATAATATTAATTTATATTTTATATAAAGTATGAAAGCATCTAAAATAAGGCATGGGGTCTCATTTTTATAGGTAGAGGATTATTACAACCTCATATTATGAAGGATATTTTGGAATTTGACGGGACTTGGATGATAAATCTTTTATTTTTTCCAAAATTCACCATAAGAAATGATTTCACATCGCTATTTGTCTCGTATGTTTCGTACTTTATGACGGTCGTTCTTTGAAAAATTGGTATTTTTAAAAAAAGATATGAACATTTCGTCGGCCAAAGTTAAAAAGAAAACTAGTTAATGTTAGAAATTAGAATTAAAAATAGTTATAATTAGCTATTTGTCTCGTATGTTTCGTACTTTATGACGGTTGTTCTTTAAGAAATTGGTATTTTAAAAAAAAGAAATAAACATTTCGTCGGCCAAAGTTAAAAAAAAAAATAGTTAATGTTAGAAATTAAAATTAAAAATAGTTATAATTATTTGTTTATTGAATTTGTTATTAAATTATGTATAAATTATTGTAAAGGATAAAAGTAGAAATTCTCAACCCTTAATTTTTTAAATATTATTTTTGTGTGAATATGGTGAATGTAGAATATTAATTTAATTTGACTTATTTGGTTTTTTTAATTGATTTTAATGTTTGGTGTATCACTTCAATATATATTTATGTTATTTAAAATATGAGTAGTCCATTTATTTATAAATAGGTTTTGCTTTATTAGTAAAATGTTTTATACAATTTAGTTTTCTTTAATTAGAATACAAAATTGAATTAGGGGAAGAGTACGAATAGATAACATAGTTCTAATAACCGTCACTTATTGTCATGTTGACCCCCCCAATAGCCGTCATAGTGAAAACACCATTAATAAATTTGTTTTGTACTAATAGTCGATCATTTTTTGTAATTAATTGGCCCACTTGTGCACAACTATTGGAACATTTGTCCCATTTGTGTACCACTATTGGAACATTTGTGCACCACTATTGGGACATTTGTCAACAAGTACTAGCGATTTTGAGTTGACGGTTACTGGAACATCTTTAGTTAGGTATCAAGCGACACTTTGAAATGTGTACTTTTTGACCTTTGTGCGCATAACTGATTCCACAATGTGCATCGTTACTACCTAGAAGCCATATCAATAGCTATAAGCAGTTAAGTCGCATACGAAGACAACTAAAAAAAAAATTTAAAATCCGATGTACCGTTTAAGATCTGTGGGTGCATGAAGTTAGCTATGATGGCTACTGGTGCTCTTCCCCTACATAAGAGTTGCATAATAGCAACAAAAGTCAAATAAAGTATGATACAAATGTTTAGTAATTATTACTTATATGTTTTAGGGATTTTTTCGTGTAGCTAGTAATTTGATGAGTTTTTTTTAATTCTTATTTTAAATAGTTGTTAAATGCATGGTAGATATGTATTTATTTGTGTTAATAAAGAAACTTTTAGGAAGAAATAGAAAAGAGGGAAGGAAATTTGAGTAACAATGTGACATATTTTTTTATTATGGAGTGATTGGATACTTTCAATTTTGCATTTTGTTATAACTTATTTTCATTATGTAAACTAAGTAGCTTTACAATAATAGGATAAGATTCTATATTATATTTTATGCTTAATTTTAATTTTGCATGGGATAAATGCGTTGCTAAAATTCAAACAATTGACATATATAAGAAACCACATAGGACTATGTCCTTAGAGTAGGTTACATCCATAGCCTTGTCCCTTGGATTGGACCATGTCTATGGTCTAACCCTTCAAATTTGAATTTTAAATCTTTTGGTTTTCAGATTAACTTTTGTGGAATATTTTTAAGAGTCACCAATGGACTCAAGCTCCCAAGATCACTTACAAAATAAAAAAACTCACCTTCTATAAGAGAGAAATTAGATAAATGAGTGCTTGATTATGATAAAATGAATTTTGATATATTGGAGATCAATAATCTTTATAATGTACATATGAGACCTTTCTTGAATAGACAAGGTGAAGAGGTAGGACTAACTAGGAAGATGACAAGTGTCTCAATCCTACTATATGTGACAACTTGAGGATAAGATCTCATGTGGACTAGATGCTTCTAGAAAGATTCTTTAAACCTAAATAAAATTAACATATGAACATGTGTAAATAGGTCCTAAAAATTTTTTAGTTAGATAATGACCTTTTTCACACTACAAAAGGGAAATTAGATAGGATATACTTATGTTCACACCAACACCCCCCTTAAGTGCAACTTATCGTGAAGTAAAGAAATGCAAAAATGTATAGATGATGTGTCTCAACTATTGGAGTTGATTTTTAGACCCCGTAGCTCCCAGAAATCACCTACAACCAAAACATCTATTACTAAGTGTAAGGCGGGAGATTGAACTCTATAAAAGAAAAATATTTTCTTTGAAAATTCAATCCTCTAATACAAATAGATGAATTAGATGTTACTCAACAATCTTATTTATCCTTCACCAGAGTTTATAACTAGAAATAAAGATTAAATAATAATAGCTTTGTTACAAATTTCCAATTATAATTAATTGATAACAATATCTGCTTTAGGCTATGAAAATACAATTTAAAAACAACATAAACAAACTATACATGTGTGAAAGATCAATTTGTATCTCACACAAGCCCTATATCTTGGACACAAGTGCCACGTGTAGACTAAAGTGTGGTACACTATTGTTCTATATAAAAAATATATAGGGAGCTCAAAAAATGATAAATTATTCTTTCATAGGTTACAACGAATAAAAGATAATAAGTACCCATGTGATTTAAATAAGTTATTAGAACAAATTATGAAATAGGTCACCAATTAATCCATAAGTAAGGAATGCTCTAAAAAAATTCAACAAAAGGAAGGATTGAAAAATATTTGGGGTGGATGTGTTAACATGCTTGCCTCGTTCAAACCCTTGTATTGGTATTTCTACCTTCATAGATAGATCAAATAAGAGAGATAAATGAATAAAGATAAGAGATAATAAAATGTAATGCTTTGATATAAGATAAATAGATTATGCCTAAAAAGAAAATCCCTCTTGAGAAATATCACAATCTCCAAAAATGGTCTTCCAAACATTAGAGGATCGTACTTCATGAATGCACTATGGAGAAATCACGTGCAAGAGCCTAAAAGAGTATTACAGTGTGCAATGCATTTCTTTTTAAAGCTTCAAGTTAGAGAGCCAAACTATGTATGAGCATGTATGAATGAGATAGATTGTGTTTGTCTTCCAAAATGGGAAGCTTTTGTTCAACTTGGAAGCTTTGGGTTCATTTGCGAGACTCAACTAGGTAGGTAGGAGTGTTACACTTGAATTTTTTATAGAGAAAGTAACACTCCAACAATCAGTTGAATTACACATTTTTACTAGATCCCAATGTGTAAACATTTGCACATAGAACATTAGTCCAAGAAAGGCAAACTCAAGAATCATGGGTCATGATAATTTTATTATAGAATTAACAATCTGATGTTATCATATCATAATTATATTATTATATATTCTCAGGTTAAAAAGGAGGTTTCCTATAGTGTGAAATTACAAGGATATGCAATTTTTGACACTGTATTTTGCCCCCATTTTAGCAAGCATATGCATTTTATTGGATATATGAGCTAAATTAAAATAATATGAAATTTAGAGTTTTTCCTGGCCAATAGATGGAGGTAAGGATATTATAGAGGACATGGAGTCTTTAGCTTAAGTGGAAATGCACCTAGGGATAAGATATACAAAATAAATAAGATATTCTTCATAGAGAAACTATAATAAGCTATAAATTTTAACACAAAAATGTTAGCTACAGACAAACATGTTACAAAAAATAGCACACAATAGACAGATATGTAAACATATTATAAATCAAATATTAAAACTAGGCAATTTTGATAAAATATTTTAACTAGTATGCTTAGTAAGCTATACATTATACCAAATAACATACGTGAGTTTGATTAGACCATGGTTTTTGCAAGCTATGTTTTAAAATAACCATGAAAAAGATAAAATATATAGAAATGGAAAGTCTAGCGAGCTGCCCCATGCTAGGTGATTTATATGTCACCAAATTGCTAAAAAGATTAAAAGATCTTTGAAACAAATGTGTGTGTACTGTTTTAGCTCCCCTTAAAATAGTTTGCATGAATCTAGGAGCGTGAATTGTTTTAAGAAGAAGAAAAACTTGAAATAAAGATAATATTAAACCAAATCTTGTGCATGAGATAAATAATTAGATGTATTCATGGAATGTTATCACTTAGCAAGAAGAATGACACATAAAATCCACAATGCCACTCACTTGAGAAGAACATGAAGGGAATTAAAGAATTGGGGTCAGTATGATTTAATAGTTATATATATAAGGCTACTTTGTAGATGACAAAACTTAAACGCCCTCCTCCCATGCTCCCACCTCCTAACTTGGTTAAATCTAATTTAGTTACTTCTACCTCTTCACTATTAGTTAGCATATATTATGCTCCACCTTTGGCCCCTACTAGTGACCCTGATGGACCTCATCCTAAATGGGTGCAAATGTTCATCACTCCTTTGATGGACCCTCCCTTTATTATGTACCACTTACTAGCATTCTTCCTTTTTTGAGCCTTTAGATATGCCTCATACAAAATTTATATCTAGTATTTCTCTTGTTGTACATCCTACTCTACATGAACCCACCATCAAAGCTTCATTGGTATCCTCAAACTTGCCACGATTGTTATGAACATTCACCACGAACCACCTAAGCACAATTTTGAGCAAGGCCCAATCCCATGATATGGCAAAAATAAGTCTAATTCATCTTCTCCACCTCACCAATATATTTCTTCTTCAACTCTTCTCACAAAAGAAGTTTCACCTTCCTCTTTACCTACCATTGCTCCTCCTTAAGTGGTTAGCAGTGGCATTTTTTGTTGTATCTAAGCCTCTGACACATTCAATAGACTCTCCTCATGAAATATGTATGTTTGAATCATTAGAGGATATTCCATCATTCTCAACTATCTTCACACAATCATTGACACTCACTTCACAAGAGGTACAAGACAATATTCTTGCAACTGCATCCTTGGTTGTTTTTGCAGGTGAGATGTCTTATGCTACACTAGTTGTGTTTCCTTTACAAGCTCAACCTCCCTCCTTATATGATCAAGACTAGGAGCTTGATGACTTTTTTGATATAATCAACTAGAGTGGTACGTTTCTTATTTTTAGGATATAGAGTTTTATTTTCTTTTTGTGCTTTCCTTGTGCTTGTATGTTTATGTTTGTGAATCCTACCTAAAGAACCCATGATACACTTCTAGGTACATAGATATAGAGAATATAGTCCATTGTCGCATATTTTATGTCTATCATCATTCTTCTATATGTTATATATTGACTTTTTATTTTCCTATAAGGATGATGCAAAACGTTGATAAATTTAGGTCTCTTCCATGTTGAACCATTTTTTAATTTATTTTTCATGCGAATCTTCTTCCTTCCATTGTATTTGGGGAATGATGTTAGTTCATACTATATCTAACATACAATATTTTATATCTAGGATTTAGAAGACTATATATTCATTCCCAACATTGAAAACAAACACTTTAATTCAAAAATTATCTTGTTTATTTATAATAAAATATAACATACGATTTCAAATAAATTACCTTTTTTGGTAAGTTGTTGATTTGTTGAAGTCTTTTTTATTTTTAAATTTGCTTTGTTATTGGTTTTGAGTTCTTATTGTTGTTGTTGTCTTTTTTTGATATACAAGATCTTAAATACTTTCAAGATCCTCATCTAATTTATCTAATACAAATAATCAGATATTATATTGTAACAATGTCTCATCAATTTTTTAATAATAAAAATAATACCTTTCCAATTCCAAAAATGGCATAGGCCTTTACAAAAGATGAACACTTCGCTTCACATGCTTTTGACATAGAATTTTAAAGAGATTATCTAGGATTTAATTTATTGCACCTAGATTCAAAGAATATTTTTGTTCGGTCTGAATAATTGTCACATTCTTTGTCCAGATTTTGAAATACAAAAGGACTAATTTCTTTGACATATGCAACTGTACATTCCTAAAGCTCTAATAACATCCTAAGGCTCACACATCCTATAGCTGAGTGAAAAGGTTTGTATTTGGCCATTGGACATGTTTTCCAAATACAACATAGAAGATTTTAATCATTCTCTAATTTACTGCTCATCCACTCAAATGTTGGGTTCTGGATTTTTGTGCAAAAATGTGCAAAAATGGTGGACTCAGACATCTAGCTCTGCATGTTACTTCTCTAATTAAAACTCCCAATAGATTTAATCTGTATGAATGGAATTTATTGTTGTTAAAGCTGATTTCCCACATTTTGTTTTCCATGTATTTCAGAGCATTGAGAAAATCTTATCAATACACATTGAGATTAACTGCATGATGGATTTGTAATGCAGAGAGCATTTTGAACTAGTGGATATGGGGTTATTGGTTTTCATTTTTTATGTATATAGAGAATGCTAGATCGTTGTTAATGAGACGCTTGCTCCAAGATGGAAAACAGTAAGTCTTCCCCATGTTTCATGTATTAAGAACTCACAGTTGTTGGATATAAGCACATAACAGAATTCTATATTCCTTGGATGAGAACAATAAATTTATAATATTCCTTGAAGTGAAATTTGAGCTGAAGGGATTCTTTTCCCATGCTTGCCTCAAAATAACTTCTTTTCTATAATGTTGTTGTCTTTTAGAGTGTAAAAAATGCCACCAACTTGACTGTAGCAATGAGAAAGCCATGGCACCTACTACAGGGGACTGTACTTTAGACAAACAAGAAGCCAATCAATTAGTCTACAAAGAAACTATGGGTCAGCACTGCAATAAGAGTTACTCCAAAATAATGAATGATTCTACAATTTCAACCACTAACCATGTATTTTCATGGTGTTTCTTGCAAATTGATCCTTGAGACTGGCTAAGTACATGATTTAATGATTATTGTATTACTTCGAAGGATTTTAAAGACAAGCTTTGCATTTTACACACTTGGGATATTATTTTTAAACAACAATCATAAAGATACAATAACAACATGTTACACTTGCATAACAATATGCACAGAAGTGTTATGTGACACACAATGACACAAAAGGTACTAACCACATAAACAACTTCACCATATCTACAAGTAAGGTGGTACTAATGAAGACTTGTCAATCACAAGACAAGCCCACCACAATGAACCTATGATATGGAGAAAATGACACCCAAATAATCACCGGGTACTAACCCAAAATTGTGTTCTCTCATGAACATAACACAAGGGTAGAATAAGGGAAGCATCAACCTCAAATCCACACAAAGACACTCTTACAAACTATAATAAATGCCTTGAAAATGCATGCGCGTGGTAGAATGACAAGGATCTAATGCCCTTCAACTAGATAACTCAACCACCAATTTCCAAAATAAGGAATAGGATGAGGGTGATGACCACCTTTGATCCACTCAAAAACCAACTTAACAACATCTATATACATAGGGACAATCCCTCACAAGAGGTTTCCTTACTAGAACATAAAATCCCTATACTAATGAGAATGACAATGGATCACTTCCAAGTAATAACACACTTTCGAAGACAAACAAGTGTCATAAAGATTAAGGTATGACAATTATCAAGGGGAGCAACTTTGATATATAAATTTTTTTGAGAAATAGTCAGGAGACCAAAAAAATGTTGAAAGGATAGAAAATAGGGTATTGCATAATAGTAGTACCTAGATAAGACACTAGCACCTAGGTCGGACACTAGTACAAGTGCACAAATGTCCTACTTAAGGGTAGGTGTCCAAGTCTAATATTATAGTCCTAACAATGCAATGTAGTCCTTCCTAGTGTTATAGTCCTAGTTCTAAGGCATGTGTCCTATCTAATAACCAGACCCATGCCTAGTTTTGGTCCTTGAGATAAGAATAAAACTCAAGAACTACAAAAAAATAGATATAAATAATGAAAATGATCCAAGAACTAAAAAGGTCCTAGACACCTAATCTCACCTCACACTAGCCTATAAAGGAGATGACTCCCATGGGCTAACATACCACAAAAGGCTTTAATATGAGATAAATGACACAGGGGGCAAGGGAAAATATTCCCAACGACCCTATTGGTTCAACCAAGGAGATAACCAAAATGACATCACCATGTGATTAGTTCTCACCAAAACACAACCCCCAAAATTGAGAGATGAACTACACAAGAGCACACAAGATTTGAAGCAAAAATTGAATATTTTGTAACAAATTAAGTTCATTTAAAACCCAAATTCAATGTTCTCTAATTTTATTTGCCAACATAACTACAATGATAAATTGCATAAGAAATGACAATAGCATTTGACAAAAACATCAAGAAAACATACATAACATGATATATCCTTCGCCACTTATGTAGGAGGTTTACATTCCATTCAATAGGATGCTTCATAATTTAATGTTACATTTACAAAAGAGGACTCAACATCCTGAATTGTACATTTTACATCATATTATAAAAATGAGAAAACTAAAGGGAAAGAGAGAACCTCCACTTGCACATTGACCAATACTCCTCAAAATGAAGCCTCTAAGAAATTTGATCCCCAATGTGGTATCCCCACCACCCAATCATGTAGTACCCTTAGGTCCACCCCACCACACTAGGAGATAGTCACTTAGGCACAAGCACATCACTCATGCAAAGCAAGGATCATGACTTGTAAAGATACCCATTGTGTATGGTGAAAATGGATAACAATAATAACAATATTGAAAGGCTAAATGAATCCAACCACAAAACCCTAGCCTAACAATCAACAAAGATCCACCATAACATATGAAGATTACCTAAGACAATGCAAATCACATGAAATCACAAAGATTATACCATCACATGTCCAATAGGGTTTTGATCTCCATTCTTCCTATCTCCATTGATCTTGCTTGATATATTTGCTCTCAGATTTTATGTGCACAAGAGCTCAACAAAGAACGGAATGTGGTTGCAAGTAGAATCGTAGTGTAGCCAAAAATGATCATTAGCATGAGTGATTAGACATTAGGGTTTGACAATGAAGAAGGCATCTCCTTAAATAGAAGACACAATATGAAATGGAGGGATAAGATTGAGAGGTGTAAAAAGGAGGTCGGCTAGGATTAGAGGGTAGGTAAAAGAAATACCAAAATAATGAAAGGGGTAGGTAGTGTAGGAATTAAGAGATGAATGACATGTGTCATAGGTAGAAAAAGCTAATGAATTAATTAAATAAATAAAGATTTATTTAATTAATAGAAGAAATGAGATAATTAAATAAATAAAATATTTATTTAATTTAGGAAAAGGATAATTTAAATAAATAAATGTATTTATTTAAATGAGAAATAAGGCTAGAAGAGGATAATTGAATTAATTAAATAAATAAAGATTTATTTAATTAATAGAAGAGTTAGGCTTAGATAATTAAATAAATAAAATATTTATTTGATTAGACATGACAATTTTAGGTGTCTACATTTTGTCCCTCTTTGAGACAATGCGGCTTGTCGCGTTGTTTCAAAGAAGATAAGATGAACTGATACAGAGTTGCCCCAGAATGGGAATGATATGCCCCCTCGAGAGATTGGATGATTTTGGCTGAAAAGATTGTAGACAATCTCTCGATAAGAAAGAAAGGCTAGAATGGATTGACCGGATAAAGGGACAAAGTCACAAGCTGAAGAAGACTGACTCGGGAAATGAAGGCCAAGGCTAGGGTAGGCTATAAGATAGACCACGGGCAAAAGACATCCTCATTGTCATCTACACCTTCACGAGATCACAGTGCAGAGCGAGAAAAAGAGCAGCAGCAGTCAGTAGCGATGGCTTTCGTGCACAGATTCGACCGCGTTCACCGATTTCAGAGACCAGTAGAGGCAGGAGAGCCGGTAAGTACCACCAAACCTCCTCGTACTTTGACGCATTTTCTTTTGTCATTAATGCATGTCGAATAGAGCAATAAATGCACCTAGGAATAGTATACAAAAAAGTGTAAAAATGTGAAATCGCGTCTGCGTCAGTGCCAGGCGCGTCTGTGTCCGACAGGCACGTCTGTGTCGGTGCCAGGCACGTCTGTGTCTGGAACCGCGTTTGTGTCGAATGCGGGCGCATCTACGTCTTTCAGGGGCGTTTATGTTGCAAAGTCGCGTTTGTGACAAATGTAGGCACGTTATGTCAAACAGGCGCGTCTGTGTTGTTTAGGCGTGCTTGTGCAGTCAATAAGCGCGTTTGTGAGTGAGAAACGCGTTTATGTCTAAAAAATGCAAGGCTTTGTCTCCTAGGTCAAATCGGCAGTTCCGTGATGAACATATGCTGTCGATTGGATAAGCTGGTAAGAGGATACACTCAAGCAGGTCCTCTAGGAAGACTAGGATAGATCAAGGCACTTTGTGATGAATAGGGAGCACCAAGATAGAGTACTTTGTGATGAACAGGGAGTACCCAAAGTATGAGCAACACTTTGTGATGAACAGGGAGTGCAAAATGTGAGTAACACTTTGTGATGAACAGGGAGTGTAACACACGTAGTACTTTGTGATGAACAGGGAGCACTACTAGGATAGATAGAAACACTTTGTGATGAACAGTGAGTGTCACTGAGATAAATAACCATATGCATTTAGATAGCGAGTAGCATTTTGTGATGAACAGTGAATGCCACGATGATTGACATGATTGATTTGTTTGACTGCAAGAGTATTTGCCTATGTTAGAGTCACGGGAGAGATTCCCGTCCACACAGAGGTTGCGACCAGAGTTGTCTTTTCAGGATAGAGCTGCCATCGAGGAGATGGGTTTGAGACACGTGCTGTATGTGCCTGAGTTTCGGGCAAACATGGGATTGCTAACTGCGCTAGCCGAGAGATGGCATTCAGAGACTTGCACATTTCATTTGCCGATGGGTGAGATGACAGTCACCCTGGAGGATGTGTATAGGATTCTGCACATACCGATCGATGGAGAGCTGATTCCATACGATCGCGATGGAGATAGAGAGGCTTTGAGACGGGTGTTTCAGGATCCTGGCCTAGAGATGAGAGCAGGACATGTGGCATGGGACACCATGACTGCGACAGGGTTAGCTTTGCCAGCTGTGATCGGAGGAGCTATCAGTGAGTTCCTATGTCCGGACAGGGTGACACGGGGGTTGGCAGTGGGTTGGGGAGGAGCACTGGAGATATTGGTGACACAACACACCAGATATGCGTGGGGTCCATGTGTGTTGGCCCACCTATATTATGAGCTTCACCAGTTTGTCTACCATGGATCAGTGGGACTGGGTTGTGGAGTGACACTATTGCAGGTTTGGGCATACGAGCATCTGCCTATCACATGGTCGATACACTTCAGAGGGAGAGGTCATGGACGGAGTTTTGTTCATCTGTACGACATGATCACTTCACAGCCTCGAATTGGCAGGTTAGAGCATTGGCGGCGAGTGATAGATGACATTGACGTCGTCATCTGGAGGCCGTATCTGGGATGCGAGGAGTGGGAGGATGACACAGTGGAGCTGCCTTACACCTTCCGGAGCAGGTATTTGATTGGGCGAATGCCCTATATACTGGAGAGACAGCTGGTGGACAGAGTATGCAGGCAGTATGGCAGGATCCAGAGGATGCCACGAGGCTCAGGTATGTATGCCCGTACAGTTAGGGATCAGGTGCAGTTCAGGCCTTTATTGTCATATGATCAGGCAGTCACATAGCTGGCAGAGATGGTGCCTCTACCTTGGGATATGTGGCCAGAGATCGAGGACGCCGGGATGGATGCAGAGTATTCCGCATATTGGGCAGAGCATCCGTTCCCACGGTTGACAGATCCAGGAGAGGCATTGGAGGGAGATGGGGGGGAGATGATGATGATGATGGTGGAGGTGATGGGGGCAGAGACCGACGGAGGCGGAGGGGAGTAGTTGGGGAGAGGAGGGTGGCACCTCGGAGGGAGGTTGGACAGGAGGGATAGGCCCAGGTGGTGAGGGGTCACGGTGGATTGCCCCTGTAGGTACCAGCAGCACAGGGTCCTAGAGCACAGGGTCCTAGAGCACAGGGACAGGTGCAGGGACAGGTGCCAGTACAGGCACAGGGATAGAGATAGGTACAGGGACCTAGGCATGTACCGAGACAGGTACCCGTTCAGGCACCAGTACAGGTACAGGGATAGGTATAGGGGTAGGCACCTGTAGAGGGAGAGCCACAGGCAGAGGCAGAGGGTGGGGATCCAGAGGAGGATGAGCTGATTGAGCTCAGGGAGATCTGCCAGGGCCAGGCAGATGAGATCCAGGATCTGGAGAGGGAGAGGGACCAACTCAGGACCAGGCTCAGGGATACTGAGCGGGAGATGGATCAGGCGATTCAGTGCTACACTGAGGCTGAGACAGCGCCGAGGGCAGGGAGGCAGGCGGCGGAGGATACAGGAGCAGGCTACGCATATGTCCTGCGAGTCGGAGAGGAGATTTCCTACTGGAGGGACCTGTATTATGGTGCCATGCCAGCAGATCAGCGGGCGAGGAGCTTCCATAGACCATCGCGTACAGCGACAGCTACGGGAGGGAGCCGGAGGAGACAGGCATCAAGTGGTGGGGTCATGGGTCCTCCACCACCACCAGACAGGCAGGGTGATCCTGGAGTGGGTCCTTCTAGAGCTCAGATTCCGTCGAGGCCAGTGGCTCCGAGGGAGGGAGTTCATCATAGCCATAGAGGGCTCCCTTGTATCAATATTTGTACCATTTTTTTGTATTGTAGACACCTGCGGGTGATTTTGTAGCCATATGATTTTTTTGACATCATTGTATCATGACACATTTGATTATATATGAGAGATGATTCATTTTTGCGACAGCTATATGCATGTGTACCTATGTGATGAGATGTTCTTATGTGATGCTTATGATATGGATGCAAATATGTATATGATGCAATGCAATATATATGTTTTTGTTCTTTTATGTTGTATATGTGATGCATGATGCAAATGTGAATGTAAGTGATCCAGATGAATATGATAATGCAAATGTAAATTGTGCTAACAGATGTTGTGTGCAGGATGTGATGCAATTGTGATATCTATATGTATGTATGAAATGCTTATATGTGGTAATGCAGGTGCAAACTACATGAAATGCAAATATTTTTGGTGTGTCATTATACTCAATCATGTGATAGCGGGCTACGTGGACTCGATAAGGATGATGGAAGTCAATCAAGAAAGGGGGATGAAAGACAGAAGATATGAAAGTGAAAGAGCTTCTTGTGCGTTATCATCATTGAGCTTATTATGGCAAAATAGGTTATGACAATCGAGGCATATGTTTGACCCAGAAAGTCATTGTACCTGTTTGCATGGAGATAAGACAGTCACAAACAAGGAATGCCCCAGTTCATACTAGACTCACAGTGTCCTCATATCCTCGGACAAGTCATAGCATTACTAAGAGACAATCCACAGACAACAAATACAAATAGGTGACGATACCCCATCTTTGCCTTTCTAGTCAAAGACATCCTAGAGATAGAATCTCTAGTCAGAGACATCCTGGAAAAACTAAAAGACATGTCACCAGAAAGATGAAATCAAAAGAAAACCAAGACTCGACACCAACATCCACTGTAGTTCTCAAGCTTAGTGTCTCTTGTCACTTGTATAAGTCTTATTTGATTGTGGTCACAATGTTTACTTTCACAAAATGGATAGATAGCACTGAATCATAATGTTGTCTGAGTCTGTTGAAAGATTTGATTTGTTGAAGCCCATTGTTGCTGCTGTGTCTCATCTGAAACTGACTGACTCTATGAAACTGATACTTTATTGCGGAGAAGATGAAACTTTATTGCGGACTGGCGATGCAAATGTTGCTTTATTGCGGATTGTGCGCGGATAGACTGAAGGAAGCTGGAAGAAACTGTACTCCTCGAAACATGTGGTGTTCTCAGTTCCACACCCATCACTAGACGTAGGATTTGCCTTAGCCACAGATAGGATCTGGCTTATTATGGATGGAAAGGGAGTGAAAAAGGGGGGTTTATTATGAATGGTTAACCAATCTTAAGTAGATCAATAACAAGCCATGATGGGAATGGGTAAGTTTATTATGAGTGAATTGGTCGTGAGTGTGTGCAATGTGAAAGGATGAAAGTGAATCCTGAAGGAGGGAGGAGCAATCTCTCTACGCATGGCGCTGGTGACCCAGTTTTCACCATGGTACTTGCCCAGGGCGCCACCGAAGTGGTTTTCACCGTTGGACGAAATTATTTCTCTTTACTTTTTTCGATTTTTCAATTTTTTTGTGTCACAAGGTGCCTGTTTGCCAAGTTTTCACCAAGTAACGATTTTTTGCTTTATAATTTTTTTTTTTTGTATTTTTGTATTTTTTGATTTTTTTTGTATTTTTGAATTAGGATATTCTAGAGAACTATGTGTAAAATCTACGAAGATGCATGCTGTTGATAGGATCCTCCAAAGGTTCACCTTCTGTAGTAGAGAGCTGATATGCCGTAGATCCATAGACTGCTATAACGATGTAAGGACCTAGCCAGTTTGGTTCAAACTTGCCCCTCTTCTCTCTATCTTGTTGATTTTTAGGATTTTCTCTGAGAACCAAGTCACCTACTTCAAATTTGTGAGGCTTGACTTTGTGATTATAGCTGCGACTCATTCATTGTTGGTAAGCCTTGAGATGATTAAAAGCAGTTTGTCTCTGTTCATCCAGCAGTTCCAGTTCTTGTAAGTGAGAGACCCTATAATCTTCATCGTTGATGATGTTTTGCAAAGAGACCCATAAAGAAGGTAACTCGACCTCAATAGGCAAGATGGCTTCAGCACCGTAGACAAGTGAATATGGTGTAGCTCCTGTAGGTGTGCGGACACTTGTGCGGTAGGCCCAAAGTGTAGGATTGAGTTGGATATGTCAGTTACGGCCAGCATCATCGACTGTCTTTTTTAGGATTTTAAGAATTGTTTTATTAGACGCCTAAGCTTGGCCATTACCTTGGGGGTAATATGGTGTGGAGAAACGATGGGAAATATGGAAGCGGTCACAGAGTTCATGAACATCCTGATTTTTGAAGGGACGCCCGTTATCAGTAATAATGGACTTAGGAATACCATATCGGCAAATAATATAGTTAAGGATGAAAGTAGCAATTTGTTTCCCAATGACTTGTGTGAGAGGCACAACTTCAATCCACTTTATGAAATACTCTGTGGCTGTGATAATGAATTTATGACCATTGGAAGAAGGAGGGTGAATCTTGCCTATGAGATTGAGTCCCCATAGACAAAAGGGCCAAGGAGATGCAAGTGGTTGTAGTTCTTGTGCTGGTGCATGTATGAGGTCTCCATGAATTTGACATTGCTTACATTTCTTGACAAACTGATATGAGTCTTTTTCCATATTGGGCCAGTAATATCCAGTCCTGATGAGTTTCTTGGCCAAGGTAGGACCACTAGTATGCGGACCACATATCCCTTCATGCACTTCATGTAACGCAATCTGAGCTTCGTCGCTTTCTAAACATCTAAGAAGAGTGCCATCTAGACCTCGTTGGTATAGGATATCAGCTAGAATGACATATTGAGAGGATTGGTGAATGAAAGTGCGGCGTTGGTTGTTTGATAGATCAGGAGGTAAGATATTGTCATGAAGATATGTGAATATGGAACCATATAACTGGGATTCGGGACCAACAACGCATATCATTTCAGTAGGAGTGATCTCATATGAAGGAACCAACAGGTTGTCTACCAAGAACTCATAGCAGGTCTCATTTTGAGGTAGATCAATCAGTGAGGCAATTGTAGCCATAGCATCTACAGCACGATTCTGCTCTCTTGGGATCTGCTCAAAATCTATCTTTGTGAAGTGCTGTTTCAAATCATCCACCATTTGTTTGTAAGGCATTAATTTTTCATCTTTTGTTTGGTAATCATCAGTTGCTTAATGGATGACAAGTTGAGAATCCCCAAAAACACGAAGTTCCTGGATCTTCCACTGAACTGCAATTCGTAATCTAGTTGTTAATGCCTCATATTCCGCTATATTGTTGGTGCAAGGAAATGATAAGCGGTATGATTTTGGTATAGAATTGCCTTGAGGTGTTATAAAGAGAATACCAGCTCCTGCCCCATGCTGTGTGTATGAGCCGTTAAAGTATAGTTGCCATGGTCTTGCCTGTGATATTGTTAAAATGGATTCATCTGGAAATTCTGAATTTAGAGGAACATCATCTATCATGGGAACATCTGCTAATTGATCCACGATTGCTTGTCCTTTTATTGCTTTTCTATCTACATACTCGATATCGAATTCACTAAGGATCATTACCCACTTGGCCAATCGCCCAGTAAGTGTAGCTTTGTTGAGAAGATATTTTAATGGATCAATTCTTGCAATCAACTTAGTCTTGTGAGTGAGCATATAATGTCATAATTTCTGTGAAGCAAAGACCACAGCGAGACATGCACGCTCGATTGGTGTGTAGTTTAGCTCATATCCCACCAATGTGCGACTGATATAGTATACTGCTTTTTCCTTGTCGTCAACAATTTGTTGCGCTAGGAGTGCCTCCAGTGCTGTTGGAGTAGCTGATATGTATAGTAACAAAGGCTGATCTGGAATTGGTGGCATCAAAACTGACGGATTCAAAAGATAATCTTTGAGCGTCTGAAAAGCTTGTTGACAGTTATTATCCCATGTGAACTTGATATTTTTATGTAGCAGGTGCTGAAAAGGATTACACTTATCTGCAAGTTGTGCTATGAATCTTTGTATAGACTGGAGTCTCCCTTGTAAGGATCGAAGTTGATTGATATTTCTGGGTGGCGGCATGTCCAAGATAGCCTTGACTTTTGCTGGATCGGCTTCAATTCCTCTTTTAGACACAATGAATCCTAGGAGCTTCCCGGAGGTTACTCCAAAGACACATTTCTTGGGGTTTAATCTTACTTTGTATTTTTCGAACCGATCAAAGATGACTGAAAGTATGTCCAAATGTGTATCTCTGTCTATTGATTTACCCAAGAGATCATCAACATAATCTTCCACGGTTATGTGCATGAGATCATGAAAGATAGTGGTCATTGCTCTTTGATATGTAGCGCCTGCATTTTTCAGCCCAAAGGGCATGACATTCCAACAAAAAGTTCTCCACGGACAAGTGAATGATGTTTTGTGTTGATCCTCAGGTGCAATCCTGATTTGATTATAGCTAGAAAATCCATCCATTAAAGATAACATTTCGTGACCTGCTGTGAGATCAATGATCAAGTCAATATTTGGTAATGGGAAGTTATCTTTCGGACAAGCTTTGTTGATGTCTCTGAAATCTGTACATATTTTGATGCTGCGATCTGGTTTACTGACAGGTACTAAATTGGAGATCCATTCGGGATAATAAATTGGGCGTATGAATCCGACATCCAATAATTTCTCTAGCTCTGCTTTGACTAGTAATGCCACTTGTGGATGCATTTTCCTTCATTTTTGTTTTACTGGCTTTGCCCCCGGTTTGACTATCAAATGATGCATTACCAAATCCGGATCTAGTCCAGGCATATCAGCGTATGACCATGCAAAGTTGATTTGTCGTTCTTTGAAGAAGCTTATGAATTTTGATCTTTTTGGACTCTGTTAATGATTGAGCCAGGAATATATTGTGTGGAACCTCTTCTGTACCAATGTTTGTTTTGATAGTATCCTCTACCAACATGGATGAATTTTCCTCATATGATGCTGGGAGAATGTCAAGCCTTCCATCTTCGGGTGCCTCAGAGAGGTTTTCGCCCTCAGATACGTCCTTTCTTTTTACTTTTTTGGGATCAGATAGTGCCACAGTGTGGTTTTCACCATAAGACCCTTGATTTGTTCTTATTTTCACATTTTTGTGACTGGAAGGTCCGACACCCTCACCGAAATATGCCATGTTGTTGAGTTCTATGGTGTATCCTGCTTTGTGGTCCCCAGGGGGAAGATCATCTTGTATGCCAAGATAGTCAATAATAGCTTTGTCATTTTGAAATGTGTCAAATTGTGTTGGTCCTTCATAATCCCAGTCAATGAGTTGGTGGTGAACAAGGGGAAGGCCTTTAATGTTTTCGGAGTTTGCAGGGCTAAGAGTGAAGATGTGGTTATATTCGGGTATATCGAGGCAATCGTCGAGGTCATCGATGGCACTCTCCTCATCAATTTTGATCGCAAGCGAATCCAAATTGTTGTCACTAGTAGCGCCTTCCGGGACAGGTGTCCTCATCCTATGTGATTTTGACCTAGAACCTTGAGACAAAGACTGTGTGCAATCCTTATGGGTTGTTTCTTGACCAACTCTGAACTTTTTATAAAATTCCTCTTCTTCTGTGGATTCATCTGGCTCTCTGAATGTCTCGGTGAGCTCATAGTCACTGGAGGATTTGTCTGAACCCCATTCCCATTCATTGGAATCTGTGGAATAGTACTCCTCTTGTTGAATTTTGGCAGCTTTGATTTGTGATGCCTCTTCTGTCCTTTTAGTGTGGATCTTGGAAGTCAGAAAACCAAGTCCCTTTGAGCGTTCCCTTCTTACAATCAATTCAGGTTGTAAGGGCTCCATAACGCCTTCTTTGCGTAACCCAAGAGGGCTTTTTCCATCATACCCGAATTTTTGTAGAATTTTGCAGCCTTTGCCATATTTCTCACAGGGTATATTAATCTGATCATGTGTGTCCTCTTCAATGTCTTTGTAGAGCATTTTATATAAATCTTCCTCTTCTAGTTCGCCCCATCTTTGAAAGATAGTAGGATCCCATTTGAGTATCATGATGGATATTTGCTTGTTAGGATGTGGCCTTCCATATTCTTTTGGAGAGCTCATGACTTGTCGTAAATACATTGTCTGATTTAAAGTGTATTCTCCCATGCCTTTGTCTTGAAATTTGCCTTTAAGTTCACCCTGTTTTGATGTCGAAGGTTTCAATGACTCAGGGTCAATGTATGCCGAAGAAGGAGCAGCCTCACGATTACTGGGAATGATGGTCTCAGTATGTGATCTCAAGTTATTGCAATATATGAACGGATTAGGATCACCGTTAACTGTTACCTCGACTCCATTATGAGGAAACTTAATGCATTGATGATAGGTCGATGGGACTGCCCTCATTTCATGAATCCAAGGACGTCCTAGCAATATGTTGTATGTGAGATCCAGATCTAGGACCTGACAAACCACATCCTTTGTAACTGGCCCAATTCTTAGAGGTAAGGTGACTGTGCCCTTGGATGAACACTCTTCATCATCATATGCCTTGATGGTGATTTGATTTGTTGAATTCATAGCTTTATCAGAATATCCCAATTGTTTAATGGTGCTCAATGTAAAAATGTTTAGACCTGCTCCTCCATCTATCAGGACTCGCTTTATTCGATGTTTGTGTATGAAGGCTTCAACATGTAAAGGTGCATTATGTGGCTGACTTACGGAGGCCTCATCGGCTTCTGTGAATGTGAGGGAGTGTGGAATGGAAAGGTATCCCACCATGGCTTGAAACTGGTCCATGTTCAGATCAGTAGGAACTGTGGTGTCTCTCAAGATTTTGTCAAGAATAGCTTTATGAGCGGGGGATATACGTAGGAGCTCAAGGATGGAAATAAGCGTGGGTGTCTTCCCTAATTGTTCTACAAGGTCATACTCAGGTTTGGTTGATGAAGAAGCGGTATTTTTAGTGGAAGCACCTGGCAAAGTAATTTTACCTCGACGAGTTGTAACATGACATTTAGAGGTAGATTTGGAAGAAGATCCAACACCTCTTAGAACAATCTTGGGTCTCTGAGGAGGATTCTCAGGATTTTTGTTCTTGATGGTAATAGTAGAGATATGATTGTCCATTGAGATGTGATTTATAGTTGAATCATAGTTATAAGGTGCTCTAGTATAGTTGGCCTGATCATCTGTGACTTTGGCTTTTCCCTTGTCATGCTTTGGGAATGGTTCCTTAAACATCTCATGTTCTTGATTAGATGAGTGTCCCTCAATCTCAATATCACCTCTATCAATGAGATCTTGCACAATGTTCTTCAGTCGATGGCAATTTCCTGTCTTATGACCCTTGCTTTTATGAAATTCACAATACTCATCATCATTCCACCAGTTTGGTTTGACCTTTGGTTCATATGGAGGAAAATCTAGAACTGTGATCACTTTGTTTGCCACAAGCTTTTTGAAGACTGATTTAAGTGGTTCTCTCAATGGGGTGTACTTCCTTCGTGGTCTAGAAGTTGTTTGAGTATTCACTTGATTGTTTGTAGAACTTGATCCAGAAAAAATGAATTTGGGTCGTACTGTATTGGCATCAACAACACCATCATTGACTGTGTTCTTGTTTTTATTCCAAAATCTTGGCTTGTCTTTTCCTTTAAAGTCATCTTTGTTCTCCTTGAATATCTTAATGACTCCTTGTTCAATTAGAACCTTTTCTGTTGCTAAGCCTTTTTCAATGACATCCTTGAAGGTGGACAAACAAGCTTTCCTTAGATCATAGCCAGTGTCCTTGTTAACATTTTGTGTGAACATCTCTACCATTTGTTTCTGTGGAATTTCACAAGAGCATCTGCTAGCTAGATTTCTCCATCTTTGTAAAAATGACGCAAAAGATTCTCCCTCCTTTTGCTTAGTATTGCATAAAGTAGTGATTGAGATATCTATTTCTATATTGTAGGAGAAATGCTGAATAAATGTCTCTGCTAAGTCACCCCATGACTTAATACTAGGAGGTAATTGAGAGAACCATTCCATAGCTTGATCGCCTAAGCTTTGCGGGAACAACCTCATCAAATATGTTTCTTCTGCCACTACCTCAATGCAAGCTATGAAAAATTGTCGTATGTGTGCCTTGGGGTTTCCTTTTCCTCTATACTTGTCAAATTTTGGCGTCACAAAGTGTGCAGGAAATGGAGGCATTGGAATGCTCTTATCAAATGGATAAGGACATATGTCTCTCATAGTGTATGTTGGTTTTGGTGTATTCATGTCCTCCATTTTCTTTTGTAAATCTTTGATTTGTTGCTCCAAATTATTCTTAGGTGGCGATCGATTTCTTGTAGCATACCCCATGTTTGAGACACCAATTTGAGGAGGAGCTTGTTGCATGTATGGATGATATTGATCATAGACATGTTCATATGGAGGAGGTTTATATTGATGTGGCATATAGGGAGCACTTGGTATAGCTTCATGTTGAGGAACCCCATATCTATTTTGTGCATATATACCATATTCTATAGGCACGTCATGTTCTATTGTGTTGCCCCCAAATTTGACATGAGGTTTCCTTATGTCCAAATTTTGAGCATGCCTTTGAGTATCCACTTGTTTTGATTGATCCATAGCTTGAGCATGTGATTGAGCATATCTATTTGCATCAGGCTTCCATAATGGTCTTTGAAGGTAAGTATCATACATTTGAGCCAGTGTATGTGGGATTTCTGGTTTTTGAAGGAAAGCTGATGGCGATTCAAGTACCATATGCGGTCCTCTATTTCCTCCACTATTGGGTCTCCTTTGATCCATGTTGGAGTGAGTTTGTTGCGAGGGTCGGTTTTCCATAAGTTGAGACATGTCAAAGTCATGAGGTATTTTAGCTCCACTTTGTGCCATCATGTGTAAAAAGTACTGTCTATCCCTCTTCATTATCTCTTCAACCAATCTATTGAAATGAGAATTCATAATGGATTCTTCTACATCTGCTGATTGTATTGAAAAGTTGTCCACATTGTCATTGTGTGTAGCATTGTTGTTTGTAGTGTTTGCGTTTTCCATGTTTGGATTGTTTCTATAAACATCCATGTCAAGTAATGTAGTGTGCTCAGGATTGAAAAATAAATCATTGTCATACTCATAAGAACTCATGTTTGCGGACTCTTGAGCTTCTCTAGCTTTTCTCCTAGATTTTTGAAGGCGGGTTTCAACCATGAATTAGGTGTTTGACCAAGATGTGAGAGACTAGATGAAAAATGAAAAGAGTATGGAAGACCAAGAGTTGTATGGAGTGTAAATGAGTCTTGAGGTGTACTTGCAATGTCCAAAGTGTAAGACCAAGTATGTAAGTAGTAGAGTAGGTGTGACTTCCAAAGAGATGATAGTTTCTCTTGATGAGGTAAGCTGACCTTGACTCTAAGTAAGACCAAATGAGACCCAAAGGTAAGAAACCTTGATGAGGGACCACTTAGCAAAGTGTAGTTGTATGTAGTGTGTTGACAAAGTATGATGAGGACAAGCAAGCGACCTTTTGACTCAAGTTTAGACAAGTATGAATGTAAAATGAGATGTGAAGCAATGATGGACTGTATGAGACCCAAGGACAGATTGAATGCTAGATGAAACCTGAAGAAACAACCTAGGAAGCTCAAGTATTCCGAAACTGATTTCCTTTGTTTGCTGGACTATAAAAATTTTCAATTCTAGACACAGACGCTTCTGTATACTTCACATACGCGATTCCCAGACACAGACGTGTCTCTGTTCGACACAGACGCTACTAGAAACACAGACTCTATTATGCCCTTCACAGACGCGCTTAGATGACTCAGATGTAGTTAAAACAAACATAGACGTGTTTCTGTAAACTTCGTGCAATTTTTCCAATCTGTGAAGTTGTTTTGCTGTGACCAAATCCGACTGTTTGACTGTTTTTCGTGACAAGAGGACACAATGTTAATGAGGACTCAATGTTTGCAAGTGTTTAGACTCCAAAAGTATGTTGTTTGATGTAAAATGTTTTGCATACACTTGAAGACACAAAAGACACAATGTTTTGTTGTTTGGTCTTGAATGTTTTGAATGTTTAACATAAGACAAGCACAATTCTTATGGCTGGCCAAGACAATAGTTGTTGATCTCACATAGGGTTTTACCCCCGAGGCTACGCTATTCAAAGCGGATACTTAGATGCTTGACCTCACTGGCTTCACCCTCGGCACTCACTTCTCGGGTCAGCCAAGCATCAGTCCCCATGAAAACTCCCCATGGCGAACTTTGTATCTCTACTAAGAACTGTATGTGTGTGGGCCGCTACCAGAGGTCCGACCTCCTGCCTCAACAACTAGAAGGATTTGGGCTTCTAAAACAAAAAGGTGCTAGTAAGGGCACCCGCTCGTGTGGCCATACATGCAGCACTTTCAGCTCTGTAAATACAGAAGGCTCCCAGCCGGTAGGTGTTACGCCCTACAAATGATCAAATAAATTTGATCAAACGGGTTTATGGGGAGACATAGTGTCGGTATGAACTAATTAGCACACGTTATTCATAGTTTTCACCATGAATACATTTATTTATAGTGGTTTGGAAGAAGATGGCTTTTCTTTTGCTACCACTTGGGTCGTTCTCTTCTCACTAGTAGTCCTAATGACCACACGGGAAGACAGGCCCTCTAAAGATTAAACAAAAAGAGCCTATTGCTCAAGACACAAAAGACAATGATTCAATTTTAGTGCACCAATGGAAGTGTTTGCTAATCTATGAAAACAAGGTACACAACAAAATTTTGAAACCCTAGCCAAGGACTTGCAACAAAATTTGTTAGTAGTTTGGGTTGTTTCAAATGATCACCCCTTCCTGCAAGCACACGAGTTAGGTAAATTTTAAAAACCCAAAAGACTTTGTGAAAGAGGGGCCTTCAACCAAAACGTTTTTGCTTCCAAAACAAGCTGCACAAACTTAGTTAGCTAGATTTGATAGGGTTAGTCCAAAAATAAACCAAATCTGAAACCCTAAGTGCGAAATCCAAAAATCGAATCAAAGAAAATTTTAAAATTTCGAAACAGTAAAAACACAAACGCTTTTACCCCCAACACAGACGCGTCTATATGACACAGACGTGGTTCTGTGATGCACAGACGCTGCCAAAAATCACAGACGCCCCTCTCAGACACAGACGTGAGCAGAAACAACACAGATGTGCTTATGAAACATAGACGCTCCTGTCTGAAACCTGCAAAATAAAACTTGTAAAAAACACAGACGCGACTCCAATATCCGCAGACGCTCCTGAAAATCAGAGACGCGATCCGAAAGACGCGGAAAAACCTAAAATGTCGTCGAAAAATGTCCGATCTGCAACTTCAAAAACACAAAATCTGCAACAAAAAGGTTAAATGCAAAGGGACAAGAGTCCCACCGGGCGTGCCAAAATGTGTATGGTGAAAATGGATAACAATAATAACAATATTGAAAGGCTAAATGAATCCAACCACAAAACCCTAGCCTAACAATCAACAAAGATCCACCATAACATATGAAGATTACCTAAGACAATGCAAATCACATGAAATCACAAAGATTATACCATCACATGTCCAATAGGGTTTTGATCTCCATTCTTCCTATCTCCATTGATCTTTCTTGATATATTTGCTCTCAGATTTTATGTGCACAAGAGCTCAACAAAGAACAGAATGTGGTTGCAAGTAGAATCGTAGTGTAGCCAAAAATGATCATTAGCATGAGTGATTAGACATTAGGGTTTGACAATGAAGAAGGCATCTCTTTAAATAGAAGACACAATATGAAATGGAGGGATAAGATTGAGAGGTGTAAAAAGGAGGTCGGCTAGGATTAGAGGGTAGGTAAAAGAAATACCAAAATAATGAAAGGGGTAGGTAGTGTAGGAATTAAGAGATGAATGACATGTGTCATAGGTAGAAAAAGCTAATGAATTAATTAAATAAATAAAGATTTATTTAATTAATAGAAGAAATGAGATAATTAAATAAATAAAATATTTATTTAATTTAGGAAAAGGATAATTTAAATAAATAAATGTATCTATTTAAATGAGAAATAAGGCTAGAAGAGGATAAATGAATTAATTAAATAAATAAAGATTTATTTAATTAATAGAAGAGTTAGGCTTAGATAATTAAATAAATAAAATATTTATTTAATTAGACATGACAATTTTAGGTGTCTACACCCATCAATATAAGCAACATCATATACAAATGGAATTATATGAAATGCATCATTATAGTATATGCATGGCATGAGAATGATCATATTAAATGCATATAGGCCCACATAATGATAATTGAATAACAAAACACACATGCTCAAGGGGATAACATCACCAACAATAAGCACAAGGTATAACCCATATCACAAATTATACAACACAATCATAAACACATGCAAACATTGTCTCATATAGCACAAATATAAACAAATACAATTAAGGTCTCTTCCAATCACAACATGGTCAAAGATGGGTCTCCCATTAGACACCAAGTTTGACAACATCAAGGATGAGGAACCCATAGTATTTAGGGATGGATTGCTATCACAAGGCTTGAAGGGATGGCTAAGTCAAGTTGGGTATGAATTAAGTCACCCATGTGAGGAACCCAACTAGCAAGATATAGTACTCTCCAAGTGGGCATGCCTTTTATCCTCATATTAGCACTATGGCTATATCATAAGCATCATTATCTTTGCTATTTTTTATTACCTAATATCATTAGTTATCACTTAATTAGAAAACTCTTCTCTATCATATCTTCAAGCCTTTTTGTACCTTGGTCTATGTCAAGAGCCACCTTTGTCCTACACCCCACACCTCCAATCTTAGGTTCATCACGACAACCAATTAATTAGCCATGTCATAGATTTTAATTCAAAATATTTGGAATTTCCATGGTCTCAACAATTTCTATATAAAAAATAAATAAGGATAATTCTTTTTCTACATTAAAAATCCTTCTAAAATCAATTAGAAACCTAATTTTAAAAAAAATTTACACATGAAAACCACAATTTTTTTATTCAAAACTCCATTGATAAAAGCTTTAAATTTTAAATTTAGTTTTCTAAAATTAAACATAAATTCAAAATATGCAAGTAACCACACTTTTGAAGTCAATTTCACATTTTAGTGGGTTTGAAAGAAAAAAATACTAAAATGACATAAAAATGGAATTTTCTTGAATTTTTTAATTTTTTTTTAAATTACTAAATGAAATTCTATGAAAATATATCTAAATAGAAGGTCATATGCTACAAACATTCATAGAAGAAAACAAAATACAAAAATAAATAAAGAGAATTATCTCAATCTTCAGATTTCTAGAAATACTAGATACCTCCAAAATTACACAAATCCAATACAACACAGGCATACCATCCATCCTTCCTTTCCAATTCACCCATTCCAAGCAAATCCACCCATTTTATCAATTTGAGAAGAGAGGGTTTGAGAGAGAGAGTTAAAAAAAAAATAGAGAAATAAAAGAAAAGTGAAATATATATATTTTTTTAAAGAACATAAAATAAAGAGCATATAAGAATGCTTGTGCATGGAGTGTTAGGTATTTCTAGTTGGGTTCCACATAAAGGTAAATTGATTCATATTTGACTTCACTTAGCCATCCTTTTGAGCTTTGCAATGATACTTCTTTCCTAGATCATATGGGTTTCTCATCATTGATGCCATTGGACTTGGGGTTTAACAAGAAACTCATATTTGACCATGTTGTGATTGAAAAAGACTTTGATAATATATTTTTTTATTTTGATGCTATCTAAAACTATGGTTGTATGATCTGTTTATGATCATGTTGTATGGATCATGTTGTATGTTTTGTGATATGGATTATGTCTTGTACTTATTGTGGGTGATGTTATTCTATTAATCATGGGTGTTTTGTTATTTGATGATCACTTAAGGTATGTTTATGGAAATGGGCGATCAAAAAAGAGTCTTACGTGACCACTTTTTTTAAATAAAGAAGCGATTTTGGATGAAAAATTTAAGATAGTTACACTAAAAATTTGAAGATGCAACAAGAAAAAGAGTTGTAGTGCTCTAAATCTACTTTTTAAACTATCATTTAAGAAAAATTACAGAGATTAAGGGGTTCAAATACAAGGAGCCCACAAAGTGCTCTTATTTTTGTCAAATAGACATAACATAGTATCTAGTTTGGTCCCCCTAAAATGTTAGATTTTTTTAGTATATCAAACATCACAATGAATATAATTTTTACTAATTTTCAAAGTGAACACATCCTAAAAAGTAAAAAATTAAACATGCAAGCCCCTAATTTTTTTGGAGAGTAATTAAATTTTTTTTTTTTTGACTATGTATAGAATATTTTCTAGTTTGTAAAAATGTATTATTTTTTTCAAATTTCAATGAATGGGTAAAAATTGAGACCAAAAATATCATACGTAGGATGTTGAAAAAAATGGAGATACTAGCAAAAGAAATTAAATATAAAAACAATAGCATAATTGAAACATAGAAATTATCACATGGTTAGGAAGATAAGAGGGCTCAATGTTACTATGCCATTTTTTGACTTGACATTGAAAAATGTGCAAACCTAATGGAGAGTGCACTCAATATTTTTCCATTTTTTTTAGAATTTGTAAAAAGACACTTGGAGATGTTTACATGTAATTCCAAACCTTTGGGTTGGATTCCAAAGGAAAATTCAACCCTAAAGGTTGGAAATACTTAAAGAAAAAACAATACAAGCACACTATAAGACACTGATGTTTGTGTAAAAATGATATCTCTCTCCTCATTTACCCTCCCTCTCTAAACCTATCTCACTTTTCTATCCCTCCTTCCTCTCTCTCTCTCTCTCTCTCTCTCTCTCTCTCTCTCTCTCTCACACACACACACACACACACACACACACACACATCTCTACTTCTCAACATTATTTGACCATTTTGGAACAATGAATGCATTCTTGCAAAAAGCATTAGTTAAGAGCTATATAAACGTGGAACAAGAAATCTTCAATATTTTGTGCGTTTTGGAGCCTATCTAAGTAGGAAAATCAATATGGGTGTTTTAATGTTATTAGGGGGATTTTTTGTACCCCAAGTGTCTTGATTGTTCTAGGATAACTATTTTTTTTTGTAGTGCCTTAAAAGCCCTAAGAGCAACAAATTGTCAAACTATGACAAAGTGGTTCTTAAAGCTTGTCACATCTAAAAATGTTAATCCTAAACATATAAGTAGATATGAGTTCCCTCTATAGTACCCTATCTTAATTCTAGTCAATTTGATATTGTTTAATTATTTCAACAATGAATCCATTCTTGCAAATAATATTAGTTGAGAGTAGTGTAAACATGGAAACAAGTTTTTTTATATTTTGGGTGTGACCAACTAAATACACCAACTGCTAGAGTAAATAATGTTTAGTACTTAGTCAAGGTCTTGTACCTTGTAATTACCTAGTGAGGAACATATTTACATATTAACTTAGATCCTAGGTGGCATTTTAGAAGTTAGTTATAAATGGGTAATGTTCACTTTATTTACTTTTAGTTACCTGTGAATCTAATATTTGCATTAGCCATTAATGTTTATATCAAGGTAGTTGATCATACTGCATCACACATTTCCTAAATAAGAAAGGGCTCTTGTACATTTGTAACACATCCCATATCCCATATCTTAATATTCAAGAAAACTCATTATCTTGCATTCTCTCTTGTGGAAAACATACTTTTTTTGTGGGTGATCTTAGAGTCTACAACTCCTACATGGTATTAGATCCATGGTCACACAAAACCCTTCTTAGATAGAAGGGTAGAGTTATTGCCAGATGATAGATCTTTTGTGGGTTTCATTGTTGGTTAATTTTGGCACATGTTGGAGAAGATCTGAGCTCACTATTGAGTCTAGGATAGTTTAGAAAATCAAGATTGTCTTTTATTTTTTTTAATTTGACATTTTTTTCCAAATTTATGATGGTTTGAAGTTGGAACATGTTACCAGATCTGAAAGGCATTTGATTTTTTGGAGTAGATTGGGCCAAAACAGACCCTAGTATTATGTCTAGAAGGCTTGAGAACCCTAGGAATGTCTGTATATTAAAATTTGACATCTTGACCATCTTGACCCCAAGCATAAGATAAAATTTTACCTCTTTTTTAGCTATATGGATTTGTATTTGGTCATATGACCATTCGATCCATATAGCAGTTTGCATCACCTATATTGTTGGCGAAAATTCTAGAATATTCATAGTATGTTCAACTCTTTATGTCTTGCATGTGTCATGTTTGCATGACTTGCATAATATGTTGTGTCTGTTGTATGAATCCTATGCTAACTTGTCACATCATCTTGTGTAAGCATTTTTATATTAGCCTTTTAATTAATTTTTTACTCACCACAATTAATTTTTTAAAACATTTCTAGTGCTTTTTGTGTGTTGAGCAGTTTTCTATAGGATTATGGGCTAAAGAGTTTTGTGGGCGGGGTGGAGGGCACAAACATTGCACACCTGCCACCACTACTAGCACTGCCACCTAGGTGGCATCATTGTCCTTGATGATGACCTCTTTTTCTACTACCTAAGACCATGGTCACATGTAAAATAGTGGGCTAAGTGTTAGGTGCCTAAGTTTTTCCCCTTATACCCTAACTGGGCATTTTTTTAATGGGTCATAACTTCATCCCAAGCCAATTTTTCTTATTATTGAATTTTATTTCTCATTAAAATCAGTTTTTGTTTATTTTGGACCTCACATCTCATAACGTTTTGACATGATATCCAATTTTCTTGATTCTTGTGGCATTGGAAAGGTATTGAGGAGCTCCATCATTGTGTTTATGCACTTTTTATAAATTTATCCCTAAGTATTATTTATTTGGTTTTTTGTTCATATGCCTGTGTGACTGATTACTTGGATATCATAACTCCTAAAAGGTTTGTTTTTTCTGGAAAGGCTTCATTTTATTCTTCTCTAATCATTCTAAAAAGAAGTCTAAACTATAAACAATGGAGAGATGACATCATAAAGCATCGTAGATGGATTCATTATTACTACATTTGTATAATCTTGTTACCTCTCCTGACACTCCTAGTAATAAATTTGCTTGGAATTGTAAAAGGGATCATGCCTTAGGAGTTATAACTATGCATGTAGATGATGACACATTTAAGTATATTCTTAATTTTGAGTGTCCTCATGCTCTTGTGACTAAAGTTTGGGATTTATAGAGATGTTTTAATACTCAAACATTCCCAGATGATCATGTTTTATATTCTTTGGTGATTCTTCACTTTTAAGAATGGATACCATATGATTGTGATATTTTTCAGAAGTTTGATTCTTTGGAGTACTTTGAAACTTCAAAAGATGAATATGACGTTGCTTTAGAGGTTTATAATTTTTCTTCAAACAAATTTTTAAATGTATCTTCACCTTCATTGATTCCTTGTTTAGAGTAATTGATTAAGACTTCCATCGTTATTGTTCATTGAGACATTCATTGTATTTTAGATTTGGAGGACACATTTGAAGGGTTAACTCTAGTCTTTTATGATAACCATTGTACTCCTATTGTTAAACCATACTCATCATTAGAGATTTTTTAGCATCAATTTCTATATAGTTCTAGTTTGTCACCTTCTTCATTGATTGGGCATGCACCTAATTAGATTACGACATCATCATCTTTCATGACATCATCATCTTTCATGGACAAGGAGACACATGAGTAGTTTTTAGAGACATCATAATATTTCTTCATGCTTCCTTATTTCAATTCCTATTCTAAATTGGAAGCATTCCTAAATTTGTACTTGGTTTTCTTTCTTCCTAAGGGGAGACAATTTGTTGTAGATATTGTCCATCATGTTTTGCCTTCAGACACTTACCATTTTTGTAGGAGATTATTCATTATTGGGGGTTTCTTTGTTTCTCTCTTTCCCTCTTATGGTGGGGATATAAATTGTATCTTATGATGGATGCATTTCTCGGAGGGTATTAATGAGACCTTCATAGATCACTCATTCTATCACTTGTACATGATCATCTTTTGCATTCTCTCTTTTAAAGAGGGGTTTTCTCCCAATTGGTTTTTCTCCTTTTCTCCATTTCTCCATTTGGGAGAGATCATTTATACATGGGTACCTAAACTGGCCTAGCATCCAGGACCCATCTTTGCGCTATTTGCATAATAAGTACACCTTCCTAAGTTACACTTAAGGGGTGAGGCCGGGGAAGGGGGGTGGGTTTAAATGAATAATGTCTAGTACCTACTCAAGGTCTTGCACCTTGTAATTACCCAATGAGGGGACATGTTCACATGTTAAGTTAACTTAGGTCCTAGGTGGCATTTTAGAAGTTAGTTATAAATGGATCATGTTCACCTTATTTACTTTTAGTTACCTAGGAATTTAATATTTGCATAAGGCATTTAATATTTGTATCAAGATATTTGATCATACTACCTCACGCCTTGCCTATATAATCAAGGCCTCTTGTACATTTGTAACATATCTCGTCTTATATCTCAATATTCAAGCAAGCTCATTATATTGCATACTCTCTTGGGGAAGGAATTTTTTTATTTTTGTAGGTGATCATGTAGTCTACAAATACTACACGAGACCCGAAGCCAACATGTCAAGGTGGGTGGATAAATGCTACTTGATGCCTTATTTCACAACCCAACTGTCATAATCATTGCAAACTATAAGCTTCTAATAAAGTCTCTTAAGAGACAAGTGAAAAATATTGCCAAACTATGATAGAATGCTTCTCAAATTTCATGGAACATAGTCCAATATTTTATATGAGTCCGCAAATAGATACATAGTCCCCCTACAATACCCCATTTCAATTTTGGTCAACTTGACATTGTTCGACCATTTAAAAAATGAATGCATTCTTGCAAAAAGTGTCAATTGAGGGTTGTGTAAATGTGAAAATAAGTATTTTTAATATTTTGTGTGTTGTGGGGCCCAACCAATTATACCAACATGTTGAGGTGGGTAGGTCAATGCTACCAGAGGCCATGTTTACATCTAATATTTTCATTTGATCAACCTTTAATGTTTCATGATAATCATCTATATCACTATAGTAATCTTCTTACATGATGTGAAATCAAGTTATAGAAAGTGAAATGAGAATAGAAAAAATATAATAATCATGACATAAATAATGTAAAGGTGAAATGAGAATAGAAAGGCACTCAAGATCAATGCAAGAAAATATTAAAGTGTGAAAATACACATGACGAAAATTATAAAACACAAGTGAGATACTTACATGTGGAGCTCACAATTGATGTAGAGTGAATTTGTCTCTCACCGGTTTGTGCTACCTTGTCTAGGTATCTCCTCCAAGCTACACAAGAACCATCCAATGATTATACACCTCACATCCTCCAAGGGTCTGCAAGACTTACCCTCTCTGACCTTCCCAAGGTCCTTAGACTAGAATAAGCGCTTGTTGTTTTGTGAGTTCCATTTTCTTGGTTAGGAGACCTTGTTTTTCCCACTCCCTTTCACACTCAACCTGAGAGTTCAACCCCTCTACCACAAGATATTCATTCCCCACAATACACACATAAGGATGGATTATTTTGGATGAATTCTCGACCCTATCCCTTGCTCAAGAGCTTTGACCTTTACCGGTTCCAATTTTTTCAAACAAACTTCACTTTTAGGCCTAGCCGAAGACCTAATTTCTAGTAGCCTTGTCAGCGGGGTAATCTACATTTATCTGCTAAACTTCATTAACAACCCTATGAACTCTTTTAAATTATAGACACACTTTTGGAGTTTACATACAATATCTCAAAACCAGAGGTGGGTTTTGTCATTAACATATCTAACCCTTACTAGTTAATTAGGCCTAGAAAGTAGGGATTGGTCAAAACTCCTTCACCAGGTCATTTGCCTGAGTGAATTGATGATAGTTTGGGGTTTGTGCTTCCATATGTAATTCCATTCCAATAATACTTCATCTCCATCCATCGGATTCACCCAATTAGGGCATGTTATCCATGATTCCTATGCTTGCCAACTCAACGTGCCAAGCCTAGGGTATCATGGAAAATTTTTGATTTGACTTCCCCTGACTCAAAACCAAAATGAAAACATAGTATACATAACAAAATAACATTCCACAAGGTTTTAGGGAGGATATCCACCATGGAACGTTAGGTTGGAGCCATTTTGCTCTCAAAACCTTGGTTTTTAGGACCTTTGAACCCGCCTGCAAAAAAATGAAGTTTATTCACAAACTACAACACTTCAAGACTCCAAATAAAAAAAAAAAATGAAGGTAAGACACTAGTCTAACAATCAATGATCTTGTTTTGGGATTCTCAATCCGTACAGGTCGTAAAAGCTTGCAAAGAACAACAAAAACTCGGTAGAACACACCAAATGGGAAACCAAAACATGTGTATTTTCTTCAGTTCTTCAACCACCTTCAACAACCGATTATCATCAATCTTTCCAAGCCTTATAATAGACTTGGAGTAGTTACATATGCTCACAGCCGAATGTGTCAGCCAACTAGTCGTTGTTATCTGAAAATGTTGCAAAGTTGCTATGAGCAAATTTTACAACTTTTACAATTTGTTTCATAGGTGAGAAACTTTGCTGAAGCCCAAACTTGGTCACCTCCAAGTGAATCATATAACCTTAAAAACTTCAAAACAATATCAACAAACCTACATTAACTGAAAAAAAACTTATCCTATTAAGTGCTCTACTTGGAACCCTTAAGAGCTCACATGCCAACATTGGCCAAAAAAAGACTCTTAGGGCACTTACAATCATTTGAGAACACACTCAATAACCTCTTGGACTTATTACAAAACTAAAAACATGATTCCAACATCCTGGAAACAAAGTCAACAAAAATTGCTAAGTGCCCCTACACCATATTCCTGAGGTAGGAAAGACTCAAGTCCCTTGAGTGGAAAGGGCTTGAATAGTGGTTCCATGCTTTGAAATATCTCTTTTTGACATCCATGTAGCTTCAGATTCAAGGAGACCTATCCATTTAACCAAGTAGTCTCTATAGAATCCTTTCCTAGTCCTTTTGACAATTTTGGAATCTAGGATGCAATCCAATGTCACCGATTGGCTTGGAGGGAGGTCTTGTATCCAATATACATCTTTAGTAGCAGTAGAATCTTCTTGGTTTGCAACTGACTAAGTTCCTTTATATTGGAACAAATCACATACATTAAAGATTGGTGATATGCCCAAGTTTGGTGGTAGTTCCACCTCATAGGCATTATTGCCATACTTATGCACAACCTTAAGAGGTCCAATCTTCTTCATACATAGTTTTCTAGGCTGCACCATAGGGAGTCTCTCCTTCCTCAGATAGGCCATAACTAGATCACTAACTTTGTAGTGTACTTCTCTTCTTGTTTTGTTTGCTTGTGTCTTGTATTTCTCATTGTTTTGTTGTAATGTTTTCTTAACTTGTTCATGGATCTCCTTCATATTCTCTGCAAATTTTTCCCCTTGAGCACTCCTATTGTCCATGGAACTGAGATCTCTGAGTTCTAAAATACCCCTTGGATGACATCCATATACAATCTCAAATGGACTCTTGCCTGTGCTCCTATTGACAAAGTCATTGCAAGCATACTCTGCTTGTCCCAATACTAGATCCCAAGCTTGACCATGTTGTTTGGTGAGACATATCAACAAATTACCCAAGGACCTATTAACTACTTCAGTTTAAACATCATATTATGGATGGTATGCAAATGAAAAAGAAAGGTTGGTACCAAGTTTCTTCCACATGGTTCGTCAAAAGTGGCTGACAAATTTTGTATCTCTATCACTCACAATGCTAAGAGGTAAACCATGGATCCTTACAATCTCTTTAAAGAAGAACCCTGCGATGTAAGAGGCATCATCAGTGCATTTTCAAGGAACAAAGTGTGCCATCTTGCTGAATCTATCCACTATGACATAGACACTGTCATATCCTCTTGGAGTTCTAGGTAAACCAATGACAAAGTCCATACTCACACACTCTCATGGCCTTGTTGGTATGGCTAGAGGTTGATATAAACCTGCATTATTGGAGGTACCCTTATCCCTTTGACAAATAGCATATTTCTCCATAAAATTCCTAACATTTGACTGTAGCCTAGGCCAATGGTAGAACCTGCCAACCTGCTCTAAGGTCTTGTCAAGACCAAAATGTCCACTTAAAATGTCTTGATGCTTCTCCTTGATGATATTGTCTCTCATAGAGAACTTTGGTATGAAAAGTAGGTGTCCCTTAAACAATAAGCCTTCCTGAAACATAAAATCAAAATAGGCAACATGATAAGCATTAACAAACTTTGAGCAAACATCATATGCTTCACCAAAATCTTTGTCACCTTGGTAGAGGTCTTTGAGGTCATTTAACCCCACACTCTGTAGTTGCACTTCTTGGATGGTTAGAACCCTTCTACTTAAGGTATCCGCTACCTTATTGGTGACTCCTTTCTTGTGCTTGATGGAAAAGCTGCAGGCCTATAAATACTCAACCCACTTGAGGTGTCTTTGATTCAATTTCTCCTAGCCATTCAAAAAACCAAGTGCATGCTTATCAGTGTAGACTATGAACTCTTTAGGTAACAAATAATGCCACCACTTCTTGAGTGCTTGCACTATGGCATATAACTCTAGATCATAAGTAGAATACTTTTGTTTTGCTTCACTGAGATTCTCAGAAAATAATGCAACTGGGTGACCTTCTTGGCTCAAAATAGCCCATATAGCCAACTCGCTAGCATCACACTCCATAGTGAAGAGATGATTGAAATCAGGAAGCCTAAGGTAAGGGAGTTCTGCTACCTTTTGTTTTAACATCTCAAACCCCTTGTCTGTTGAACTAGTCCACTTAAACCGACACTTTATCCCACATTTGATGGTGTTCAAGATAGGTGCACACACATGGCTAAAATCTCTAATGAATTTCCTATAAAAATAAGCTAAACCATTAAAACTTCTTACATATCCTATTGACTTAGGAGTAGGCCAATTCACTATTGCTTCCACTTTTGATGGATCCATTTTTAAACAGCCTTGAGAAACTACAAAAACAAGATACACCAATTCATTTTTGAAAAACTCACATTTATCCAAGTTGATCATCAACTTTTCTTGATGTAGCTTCCTGAAAACTTGATTCAAATGTTTGATATGCTCCTCCTTTGACCTACTAAAGATCAAAATGTCATCAAGATAAACAATGATAAACTTACCAATGAACTCTACAAGAACCTCATTCATGAGTCTTATGACGGTGCTAGGTGCATTTGTGAGCCCAAAGGGCATCACCAACCATTCATAGAGCCCTTCATTTGTTTTAAAGGTTGTCTTCCCTTCATCACTAGGTCTGATCCTAATTTGATGTTAACCTGATTTCAAATCCACCTTAGAAAAGTAGTAAGCTCCACCTAGGTAGTCCATTAGATCTTCAATCCTTGGAATTGGGAACCGGTACCTATTTGTGATTTTGTTTATGGCCCTTGAATCAATGCACATCCTCCACTTTCCATCTTTCTTAGGTGCCAAAATAGTAGGCATTGCACATGGACTTAAACTCTTTTTTATCAACCCCTTATCTAGCAATTCCTACACTTGCTTTGCTATTTCCTTATTTTGAGTAGGTGTCATTTTGTAAGAAGCTTTGTTTGGCAAAGTTGAACCAGGTATGAGGTCTATCTGATGGTTAAAATCTCTCATAGGGGGTAAGGAATCCAATATCTCATTGACAACTATGTCTTTGTACTAGTCTAGAAAGGTCTGCACTTGAGGTGTCATCGGTTTGGTTTCAGTCTTTGTCTCTTCTTTGGGGTTCACTATGAGAGCACATCCTTGGTTCCCTTCATGCTTCAACAATTTTAGGAATTCTTTCCCACTGAGCAACATAACACTTGATCCAACATGTCTTTCTTCACTCTATTCAATCAAGGGGTCCATTTGAAACTTCCTACCCTCCTTGGTGATAATATAAGAATTCTTCTCCCCATCATGTATGGCTTTGACATCATACTGCCAAGGGCATCCCAACAACAAGTGACATGCATCCATGGGTAATATGTCACATAGCACACTATCCTTGTAATCTCCTATTTCTAAATGTACCCAATTTTTCTCATCTACAAGCACATGCTGACCTTTACTTAACCAAGATACCTTATAGGGGGTGGTATGTGGCAACCTTTTCAATTTTAGTTTGTCAACCATCTCAACTGATACAATATTCTTAGTAGACCCTAAATCCACTATAACTTTATAAATATTACCATGAGATCTACAAGTGGTTTTAAAAAGTGTCTTCCTTTGTGTAGGTTCTTTGGACCGTGGCATCTTCAACAAGGTCCTTCTTAGCATTAGATTCTCTCCATCTAGGATTGGTCCTACCTTTTTGATTGGTGAGGTAACACTTTGATAGTCTTTTTCTTGCACCAACTGAGTTCTCCTATCTCCCATGTGAGAGCTCAAAGTCTTTTCTAGACACCAGCTCATGGTATGCCCCACTTGATGACAATGGTAGCATTTGCTAGTGAAGACTGTGGTTCCTCTTCCTGAATTGCCAAATATGCCTCTATAGATATTTCTCCCTCTAGAGTTGCCTCTAAACTATCCTCCTTTGTTAGATTTATCACCACCATTCTCTGATTGATTGCCTTCTTCATTCTTGTTGGGATTATAGCCCCTTCCAAAGGTGCCTCTTCCTCTGTAACCTCTACCACCTCTGCCCCTTTGATTATGTTCACTTTTCCTTTTGATCTTATTTTCTACTCTCAACACTAACTGAAATCATTTATGGACTATGTTAGGTGCTATCATGTTGATCTCATCTTGAATGTTTTGTCTAAGGTCATTTAAGTACCTTGCAACCTTATCCACTTCTTCCTCTTTCTTCCTAGCTCTTAGGGTAATTTTGTTGAACTCCTTTGTATAGGTACTCACCTCCATTTCTCTTTGTTTCAAATTCTACAACTTCTTGTGCATCTGCACCTCATAATCTATAGGTAGGAATTGAGTTTTAATCCCGATCTTCATTCTCTCCCAAGAGGTGATCTTCTTCCTCCCGATTTTTTCTCTTTCTTCTTGCATCATGTTCCACCACACTAGGGCCGATCCCTTCAATCTTGAATTGCCCAAATTGGCCCTCTTTTCTTTTGCAACTTCCTTGTATTCAAAATGATTGTTCAAGGCTTCTATCCAATCCAATAACTCTTCTCCATTTAGGCTTCCATTGTAGTTAGGTAAACCTTCTATCTTATCTTTATTGAGTGACTTGAGGGCATCCAAGAAGATCTACTAATCTTTGTCCAACTCCTTCTTTTCTATTATGACTCCTATCACATCTACATCTTCATCATCAGTTTCATCACCCCATTTAGTGACTTTTCCCTTGCCTTTCTTGGTTTCTTGCTCTCGGGCTTCACTAAACATGTCTTGGACCAACTTCTTGATGGCCTCTTAGCTCATTGCCTTTGGTGGCATGTTGCTGGCTTCTGATTCTACCTCTAGGTCTGACATACACCACTTTGTTCAATCAATTGGCTCTGATACCGATTTTATGTAGAGTAAATTGTCTCTCACAGGTTTTTGCTACCTTGTCTAGGTATCTCCTTCGAGCTACACAAGAACCATCCATTGATTCTACACCTCACACCCTCCAAGGGTCTGCAAGGCTTACCCTCTTTGACCTTCCCAAGGTCCTTAGACTAGAATAAGCACTTGTTGTTTTGTGAGTTCCATTTTCTTGGTTAGGAGACCTTGTTTTTCCCACTCCCTTTCACACTCAACTTGAGAGTTCAACCCCTCTACCACAGGATCATCATTCCTGACACTACACACATAAGGATGGATTATTTTGGATGGATTCCCAATGCTATCTCTTTCTCAAGAGCTTTGACCTTTACCGGTTCCAATTTTTTCAAACAAATTGCACTTTTAGGCCTAACCAGAGACCTAATTTCTAGCAGCCTTGTCAGCGGGGTAATCTGGATTTATCTGCTAAACTTCATTAAAAAACCTATGATCTCTTTTACATTCTAAACACCCTTTTGGGGTTTACATACAATATCTCAAAACCGGACGTGGGTTTTGTCATTAACATATCTAACCCTTACTAGTTAATTAGGCCTAGAAAGTAGGGATTGGTCAAAACTCCTTCACCGGTCCATTTTCCTGAGTGAATTGATGATAGTTTAGGGTCTGCACTTCCATATGGAATTCCATTCCAATCATACTTCACCTCCATCCACCAGATTCACCCAATTAGGGCCTGTTATCCATGATTCCTAATGCTTGCCAACTCACGTGCCAAGCCTAGGGTATGGTGACAAATATTTGATTTGACTTCCCTTGACTCAAAACTAAAAAGAAAACATATTATACATAACAACCTAACATTACACAAGGTTTCGGGGAGGATATCCACCATGGAACGTTAGGTTGGAGCCATTTTGCTCTCAAAACCCTGGTTTTTAGGACCTTTGAACCCGCCTACAACAAAATGAAGTTTATTCACAAACTACAACACTTCAAGACTCCAAATCAAAAACAAAATGAAGGTAAGACGCCAGTCTAATAATCCATGATCCCTTTTTGGGATTCTCAATCCGTACAAGTCATACAAGCTTGCAAAGAACAACAAAAACTTGGTAGAACACACCAAATGGGAAATCAAATCTTGTCTATTTGTTTCAGTTCTTCAACCACCTTCAACAACCAATTATCATTGCTATTTCCAAGCCTTATACTGGCCTTGGAGTAGTTACATATGCTCACAACCAAATGTGTCAACCAACTAGCCGTTGTTGTCTGAAAATGTTGCAAAGTTGCTATGAGCAACTTTTGCAACTTTTACAATTTGTTGTATAGGTGAGAAAATTTGCTCAAACCCAAACTTGGTCACCTCCAAGTTACTCATATAACCTTAACAACTTCAAAACAACATCAACCAACCTACATTAACCCAAAAACAACTTATCCTATTAAGTGCTCTACCTGACACCCTTAAGAGCTCACATGCCAACATTGGCCACTAAAGACTCTTAGGGCCCTTACAATCATTTGAGCACACACTCAATGGCCTCTTGGCCTTATTACAAAACTAAAAACATGATTCCAACATCCTAGAAACAAAGTCAACAAAAATTGTTAAGTGCCCCTACACCAACAATAGACAATATTTAAAATGGCAATATCATTTGCATTTAATATAATGGATCAATCACTACTATTAGCTAGAATGCATATGCGATTTAGTTCATTGTTGCACATAAAATCTTATTGATAAACATGCCCTCGGTCACATGACTAATATAAATCAATAATGTGAGTACTAATTACGTATTTGTACCCTCCTTAAAAATATAAATACATAATTTAAGTTAATATGTTGGTGATTGCTATTAAAATCATCATAAAGATGTGACAAAATGCAACTAGTCCATACATACTATTCCCACTTGAGTTTTCCATGCTCTCATAGTTAGATTGATAATAGTGCACCATGTGAACTAGGTTCGTAGTATAAAAATCTACATATTTAAAATTAAATTGGTAATCATCATGTATCTTAATGCAAATGGGTGGAATGATCCAATGTCTATCAATTAATTAGTGGAGTAAACTTGTTGAAGAATAACCATAGATACTAGAGAGAACTACTAACTAGAAAATGATGATCTACTACATCACCCTATGCACACTGTTAATATTTATTTAATTTGTGTTGTTGTTATATCACCACACTCGTATTTTACCTATGCCGAATAAGGATTTATCCCACTTTAGCACAAGACCACCAACTAACCTACCAACAAGCATGCCACCTCACTATGCATACATCTATCTACCAAAGTGGATTTATTTATAAATATGTATAAAAATAAAGAAACTACCTAGGTTGGTAACCCTTACTATGTTTTGGTTCCCAATATCTACATCACTATAAAGTATTCAAATAAACTAAGTTAGTAATAGGATATAAGCAACCAACATTCAATTATCTGATTGTATGGAATGAAATAATATATCTATCTTCCATGAAACAAAAAAATTGATTAATAGATTCGTATGAATAACATATAGGCCACCATATATGAAACTTTGGATCTTAATCAAGGTAGATTAATTTCACTAATAACATATGTACATAATTTTGCATAGGGGAACCACTTTAGCTCAACTAATGAAATGTAATAAGGCCCATTAGATTAATGTGAACTAGGACATAAGGGGGCATACAACTGTTAAAAGAAAAAAATGAGAGTGAAATATTAATTATTCATTCTCATATTAGTTACAAATGTTTAGCTATAAATGTAACATTATTTAGACAACATAAATACAGGTGATATGATATGTTAGCTTTTCGGTTAGATGGAAACACCCAATATTGAGAACCAAATTGAAATATTTGACATTTATTTGACATCCAGGAGTGTAGTCCTCATAATAGTCACTCATTGGCCCAAGGAAGGAATAGAAAATAAACAATATAGGAAGTGGTACACCAAATAGTATGGATTATCTATCCAAAGCAAGAAAAAGATGAAATAAATTTTTTACTCCCTTATGATCCACATTAAGAAGTAAAATAACACAATAATACAATGAGAAATATGATACTATAAACAAACTATCATTCTAAGCTCATCATCAAGGAGGCTAATTATCTTGATAAGGTGCTCACACAAACTATTCATTGACATACACCAAGAATCAATTCCATTCTCATCTAGTCAAATCCATCTCAAGATAGAGATAAGTCATACATTCAAATAATACCACTCTATAGTATATATTAGGATAAGCAATTCATCTAAACTATGTCATCCAATGAAGCATCTACATGACCAAACCAAGGTGACCAACCAAGACCTATACTAGGATCTAACTCACTAGACAAGATGAAAGACTAGGATAATTGGGAATTAATTAAATTAATCAAATAAAAAGATCTTCATTTTACTTGTGTAATCACTCATTTATTCAATTAATCATTTATAGAAAATATGGATAACATTGGTAAAAGAATTGTATTTTTCAAAAATCCATATAGGCATACAATGTTATGTGTCAGCAAATAATAATAATATATGTGCAAGAACTTTATATAGGCATATAATGTCACATATCTATAATGCAAAAATACATGGACAAAACTACCATATAGGCATACAATAAAGGATCTGGATGTAATTATTTCCCTATAAGAGAAGGGAAGAGATCATGAGTCATCTCTGATTGTCAAGTGGAGGGAGAAGCATGTGATGATGGTTGCTTTTGAACCCACTAAATCAACCTCCTTTCTAAAGTTTTGGAGCTCCACTTAATACAATATATTAAAATTTAATAATAGAATAACATATAATAGAATAATCACTTACCACAATATCATAATATTTCTTAAGAAGCTTTTTCCTCTCTTCATTTGTAAGAGGGGCATGTTCATGAATTGGAGTTGAAGCCGTATGGAAATAATCAAGATAAAAATTTAAAATACAAACAAATATCATTCAAATTTTCCTAATAGATGGATAAAACAACAAACGAAATATGAAATTTACTCATTTGGCTCATACCTTTGTCAAAGGCATTAAAGATAGTATTTTTGCAATAACAATGTGCTCCATTATGGTATGCATATGTAGAGGAGTGTTAATTGATGTCATCAACTAAAAATGAAATAGTATTATTAATGATTGAAATCTACCTAACATTATTTTATAAATATTTAATGACTAAAAATAGTCAGGCTTATCTTAGTGTAAGATGTATGTCCACTCTAAATGACAGGTCCTAATGTCAAAATCCCAATATTAACTTATTCAAGATCTAATGTCAATGGTCGGTAAGTGCCCCCTTCTGTAGGGGGAACAAAATGTTTCAATTCTATATGAAAATGTAGTTTGTAAAAGCAAATATCAAAGTTTGGAATAGGGAAGTATTCAAAAACATACTTGCAGAGAAATCATATGTAGAGAAGGAGTTAAAGGAGATCAACAAACTTATCTTTTCTAATGGGATTAATCTTGAAACCTTCTCAAGACAGAAGCATTTACAAAGTTATTGGGAAGAATTTTGCTCTAGAGAGGAGGTGTATTGGAGACAAAAATCAAGGTAGCTATGGCTAAAAGATGGGGATAAAAATACTAAGTTCTTTCAGGCATTAACAAAGTTTAAGCAAGCTGCATCTACTATCTTTTCTATCAATACCTCTTTTTCAGGTGTAAAATCAACCAATGAACAAGAAATTAGGGAAAAGGGTGAACTCTTTTGTAAAAATATTCTTGCTCCCTCTCCTCCATTTGTTCCTGAGGAGTCCAGTGTCGAGGTATTGTTAGATTCCATCCCTTGTCTGATTTCACAATGTGATAATGATTATCTGATGCAACCTTTCTCTCTTGCTAAACTCCAAGAGGTGGTAGTTTCGATGGCTCCTGACAAGTCTCCAGGTCCTGAAGGTTTTACTATGTTATTTTTTCAAAAGTGTTGGGATGTTTTAAGTTTTGATCTTTTAATGGCTTTGGAGGAGTCAAGACAAAAAGATTTTATTCTCAAGAACTTTAATTTAACCCATCTTTCTCTTATCCCCAAATCCAACAACCCTCAATCTTCTGCAGACTTTAGGCCCATCTCCTTGTGTAATAGAGTTTACAAGATCTTCACAAAAGCTATTTATCTCTGGTTGAAATCCTTGATTCCTAAAGTAATATCTCCTCAACAAGGAGGCTTTGTTCTTGGTAGGGAAACACCAGAAAGTGCGCTTGTGGCCCATGAAGCCTTTCACTCAATTAACTCTTCACAGTCCCCTGCTTTCATAGTTAAATTAGACATGTTGAAAGCATATGATAAAGTATGTTGGTCTTTTCTTTTGAGAGTGCTTAAAAAGTTTGGCTTTTCGGATAAGTGGCACAAATGGATCAAAAATTGTCTCTCTGTTGCATATTTCTCAGTTATTATTAATGGTAATCCTTCTGGTTTTTTTCGAGCCACTCAAGGAGTTCGGCAAGGTGACCCACTATCACCTTCTCTCTTTATTATCATGGCAGAAGCTTTTAGCAGATTGATCAATAAGAAGCTAACTCTGGGTCTTTGGAAGGGGGTATGCATCCCTAACACCTCAATTTCCATCACCCACACTTTATTTGTAGATGATACACTTTAATTTGGTTGTTCCAATATTCAAGAGGCAAGGCATATTAAGAAAATGTTGGACATATACACTTCTGGATCTAGGCAGAAAATCAGTGTCCAGAAGTCTAAATTATTCATATTTAATACTTTTCAAATGGTGTCTATCAGCATTATCCAGGCCTTGGGCTTTCTAGTGGATTCTCTTTCATCTTCGTACTTGGGCATCCATTTCATTATGGGAGTAGGGAAACCTTCTTTTTGGAATTTTGTGATTGACATATTAAAAAGAAGAATTTATGTGTGGAAAGCTAGATGGTTATCTCTGTCTGACAAAATCCTTCTTTTCAAAACTGTTTTGGCTACAATCCCAAACTACTACATTTCTGTCCTTCAAGCCCTGAAATCTATTGTTTCCCATATCGAGAAAATTATTCAAAATTTTATTTGGAAAAGCAATATTTCAAAAGATAAAAAGATTCCTCTTGTGTCTCTTAACAAAATGACTCCCAGTAAAACTACGGGCGGGGTTGGTCTACACAATCTTTCAAATAGGAATAAGGCCTTTGGGGGAAAGTTGGTTTGGAATATTTATGTAAAACCACATGCTTTGTGGTGTCAAATTATGCAAGAAAAGTATTTAGATACTCCTACCCCATCACGCATTTTTACTATCCTTGATCCTCCATCAGGGTCTACAGTTTGGAACTTTATGATGGCTTCCAGGAATGCGATTACTAGATATTTATCTTGGCAAGTACATAATGGAAAAGATGTCAAATTTTGGCATGAATCATGTAGTGGTTTCCCCCCTCTTAATCTTGAGGAATCTCTAATAGATGCGATCCCTATATTTATTACTCATTGGGGATCTTACCTTTATAATTACATAGGTGACCTTGAGAAGCCTTCAAACCGTGTCATTTGGAAGAATCCAACTTCACTCCCAATCTCCCTGAATCAAAGGGTAAAGTTTTCTTTGATTCAAAGCCTTCAAACCGTGTCATTTGGAAGAATCCAACTTCACTCCCAATCTCCCCGAATCAAAAGGTAAAGTTTTCTTTGATTCTCAAGAACCGCATTGTATTTATTTCTAATGGTTTGGACAAATTGATATGGTGTCTTGCGAAGAATGGAAAGTACTCTATTAAGGAAGGGTATAAGGCGATTCATCAAATGTCTGTTCAATCCTATTCACAAAGAGCTTATAACTTCTGTTGGAACAACATTATTCTTCCCAAGGCAAGGATGTTTGCTTGGCTTGCTTTACACAAAATAATACTTACTAGTGAGAGACTTGATAAATTGAATATTGCACCTCCATTTGCCTGTGTACTTTGTGGTGAGCATAATGAAACGTTAGATCATCTTCTCCTCCTATGTGATTTTTCTCATTATTGTTGGATGTTTGTGCTTGCTAAACTTTCCTTTAGCATCCCTCTTCCAAATAATGTGTGGGATTTGTTCTAGTCCTGGCCAGTCTTATACTCATCCTCTCTTTTTGCATGCATTTGGAAAGTGATCCCATCCATAGTAGTATGGTCACTTTGGTGGGAAAGAAATAAGCGTATTTTTAGAAAGCATACATCTTCTCTTTCTAATGTTCTCAATTACATTGAAAAATCAATGTCAGAACTAGTTAATGCTCATGTTTCAAATCATTTCAATCCAAATAGGGAATTTACTTCATGGCATGGCCAAGTTATTAATTGTTGGAAGGGCATTTCTATTCATCTATCACCTTGCTTTCTGAGAGTGAGAATTAATAAAATTGATAGAAATAAAGTGAAATGGTGTCCTCCGGATTCAATAAATTTCAAATTGAATTTTGATGGCTCCTCTAAAGGGAATCCGGGTGATGTAGGAGTAGGAGTATGCATAAGGGACCACACAAGGTGTGTTTTTGCTTTAAAATCTATTTCCAATCTACCGGGTACTAACAACTTTGCAGAGACATATGCTTTGCTTGAAGGCATTCTACTAGTAAAAAAATTGAACATTTCTTATATTCACATCGAAGGTGACTCAGCTATTATTATCAATGCTTGCATGAAGAGAAATATTGACAATTGGCAGATAAGATATTTGCTTGAACAAGCATGGGCACTTATTGATACGTTTGTATTTCACATATGTATAGAGAAGGGAACCGGGTTGCAGATCATTTGGCAAATATGGGAAGTTCTAAGGTGGAGCTTAATATGATGGGTCCGAATTGTGATCTCGATTCTTTTCCAACTCTTAGAAAACTAATTTTGGAGGATATTTGTACAAGATAATATTGCACATGGCTGTGCAGTTGTCCTTTACATAATGATAAAAACTTTGTATGTGAGATATTATAATTGTAGGGTTCCGTGGTTTTGCTATATCCGAATGATGTGAATGGATGTCGATTTGGACATCTATGAAGCGTGTGGACTTCAAGGTGCATAAATGCTTACGTTAGGTAGTCTGTGGGCTGCTATGTAAATGTGTACAACTTTTGTGATGTTTTGGTTCAGATTTCATCTTGTTGAACATACTCCAGGAAGTATTCGATACTTGGGGATGATTTGTGGCATTCAATATTCTGGACATTATGAGTTATATTGTATCTTTTTGGCATATTAGGGATATAAGATCCACAATCTTTCTATGTATTATCGAGCAAGGATCGGAGTTTTTCTTTTTGGTTCTTTTCTCCGGGAGCTCTTTGAATCAACTTTTGTAAAGAAATATATAAATAAAATATATTAAGTGGCACTGCCACCTTTTAAAAAAACAAAAAACAAACATCTAATGTGTGTTTTAAGATTATCATTCAATAAGGTTAAAGTATTTATGTGTACTATTTTTTAACTAATTACATATTCATGGACTTGAGATTGTATAATTGAGAGCTAGAGAGTCACTAGACCTAGGGTGAACACTCCAATCATAAAAATTTATTATGTAATTAATTTAGTAATTTAGTTAATATTACATTTAAAAATGAAATATATAAATTGAATTCAGACTTGTTCAAATATACATATCCATCAATACCACATGTTTCACCCAACAACTGATTTCTCAAGAAAAATTGATCCAACATAGACATGATCTACTATTGGACAAGTGCATCTCAATTATCTTTAGACCCACAATTTTGAAATAAGAGGTGAATTTTGAGACCTAGAAGATTCACAATCATCACCATGTGCTAGAAGCCTAATGTCTTGTAAAAGGGCATGAGTGAGATGACGGACCATAGGATCTAGACCTCAACACACTCCTTCACAATGGAAGGGATTGTGACATGCTCAATGTTTATCCTAGCAAGGGGTCTCAATGTCTATTTTTGGGCACATTGTGCCCCCACTCTACCATGTTCTAAGCCCCCACCTCTACTGTATAACTCCAATAGGTCGAAGTAGTTTGGGATCTCATTGAGGATCCGTTCACAACATAGTTTCCATAAAAAGTACTACAAGACCTTATCATTATTGTGTAGAGGATGGTAAAAAACTATCCACCAACTATCCCAAAAATTATTTTTAATCCCTTGATAGTGGCTCCAATGGATAGGAGCCTCCTACAAGTAACATGTAGGAGTGAATTGGTACATGGGTTAATGAACAGTGTGCACACAAGTCAGACTTTTTGTGAATCTACATAAAATTGTCTTGCTTCTACCCTCTTGTTTTACCAAGTGTTAATATTCACTCACATAATTTGTGTGAGTGGTGAAATATTCCAATGAAGTGGTGGTAGTATATTGATGGGGGGTCGTTCTTTATGGATTTGTTAACTTTTCAATTATTTTCTTAAGTTCTTTCTTGTTTTTTACTATTTTCCCTAATATGTTTTCTTGCATCTTGGGAGGATGTTGAGGCATTTTTAGAGGGGTTCACTATGATTTTCTTCATTAGGTTTTTCATTAATTGGTGAATGAGGGTTTTCATTAATTGGTGTAGAATACTGAATTCTTAGAAATTAAATAAAATTCACTCAAACCATTTCTATCTAGCTATTTAATCAAATTTTTACACTAAAAAATAAGAAAACTCATGTCCTTGACCTCAATGATGTAATGGTGGCATGTTGGTGATGATCCAATGGTGAATTTGCATTGATACAACGACTTCACAATGCAAACCTCTACTATTTTGTAGGTGAGACACTGAATTCAAATGAGCTCAACCTCTTGTTGTTTTCTGTTTATGTTCAATGTAGCATGAGTGCATTATAATATGCTCATTTATATCTTATGATGATGTATTTCATTTGATGTTATGTGTATATGATGTTTCTTATACTGATTGGTGAGTTTGTGGGCCATACTCCTTGCTTTATGTAAATGACATCTTTGTGCCCAAGTGACTACCACCTAGCATAGTGAGGTGAAGCTAGGGGTACCACATGGTTTGGTGGTATGGATACCAACATTGGAGATCAGAGTTATTGGATGCTTCATTTGGAGGAGCATTGGTCAATATATAAACAAAGGTTCTCTACTTGCCTTTAGTTTTCTCCTATTTATAGTATGATGTAAAATATAAACTTAGGACCTTGAGTCCTATAAATTATAAAGTATCCTATTAGATGAAATGTAAAACTCCTGTTTATGGTGAAAATGGATAACAATAATAATAATATTGAAAGGCTAAATGAATTCAACCACAAAACCCTAGCCTAATAATCAACAAAGATCCACTATAACATATGAAGATTACCTAAGACAATGCAAATCACATGAAATCACAAAGATTATACCATCACATGTCCAATAGGGTTTTGATCTCCATTCTTCCTATCTCCATTGATCTTGCTTGATATATTTGCTCTCAGATTTTATGTGCACAAGAGCTCAACAAAGAACGGAATGTGGTTGCAAGTAGAATCGTAGTGTAGTCAAGTCCTCCAAATTGTCGATTAGGGTTTGATAATGAAGGAAGCATCTCCTTAAATAGAAGACACAATAAGAAATGGAGGGATAAGATTGAGAGGTGTAAAAAGGAGGTCGGCTAGGATTAGAGGGTAGGTAGAAGAAATAATAGAATAGTGAAAGGGGTAGGTAGTGTATAAATTAAGAGATGAATGACATGTGTCATAGGTAGAAAAGGCTAATGAATTAATTAAATAAATAAAGATTTATTTAATTAATAGAAGAAGTAGGATAATTAAATAAATAAAATATTTATTTAATTTAGGAAAATGATAATTTAAATAAATAAATGTATTTATTTAAATGAGAAATAAGGCTAGAAGAGGATAAATGAATTAATTAAATAAATAAGGATCTATTTAATTAATAGAAGAATTAAGCTTAGATAATTAAATAAATAAAAATATTTATTTAATTAGACTGGACAATTTTAGGTGTCTACATTTTGCCCCTCTTTGAGACAATGCGGCTTGTCGCGTTGTTTCAAAGAAGATAAGATGAACTGATACAGAGTTGCCCCAAGATGGGAATGATATGCCCCCCAGAGAGATTGGATGAAAATGTCTGAAAAGATCGCAGACAATCTCTCGATAAGAAAGACGGGATAGAATGGACTGACCGGATAAAGTGACAAAGTCACGGGATGAAGAAGACTGACTCAGGAAAATGAAGACTAAGGCTAGGATAGGCTATAAGATAGACCACGGGGGAAAATACATCCTCATTGTCATCTACACATCCAAGAGATTAAAGTGCAGAGAGAGAAAAAAGCAACAACAGTCAGCAACAATGGCTTTTGTTCACAGATTCGACCGTGTTCGCCGATTCTAGAGGCCAGCGAGGGCAGGAGAGCCGGTGAGTACCACAAAACCTCCTCGTACTTTGATGCATTTATTGTTGTCATTAATGCATACTAGGTAATGTAATAAATGCGCATTTATGTCAAGAAAGTGCGTTTGCATTTGAAAAGTATGAATTTGCATCTTCTAGGTCAAATCGGCAGTTCTGTGATGAACATATGCTGTCGATTGGATAAGCTGCTGAGGGGATACACTCAAGCAGGTCCTCTAGGAAGACTAGGATAGATCAAGGCACTTTATGATGAACAATGAGTACCAAGATAGAGTACTTTGTGATGAACAGGGAGTACCAAGATAGAGTACTTTGTGATGAACAGGGAGTACTCAAAGTATGAGCAACACTTTGTGATGAACAGGGAGTGCAAATGTGAGTAACACTTTGTGATGAACAGTGAGTGTCACACACGTAGTACTTTGTGATGAACAGGGAGTACTACTAGGATAGATAGCAACACTTTGTGATGAACAGTGAGTGTCACTAGGATAAATAGCGAGTAGCATTTTGTGATAAACAGTGAATGCCACTATGACTGACATGATTTGAGTTGTTTGACTGCAGGAGTATTTGCCGATATTGGAGTCACAGGAGAGATTCCCATCGACTTAGAGGTTGCGACCTGAGTTGACAGCCGAGGACCAAGCTGTGATTGAGGTTATGGGTCTGTGACATATTCTGTATGTGCCTGAGTTTTGAGCAAACATGGGATTGCTGATTGCACTGGCTGAGAGATGGCATTCAGAGACTTGTAGTTTGTATTTGCCGATGGGTGAGATGATAGTCACCTTGGAGGATGTATATAGGATTCTGCGGATACCGATCGATGGGGAGTTAGTACCCTATGATCGAGATGGAGATAGGGATGCACTGAGACAAGTGTTCTAGGATCCAAGACTGGAGATTAGGGTGGGACATGTGACATGGGATACCATGACATGGACAGGATTAGCACTACCAATAGTGTTGGCAGTAGTTATCAGTGGGTTCCTCTATCCGGATAGGGCGACACGAGGGGTGGCTGCAGGGGACACAGGGGCTAGGAGAGATGATCTTGGGGTGGGTCCTTCTAGGGCTCAAACTCCATCGAGGCCAGCCAGCTCTGAGGAAGGGAATTCATCATAGCCGTAGAGGGCTCCCTATGTATCAGTATTGTACCATTTTGTATGATGATGTAGACACCTGCGGGTGATTGTAGCCATATGATTTTGACATCATTGTATCATGACACTTTATATATATATGAGATGATTCATCTTTGAGGCAACTATATGCATGTGTACCTATGTGATGAGATGTTCTTATGATGCATGTTTTATGTGATGCTTACGATATGGATGCAAATATGTATATGATGCAATGCAATATTTTTGTTCTTTTATGTTTTATATGTGTATGCATGATGAAAATGTGAATGTATGTAATGCAGATGAATATGATAATGCAAATGTAAGTAATGCTAACAGATGTTGTGTGTAGGATTTGATGTAGTTGTGATATCTATATGTATGTATGAAATGCTTATATGTGGTAATGCAGGTGCAAACTACATGAAATGCAAATGTTTTTGGTGTGTCATTATACTCAGTCATGTGATAGTAGGCTACGCGGACTCAAGAAGGATGATGGAAGTCAATCAAGAAAGGGGGATGGAAGATAGAAGATATGAACGTGAAAGAGCTTCTTGTGCGTTATCATCATTGAGCTTTATTATGGCAAAATAGGTTATGACAATCGAGGCATTTGTTCGACCCAGAAAGTCATTGTACCTGTTTGCATGGAGATAAGACAGTCACAAACAAGGAATGCCCCAGTTCATACTAGACTCACAGTGTCCTCATATCCTTGGACAAGTCATAGCATTACTAAAAGACAATCCACAGACAGCAAATGCAAATAGGTGACGATACCCCATCCTCGCCTTTCTAGTCAAAGACATCCTGGAGATAGAATCTCTAGTCAAAGACATCCTGGAAAAGCTAAAAGACATGTCACCAAAAGATAAAATCAAAAGAAAACCAAGACTCGACACCAACATCCACTGTAGTCCTCAAGTTTAGTGTCTCTTGTCACTTGTATAAGTCGAATTTTGATTGTGGTCACAATGTTTACTTTCACAAAAAGGATAGATAGCACTGAACCATATGTTGTCTGAGTCTATTGAAAGATTTGATTTGTTGAAGCCCATTGTTGCTGCTGGCTCATCTAAAACTGACTGAATCCATGAAACTGATACTTTATTGCGGAGAAGATGAAACTTTATTGCGGATCTGTGATGCAAATGTTGCTTTATTGCGGATTGTGCGCGGATAGACTTGAAGGAAGCTGGAAGAAACTGTACTCCTCGAAACATGTGATGCTCTCAGTTCCACACCCATCACTAGACGCAGGATTTGACTTAGCCACAGATAGGATCTGGTTTATTATGGATGGAAAGGGATGAAAAGGGAGGTTTATTATGAATGGCTAACCAATCTTAGGTAGATCAATAACAAGCCATGATGGGAATGGGTAAGTTTATTGTGAGTGAATAGGTTGTGAGTGTGTGCAATGTGAAGTGATGAAAGTGAATCCTGAAGGAGGGAGGAGCAATGTCTCTACGCATGGCGCTGGTGACCCAGTTTTCACCATGGTACTTGCCCAAGGCGCCACCGAAGTGGTTTTCACCATTGGACGAAATTATTTCTCTTTACTTTTTTTGATTTTTCAATGTTTTTTGTGTCACAAGGTGCTTGTTTGCCAGGTTTTCTCCAAGTAACGATTTTTTTGTTTTATAATTTTTTTTGTATTTTTGAATTTTTTTGAATTTTTTTTTTTTTTTTTGTATTTTTGAATTAGGATACTCTGAAGAGCTATGTGTAGAACCTGCGAAGGTGCATGCTGTTGATAGGATCCTCCAAAGGTTCACCTTCTGTAGTTGAGAGCTGATATGCCCCAGATCCATATGCTGCTGTAACGATGTAAGGACCAAGCCAATTTGGTTCGAACTTGCCCTTCTTCTCTCTGTCTTGCTGATTCTTGGGGTTTTCTCTGAGAACCAAGTCACCTACCTCAAATGTGCGAGGCTTGACTTTGTGATTGTAGCTGCATTGTTCTTTGATTGAATGATGTGTAGCTTGAGTGACTGTCTTTGTTGATAAAGGAACTGAGATAGAATTACTAGTGTGTGGACTACGTTTGCCTGTATGCGTGTCACCTAAAGAAGTTTGGGCATCCCTGATAACAAAGTCCTTCGAGGAAGCTCCATTAAAGGTCCATGATGTATTGCCAAAAGGGAAAGGATGTGCGGAACAAGTGGATGATTGATGAAGGCTTATGATTGTGAAAAGAAGTGAAAGTAGGATAGCATGATGGAGACTTAGGATCAACAATTGTTCTTTTTTACTTGAAATTGTAGAACTTTTGCTCCCAGTTATTTTGATATTAGGGGAGATCAACTCTTGCTCTTTTTGGTTTATAGGATTTTTATCCTTGACTTTGATTTTTGCAGAGTCCAATAGCTTCTGATTTTGATTTGGATTGAAGGACTTTTCTTTAGTTTTGACATTTAGATTTTTCTTTTCAAAGCTTGATTTTTGATCCCCAATGAGTAAGGGCTTTTGTAATTCTTGTTGATCCAAGTCTGGGAGTGGAGTGGAAATGGAATGAGTGGATGATATGGTAAGGCTATGAGAGTTCTTAAGAGGGCTAACGATATGCTCAATATAAGTCTTTGTTGGAACCACTCTTAGGACTATTGATATCAAGAGTTGCTTGCACCACTAAAGGAGATTTGTATTCAGACTTAGTAGCCACAACACTAGGTGGTTCACACCCAATTCCTTGGCATTGCAAATTGTTTATAGATTGTTCCTGTCGACTGAATGTCTTAGGAGATAGTGGGAGTTGCTCAACATGAAAGATATACTCACCACATCCCAGGTCTTTAATCTTGAACTTTTCTTTTAGCTCTGCTTGTTTTGATGTAAAAGCTTTCAAGGATTTTGGATCCACATATGTTGATGAAGGAATAGCTTCTCGATTGACTGGGATTGTTATTTCTGACTGAGGTTGCAAATTGTTGCAATATATGAATGGATTTCGATCCGCTTTGATGGTCACTTCAACTCCATTATGTGGAAACTTGATGCATCGATGATATGTAGATGGGACTGCGCTCATCTCATGAATCCATGGACGTCCCAAGAGTATGTTGTATGTGAGATCTAGATCTAGGACTTGACAAAGCACATCCTTTGTAACTGGCCCAACTCTGAGAGGTAAGGTGACTATGCCTTTGGATGAACGCTCTTCATCGTCATATGCCTTGATGGTGATTTTGTTTGTAGAATTCACAGCTTTATCAGAATATCCCAATTGTTTAATTGTGCTCAATGTACAAATGTTTAGACCAGCTCCTCCATCTATCAGGACTCGTTTGATTCTATGTTTGTGTATGAAGGCTTCAATGTGTAATGGTGCATTATGTGGCTGACTTACGGAGGCGTCATCGGCTTCTGTGAATGTAAGGGAGTGTGGAATGGAAAGGTATCCCACCATGGCTTGAAACTGGTCCACGTTCAGATCAGTAGGAATGGCAGTGTCTCTCAAGATTTTGTCAAGAATAGCTTTATGAGTGGGGGATATGCGTAAAAGCTCAAGGATGGAAATGAGCGCGGGTGTCTTCCCTAACTGTTCTACAAGGTCATACTCAGGCTTGGTTGATGAAGAAGTGGTATTTTTAGTGGAGGCACCTGGCAACGTAATTTTACCTCGACGAGTTGTAACATGACATTCAGAGGTAGGTTTGGAAGAAGATCCAATGCCTTTCAGAATGATCTTGGGTCTCTGGGTAGAATTCTCAGGGGTTTTGTCCTTGATGATAATGGTAGAGACATGATTGTCCATCGAGATATGATTGATAGTTGAATCATAGTTGTAAGGTGCTCTAGTATAGTTGGCTTTGTCATCTGTGACTTTAGCTTTTCCCTTGTCGTGCTTTGGGAATGGTTCCTTAAACATCTCATGTTCTTGATTGGATGAGTGTCCCTCAATCTCAATGTCACCTCTATCAATGAGATCTTGTATGATGTTCTTCAGTCGATGGCAATTTCCTATCTTATGACCCTTGCTCTTATGAAATTCACAATACTCATCATCATTCCACCAATTTGGTTTGACCTTTGGTTCATATGGAGGAAAATCTGGAACTGTGATCACTTTGTTTGCCACAAGCTTTTTGAAGACTGATTCAAGTGGTTCTACCAATGGGGTGTACTTCCTTCGTGGTCTAGAAGTTGTTTGAGTATTCACTTGATTGTTTGTAGAACTTGATCCTGAAAAGATGAACTTGGGTCGCACTGTGTTAGCATCAACAACACCATCATTGACTGTGTTCTTGTTTTTATTCCAAAATCTTGGCTTGTCTTTTCCTTTAAAGTCATCTTTGTTTTCCTTGAATATCTTAATGACTCCTTGTTCAATTAGGACCTTTTCTGTTGCTAAGCCTTTTTCTATAACGTCCTTGAAGGTGGACAAACAAGCTTTCCTTAGATCATAACCAATGTCTTTGTTAACATTTTGGGTGAACATTTCCACCATTTGTTTTTGTGGAATTTCACAAGAGCATCTGCTGGCTAGATTTCTCCATCTTTGTAAAAATGATGCAAAAGATTCTCCTTCTTTTTGCTTAGTGTTGCACAAAGTAGTGACTGATATGTCTGTCTCTATGTTGTAGGAGAAATGTTGAATAAATGCCTCTGCTAAGTCACCCCATGACTTAATACCAGGTGGTAGTTGGGAGAACCATTCCATAGCTTGATCACCTAAGCTTTGTGGGAATAATCTCATCAAATATGTCTCTTCTGAAGCCACTTCAATGCAAGCTGTGAAAAACTATCTTATGTGTGCCTTAGGATCCCCTTTTCATCTATACTTATCAAATTTAGGCATCACAAAGTGTGTAGGAAATGGAGGCATTGGAATGCTCTTGTCAAATGGATAAGGACATATGTCTCTCATTGTGTACGTTGGCTTTGGTGTATTTATGTCCTCCATTTTCTTTTGTAAATCTCTGATTTGTTGCTCCAAATTGCTCTTAGGTGGAGATCGACTTCTTGAACCATATCCTATGTTTGAAGCACCAATTGGAGGAGGAGCATATTGCATATATGGATGATATTGATCATACACATGTTCATATGGAGGAGGTCTATATTGATGCGGCATATATGGAGCACTTGGTATAGCTTCATGTTGAGGAACCCCATATCTATTTTGTGCATGTATACCATATTCTACAGGCATGTCATGTTCTATTGTGTTGCCCCCAAATTTGACACGGGGTTTCCTTGTGTCCAAATTTTGAGCATGCCTTTGAATGTCCAATTGTTTTGGTTGATCCATAGCTTGAGCATATCTATCTGCATAAGACTTCCATAATGGTCTTTGAAGGTAAGTATCATATGTTTGAGCATGTGTATGTGGGACTTCTGGTTTTTGAAGCAAAGTTGATGGTGATTCAGGTACCATATGTGGTCCTCTATTTCCTCCACTATTAGGTCTCCTTTGATCCATGTTGGAGTGAGTTTGTTGCAAAGGTCGGTTTTCCATAAGTTGAGACATGTCAAAATCATGAGGTATCTTGGCTCCACTTTGTGCCATCATGTGTAAAAAGTATTGTCTATCCCTCATCATTATTTCTTCAACCAATCTATTGAAATGGGGATTCATAATGGATTCTTCTACATCTGCTGAATGTATTGAAAAGTTGTCCACATTGTCATTGTGTGTAGCATTGTTGTTTGTAGTGTCTGCATTTTCCACATTGGGAATGTTTCTATAAACATCCATGTCAGGTAATGTAGTGTGCTCAGGATTGAAAAATAAATCATTGTCATACTCATAAGAACTCATGTTTGCGGACTCTTGAACTTCTTTAGCTTCTCTCCTAGAATTTTGAAGATGGGTTTCAACCATGAAATAGGTATTGACCAAGATGTGAGAGACTAGATGAAAAAATGGCAAGAGTATGGAAGACCAAGAGTTGTATGGAGTGAAAATGAATCTGAGGTGTACTTGCAATGTCCAAAGTGTAAGACCAAGTATGTATGTGGTAGAGTAGGTGTGACTTCCAAAGAGAGGATAGTTTCTCTTGATGAAGTAAGTTGACCTTGACTCTAAGTAAGACCAAATGAGACCCATAGGTAAGAAACCTTGATGAGGGACCACTTAGCAAAGTGTTGTTGTATGTAGTGTGTTGACAAAGTATGATGAGGACAAGCAAGTGACCTTTTGACCCAAGTTTAGACAAGTATGAATGTAAAATGAGATGTGAAGCAATGATGGGCTGTGTGAGACCCAAAGACAGGTTGAATGCTAGATGAAACCTAAAGAAACAACCTAGGAAGCTCAAGTATTCCAAAACTGATTTCTTTTGTTTGCTGGACTGTAAAATTTTTCCAAATTGTGAAGTTGTTGGTTGTGACCAAATTTGAATGTTTGACTGTTTTTCGTGACAAGAGGACACAATGTTGTTGAGGACTCAATGTTTGCAAGTGTTTAGACTTAAAATGACTCCAAGAAAAGTGTGTTGTTTGATGTAAAGTTGTTTTGCATACACTTGAAGACACAAAAGACACAATATTTTGCTGTTTGGTCTTGAATGTTTGAATGTTTAAAATAAGTCAAGCACAATTCTTATGGCTGGCCAAGACAATAGTTGTTGATCCCACATGGGGTTTTACCCCCGAGGCTACACTATTCAGAGCAGATACTTAGATGCTTGACCTCACTGGCTCCACCCTCGACACTCACTTCTCGGGTCAGCCAAGCATCAATCCCCATGAAAACTCCCCATGGCGAACTTTGTATCTCTACTAAGAACCGTATGTGTGTGGGCCGCTACCAGAGGTCCGACCTCCTGCCCCAACAACTAGAAGGATTTGGGCTTTTAAAACAAAAAGGTGCTAGTAAGGGCATCCGCTCGTGTGGCCATACATGCGGCACTTTCAGCTCTGTAAATACAGAAGGCTCCCAACTGGTAGGGGTTACGCCCTACAAATGATCAAATAAATTTGATCAAATGGGTTTATGGGGAGACATAGTGTCGGTATGAACTAACCAGCACACGTTATTCATAGTTTTCACCATGAATACATTTGATTATAGTGGTTCAGATGAGGTGGGTTTTCCTCGCTACCACTTGGGTCGTTCTCTTCTCACTAGTAGTCCTAATGACCACATGGGAAGATAGGCCCTCTAAAGATTAAACAAAAAGAGCCTATTGCTCAAGACACAAAAGACAATGATTCAATTTTAGTGCACCAATTGAAGTGTTTGCTAGTCTATGAAAATAAGGCACACAATAAAAATCCAAAAACCCTTGCCAAAGACCTGCAACAAAGATTTATTAGTAGTTTGGATTGTTTCAAATGATCACCCCTTCCTGCAAGCACACAAGTTAGGTAAATTTTAGATCCAAAAGACTTTGTGAAATAGGGGCCTTCAACAATGCATTTTGTTGACCAATTCAAAGACCTGATTCATCATAAAAAAATACCATCTGTAAAATGTCAAGAGATTTCCAGAAATGTAAGAAAATCCAAAAAATTTGCTAATTTGCTCCAAAAATTAATTTTTTATGAAAAATCATAAAAAATTCATATAAAATGCAAAATCGATCCAAAAAATTTGAAATTTTTATTGGAGAGTCTTTATGGTCTTCCAAACCCACACAAAAAATTTTATGCAAAAAATCCAAGCAGTTTGTGAGATATGAGTAAAATAATGCAAAACCCTAATTTTCAAAGATCTGATTTTTGAAGAATAATTTTGCATCAAATTTAAAATAAAAAATAACAGATCCTATGTATAATTCTGAGAGATTTCCAGAAAGGTAATAAAATCCAAAAAATTTGCTAATTTTCTCTCAAAATTAATTTTTTATGAAAAATCATAAAAAATTCATATAAAATGCAAAATTGATCCAAAAAATCTGAAATTTTTAATGAATCTTTCTGATACTTTTTCTGACCTTTAAAAAAAAATTTATGTCAAAATTCAAAGATTTTTGTGAGATTTGATCAAAATAAAGAAAAACCCTAATTTTTAAAGATCTGATTTTTAGGGAAATATTTTGCATCAAAATTGAAATCACAAAGAACAGATCCTGTGTATAATTATGAGATATTTCCAAAAATGTAAGAAAATCTAAAAAATTCTCTCATTTGCTCTCAAAATTAATTTTTTTATGAAAAATCATAAAAAATTCATAGAAAATGAAAATGTACTCCAAAAATTTTGAATTTTGGATTGAGAGCTCTTGATACTTTCTTCAACCTACAAAAAACATTTGGTGCAAAATTTCCTAGCCGTTTGTGATATATGATAGAATCTCTCCAAGATCTTGATTTTGTGTCAAAAACCCTAGCTGCACAAGGTTATTCTCCAAATTGTTTTACAAAATAGCAATATAGGGTTAGAAAAATCTGCAAAAAAACACAGATCTAAGAAAAATCCATGTCCCACTGGGCGTGCCAAAATGTTTATGGTGAAAATGGATAACAATAATAACAATATTGAAAGGCTAAATGATTTCAACCACAAAACCCTAGCCTAACAATCAACAAAGATCCACCATAACATATGAAGATTACCTAAGACAATGCAAATCACATGAAATCACAAAGATTATACCATCACATGTCCAATAGGGTTTTGATCTCCATTCTTCCTATCTCCATTGATCTTGCTTGATATATTTGCTCTCAGATTTTATTTGCACAAGAGCTCAACAAAGAACGGAATGTGGTTGCAAGTAGAATCGTAGTGTAGTCAAGTCCTCCAAATTGTCGATTAGGGTTTGATAATGAAGGAAGCATCTCCTTAAATAGAAGACACAATAAGAAATGGAGGGATAAGATTGAGAGGTGTAAAAAGGAGGTCGGCTAGGATTAGAGGGTAGGTAGAAGAAATAATAAAATAGTGAAAGGGGTAGGTAGTGTATAAATTAAGAGATGAATGACATGTGTCATAGGTAGAAAAGGCTAATGAATTAATTAAATAAATAAAGATTTATTTAATTAATAGAAGAAGTAGGATAATTAAATAAATAAAATATTTATTTAATTTAGGAAAATGATAATTTAAATAAATAAATGTATTTATTTAAATGAGAAATAAGGCTAGAAGAGGATAAATGAATTAATTAAATAAATAAGGATTTATTTAATTAATAGAAGAATTAAGCTTAGATAATTAAATAAATAAAAATATTTATTTAATTAGACTGGACAATTTTAGGTGTCTACAACTCCCACATAGATTATGAAGGATCTATTTTGGTTATGCATGTTTTCTCAATGTTGTAGACAAACCCTATTGCCATTTCTTATGCAATTTATCATTTTAATTATTTTGGTAAATGAACTTAGAGAAAAAATGGATTTGGGTTCAAAATAAACTTAATGTGTTAGAAAACATTCAATTTTGGGTTTGGATGTTGTGTGCTCTCATGTAGTTCATGGCCCAAATATGGTGATAGTGAGTTTGTGAGATCCCACCACTAGGTGGTGTCATTTTGGTTATCCCCTTTGTTGAAGGACTAGTATAGTGTATTGAGAATGTTTTCCTTTCCCCCTTAGTGTCTTTATCTCATGTTGGATCCTCTTTTGGTCTTCCCATCCGTTGGGAGTTATCTCCTTCATGGGCTAGTGTGAGGTGAGAATAGGTGTCTAAAACCTTTTCGATTTTTCAATCATTTTCATTTTTACTAGTCTTTTTTTGTTATGGTTCTTTTTGTGTGGTTTCTAAGTGTTGTTTTTGTTTTAAAAACCAAAACTAGTCTTGGGTTTTCTTATTGGTTAAGATACTGGTGAAGGTGGTGAAAATAGATTGATGTAAAATAACATAAGAAGTGCAATGAAATCAAATGTATATGTCAACTATCACCATTCTCTTATGTATACCTCAACTATCCCCATCGTTCTAAATTTTCATCTTTAATCCATTGCCATATCAAGCTATTTTATTGTCATCTATTTCATTATGGAACAAATTGATTAGAATCCTATAAAAGTCTTCAGTGTAGTCTTTCACACTTAATTCTTTTTGCCATACATTTTTGTAATTTCTTGAGAAATTCATTCTAATAGTGAACTAGTAAAAACTTGGTCTTTATCTTACTTACCATTCTATCCCATCTAGTGCTTTTCTCTTTCTTTGACTTGTGCCTCCTTCCCTTAGAGTGTTGTCATAGTCCCTTCATCTTAGTTTGAACAACCTTTACACATAAGATCTTATGCCTAGTCATATTCAAAATACTTCATTTATCTCATTTGGCTCCAAACTCCTAGTCAAGCATGATAGCTCCAAGCTTTACACATAAGATCTTATGCCTAGTCATATTCAAAATACTTCATTTATATCAACCAATCAACAAACTCCTAGTCAAGCATGATAGCTCCATCCTTTTTCCTTTCTTGATATTGGAGATGGCTATAATCAACTTTCTCTCTCCTTCATCCATTTCCACATTTGCATTTTCATCTTTTTATCCTATTGCTTTAGCTCCTTCTCACTCTCAGTACCAACTCTCCATGTACTAGATCTCTTCTCTTATTTTCCATAAATGCTTCCACTCTAGCATGTAGTCCATGTATCGCTTTCAATACCTTATCCATCCTTCATGTAACTTCTGTTATTGTAGCGATATATGCCAATCTTCTCATAAGCATCTTGTTATCCCAACTCTCATCTCTACTATTCGAATTCTCCTACTCACAACTCTACACAAGGACACAATCATTGTTTGTTGGACCCTTGCCAATTATAATATCCAAGGACAATACACCCTCTCCTAGAGTGGTAGTTTTATTTTTACCATATTGATGTTGCTATCGATATCAATAATGCTTAGGATGGACTCACAATCCACTTACATGCTTGAGAAAATCAATACACATAACCCTAAGGAAACCACATGTAACTTATAGACAAAGGGTTACTTGCAAATATTAATAGCAACACCTCCTTTGTTGCCAATGCAATAAATACTATTGAGCACTCCTCACTATGGTTGGAAGTCGATATATCTCACTAATAAATGCTTCAAAAATAGATGCCAGATAAGATAAGATGCTTAAGAAGGGAATCTTATATGCCTTTAGATTTAGTCAAAACCATTATCCTGAACACAAACGTTGGGCAAAACACAACATCTGATGATTTAAAAATATAAATAGAATATGGAATTTGGCACAACATTGAATTTCAAAAACCCATACATCAAAAAGGAGACAAAATAATTGATTTATTTGTCAGTCCTAGGAAATTAGGACAAACCCTTATTATGACAAGAATGCAAAAATAAATGACTTCACCTAATTTTGTGGGGTACACTCTGCTTCACCTCGTCCTATGTCATGCCCTTGTGCCTTTTCACCTCCATATCCCAATACCCTAGTCCTACTTCTCCGCTGTGTTGACCTTTTTAAGTTTTCCTCCCCTCTTATTCTTCTGTGCTCTCTCCCACAAAGTCTTTTCTACGCCAACCACCTTTTAAAGTTTTCCTCCCCTCTTATTCTTCTCTGCTCTCTCTCACATAACATCCTTTTTCTATGGTTTTATCAATAGTCTCCTAAAGGGTAATAAGCTCATGAAGTCTTCAATTTAAATTAATCTCCTCTCAGGGGTCACCTTCTACATCATCACAAAATTGACAATGGAAAGTTAAAACAAAAAGACAAGTCAAAAGAGGTTAATATGGAACGGCTTAAATCACACACACTAAGCTTACACTTTTAGACTTAAAAGTGTTACACACTCAAAGTTGACTAACATTTTCTCGGCTTAATATGTTTTTTTTTTGTTAGTCCAAGGTATCTCTGCGACTCAGCCCAACGACACAGGTTTCCCATTATGGAACGAGCTGAGGCGAGACTAGTCCTTGGAGATGTACCAAGCTGTCCGTAAGCTAGGTCCATCGGGTGATTCCAGGCCTCAAAGTCGAACCCGAGACCAATAGGGAGCAAACCCACAGTCCAAGCCAACTCAGCTACCCATCCGAACTCTGGGCTTAATATGTTGCTTAATGTATGTGGTCACATTAAGAATACACTTCTAGACTTAAAAATGTTAGACTCAAAATTGATTCTAGACTTAATATGTTGCTTGATGTGTGTGGTTTAAGGATAGCCGGTTAATGCCCTGCAACGAAGAAATATACGGAATAAATTAATGACATAGAAATTGAGGATGCATCTTGACGTTGCACAGATTACAGGCGGAGTTAAAAATAACCAATAATCAGAGCATATCTCATTACTGCCGGGAATGCTCTGGTAGACATGTATGCAAAATGTGGAAGCATAGACAACGCACGTGAACTGTTTGACAGAATACCCCAAAGAAATATGGTCTAATGGAACGCCATAATTGCTGGATGTAAGCAAAGTGATTTGTTGAAAGGGCTTCAGAAACTTTCAGTCGGATGCAATTGGCAGGACTCCGCACCTTTGCCAGCAAGCTCCCTGCTTTGCCAAAACGGAGGCTTTGGAACAAGGTATGCGATCGATCAAAGGATAAAGGACAGAGGGACTTTGTCATATGTATAAAGCTTAGTGGAAGGGGGTTTTCGTCAGATATAATATTTGGAAATGCTCTAGTAGAGGCACGTAAACTGTTTGACAAAATGTCTCAAAGAAATATGGTTTCAGAGAATGCAATGTTTGTCTTGCAAGGATGCTCTCAAAATGTTTGAATTAATGAAGCACTTTGGAACATATCCTGAAACTATAAACTTTGCTTGTGTTATATGTGCATGCAGCCTTAGTGAATGTGAGCTGTACATGCTTCAATCACATGAGTAACCCTTACTGCATTGCACCTCCATTTCATCATTATGTGTGTGCTTGACCTACTTGCTCGTGCTGGCTATAATGAGGATACCCTTTAAATTTATCATTCAAGATGCCAGTTGAACCAGGGATGGATGTGTGGATCTGTTTTCTTGCTGCCTGCAGATCACATATGGATATAGGCTATGAGTATTTACAGCAATGCTATTTTTCTATTTGGATTTAAAAAAAAGATGTGACCAATGTTCTCTTAAACGTCTACGCAGAAAAGTGGGCATGTCGTGTGAGCAAATGGTAAGGAGATTGATGAAAAATAAGGAATTAAAATGCTCTTCGGATGTAGTTGGATTGAAGGCCATTAAATGGTATGTGTTTTTTGTGTGTAGGAGATAGATGACATTCACAGTCAGTAAATCAATGTAAAGTTGGAGAAATTTGGCTTGGGAGATGCAGGCAGAAAGTATTTTGAGATGTAAGTAGGGGGTGTGGTAAGGAGGAAAAAAAATAGTTTCTCTGCCACCATTGTGAATTGCTCTTGGTTTTCTAGAAATACCCCCAGAACAACTGTTAATCTTGTTAACAACCTTTGAGTATGTGTCAATTGTCACATTGTAATGAAATTTATCGTCAAGATCATTGCAATTCCACTTTTAATTATTAGTTTAGTTAATTTCATGAAGAGGAAATGAATTCATTTGGATACACATTTTGTCAATGTGGATTAGTCTAAGGTCTTGTTAATTCATGAAGATTAATTTCTTGTATGAAATTATTTTGAAAAGCTTTGATCAAGATAAATCTTAATATGGGTTCTTATGTTGGTTTGTTTATCCTAAAATGTTTATGATCATTCTCTAAGAAAGTTTCCATTTCTTATGCCTTGCAACACTCTCTCTAATTTTAGATAAAATCAAGAAACCTTTTATTGATGTTTGTCCCTTTGAGCCTCTACCTTGCATATCATTCTTATGAAAGGACTTTAGTGTGCTTCCAATTCTTTTTTAGTTTGATTTTGTTGCCTATAGATTCTTCATTGATATTTGATCAAAAATATATATTTTTGTTCCTATAGTTATTATGTGATATCTTCGTCTTGCCCCTTTCTAGGTGATATTGGGGCCTATATTATTAAGTGCAAATTTATCTAAGTCGAATGTTTTCTTTCTTAATAGAATCATATTTTGGTAATTGTCTATAACTAATCTAAGAATTTCTTCAATAGAACCTCTTATTCAAAATGTTCTTGTTGTAGTGTTTTGTCTTTCATTATAATTTCACATGCCTAAATATCTTAAACTATAGAAATTTCTAAGTGTTAGGGGTGATTGTGTGAGTTTGTAGTCTTTGTTGGGTTTATAAGATTCCTCTTGCTAGTATTCTTTCCCTCCATTCCTTGGATCCTAACATTTACATTTTTGTTTAAGACCTCTAGTTATTTGTCTTTTAGACTTCTCACTTCATCATGGCTTTATCCATGCTCCCACTCCTTATTTTGCCTTAACTTTTGGCTCTACGATTTAAGCCTCCATGTAATCATGGACTTCTTAAGCTATAAGACTAATCCATGAACCTTGATGATTCTCCACCTACACTTTTCCATATTTTCTCTCCATTAACATTGAGTATTCACCATCCTTAATTCCTAAAAGATTTGATTTTCCTTAAGTCTCACAATTGTGGGCTTTTAGTATTTTCTAGGCTACTCATTTCCCTCAACCCACTTCCTATCTCCCTTCCTCCATTTGGAACCCATACTTGTCTAGGATTATTCATACCATCATAGCCTAAATGTATAAAGTATGTGGTAAAACGAATCTCTAAACCTAGAAAATCTTCTACTGTATTTCCCTTGCTGTTTTTTCTTCTAGCATTAGACACCATATTTATGATCCCTAACCCATTTCTATTCACCTAATGTATGAACAAAAAACCAAAAAAAAATATCGGAGATGACAAAAACTAAACAACCTTCAACTTAGTTTGAGCAACTTTTCAGTCTCCTAAAAAATTCTACCATGTCATATTAAAAAATGCTCATTTTTTATGAACCAATCAATAAGCTCATCAGATTCCTCCCGAAGAAGCATGGCAATTCCATCCTTGATTTGAAAATGGCTCTTATCAACCTTTGCTCTCCTTCATCCATTTCCATTTTCTCATCCCAATGCTTCGGCTCCTCCTTCACTCTCACTATCAACTCTCTTATGTACTCAACCTCTTCTCCTATTTTCCTCATATACTTACACTCTAACATATAGTTTCTTTATGACATCCAATACCTCATTCATCGAACAAACCCTGCCGCTCTTCTTTTTAAGGACATTGTATTCTCCATCAATACTGACAACATGCTCAATTTCTATTAACCATCAATAAGCTCATTGGATTTTAAACTCTCGTCTATTTCTTGATATTGGAGAGGGCTCTTATCAACCTTCTCTCTGCTTAATCTATTTTCTTCTTCTCATCCCAATGCTTCGGCTCCTCCTTCTTCACTCTCACTTTCAACTCTCTTATATCCTCAACTTCTTTTCCTATTTTCCTCATATCTCATCCATCCTTACTGCAACTATTATTCCAACAACCTTTGCCACTCTTCTTCTTTAGGACAGCTTGTCATCCTAACACTCCTCTGCTCCTCAAATATCCTATTAATCTCTTCCCTTTCCTTGAGTGCTGTTTGTCTGTTGCATTGACTTTTTTTCTTTTTTCTTTTTTCTTTTTTTTCGATCAGTCATATATCACACACACTAAGCAATATATTAAGTCTAAAAAATGTCAGTCAACTCTGAATGTTTTAACACTTTTAAATTTAAAAATCAAAACTTAACATGTGTAATTTAAGCCATCTCAGTCACACTTTCCTTTCCTTCCCCCGTATGGCAGCTTGGACAGGGACTTTCCTTTCCTTCCCCGTATGGCAGCTAGGACAGGGACGGGGCTCAAGTTTTCAGTTTCTTCTGCCCATCAAAGGCGCCAAGGGAAAAGAAGCTCGTGACGTCTACAATTAATCAACTATCCTCTCAGGCGTCATCACTTTCCATACGTCATCCAAAAATGTCAAAGAGAAGTTAAAATAAATACTACAATGAAAAAGAGGTGACTGTATGTTCATCAATTATGCTCTGTCAAGATTTACATTTTCCTATAAGGAATAATATTAGACGACTTCGATAAAATAAATATTGAGTCTTTGATTTTCTTTAGAAGAGTTATCAGCATAGATTCCTGCTTCATTTGGAATAATAAAATGATCTAGAATTCTCACCCTAAAAATATCAAATATACTTGCACCATATTGAATACTAAAACAATCTTAATCATGAAGGATCTCAGGGAACTGGGCTATGCTCCTATATCAGAGTAACATACAGAATAATTAGCTGGCGTAGAAGTAAATGCATTTGTGCGTTTTGTTCACTCTAAATTAACTAGTCTAGTGTGATCTAGTTCATTGCCAAGTCTAATGGTAGCATTTATATTGGTGGACAGTTAACAGTGCTTTGCAGTTCTTTGTATTCCCTTGTTCAAAGATTGCAATCGTGGTCACATGTGCTCATGTTATTAAAGCTCTCGTAGTGCTACTTCTTGTGAGTGTTTTCTTAGTTGGCTGCTTTACTCTTTTAACGGAGAATGGACACATTTCTACGATGAAGTTATAGTTTATTTGGTTGGTTTTAGTCATCTTTTTTCATGTGGGTGTAAATCATCTTAGGGCTACTTGTGATTGTAAATCATTGATTGTTATTGAAATCCAGTTGTGGGGTTGGAATCATGGATCATATTGGGTAGGATGATGTCAAATTTCCTGTATCCATGCTTAGGTTTACTAAGTGGTGTAGAGTTAAGGTATTTCAAATGAACATCGTTGTAGTAGAATAGGTAGAGAACAAGAGGAGTAAGGACATGAGATTTGAAGTGACGAATTTCAATCACTTTTCTTTAAGAGAGAGCTCAATAATTCAGTCATAGTCAAAATAGTTTAAATTTAATAATATATGTGCATTGATGTGTCTAAAGGTGTTTGATCATGTTGAGAGCTTTCAACTTCATTTCTATTAAGAAGGTTCTTCTCTTTGAAAAAATGACTTGATTATTGCCTTAACGAAGTCATTAGGATTAGAGAAGTAAAAAATCATACACTTTGTTGGATGTTTGTCTCTTTTAATTTAAAGAAAAAAATATAGAGATGTTTTTAGAAGCAAAAGAGTTTTTGGATGATCAAACTTATATAAAGTGGGGAGGGTACAATGAGCTATTCCCTTAGTTGAAATTCAAAGTTTTTAGATTTTTCTTATGTATGAATTTTGTTTAGTAGTTAAATATATCTATAGGTTATATGTAATATGCACATTATAGCATTGGTTTTATTTGAGAAGTCATGATAGAATATACTTGTGTTTAGGATGTTTCTCTAAGTTGTGGATCTAGAATCCAAGGTAGTTATTAGAAAGAATATCATGATTCTATTGGCATTGAAGTTGTCATTGATGTCAATGTGTGTGTGTGTGTGTGTGTGTGTGTGTGTGTGTGTGTGTGTGTGTGCATGGTTGAGTTGATGAAGTTGCGGAGAGACTTACAGGACACCCACTAGTTGAAGATGTAGCCGACATGCAGAGTTGATTGATGTCAACAGTTAAGAAGCTGAAATGGTTACATTGATGCAGGATGATGAGGTCTCAGAGGAAGATCAGATTGGCTCATATGGTGTTGCATCAAGATGGTAGAGTTGTGCAGGTTATATGATTATGCATGGAGGTTGCATGAAGTCATATATTGCACTTGTAGATGGTTAAAGGACCAAATCCATAGAGTATAAGTGTTGTTGTTATATGCACAAGGAGATACAGGAGGAATGCATGAAGTGTGTCACTGGGACTTGAAAATGGACAAGGAGGTCGCAGGTAGCTGAGTTGGAAATGTATTGGGCGAGCATGTTTGACACAGAAAAAGTAAAGCTAAAATTGTGCATAACACGCAAGTTATTGCCATCTACAAAAATGCAAAAGGTGACTGAGTTGTCAATAACACGATGGTTATATGACCAGAGATGTCAATAACATGACAAGTTATTCGTGTTGGTCTTGCGACAAAAGAAGTCAATAATGCGAGAAGTTTTCATTTCGACATGATTGTGGTTTTGTCTCGGCAATGTGGTGTATTTTGGTGTGACCATGCAGTTCAGGAAGACCAATTTTGTATCTTATCGGTCCTTTGTGGTTTCACCGACAAAGTCCCTCTTTGGTGCGATGTTAGATGTATCTTGGCGACATGCCTCATGCTTCGGTGTAATAGTTGGAGGCTCCTGCTTATAAGGCTTACATTTCGGTACAACATGGTCTATCAGCATGACCCATTTTCTCTCTCGATGACCGGTAAAATATATAATGATAGAAGTTCTTTTAGCTGTGATGCACTCGAAGTCTTGACGAAATGGGTCTAACTGCAGGATATGACCAAAGGGATGCATGCCGAGAGATGAATGGTCCAAGTGGATTGCTAACCAAGACTGACTTGATGACATAGAAGGATGTTGAAGACATGGAACAAACAAGAGCTTATCCCGCAATGGGAAAAGGCGAAGCAAGATGACCATGCTGGGTAAAAAGACCAAGCAAAAGATAATACATCTCGCTATCTTGCACCATGCAAGATGGGTGTGAAGTGACCACGCGGGGTATCAAAATAGAAGATGCGATGCACATCTTGTTGTCCTGCAGCGAGCAGGTGAAGAGAAAGGTCGTGTGGGATAAGAAAATGAGAGAAAGGGTGAAGCACCCCGCCAGCCCGCATGAATAAAGGGAAGGAAGAGAGTTGTTCCCTCTAGCCTGTAGCTGTACATGTGATGCAGAGGACACGTATAACACGCATGTTATGCGATCCGCTGAACATTTTGGTGTAGCCTAGAAATCCACGTGCACGTTGAACATATGACTTAGATGACATATTTGGTGCCATGTATGTAGCTCAATAGGCAATTTGTTCTACATGGTAGTTTACCAAGTTTGATCAGATGAACCAAACATCGATTAAGAAGACTTTTGATGACACTTGTGCATGCCAATAGACATAGAGTTTTATGTGGAAGTTGACCGACCTTGACCAAGTTATTTGGATGAAGAATATGAAAATATGAGGCTCCTTGGTGGGCAAAGAACAAATCAGATATGCAAAAGTCAATGATGTTAGAAGTAGTTGTCTATCTTTTCAAGGTAGTTCAAAAGAAGATGGAGAATGCATTAATGGCGACCGCGTTGCAAGGTGTTTGAGTAGTTCAAAAGGATACCAGATCTCTTCCGTCAAATGGAGATTACTAAGTCTAGTAATCTGGGTACAAAGATAGTTGGTGACTACAAAGATTGTGCATTCAAACGAGGCAATGGGTGATCCAATCAAAGCAAGAGGTTGGTGAATGCAAACAAGTGTGTGGCTCAAGAGGATTTTTAGGAAGATCACTTGAAAGGATATCAAATCTGACAGGCAGATAGATTGCTAAATATAGCAATTCAAATATAGAGAATTATTAGAAAACAAAGAGACACATTAAATGCATACAACTATGGATAGAGAAATGAGATTCGATCAAAAAGAAGCTATGATCAGGTAGAAAGATTTTTGGAGGGAAATCATTTTAGGAATGTAGCTTTCTAGAAGAAAAGTCTAGCTGGAATTGTCTATAATGTGTTGGAGGGAAAACCCTTGAAGAGTGTAGATGGCCACTAAGAAAAGAGTGAGAGTGTAAGTGTGTTGTGGTGAAGTGCAATGAGTTGAGGTAGTTGCAGGTGTGTAAGTTAAGAAGCTCTTAAAAATAAAGGTAATAGAACAAATGAAATGGTAGAGGGCAGAAGGTGCACATAACACGAAGCCAGTGCGGGTATAACACTACAAGAGAGATTGCACGCAGTACAATCAAAAGATGAAGAGGAGTTAAGTGGCAGAAGAGATAGTAGAAAGCAGTTGTGAAGAGCAGTGAACTGAGACCAGTGAAGTGAAGAGCCAAGGCAGACAACATAGTAGGTGAAGGAATGAATTGAGCATAAATTAGAGAGCTAGTTGCAGAGAAAAGCAGAGAACAAAAGGTTGGCACAAGGGATTGAAGAGAAAATATAGAGAGTAGAGACCATAGATCTAAGAGAGCAGATCCAAAGTAGACAACATAGTGATTTATATACACTGTGAGAGGCAGAGAAGGAGGATTGAATCAAGAAGAGGTCAAAGAGATGGATGCAGAGATAAGAAGAAGATAGAGAGTAGAGCAGAACAGTAAGGTGTTACAAAACCTCATTTTTAACAAGGTGCATGATGAGCCAAAAGAATGGCTCTATTTTATCCATGTTTATGTGTCATTACTGGGACATTAGGAGTCTGGATATGTCTTTTGAGTTCAGAACCTTTACTAAGTGATAAGACTTTGTATGTTTTGATAATATGGTCATATGACATGAACTCGTTGGAAAAATGGTCAACGCTCCCCTCAAGATTCGTGACAAGGGACTAATCGCCTCCCATGTGATCCATATCTATACAGTTTGTATCAGGCATTGATAGATCAATCTTTTGATGTAATGACAAACTAGGCCAACAAATGGTATCGGAGCGTTGGGTCATAGGTTTGAATCCCCTCGGGTAATGCTAAGGGGGAGATTGTTGGCAAAATGGTCAATGCTCCCCTCGAGATTCGTGACAAGGGACTAACTGACTTCTGTGTGATCCATATCTTTACAGTTTGTATCGAGCATTGTTAGATTGATCTTTTGACACAATAGTAAACTGGGCCAACACTCATTTGACGTATGTTCCTTTTGATGAAATATAATAGGTAATTATGCTATGAGAAATATCCATGGAAATGTTGCATGTAGATTTTGAATGTTACTCTAATAGGGATAAATAGGCCTATATTTGTGCACGTTAACAATTTCATGCAGGACTAAAGAAGAATGTTGAACCAGTCCAAGATGCTCAGCAATAAAGATCATGGAGTTGCTGGCCAGTAAAAGAGACAACAAGGATTGTCATTGAAAGAGTCAACTAGCGGTTGAAGATGGTTCATTATGGCTTATCTGAAGACTTAATGTTTTCCTTTGTTGTAGGAGCAAATTTAGGACAGAGGTTATGCTAGATTCTCTCTTTGTTGTTCCTGCAGACTTTGACTGATTCTCAACGCGTGTAACTTCACCTTCTTTTTCTCCTTGTTCAATAAAAGCATCCTCCTTGAACTTTGGGAGTGGTATGCTAGGTAGATAGGAATTTCATGCTTTAAATAATCTCCCACATTCTCTTGTACAGTGGTTGGAGAAAAGAATAGTTTCAGTGTTTGTAATAAAATTCTAGCTTAGTTGAGAGACAAACTTCCAGCAATATGTTGTTATGTTATCAAATATTTATGGATTAATAAATATGATACTTTAAGTTCCAAACATTTGATTCATTTGTTTGGATGCTTACTAAAGGCCCGACTTAGTGAGTATTCCGTTGATTTATTTTATCAGTTACTTTTTCATTCTATACTTAGCATTATCTTGATTGTAGATTGTTCCTGGAGCCACTGGAATATTTTCTATATATTCTTGCAACAACTAAGATATCTCATGTGACTATTCCTACATCCACTGCAAACCGAGTAGAACCCTATTTGTTGATCATGGATAAAGTCTTGTCTTTCCTAGTTTTTACTTAGAAGATAGTTTTCCTTTCAAGCATTTTAGTTATTTGCTTTCATCATTTTCCTTTAGCAACATTTCATTTCCAACAATAGGAAAGGTGACTATTTTAGTCTTTCTAGTGCATATACTTTGCAAACCCATTTCAAGTATACGCCCCAGGTTGATAACTAAATGAACCTTCATGATGAAAGATAACTACTTAGTTGGATGCACAATCCCTAAGGTATGACCTCAAGATCTAGTTGTTGAACCATTGAGAAGATCAGTCAGTGCATAATTTGTTTTAAATGCATGTTTATTGTAATTCTCTGAGTGGGTGCTCAGTGAAGGGGTTGGTGCCCTAAACTTTGTAATCAGTGATTTACTTGTGAGGCTAGAATGGAGCAATAGACTCCAACAACATTTCTCACCAAGGTTTTTCCCCACAGTGGGTTTTCCTTGTATATATTGTGTTATGGATTTGCCTCTTATGTGTGTGCGTTGATTAGTTTAATATCTCTGCTCATAGCTTATTGATTTAAGTTATTAGAGTTTAAATCATTTTTGATAAGTTAAAGTTTTTTATTACCATTGATTCACCCCCCTCCCAGTGGTCCATTGTGTTCCTTCAGATTCAATTACATTATTTGTCAAATTTATGTTTTCATTGTTTATGAATTTTTCTTTTTCTGTGAAAAATTTAATTATTAAGAATTGTAATTTGAAAAATAACTTATTTCCCAATAAATTAACTATAAATAATCCTATGCCCATTGGTAATAGATGCAAAGAATGTTCATTAAAAATTCTTATATAAAATCCTTGTTCTGTTGGATGAGATTTTATGTATGAAAGGCTTAGGATGCAATATTAGGAAGTTTATAATTTAGATGTTGACTTAGAGGAAGTAGACAATAATATATGACATGTTGTTGTGAAAAAAGTTTGGTAGTAACCACTACAAAATTAGTTCTTATCTCTTGTCACAGGCTTAGAATTGTATGTTTTGATTTTAGCATCATGTTTACATTTTTTCTTTGATGATTGTTTTTCCCATAATTGCAATTTATATAATATTTACAATTAGTATATTTTCACATTGAATAAAATATCAAATTTAGAAAATGTTTTAAATTTAAGATAAATTGTTTTTAACTATTTTAGTTGTATTACTAACATTAAAGATGAACTATGTCTAGTCAAAACAAACTAGATAGACACTTTATTATAGTGAATATAAATGTAAAATCCTTAGCTAATGCGTGACCCCCACTTAAGAGTGTATTCAGTTATGTGTCAAACTTTTCATATATATATTTTTGTTTACAAATGATTAACTTGAATATCATCTAAATAATTAATTATAACTTAGAACAAAGATACAATAATTTAACTAATTGTGTCTCTGCCCACAATTCACCCTTGAGAACTAGTGCCTAATTTAATCCTAAGTGCAATATTTTTTTCTCAAAATTTTTAAAATACCACCTTTATTAGCTGATAGGCTTTAGTGTGGGCTTTTAAGCTTGGAAAAATGTCAACCCTTCCAAAAAACAAACAAACAAACAAACAAGTGGTACCATTTCTCGACCATGACATTTTTGTCGGCCACAATAAATATAAGCACATTTTCAAAAATAATAATTTAAATTTTTTTTTTTTACACTGACAGTTTACACAGTTTAGCTATCTCGCATGTCCTTTTATTTCAAAACCAAGAAATTGTACTATGCTAGTTGTTCCTGTTGCCATGTCGAGTAGTTGTTGAGTGTGGGATTTATTGTTTTGGAAACAATGAATAGTCCCTGCTTTGTTCTAGAAATAGTGAATAGTCCATGTTATCAATTGAAACAACAAAATACCAGGAAGCTTTGTGCAAGGTAACCATTATATGCGAAAAAAACATCGATAATGGTTTCATAGCATTCTCTATGCAAAATTATCGTGGAGTTTGGGTTGCAATTATATCTACTTGTTAAGTGTGGGATTTATTGTTTCTAGGAAATAGTTCGTGAGATAATCGTGGATTTAGGGCTTCAAATTCCTTTTGCAAGAAATATAGTATGTGTTGTGATGTTCATGTCATTCATTAATATTTTTGTTTATCAACAGTCAAGTTTTGTTTTAAGATTTAATAAATTTTGTTTTCCATAGGAAGATTATAGTTTTGAAAGGATTACTTGAGAGGGTTCTACAAGCTTTAATCTAGGTACATCTCGTCTCATTGTGTAGGTAATTTTACGCAAAGAGGTTAATGTTTCACATTGGAAGCTTGCAATTTTGAAATAATATAGTATGTTTTGTGTTGTTCATGTTATTCACTAATAAGTTTTCTATTTATGCTCAGATTTTGTTTGAAATTCCCATTCAAAGCTTGCAGTTTAGAAAGAATATAACATATTTTGTGTTGTTCATGTCGTTTTGTAATGCCCCTCCCTCGGTCAGACTCTTTTTAACCTAGCTTGACTTTGGTTGAATTCTTCTGTGGCTTATATGACTGGATGATACTCTCTAATATGATGATTTTTATCATGGTTCTAGAATATGATGTTAGATAATATGATTAAGTACTGACCTTGGGTTGTCATATCTACTTTATGTATGGGTTATATTTTGTGATCGTCTTCTTGTAGTTCGAGTCTGTATGGGGTGCGAGGGGATGATATTCCATCACCCACTTCGGAGGGACATGGAATGTCATGATTCACCTCCACCAGTGTGCCTATATATTTTGGTGACATGTATGTGTGTTTTCTCGATGATGTAGCTGTAGGTACTGAGCATTGACTCCACCTAAATCTTCAGGTCTGAGTGTGCTCTTTGACCTAATGGAAAAGTGGAAAATGAGTTATCAGTTAGACCCTAGACACAACCTCCTTGTCAAGTATCCTTGTACCTTGGGTGTTCGGTTGAGTCAGTGTTAATCATGTTGGTCTTTCATGTTTGTTGTCTCAGTTCGTTACCCTTGTGTTTAGTTTGATGTTATTCTATATGTTAGAGTATTCGGGTATTTACTTGATTAATTAAACAATATTTGTTTAATTATTTAAGTTCCCTTTATCTCTTTTACACTTAAGCTAACTTTAGGTGCATAATAATTAATTCTTTTATTAATTATTATGTGCAAACCTAGGTTTTCCCTTTTAGGGCTTCTTGACCTATTAAAGGTTAATTTCTTTCTTTTCTTTGTAACAAGAAGGAGGATTATTACATTACATTTTGTGAATATCGAGCTCTCTCTTTTTTAGCATATTTTCTGTGTATTTCTTTCTTCTGTGATTTGCTTCCTTGCTTCTCCTTGTAACAGGTTTTTCAGCTTGTAGAGATCATTTGGGCTCCTGTGGTGTTGTATTTTCTCAACTCCAACATGGTATCAGAGCTCAATATCTGCAGCTATCTATTCTTGTTTTGAGAATTTTTGCATTGGAAGTAGACTAGGGGTTTCAGAAAGTTTTTTTTATGCACCTATGGATAGGATTTTTTTCTGAGCACTTTGAGCCTAAACGAACCTCACCATCGTGCTCAGAAGGCCCGAAAACCCCTATGGTCATATAAAGTTTGACCTGTTTTGGTTCTTGAGCCTCTGGGAGTATTTTTTCTCCAGATCCAGGCCGTACGACCCTGACACATAGTTCGAGAAAAAAATTTCAAATTTTTTTTTTTGCCTTTTTATGGCATTCAGGCCGGATTTTGATTTTTTGAAAAAAAATCAAAAAAACAAGTTTTTTAAAAAAAATTTGGGGTTTTTGTTTTTTGCACCAAGTGCAAGTTCTGTACCTTGCCACCGATCTGACAATTCAGCCCCCGTCGACCCTGTCAGATCGGGCCCCGCCTTCGGCAACCTTTGGCCCCGGCCTCTGGCCTCTTGCTAGCTCTCGGCCCTCGTTGGCCCCAACCTCCTGCCGCTGCGGCCCCCAGCGGCCCTGCCTTCCCGACGCCT